>NC_140593.1:1243430771-1244030771 GCF_964204655.1 Triturus cristatus
TTGCACGCAGAATTATTTTTTTAACATCATGATGGCAATGTTGAAAGAAAAACTACTTGTCCCAGAGTGCAATGCGGTATTGGCTAAAGTACTAGGATTGGCTGAAGAGTTGTAGAATACATGGGGCCACTTGGCAGCTCTGAACATTTATAACAATTCGTACATTTGCGTAAAAGCGCCCTCAACACACGCTCTTGGGGTTTAGAGGGTGGAGACTATACGGGGCCCGCCTTTGACATCCACTTCCAGCCAGATCGTGGCTGACAAAAGACATTACTGACAGCCCATTGCCGAGTGCCTCAAGGCCAGTGTTTTCTTTTACTAAAGCACAGCACTGTTTTTCAATCTGAAGTTTGTGTGCACAACCACTGCAAGACTAAGCGCTACATGTACGTAGATTTTTTCCGGTCGCAAACAGCCCGATTCGCAGAATCTGGTCGTTAGCGTCCGGAAGAATGCATTTTCCTATGTTCCAAACCCATTTAGTGGTTTGGTAACTATGTACAAATGTTTTGCAACCAAAATGTGGTCGTAAAACATTTGCATTTTACCGGCTACTGCAGGTAGGTGGTAACCCATTAGCAAATAGGAAAGGAAGCCCAGGGGACCCCTTTCCCTTTGCGAATGCATACGAAAAAAAAAATTCAGAGCAGGGACCACTACCTACTCTTAAAAAATTAAACAGAAAGTTTTCATTTTTCATTTTGAAACACAACCAGTTTTCCTTTAAGGAAAACTGGCTGCATTTAAAAATAATTTTGCTTTATTTAAAAGCAAACACATGGTAGTCTGCTGTCCCCAACGGGCCACCATCCCTCTGTTTTCAGCGATTCCCAATAGGTCGCAAATTTTGACCTACCTCATGAATATTAATGAGGTAGGTCAATTGCAACCCTATTAGGAATTGCTAAATGTGTCAAAGACACATCAGTACATGGGTGTTTGCAATTTCCTAATAGCAAATCGCAAAAATTGGCTATTAGGAAACCATAAAATGAAACCTACGTACTTATGGCCCCAAATGTATCACCCAGCCAGAGCCTCTTATCCCTCATTGAAGCTTCACACCCCTCTAGTGGGACTTGCCCCAAACTTTGAACACCACTGAGATCGTGCAAAGTGGATTTTTCATGTATATTTAAGGAGCCCTGTTCTTGGCCCTGCTATGTTAAACATTCCTGTCGGTAACCCTTTGTGACATCAAATTATTATACCTAATTTAATACAGCATCTGGTTACCACAAGTAGCATGTGAGCACCACCAACACATCAGCCTCCTTGGAGTAAATAGATGATGTATTAAGTTTGGTGCATATTGATGAATTTTGAATTTATTTAAAAAAACTTGAATTTAAAAACATTTATTGAGCGCACTTATACCATGCGGTTTCATGGCGCTTTAAGTGATGCAGTAGCAGTCGGCAGTAGAAGGCTAGACAATGTAGGCTTGCTCAAATAACAGGGTTTTGAGATCTTTCCGAAATTGTATGTATGAAGGAGAAATACGAAGAGCGGCAGGAAGAGAGTTCCAGAAAAGCGGGGCGAGAACAGCGAATTTCGCTCCGCCAGATTTCTGTTTCTTGAAGCGAGGAGTGGTCAGGAGAGCCTTGTGGGCAGAGCTGAGTTCGCGACCTGGAAGGTACGGTTTTATGGCAGAGCAAATAAACTCGGGGGCTGTACCCGATCTGGCCTGAAAGGTGAGGCAACCGAGTTTAAAAAGAGCACGCTCCCTCACCGGGAGCCAATGCACAGCTTTAAGCAGGGGAGTGGCACGATGGTATTTGGGTAAGCCATGAATCAAACGAGCCGCTTGATTCTGAATGAGCTGCAAGCGATAGAACGCGTAGGCAGGAGCTCCATTGTAGATGATATTACCATAGTCAACTCGCGACAGTACCATGGCCATCACAATAATTTTTAAGGCAGAAAGGGAAAAAAAACGGGAAACTTTCCTAATTAGCCTTAGTGAAAAAAAAACAAGCAGAAACCACTGAACCAACTTGTGAGTGGATGGAGAGTTGTGAGTTAAGAAAAATCCCGAGAGTTTTGACCTTAGGGACGGGAAGAGGGGGAACACCAAGTGACAGGGGCCAGTGGGAGGAGGTCCATGGACTGCAACCACCTCCGGTCAGGACTAACTCAGTCTTGTCCGGATTGAGTTTGAGGTGGTTGCAGTTCATCCAGTCCTGAATGAATGTCATAACTGTCTGAACATTGGAGGCAGATGAAGGGGAATTAGAAAGATTAAAGATTAACTGGAGATCATCGGCGTAATTAAACACCGTGACCTCCATCTGCTGTAACGAAAAAATGAGGGGGTGGATGTATAAATTAAATAAGAGGGGGGAAAGTGATGAGCCTTGAGGAACCCCGCATTCCACCTTACGAGAATCCGCGGTGAAGTTGGCCAGATGGACAGCTTGGGCCCTTCCTGTGAGGAAGGACTCAATCCACGAGAAGGCTAGGCCTTCTATGCCCGCCGCCCTGACACGATTGAGGAGAATGGAATGGTCCACCGTATCAAAGGCGGCGGACAGGTCTAATAAGATCAAGGCTTGCGGAAGGTTGGTGTCAATGCCTTCACGTAGCGCATCCATTACCGAGATCACCACTTTCTCGGTGGAGTGCAATGGGCGGAAACCGGCTTGACGAGAAGAGAGACAGTGATTGATTTCTACATGAGTACTTAGGGTGGTTGTGACATGAGTTTCCAGAATTTTTGCTAGATAAGGCAGTAGGGATATGGGACGATAATTGGAGGGGGAGGAAGGGTCAGCATCAGGTTTTTTAATAATAGGTATTACAACCGCTGATTTGTGTATGCCAGGGACATTTCCTTTCCTTAACGAGTCATTAAGGAGGGTCAGAGGGGGAGTGGGGGAGGTTAAATAAATTTCCCTAAGGATATGGGCTGGGGCGAAATCTAAGGGAGAACCAGATTTGACTCGGTGAAGTAATGGGAAGAATGTGTCCTCAGTTAGTAGTGGAATGAGATTGAGTTTAGGGACAGTGGGCGGGGGGGAGGGATTGACAAATGTGAGGGAGGGTGGGGGAATGTTAAGTTTAATTTTGGCTACTTTGTCATTAAAAAACTCATTGAGCGAGTTACAGAGGGACTGAGAGGGGGGAATGGTAGCCGTGGTTCTACTGGATAATGCTAGTTCATGGACCGTGGCAAAGATTTCCTTTGAGCGAGACTCAGCTGCCATAATCCTGCTGGTGTAGAATTCAGTTTTAGCCGCAAGAATGCCCTTTTTATAAGTTTTTAAAACAGACAGATATTGTCTTTAGCTCTGGGCTATAGTTTTTCCTCCAGGCTCGCTCGGCTCTTCTAGCTGCTAATTTCTGTTCTTTTAGTTCTAAAGTAAACCATCGATTGGCTGCATGGGCCCGCTTAACAGTGAGTCGCCTCAGGGGGGCGAATTCGTCACCCGCCAAAGTCAGCCAATTGTCGATGGCGACCAGTTGAGAGGTAGCAGTGAGGTCTGCAAGATCGGGAGCGGTTTTGGCCAGGGTTGAACAAAAAGAGGGCATATCCGTTTTTCCCCATTTCCTGACCCAGGTGTTTTTGGGAAGTGGAGGTTTGACCAACGTGGTCAGTGCAAGGGAAAAGGAAATGATAAAATGGTCGGACCAAGAGCACGGGGAAATTATGGGGGATGTAGATGGAATGTTTAATGCCCAGATTTGATCCAACATGTGACCGTGTGTATGTGTGGAGCCATGAGTGAGCAGTAAAAAATTTAAAGAAATCATAAAGTCTGTAAATTCTTTGGATTGAAGGCTCTCAGCAGGTTCATTGGGCCAAAAATTGAGGTCCCCTAGAACTAGTACCGACGAGTTGTTAACCACCAGGGTGGCTAAGAGAGCCTGAATGCTAGGAAGGAAGGATGGGGTAGGCTGGGGAGGACGGTAAATTAAAACAAAAGTGAGTGGTACCTGGTGGAAGGTTGAACGAGCTACAAGGTAGTCTACCTCAGGAATGGGTAGGGAAGGGAGAATCTGGAAGCTGAAGTCGGTCCGGGCTATTAAGGCTACTCCACCACCCCGTTTGCCCTCAGGCAGGTCAGCTCGAATGGCAGAGTATGATGGAGGCAGCGCGGCTAACACGTTGGGCAGGGAGTCAGCCTTGAACCAGGTCTCAGTTAAAAATATAAGGTCTGGGTTATGAGTGTCAATATAGTCAAATAACTCGTATTGATGACTAACCGCGGACCTAGTGTTTAAGAGTATTGCTGAGGTGTTGCAAGTTGGCGCTGGGGGAGCTGATGGGGGCAAGAGTATAGAGGATGGTGTTTTGGGTGAAGGAACTAAGTGTGGACCAATGATGAGAGGACAGTGAGGGGGAGGGGAGTATAGATCAAGCTGTCTCAGGTGGGTACTGATCAGGGGGTCAACCGCTCCAGGGACCCAATAAGAGAGTAGTAGTGCTGATGAATACGTAAGTAAATGGGTAGCCTTTCGCGCCCCTAGCCCCGGTCGGCCGCGGACGGGCGCAGACGGGCTTAACTCTGGCGCAACTCCGGCGCGCCTACGTCGCGCCCGCTGCGCTCGTCCGCTGCGCTGACACATACTGCACGATTAAGTAGGGGCGGGGCGGTGGAGGAGGGGCAGGGCTGGGAAGGAAGGCAGCCCGATCTAAGATGGCGCCCGTTGCTGCTAAGAGCCCGCAAATACGCCAACCCGCCCTGGCAACCCAACTCTGAAACCCCAATAAAGGTAAGAAACCTGCACAAACTTTAAAAACGAGTTAGTAGCAGTAAAAATGCAGTACTAGTAAACATCGCCTGCGCTAGTAATCAGCGGAGGCGATGACTTTGATGACTCAAAGTAAAACACGCAGAGCCATAAGGTTGAGTTGATTTTTGTTACTACAACGATGGGTGCCAGCCACTCGCTTTGGTCTTGTTGATTGAAATGCACGAAAACACCATCACATGTTCTTAATAACTGGTTTTACCAACTGTTCGGAAAACCTAGTTACTCCCTCGAGATTGTAGGTCAGGGCTTCAAGGAGGGTTCTTTTCTATCCCCATGTTCAGCACTCTTTCACAAGCTTAAAATCATTGAATCACCGAATACCAGTTGGTAGCACGGTTCACAAAAATATTCATTTTGAAATCTTGTAACTCTCTGTAATATTCCCTTTGTAACTTATGTTTTACTCCTAGTCCCATTGGTGCGGAGGACACTGATACTATTTTACCTTTCTGTCTGTAATAATCATTCCTGTGCGGCACACTCCATAGCAGGATGTTAAAAACAATTGGTCCACAGATGGTCACCAGTTTGTCAAGAATAGGTCACAGTTACCTCTAACTGATCATGTCTTTAATTCTTGCCATCCCCTATGTGGTCCCCCCTCCCTCCCTTTCAATGTACTGGGCACCCATACAATTCTATTCAGGCGCTTCCTCCCTCATCAGTCCGGACCTTGTCAAGGGCTAATTAAAACTTGGCATCTCTGGACATCTCCTAGGACTACTGGGATCAAGCATCCCCTCTGTTGACACAGGAGTGGGAAGAAGGGCAGGTGAGGGCTAGACATTTGTCAGCCCCTCCTCCCATTGCATGGCATCCTCGAGTCAAATGGTGTGTGACTCTACCTCCCTCCTTGCTGTGTTCAAGTGTCCACTTGTTCCCATGGGCAGGTGGTCTGGGGTGAGGAGATGCTGTGTGGAAGCTGTATCAGGGTGGAGGTCTCATATATCTCATGGTCTCACCTCTCCTCCTTTCTAGATCTGATGGACACTCGCACCGCCCGACCCTTCAGCTTCACCTTTAACACCAGCGATTACCGGATCCTTCTCATGGACCAAGATCAAGACCGGCTCTACTTGGGCACCAGGGAGTTTGTGATCGCGCTGGACCTGCAGAACATCAACAAGGAGCCGTTGATAGTGAGTGTGAGGGACCCTGGTCAGGAGGTAGACAGGAGGGGAGGACAGGGTTGCAACACAAAGGATCCACTTGTAAGCATGAGGGACACCTACCAGGAGGTGAGGAGAGGTTAGGAGGACAAGGGGGCAACACGAACGATACACTCTTTATAGCTTAAAGGACACCTACCAGGAGGTGAGGAGAGGGAGATCAGCAAGGAGCTGCTGATATTGTGTGTGTGGAGGGACCCTAGACGGGAGGTGGAGAGTGATGGGAGACGGATGAAGGAAAAGGACACGACAAAGTTGTAGATTTGAGGGTCACTGGCAGAGAGGTGGAGAAAAATGTGGGCTACAGAACACTATTATTGTAGTGACAGTATACTGAACACCTGGGGGAGAGGGGTGGGATTGTTAGGTAAGAGTATGCCTCTTATTTTATTATAGACAGGGATAGTAACTTTGGGGGTATCGTGAAGGTGGTGGCTGTACCAGAAGAGCACTTTCCAGGTTGGGGGGGACACAGGTCCTGAGTTGGAGAGTGAAGGACGAGAGAACTCCTGCAGCGTGTTGTAGCCCTAAACCGAGTTCTCTTGTGCTTGAACCTACTGCCCGATGGAAGTTCTTGTGAGCGTGCGTGTAGGGACATGTGAAACCCACACTGAGCTCTGGATCAGTCCTTGTAGTGTAGGTAAACCCTGACAGAACAAGACAAACACTTTCTTCTTGAGGATCGCTGCTGTATGAGGACAGTCCCCATAGTGTTTTAGGTAGTTTTGAGTGAGTGTATGAAAACATTAGAAGTGTAGATATATTTGCTCGGGATCTCTTTATAACCGAACCCTGTATTGAAGCGTACATGGAGTTAGAATAGTAAATACAGATTCTATGACGGCCAATGGCTGGTCCGGTATGTGTGTATCATGTCTGTAGGCAAACCAGCATGGCAAGGTTGACTCTAGCTGCCCCAGACTTCTATATCTGGTGACCCCACCCTCTAAGAACTGGCAACCAGATGGTTCGGGAGCCAGTGTGCATCCTCTGACCTGTGATGGGTGGCCTCTGACCCTTGGCAAAGGTCATGGGGCAGCAACAATGACACCATTGCAAGAGAGACTCTCAAGTTGGCTTCCACCATATCTGCCATTTTGCCAACTTCTTCTCTGCCATGGACATCCCGGTCAATCCCAAAGACATTCAAGATACTAAGGCAGCCGTGCCGCAACCAACTAAATGAGAAGTGGGCAGTGTAGTGGAGTTGGTGACTTACTGTTGTGATTCATCCAGACCCTCGCCTGTCTGACCAAGCCGATGAGCGATCTACAGATTGAGTCATTTAGAGACTTACTGTAGGAACGTGGCTCTGTATATACTGTTCCCAAATAGGTACAGTGTGCACAGAGTCCAATGTCCCCAGAGGTTTGGCAGAGGCTAAAGTTAGATATAACCTTACTCTCTAAAGTGGTAGCTTGGTCGAGCAGTAAGGTAGTATCAGAGGACAGTGTAAAGCATTTGTTGTACACACTCAGTCAGCAAATGGTCTCACACACTCAATAACTGAACTCTAGGCCAATGGTTTGTATATAAAAATGTATGGTTGTTTTATTTTAGAACCAACAATAGGTATCAAAATATACTTTCTCAGAATGAGATGCTTTAGTTAAATACTTTGCAAGAGGCAATTGACTTTTAAATGCAATAGTTACAGTTTGTTGCAATAGGCAACACAATTTCAAACATAATAATACATTGAGCTCAATGGGAATTTCAAGTTAAATGCAATTGATTACTTTTAGGATTACTTTTCTAACTCCAGGACTGGATCCTAGATTCAGTCCTGGGACAGTTCCTCGAAACAGGCGAGTAAATACGATTTAGTTACTGTGGTGATTTTTAAGCATTATTTTGGTATTTTAAAAGTTGACACTTAGAAACTTTTTCTAATGAAATCACCAATGTTATCCTATTGAAGGAAACTCACTTAGCTGGTAAGTGGGGTTATTGTAACTTTTTCTAGCTCAGTGTTGGATCCTGGACCCAGCACGAGTGTACCACCTGTAAGCAGTTGAGAGAATGCGTTTAGGTTATACACGCGATTTTTAACGAATATTTGTAATTTTGAAAAATCGACGCAAACTTTTTCAGCAAAAACTAGGCAATGTTATCCTATGGAAGGAAATTCAAGTTACGGGTAAAGTATGTTCTCATTACTTTTGTAATCCAGTGCTGGGCTCCTAGGCTCAGCACTGGGGCATCTATCTAAAACAAGTAAGTAATTACGTTTTCACAGTTGGTAC
Organism: Triturus cristatus; assembly: GCF_964204655.1. Taxonomy (NCBI): domain Eukaryota; kingdom Metazoa; phylum Chordata; class Amphibia; order Caudata; family Salamandridae; genus Triturus; species Triturus cristatus. The sequence goes on from NC_140593.1 coordinate 1,243,438,948, forward strand.
GGTTTTTAAAGAATATTTGTAGATTGCAAAAATCGACACTTAGAAGAAATTTCACAGAAAAACAGTCAATGGTTTCCTATGGGAGAAAATTGAGTTAGCGGTAAGCATGGTTTTAATTACTTTTCAGGGTCAGTGCTGGGCACCAAGATCGAGCACTGGGATCTCTCCTAATAGCAGGTGAGTATTTTCAATTTCGTTACTCGGTTGATTGTAGGTGAATATTTTAAAGTTTAGAAACTCCACACACAGAATAATTTTCAAGTGAAACCAGCCAATGTTACCCTATGGAAGAAAAGTGAGTTATCGGCTTTTGGGTAAGTACTCGACTGGCAGAGTTAAGGTGCTGGGCATAGACTCAGGGGTCTCCCAGGGTCAGGTAAGTACAGTTCTTACACCCTCAGCGGCACAGGGGCAGCTGGGTGCAGAGTGAGGTAGGCCCAATGTTATCCTATGGGAGGCAGGGGGCCCGTGGTTGGTGGCTGCTGACTAGCAGGCCACGCGGCTGTGAGAGCTGGGCTCCTGGTCACTTGCTCAGGGCAAATGAGGAAGTAGGTTAGAGTAGAAGTTGCACTGCCAGGGCCACTCGGGCAGCTGGGTGCAGGGTGCTTTTGAGCCGCCGGGCGCTCAATGGATTGCAATGGAGAAGCTCAAGAACGAACAAAGGCTGCAAGCTCGTGGACGAAGATTCTTCAGGTGCAACCACCACTTCCAGAGGTAAGTTGGGTTGTTGGAGGATAGGTAGGTACCCAGGAGTTGAGCACAGGGGGCCGCAGGGTGCAGGGGTGCCTTTTGGTGTCGGGATATCTTACCCTCTGTTGATCACGGTTGGGGGGGGTCCCTGGTTCTGAGGCTGCAGGCATCATCAAGAGCGTCGAGGTGGGTCCTTGGGTGCCGGATTCGGGGTCACAGTCACTGGGGGGGGACGTCCTTGTGGTCTTTGTCCACTCCAGCACAGGCCAGGCTTGGCGGGTGCAGTGTGTTCAGGGTTCGCCGTTCCTTGCTGATGCCAGGGGTCAGTTACTTGCTTTGAGCAGAGCCACTGCTCGTGGGAGTCCCAGATGCTCAGAGTCACAAGGTAGTCAGTCCCTCCGGGGTTTGTGAGGTTGCTGGCCACGGGAGATGCCGGGATTTAGCAGGAGCAGTTTCGAGGGTCGACAGGCCGGTAGGGCTGGGGCCAAAGCAGTGTCTTCCTCTTGTTAGCAGCTGCACAGCAGGTCTTCTTTCTTCTTGATCTTCTTTGCTGTTTCAGAATCTGGATCTAAGGAAGGAAGGTTCAGGGTGCCCCTAAATACTAAATTTAGGGGTGTTACAGGTAGGTAAAGGGCAGGGACCACTGGGTCCCTGCCCTGGGGTGGGTACACCCCCTATCCTGCCAGTCTCCTGTAGGAGGGGGGCAGTAGCCTAGTCCTGATTGGGCAGGGCTCCCCATCTTCAAGATGGTGAGAGCCCAGAGATGTGCTTCACCTCGCCTCCCCCACCTGAGGGGTGGGGTTGGCAGAGGCTGGCACACCCCCTGACCTTCCTTGGGGTTTCCGGCCAGTCTTCCCGCTAGAGTGGGGGTTTAGAACTGGTAGGGGGCAGTTGCTGAGTACAGCAAGTGGCCTGGAGAAGCTCACAAAGGCGGCATGCCTTTGAAGCTTCCCCCTGCCCATCCTGGGGGAGGAGACCTAGCACCTCGGCCAGGATGTGCATTGTTGCAGGCCCAGGAGAGCGGATGGCTCTCTACCCAGGGGTCCAGCGACATGTCTACTGTGTGGCAGCCTAGGCAGCCCCTCAGACAAGACTTGGATTGTAGGTTAGGTTCAGGGGGCATCTCTAAGATTCCCTCTGTCGTGCATTGCACATTAAATCCTGCACTGGCATTATTGCAGGTTTAATGTGCTGAGAAGTTTGATACCAAACTTCTCAGTCTTCAGTGGAGCCATCATGGTGCTGTGGAATTCGTGTTGACGATCTCCCAGCGCCATATACTCTTAAATGGCAGCACAGCACTTACAGTGCCCAGAAATGGCCCTGGGTACTGTAGGGGCACAGGGCTCATGCTCCTGTACCCACACCACTGGCATAGGGCACCCAGCTAGAGGGGTGGCTGATGTATGCCAGGGCAGTGTGTGTTGTGGGCATGGCACACAGGGATGTGTGCCATGTCGACTCTCTGTTTTGGTCAATACCCAGACACTCAGCCTGCGAGGGCAGTGTGTTTGTGTTAGGGTACAGGGCCTCTAAGGGTGCCACAATAAGTGCGGCAACCCTTAGGGGCCTACCCTGGTCACAAGGCCCTGGGTATCTAGTGTACCATTTACCAGGGGCTGACATGTGGCCAGGGTTTGCCAATTTGGGTTTTAGGTTTCAGCACAGTTTTTAGGGAAGGAACATAGGCCCTGGGCATCTGATTGGCAGGAGCCCAGGGCACACTCAGTCAAGATACATTCAGCAATTCAGCAAAAAGTGGGGGCATACCATGCAAGAAAGATGGCACTTTCTGACACCTACTGATCAAGTGGCCAATGAGAGATCTACTGACTGAGCTGATGAGCAATCTACTGACTGAGCTCATGAGTGATCTACTGACAGAGCTGATGGTCTATTGGATGCGCCAATGAACGATCTACTGATGGAGCTGATGATCAGTTGAGTGAGCCAATGAGCAATCTACTGATTGAACTGATGAGTGATCTACTGACTGAGCCAACAATCAATTGACTGAGCCGATGAGTGATCTACTGATGAGCAGATGAGTGACCTACTGACTGAGCTGAGTGATCTAGTGGCTCAGCCCATGATAGATCTAGTGATGAAGTCTATGAGAGAGCTACTGACTGAGCTGATAAGAAACCTACTGACAGACCTGATGAGCGATCTACTAACAAACCCAAGCAGTCTACTGACCGAGACAATGATGGATCTACTGACTGAGTCTGAGAAATCTAACAGAGCTGATTTGCAATCTTACTCTCCAAGTCAGTGAGTGATCTAGTGACTGAGCTGACAGATCTAGTGACCATGCCAATGATAGACCTACTGACCGAGCCTATGACCGATCTAGGGACAGAGCTGATTAGAACCCTACTGACTGATCTGATGAGATCTACCAACAGAGCCAATGAGAGACCTACTGATCGAGCCAAAAAAGATCTACTGACCAAGGCAATGAGCAGTGTACTGTCCAAGCTGATGAGTGGTCTGCTAATTGGGCCAATGAGCAATGTGCTGACTGAGGTGATGAGAGATCTACTGATTCAACTGATCAGAAACCTACTGACTGACCCAATAAGCAATCAACTGAGTTAGCCGGTGAGAGATCTACTGATGAGCCGATGCTACTCACTAGCCAATGAGAGACCTAATGACTGAGCTGATGGCATCGACTGACTTAGTTTATAAGAGATCTACTGACTGAGCCAATGAGCATTGCACTAAAATAACTGATGAAAGATCTAATGACAAAGCTAATGGCAATGCACGGTCTAGTTGATGAGAGATCTGCTGAGTGGGCCATTGACCGATGTACTAACTGAGCTGATTAGAGATCTACTGCCCGAAATGCTGAGAAACCTACTGACCGAGCCGATGAGTGATCTAGTGACCGTGCTGATGAGAGACCTGAGAGACATACCAATCGATGTGTATCTATGTATCACGGAGTATCTACTTTCAGAGCTGATCAGTGACCTACTGACTGAGACGATGAGCTATCTACTCACCGTGTAGATGAGACCCATACTGACAGAGGCAACGAGAGACCTCCTGACATAGCCGATGAGAGACCTCCTGATGGAGCCGTACAGAGACATACTGACAGAAGCAACGAGAGACCTCCTGATATAGCTGATGAGACCTGCTGATGGAGCCATATAGAGACATACTGACATAGCCGATGAGACCTCATGACATAGCCGATGAGAGACTTACTGTTGGAGCCGTACAGAGACCTACTGACAGAGGCAACGAGAGACCTCCTGACATAGCGGATAAGAGACCTCCTGATGGAGCCATACAGAGACATACTGACAGAGGCAACCGAGACCTCTTGACAAAGCCGATGTGAGACCTCCTGATAGAGCCATACAGAGACATACTAACAGAAGCAACGAGAGACCTCCTGACATAGCCGATGAGAGACCTGCTGATGGAGCCATACAGAGACCTCCTGACATAGCCGATGAGAGACCTCCTGACATAGCCGATGAGAGACCTCCTGACATAGCCGATGAGAGACCTACTGACAGAGACATACAGAGACATACTGACAGAGTTGACTAAAGATCTTCTGAGAGCTCACACTGAACGGGCTGGAGCGGCCACCACGACAAAGCGTTCCAAGCCCTGAAGACGGCTGGTAGAAGACACCGTGACACGGCTTGTCTGAGCTGGCAGTGGACACTGCTGTTCTCCTAATGGGAAGTCAGGGTTGAGGGTTGGACTGTCCTAGGTAAGCCCTTTATTGAGCTCCACAGAGAAGCCACCATCATTGCATAGACATCTCATCATTGGTACCCCAGAGGCCTACCAGGGGCTGCAGCATGTATTATGCCACCCCTGGGAAGCCTTCCAAAATGACACCACAGGTCTGCTACTGTAGCCTGGGTAAGCTGGTGCATGCACCCCTTACTGAGATATAGGTTCACTATATCTCACCCATTACTGCACATATAAATCTATCAGTCACCCCTATGGCAGGCCTTATCAATCCTGAAGGCAGGGTGCTTGGTTTTGTGTGAGAGGGTGCCCATGCATAAGCAGAGCCCCTCTGCATCCTTCGGAATCACTTCTCCGGGGTTGTCTGTGATGCAGCCTGACCATATACTCTTAAGTGCATTATAACACAACGGTAAATGCTAACTTTGGACTGGCTGCACGGAAACATGTTGTGTTTGGTGTCAAACACCTTGGAATTATACACCCACACCAGTAACTGGGGAGTATGATCCCACCCTTCTAGAGGAAGAGACATGACAGCACCGGTTTACCCAGTACCAACTTAAAAGAGCCCTGGCATCACAAAATGCATGCTGCAGCCACAGACACGAGTCTGGCATCCTGCTGCTGACCGAAACTCCGGCAGGGGAGGCCTGGACAATAGGTTTCCTGTCACAGGGAGGTGTCACCACCTCCCAGACAGGCTTTAGTGTATTGGGGCTGGGTGGGTGCACTCTGAGAGTGCTTTGAAGTCCTGCACTGGGAGCACCTTTGTTGTCCCTATGCATAGTCCAACTCAAACCGGTTCAGGGGCTATCGTTGAGAAAGTCTTCGGGGGACCCACTAGCCAACGGGCAAGGGATCGCGAAGACGCCGCCACAGGAAAAGTTTCACAGGAGCCCACGGTCACTCGGGACGAGGTAGGCTGCTGATTTTTGGAACAAGACCTGCTGGGGACTTGGGCCAAAAATGGTCCTAAGCACAAGTTCGTAGAACGTTGTTTAGGGTTTGCACTCGAAATCAGTGCACGGTTCCCAGGTATTGCAGTTCCTCATCACTCGTGGGGTCCAGATGCCACAGCTTCGCTGGGAACTCAAAATGGCCGTCGAGAGGTCAGGAAATTCGCTTCTGGGGCCGCAGGGACTTCGGACTCCGGCGGGAGCGGTGAAGTTTGCAACCGTTGATTGAGGTTATAGGTGCCTGCCAAGCAGGGGAGTCACTCCTTGACTCCAAGGGAGATTCTTCAGTCTTCCAGAGATAGTGGAACGTCGAAGGGCCAGGATTCTTCTTTGTAGAGCGTCGTCCAGGGTAATCTGAATTGCATTGGCAATGCTTGCTATCTTATAGTGAAGATAGGGAGGGACTAGCTCTATGACCACTCCTCTAGGAGAGTCAGGGTAGTGGGTGGTTACACCCACTTCCCTTTGTCCAGTTTCGCGCCAGAGCAGGGGCTGGTAGCCCCTGAACCGGTTTGAGCTGGCATATGCACAGAGGAGCCTACTGCTCCCCCAGTGCAGGACTTCAAAGCACTCTAAGAGTGCACCCACCCAGCTCCAATACACTAAATCCTGTCTGGGGGGTGGTGACACCTCCCTGTGACAGGATGCCTTTTGTTGGGCTTCCTCCACTGCGAGTTTCGGTCAGCAGCAGGAGGGCAGCCCAGTGTCTGTGCTGGTAGCATCCATTTTGTGATGCCAGGGCTCTTGGAGATTTCTACCGTTTAGTACAGTGGGTACATGTCATCCCCTCTAGAAGGGTGGGATCATACTCCCACACCAGTTACTGGTGTGGGGGTATGATTCCAAGTTGTTTGACACCAAACACTACATGTTTTGATGCAGTCATTCCAAAGTTAGCATTTACCGCGAGGTTATAATGCACTTAAGAGTATATGGTTTAACCGCATCCAGACACAGTAGCAGAGAATAGACTCTGCCAGCTGCAGAGGGGTCCTGCTCATGCAGAAGCACCCCCTCACATAGTAAACCAAGCACCCCGCACTCAGGATTGTTAGGGCCTGCAAGAGGGGTGGCTGATCGGTTTATATGTGTGTGTATGGTGAGATATAGGAACCTATACCTCAGTGAGGAGTGCTAACACTACCTCACACAGGCTGCAGTAGCAGGCCTGTGGTGTCAGATTGAGAGTGCTTCCCAGGGGTGGCACAATACATGCTGCAGCCCCTGGTAGGCCTGTGAAGTACCAATGCCCTAGATACCTAAGGAACCATATACTAGGGGCCATAAGGTACCACAGTATCCAATCACTAGTGCATCAAATATGCACACCAAGTTGTTTAGAGAGATCAGTGAGACTGGGCCCTGATTAGCAGGGACCCAGCCAGACTATAGCCAGAAACCAGTGTATACATCAGAAAAAAATTGGGGGCAACATAAGTGCAGATCCTACTCTCCTACATTGACCCGCCAAGTCTTTGCACTTTCCCTAATATTCGTTAGAAAGGAGTTGGAATAGTATATCTAACCTACCCGCAATGTATGCCTTTTTCCCCACATATGTTAGAGTGGCGTTAGAATAGTAAATCTGAACCCACCACAAATGGATGCCCTTCCCCCAATGTTTGTTTGACTGCTGTTAGAGTAGTAAATCTGAACATGCCTTAAGTCCCAAATGTATGACCTTTCCCCAACATTTGTTGGACTGGAGTTAGAATAGTAATTGTGCCCTATTTGCCATGGCGCAAACAGGGACAATTGGTCCAGTACATATTGTGCGCTCTGAAGCACGGTGTTCACAAGAGCAATTGTGAAAATTAGTCATTTTTGCTTCTTATCTTTTATCATGTGACAGCGATCCAAAACAGAAATAGAGTCGACGTTTCAACACCGAGGGACATAATTTGGACAAGGTCTTCATCAGGATTTAGGTGATAGAAACTAGCGCTCTCTGCTGGACAGATCAGGGACAAATCAGTACCTTTGTCATCCATAGATTAGCTACGGTATTGAAAGTAGTGTGAATGATCATTACATAGAGAGGATGAATCAAACTCTCAGTGCCGCAGCTAAATCTGAGGCTCGGTCTTGTATGTGGTGCCGCAATTGCTCTTGCTAACAATAGAGATTTTTTTGTGTTTTGTTTTGTGCACATAGCAAGAATGAGGACGTCCTACCCATAATCCAGTGGTCTGGTTTCCCACAGACATGAGTCTGTAGTGAATATCAAGAGGTTGTGAGGCACAAAGGGTCTGAAATAGTTTTTCATTGCTGTTCAGAGACAGGATTTAAGGGAGTGGGGGAGTGGGGAGGGGCATGAGGGTCCATTGTACTTTGCGGTAGCATAATGCTGCCCCTTTTCTCAATGTTGCAGATCCACTGGCCTGCGCAGCCACTCCGCCAAAACGAGTGCAGGTTGGCGGGTAAAGGACGGGAGGTGAGTATCATGCGAAGAAGGAGAAGTGTTAGGAACCACTCGAGTGTGCTAGGAGTGAAAGATGGTGAGCTAGGGGTGTAGGGAACCATTCCACCATGCAAAGACAAGGTGGTGGGCTCCTGTCAGGTGACCTAGGACTGATGTGTGGCATGGGAGGCATGGCAGAGCTTGTGTGTGTGAAGTGCTTTTTTAAGGCCAGAATTTTATGGTATGAGGGGGTAGGATGAGAGCGTATGAGGTAAGAACGCATGCGTTACAACGCAAATGCCATCACCCCGCATAACCTTCCCACACATTTTTTACAACAAATTTGCCTTTACCATGAATGTCTTTAAAACGAATTTCATTGTAAAAGCATGAATGTTAAAGGCATATGTGTGGTAAAGGTTTTCCCTGACTCATGCCCTGAACCCTAAAACCGTTCCCTAGCGCACTCACCCCCCCATGCCCAGCCCTTTTAAAAAATACCCCTCCCCTGAACCCTAAAAGCAAGCCCCAGCACGACCCCCATACCCCAGCCATTGTAAAAACTATCCCTCCCCTGAACCCTAAAAGTGGCCCCCAGTGCAACCCCCAGCCCTTGTGAAAACTACTCCTCCCCTGAGCCCTAAAAGCAGACCTCTGCGTGACCCCCAGCCCATTTTATAAATACCCCTCCCCTGAGCCCTAAAAGCAGACACCCAGTGCGCCTCCACTGGCCCCCAGCCCTTCTAAAAAAAAAAAAGACTCCTGCCTTGAGCCCTAAAAGTGGCCCCCAGAGTGACACCCCGGCCCCCTTTCCTTGTACAAACTGGCCCTACCCTGAGCCCAAAAAGCAGACCACTGCATGACTCCCCCAGCCCTTTTTAAAAATTCCTGTTTTCAGTTTCTATTTTTGTTCAATTCTGGTGGGGTTTTTTCAGCATTTTCAAGGACTAAAAAAACAGTGGTTACCCATTTTCGTGCCATTAAAAACAACAGAAACAGTGTTTTTCTGGTGTTTATGGGACATTTTGCTTTTATTATTGATTTCTGCACTGATAATGCATGGTATATAGACAGTGTACGTACTGTGTATATGAGGTCCAAATACATTTTTACAAATCAACCCTATTGTACACTATACAGTACTATACAATACTTCTTCAGTGAGTCTTTGGTCATGTTGTCCGCTCTTTCCTTCCCATGTGACAAACAATATCACTCCAATCTTTGTGGAACTTGGTTAGAACTTTTTGCAGCAGCGTTCCAAGTGACACTGCGTTCCATGTTTTCCAAAAGTCTGGTGTCCTGTTTTCACCACTAACACTCTTTCACATATAACTGCCACTACACTTTGCATTGAATGTTTAAAGCCTGGGGTGTCTGGCAATGCACCTACTATCAATACTGACTCGCTAGAAAAGGGAACTGATGTTTCAAGGGGTTTTACCCATTCTCTGTGGGTACATGTGGTGGTACATATTGGGAAAGATTCTTATGAAACCAGATATTTTGCCTATCAGTGAAAGAATCTAACGTAGCTAAAATAACAAATATGATTTTGATATTTCCTGATTCTCTATAGCTTATAAATTAATTAAACAAGACCTAAAAACATGCTTCTAAACCCTGCATCTTTACACCAAAGACCACAAAACTGAAAAAAGCAAAAGGAAGAAGAAACAATATTTTGGTGACATCCCTAAACAACAAACCTCAAGCAGAATAATGTGATCCCAGTCTTACTTGCTGCTAACTTGGATGACAAAGTTGCATTGTATTGGCCCCTTCATTAAGAAATAAAAATGGCCCTTTTGCTCTTCTCTTTCTTTCTTTGAATAGCATTTAGTTTGTGGTTGTGCAAGTGTTTTTTCAGTGTTTATATGTTTACACTGGTGAGGGCTAATTCTCTTCTGGTGGGGTTTTATCAGGTATTCTAAGTTTAAACCAAGAACAGGATAGCCTAACAATACCCCTTCCCTGTCGAGAGCCCCCCCAAAAAGCAGACCCCAGTGCAACTCCTCTCCGGCCCATCTAAAAAAAATACCCCTCCCCTGTCCTTAGCCCTAAAAGTGGCCTCCAGGGTGAATCCCCCCCCCCCCCGGTCCCCAGACCTTGTAAAATCTACCCTTCCCCTGAGTTCTAAAAGTGGACTCCTGCGTGTCCCCCCTGGGCCCCAGCTCTTGTAACAATGACCCCTCCCCTGAGCCCTAAACGCGGACCCCTGTGTGACTCCCCGGGTCCCAACCCTTTTTAAAAATACCCACCACCAGCACAAAACCCTAGCACCATAGCCCCCCCCCCGCCTCAGGCCCAATCCCCCTTACCACTCCATGACAACCAGGCAGCTCCTCTGAGGCATGGGGCATGTCATAAAGAGGAAGTATAAAAGGTCTTTCTGTTTCCTCTAACGATGGTGATAGCCTTCACCACCCTTACCACACATATGCCCTTACCACCAGTACCACACACATACCTTTACATACATACCTTTACAACGGAATTAGTTGTAAAGGCACGCGTGGTAAAGGCATATGCGTAGTAAAAAATGCACGGTAAAGGCTATGCTTGGTAAAGGCTATGCGTGGGAAAGGCTATGCGTGGTAACGGTGCATGTGTTGTAACGCATGTGTGTTAAAGGCTATGCGTGGTAACAGTGCATGTGTTCTAACGCATGTGTGTTAAAGGCTATGCGTGGTAACAGCCGCGTTGTAATGGCTGTTTTCCCACCTGGTTACATAAGAGGGATGAATCTAAAATGCACCACAGTGTTTGCTATGTTAATGGGTTGTGTGAAGGTTTGTGAAGTTGCAGGTTTGTCAGTGATTACTGTGTGTGGGAGGCTTGCCAGCGACGGCCCGAGTGTTTAAGGCGGTTGCTTGTGCAAGCAGCATGATGATGGTGCAGGCTCCCTGCTCATGAACCCAGGTGTTTCTATTCCTCACAGGGTGAATGTTTCAACTACATCCGGTTAATCGAGCCTTTGAACCGCACTCACCTGTTCACCTGTGGGACTGGAGCCTACCACCCCGTCTGCACTCTCATCAACCGCGGCTGGAGGTCAGAGGTAAGTGATCACTTGTATGGGGCCAGGTAGGTGAACCCCTGGCCTGCAGCAGGACCTGGGATCCATAGGTAAGGAAGGCAGAGGCCTCACATCTGAGGGTAAATCACCTCTCTCTGGAAAAGTTGGATGAGGAAAAATAGATGCCGGTCCCCAAATATGACCACTAGTGTTCCTCCCGCTCCACCAGACCCTCTCTCGAGCCCTTCTCTCTGTGTCATGATGCACTCACCGTTTGTGCAAGTAACTGCAGTGACATGCTGAATGATAGTTTGAATAGTCTGAGCAGAGTCACTCCATGTGTACAGCCATCCAATGGTGCACAGAGTTGGCCTAACTCTTACCAGATCACGGTAACTCTCACCAGATCACGGTAACACTCAGCAGATCACGGTAACTATCACCAGATCATGGTAACTCTCACCAGATCACGGTAACTCTCACCAGATCATGGTAACTCTCACCAGATCACGGTAAAACTCACCAGATCACGGTAACTCTCACCAGATCACGGTAAATGATAGAGACAGTGGACTTGCTTCTGACCAGGTTAGCATAAATCACCGCATATCTGACCCTCCCCATCTCGTAAGGCTCTCACCAGAGGAAGGTGAACCGCACAGATACAGGCGGAATCTTTCACCAGAGGGCGATAAATGGGGCAGAAAGCGGCATTGACTTTCTTCTCTCTTCCACAGGAATACCTGTTCCGCATGGTCCCGGGAACACTGGAGTCAGGGAAAGGGAAATGTCCATATGACCCAAAGCAGGACAACATGGCGGCTCTGATCAGTGAGTGGGGGCGTGGTCTTTTGTGGGTGTCTGAGGGAGTCCGGAGCCCTCTTTGCTGTGTTAGGGTCTCCGGAGCCCTCTTCAGTGTGTGAGGGTCTCCAGAGCCCTATTCAGTGTGTGAGGGTGTGTGAAGCCCTCTTTGGTGTGTGAGGGTCTCCGGAGCTCTATTCAGTGTGTGGGAGTGTGTGAAGCCCTCTTTGGTGTGTGAGGGTCTCCGGAGCTCTATTCAGTGTGTGGGAGTGTGTGAAGCCCTCTTTGGTGTGTGAGGGTCTCCGGAGCTCTATTCAGTGTGTGGGAGTGTGTGAAGCCCTCTTTGGTATGTGAGGGTCTCCGGAGCTCTATTCAGTGTGTAAGGGTGTGTGGAGCCCTCTTTGGTGTGTGAGGGTGTCTGGAGCCCTCTTCAGTGTGTGAGGGTGTCAGGAGCCCTCTTTGGTGTGTGAGGGTGTCCGGAGCCCTCTTGAGTGTGTGAGTGTGTCTGGAGCCCTCTTGGTTGTGTGAGGGTGTCCAAAGCCCTCTTCAGTGTGTGAGGGTGTCCGGAGCCCTCTTTGGTGTGTGAGGGTGTCCGGAGCCCTCTTCAGTGTGTGAGGGTCTCTAGAGCCCTATTCAGTGTGTGATGGTGTCTGGAGCCCTCTTTGGTGTATGAGGGTCTCCAGAGCCCTATTCAGTGTGTGAGGGTGTGTGGAGCCCTCTTGCTTGTGTGAGGGTGTCCGGAGCCCTTTTCAGTGTGTGAGGGTGTCCTGAGCCCTCTTTGGTGTGTGAGGGTGTCCGGAGCCCTCTTTGGTGTGTGAGGGTGTCTGGAGCCCTATTCAGTGTGTGAGGGTGTGTGGAGCCCTCTTCAGTGTGTGAGGGTGTCCGGAGCCCTCTTCAGTGTGTGAGGGTGTCCGGAGCCCTATTCAGTGTGTGAGGGTGTGTGGAGCCCTATTCAGTGTGTGAGGGTGTGTGAAGCCCTACTGGGTGTGTGAGGGTGTCCGGAGCCCTCTTCAGTGTGTGAGGGTGTCCGGAGCCCTCTTTGGTGTGTGAGGATGTCCGGAGCCCTATTCAGTGTGTGAGGGTGTGTGGAGCCCTCTTCAGTGTGTGAGGGTGTCCGGAGCCCTCTTTGGTGTGTGAGGGTATTTGAGGGTGTCTGGTGGTGCAGTGTGAGACTCTCAATGGAGTGGTGTAGTTCAAGGTCAAAGTGTTGCACAATGCTCTGGCATATAACATCTTTGGGCTCAGAAGTAAGGGTCGCCTCTTGCATGAAGGAGCTGCAGAGATGAGTAGAGGGGTAGTAGAGGGGTAGTCACACACTCTGTGGGAGCTTCTCCTGCTTCAGACTCTCACCCACACCCACTGCCCCTGTCGACTGCATTCCTTGGGCACCAGGACTGGTGGCACACTGCCCCCTGCAGGTCATTGGGTCACGTTCTCCAGGTCCCCCTAGAATCACAGGGTTTGGCTATCTGACCCCCTGGGACTCAGTCAATGTGCTAACCCGAATCAGAAATCCAGCTGGACTGCAACCATCCACAACCCACGAGCAATGCTTGCCTAAGAAGTGTTTCTAGTAATAATCAGTCCCATAAGACATGCTTAGGAGCAATAAGTGGACACCCAAACCCTCTTTCGTAAAGGAATACCAAACTGAAAGAGCATTAGGAAACAGAATCTGTTTTTAATTTTTACATTTTTAAATCCTAACCGAATGCACATGACATGAATTATAACCACACAGAAAATATACAGTGAGAGTAACATGAAAGGTTCTTAGGTGGTGATTGCATTTTACTGTCCTAGCACCCTCTTGGTGCTGTCTCTAGGCGCTATGTTAGCTCCAGCAGATTCGTAAATAACCTGCCCGATTCCGAGTTCGTCGACCTTTTTTTCAGACCCATAGGTCCTTATCGTTTAGTGTGGACTGCTTGTCCCATGACCGTGGCGTGAAGCTCCTCTAACCTGCGGTCTGATATGTGACTTGTTATATAGGGTTTGTTCAAAGAACCTTTTGAAAATTGTTAACATAAACACCAAAGAGGGTTTAGCCAGGGAGCTTGTCGAACAGTATTAAAGTTAGGAATAAGCATCGGGCGCCAAAGCGCTCCTGCAGTCACTAACTTTCCAGAAACTCTGATTAGCAGCGGCTAGTGATTGATGCTCGAATAAAAATGTTTCACGATCGAGAATGTATTTGGATTTGATTCATTCTCGCCGTTCCGTGTCACATGGGCAAATTGATGACTATGCCAGGTTCATGCATTTGATAAAAGCACAATCATTCACCTCTCATTGGTTTGAAAAGCATGCACTCCCACGTTCTTGGCACTAGAAAGACACAATCTTTATAACAATTTCCTGGAAGGGAAGCCACTGTGAAATAGGGTGGACTGGGGCAGCTAGTGCCGACGTGGCCTCGTCCCAGGCATACGGGAGGAAAAATAACCCCAGAGACCTCCACCTGGCCCAAATATGACTCCAGATACCTCCACCTGGCCCATATATGACTCCAGAGACCTCCGCTTGGCCCAAAAATGACCCCAGAGACCTCCACCTGGACACATATATGACTCCAGAGACCTCCACCTGGACACATATATGACTCCAGAGACCTCCACCTGGACACATGCATGACCCCAGAGACCTCCACCTGGCCCATGCATGACCCCAGAGACCTCCACCTGGCCCATGCATGACCCCAGAGACCTCCACCTGAACACATATATGACCCCAGAGACCTCCACCTGGCCCCTACATGACTCCAGAGACCTCCATCTGGCCCTTACATGACTTCAGAGACCTCCATCTGGCCCCTACATGATTCCAGAGACCTCCACCTGGCCCCTACGTGACACCAGAGACCTCCACCTGGCCCCTACGTGACCCCAGAGACCTCCACCTGGCACCTACGTGACCCCTGAGACCTCCACCTGCCCCTACATGACTCCAGAGTCCTCCACCTGGCCCTACATGACCCCAGAGACATCAGAGACCTCCACCTGGCCCTACATGACCCCAGAGACCTCCACCTGGCCCCTGCATCACCCCGGAGACCTCCACCCGGCCCCTACGTGATTCCAGAGACCTTCACCTGCCACTACATGACCCAAGAGACCTCCACCTGGCCCTACACGAATCCAGAGACCTCCACCTGGCCCCTACATGACTCCAGAGACCTCCACCTGGCCCCTACATGACTCCAGAGACCTCCACCTGGCCCATAAATGACCCCAGAGACCTCCATCTGGCCCTTACATGACTCCAGAGACCTCCATATCATCCCTTCATGACTCCAGAGACCTCCACCTGGCCCTTACATGACCCCAGAGACCTCCACCTGGCCCATAAATGATCCCAGAGACCTCCACCTGGCCCCTACGTGACCCCTGAGACCTCCACCTGGCCCCTACGTGACCCCTGAGACCTCCACCTGCCCCCTACATGACTCCAGAGACCTCCACCTGGCCCTACTTGACCCCAGAGACCTCCACCTCGCCCATACATGACCTCGGAGACCTCCACCTGGCCCATACATGACTTCAGAGACCTCCACCTGGCCCTACAGTACTCCAGATACCCCCACCTGGCCCTTCATGACTCCAGAGACCTCCACCTGGCCCCTAAATTACCCAAGAGACCTCCACCTGGCCCCTACATCACTCCAGAGACCTCCACCGTGCCCATATGACTTCAGAGACCTCCACCTGGCCCATACATGACTTCAGAGACCTCCACCTGGCCCATACATGACTTCAGAGACCTCCACCTGGCCCTACATGACTCCAGAGACATTCACCTGGCCCCTATATGACTCCTGAGACCTCCACCTGGCCCCTAGATGACCTTAGAGACCTTCACGTGCCCATACATGACTCCAGAGACCTCCACCTGGCCCTACATGACTCCAGAGACATTCACCTGGCCCCTATATGACTCCTGAGACCTCCACCTGGCCCATACATGACTCCAGAGACCTCCACCTGGCCCATAAATGACCCCAGAGACCTCCACCTGACCCTTCATGAATCCAGAGACCTCCGCCTGGCCATACATGACTCCATAGACGTTCACCTGGCCCTACATGACTCCAGATTCCTTCACCTGGCTCCTACATGACTCCAGAGACCTCCATCTGGCCCCTACGTGACTCCAGAGACCTCCATCTTTCCCCTATGTGACCCCAGAGTCCTTATCGTGGCTCATACATGACCCCAGAGACCTCCTCCTGGCCCATAAATGACTCCAGAGACCATCAACTGGCCCCTACATGATCCCAAAGACCTTTACCTGGTCCCACATGACTCCAGAGACCTTCACCTGGCACATACATGAATCCATAGACCTCCATCTAGCCCCTACATAACTCCAGAGACCTCCAGCTGGCCCCTACGTGACTCCAGAAACCTCCAGCTGGCCCCTACGTGTCTCCAGAGACCTCCACCTGGCCCTTCATGACTCCAGAGACCTTCACCTGGCCCCTACGTGACCCCAGAGACCTCCACCTGCCCATACATGACTCCAGAGACCTCCACCTGGCCCCTACATGAATCCAGAAACCTCCACCTGGCCCCTACGTGACCCCAGATACCTCCACTTGCCCATACATGACTCCAGAGACCTCCACCTGCCCATACATGACTCCAGAGACCTCCACCTGCCCCCTAAATGACTCCAGAGACCTCCACCTGGCCCTACATGACCCCAGAGACCTCCACCTGACCCTACATGACCCCAGAGACCTCCACCTGGCCCCTGCATCACCCCGGAGACCTCCACCCGGCCCCTACGTGACTCCAGAGACATTCACCTGCCACTACATGACCCCAGAGACCTCCACCTGGCCCTACATTAATCCAGAGACCTCCACCTGGCCCCTACGTGACTCAAGAGACCTCCACCAGGCCCCTACTTGTCTCCAGAGACCTCTACCTGGCCCTACATGACCCCAGAGACCTCCACCTGGCCATACAAGACCTCCGAGACCTCCACCTGGCCCATACATGACTTCAGAGACCTCCATGTGGCCCTACAGGACCTGGCCCTACATCACTCCAGAGACCTCCACCTGGCCAACACATGACTTCAGAGACCTCCACCTGGCCCTACAGTACTCCAGATACCCCCACCTGGCCCTACATGACTCCAGAGACCTCCACCTGGCCCCTAAATTACCCAAGAGACCTCCACCTGGCCCCTACATCACTCCAGAGACCTCCACCCGGCCCCTACGTGACTCCAGAGACATTCACCTGCCACTACATGACCCCAGAGACCTCCACCTGGCCCTACATTAATCCAGAGACCTCCACCTGGCCCCTACGTGACTCAAGAGACCTCCACCAGGCCCCTACTTGTCTCCAGAGACCTCTACCTGGCCCTACATGACCCCAGAGACCTCCACCTGGCCATACAAGACCTCCGAGACCTCCACCTGGCCCATACATGACTTCAGAGACCTCCATGTGGCCCTACAGGACCTGGCCCTACATCACTCCAGAGACCTCCACCTGGCCCACACATGACTTCAGAGACCTCCACCTGGCCCTACAGTACTCCAGATACCCCCACCTGGCCCTACATGACTCCAGAGACCTCCACCTGGCCCCTAAATTACCCAAGAGACCTCCACCTGGCCCCTACATCACTCCAGAGACCTCCACCTTGCCCATATATGACTTCAGAGACCTCCACCTGGCCCATACATGACTTCAGAGACCTCCACCTGGCCCTACATGACTCCAGAGACATTCACCTGGCCCCTATATGACTCCTGAGACCTCCACCTGGCCCCTAGATGACCTTAGAGACCTTCACGTGCCCATACATGACTCCAGAGACCTCCACCTGGCCCATACACGACTCCAAAGACCTCCACCTGGCTCATACCAGACTCCAAAGACCTCCACCTGGCCCATACATGACCCAGAGACCTCCACCTGGCCCCTACATGACTTCAGAGGCCTCCACCTGGCCCCTACATGAACCCAGAGATCTCCACCTGGCCCATACATGACTCCAGAGACCTCCACCTGGCCCATAAATGACCCCAGAGACCTCCACCTGACCCTTCATGAATCCAGAGACCTCCGCCTGGCCATACATGACTCCATAGACGTTCACCTGGCCCTACATGACTCCAGATTCCTTCACCTGGCTCCTACATGACTCCAGAGACCTCCATCTGGCCCCTACGTGACTCCAGAGACCTCCATCTTTCCCCTATGTGACCCCAGAGTCCTTATCGTGGCTCATACATGACCCCAGAGACCTCCTCCTGGCCCATAAATGACTCCAGAGACCATCAACTGGCCCCTACATGATCCCAAAGACCTTTACCTGGTCCCACATGACTCCAGAGACCTTCACCTGGCACATACATGAATCCATAGACCTCCATCTAGCCCCTACATGACTCCAGAGACCTCCAGCTGGCCCCTACGTGACTCCAGAAACCTCCAGCTGGCCCCTACGTGTCTCCAGAGACCTCCACCTGGCCCTTCATGACTCCAGAGACCTTCACCTGGCCCCTACGTGACCCCAGAGACCTCCACCTGCCCATACATGACTCCAGAGACCTCCACCTGGCCCCTACATGAATCCAGAAACCTCCACCTGGCCCCTACGTGACCCCAGATACCTCCACCTGCCCATACATGACTCCAGAGACCTCCACCTGCCCCCTAAATGACTCCAGAGACCTCCACCTGGCCCTACATGACCCCAAAGACCTCCACCTGACCCTACATGATCCCAGAGACCTCCACCTGGCCCCTGCATCACCCCGGAGACCTCCACCCGGCCCCTACGTGACTCCAGAGACATTCACCTGCCACTACATGACCCCAGAGACCTCCACCTGGCCCTACATTAATCCAGAGACCTCCACCTGGCCCCTACGTGACTCAAGAGACCTCCACCAGGCCCCTACTTGTCTCCAGAGACCTCTACCTGGCCCTACATGACCCCAGAGACCTCCACCTGGCCATACAAGACCTCCGAGACCTCCACCTGGCCCATACATGACTTCAGAGACCTCCACGTGGCCCTACAGGACCTGGCCCTACATCACTCCAGAGACCTCCACCTGGCCCTACATGACTCCAGAGACCTCCACCTGGACCATAAATGACTCCAGAGACCTCCACCTGGCTCCTAAATGACCCAAGAGACCTCCACCTGGCCCCTACATGACTTCAGAGACCTCCACCTGGCCCCTAAACCACTCCAGAGACCTCCACCTGGCCCATACATGACTTCAGAGACTTCCACCTGGCCCCTATATGACTCCGGAGACCTCCACCTGGCCCCTAGATGACCTCAGAGACCTCCACCTGGCCCATACACGACTCCAAAGACCTCCACCTGGCTCATACATGACTCCAGTGGCCTCCACCTGGCCCATACATGACTCCAGAGACCTGCGCCTGGCCCTACATGACTCCAGAGACCTGCGCCTGGCCCCACATGACTCCAGAGACCTGCGCCTGGCCCTACATGACTCCAGAGACCTGCGCCTGGCCCTACATGACTCCAGAGGCCTCCGCCTGGCCCTACATGACTCCAGAGACCTTCTCCTGACCCATACATGACTCCAGAGGCCTCAACCTGGCCCATAAATGACCCAAGAGACCTTCACCTGGCCCTACATGACTCCAGAGACCTTCACCTGGCGCCTACATGACTCCAGAGTCCTCCATCTTGCCCCTACAAGACTCTAGAGACCTCCACCCGGCCCATAAATGACACAAGAGACCTTCACCTGGCACATACATGACTCCAGAGACCTCCACCTGGCCCCTACATGACTTCAGAGATCTCCACCTGGCCCATACATGACTCCAGAGACCTGCGCCTGGCCCTACATGACTCCAGAGACCTTCACCTGGCTCCTACGTGACCCCAGAGACCTCCACCTGCCCATACATGAATCCGGAGACCTCCACCTGGCCCCTACATGAATCCAGAGACCTCCACCTTGTGAGAAGTTGGCCTGGTATATGCTATCCACTAGTTAAAGTGGGCACCTTGTACCAGTCCAAACAACCCCTTATTGATGATTAGGTTAAAGACAACCTTTATTGAAAGCTATCCTAGTGGTAGCTATGGAGAGCAGCCTTCAGGCTAAGTCTTGAAGGAGTGTAAAGCAGCTTGGTTTACCATATTATAACCTTTTGAATCACTAAATGAAAGGAGAACCACACAAGGTATATATAAAATATATGTATTTATTTCTAAACACTCACTACTAATCCCTTTATGAGATTAGAGTCCAAGATACACAATAATACAGTTCTAAAACCACAGTAAATAGCACAATATACAATGGGCCCCAGGGGGGGACCAGACCATATACTAAGAAAGTGGTATAAGAACCACAACTTGACTAGACACAGTGCCTAGAGCACGTAGAATCGCTGGGACCCCAAGGAACCACCCAAGGTAGTGACACAGGAGATCCACGGGGAAGCGCGCAGTGTGAAAACACAGGGGCGAGCCCCGTACTATTCTATGGGAAAGTCGCGGTTGGAATTTTAGAATTTAAGGACACTTAGGAGAGGACTTTGAGCAAACCCCTTTAGACTTAGGGGGATCTAGGGCCAGCACCCACAGAAGCACCGGAGTACTCGAGTTACCTCACCCAGGGAAACCGGGTGCATAGGTGTCAAATGGTGTCGTGAATCGTCGTTGATTTCAATGGCGATCTGCTGCAAACTGCTGCTGCCGGGAAGAAGAGAAGTGTCCGGTGTGATCCAAGCCTGGATCGAAGATCAGAAGAACCTGAAAGCAGAGGGGACAGAGGCGGGGTCACTTGCCAGTGACCAGGGGCACGATACACGAATGCCCACCGATGTCGGGTGATTCAGGTGCAAAGAGGTGAAGCTTGACTCTGCAGCCACGAGGACTAGGAGGCGTCGACGACAACCAGGAGCTGGATTGAAGATGTCCCACGAAGGATGTTGAGTGCTGTGGTGTCGGTGCCCAGATTGGACCCAACAAGCCTTGGCAACAGCAACCCCCGCAGGAAGAGAAAAGATGCTTCGGTGCGGACCAGCAAGGTCCTGGGGACTCCCCAAGAGATGGAGAGTCAGGGCACGTCTGGAGCAACCAGGTAAGCCCAATCAGAGTTAGAGTTGCCTTCACAGGGACCCACCAGTCGACGGACTAGGGATTGCGAATTGACCTCGAGAGAAAGCACAACGGGCCAGCTCACGGAACACTCGTGGAGAGTAGGCGGGCAATCTTCGGTGCAATTGCTGATCGGGGTCAGGGCTACAAGTAACCCAAAGCTCAGCTGCAGGAGTTGTTGGAAAGCTGATGCTCTGCAAAGTGACACGGTGTCCAGGGGTTCGGGTTGCACGGTCACCACGAGGGATACGGGCATCAGACTTGCTGTGGGCACTGATCCACCTTTAAGACCACGGAAACCCACCTCCTGTGTTGCAAAGTCCTTCGGAGTCCTCAGGAGCTTTGGACATGCAAACTGGTCAGATGCGTCTTTGGTGCCTGCCTTGCAGGGGAGTAACTCATTTACTCCAAGGGAGATTCTTCAGTCATCTAGTTCAATGTAGATCGTCGAAGTTCCAGGATTCAGTATCAGAGTTTTGTCCAGGTGCAATCTAAAGTCCTGTACCCAGGAGTTCCTATCTTATACCCAAGGAAGGGGTGGGACAAACTCTAGGGACCCACCTATGGGAGGGTCAGGAAAGAGGGGTGGCTACATCCATTTCCTTTGTCCAGTTTCGCGCTAGAGCAAGGCCTGGTAGCCCCTGCAACCAGTTTGAGCTGGACTATGCACAGGGACACCAAATGTGCCCCCAATGCAGACTTCAAAGCACTCTGAGTGCACCCACCCAGCCCCAATACACTAAAGCCTGTCTGGGAGGTGGTGACACCTCCGTGTGACAGGAAACCTATTGTCCAGGCCTCCAGCAGCAGGAGGTCAGACTTGTGTCTGTGGCTGGCAGCATCCATTTTGTGATGCCAGGGCTCTGTTAGCTGGTACCGGGTATATTGTGCTGCTATGTCTCTCCCTCTAGAAGGGTGGGATCATACTCCCACACCAGTTACTGGTGTAGGGGTATGATTCCAAGGTGTTTGACACCAAACATGACATGGTTCCATACAGCCATCCCAAAGTTAGCATTTACCGTTTGGGTATAATGCACTTAAGAGTATATGGTTTGGCTGCATCACAAACAACCCCGGAATAAAGGTTCCGTAGGCTGCAGAGGGGCTCTGCTCATGCATGGACACCCTCTCACATGAAACCCAGCACCCAACCTTCAGGATTGTTAAGGCCTGCCATAGGGGTGACTGATAGGTTTACATGTGCAGTGATATGGAGAGATATAGTGATCCTATATCTCAGTAAGGGGTGCATGCACCACCTTACCCAGGCTGCAGTAGCAGACCTGTCGTGTAAGTTTGGAAGGCTTCCCAGGGGTGGCATAAAACATGCTGCAGCCACTGGTGGGCCTCTGGGGTACCAATGCCTTGGGTACATAGTATACCATATACTAGGGACTTATAAGGGTACCCCAGAATCCAATCTGGAGTGTACCTAAAGTACTGGCAATCAATTTAGAGAGGAATCTGCTAGGCTGGGGTCCTGGTTAGCAGGGCCCCAGCCAGACTAAAGTCGAAAAACAGTGAAACATCAACAAAAAGTGGGGGTAACTATAAGAAGCAGATCTTACTCTCCTACACACCTGGCCCTATATGACTCCAGAGACCTCCACCTGGCCCTACATGACCCCAGAAACCTCCACCCGGCCCCCACATGACCCCAGAGACCTCCACCTGGCCCCTACATGACTCCAGAGACTTCCACCTGGCCCATACATGAATCCAGAGACCTCCACCTGGCCCTACATGACTCCAGAGACTTTGTACACAAGTTGGTCGCACACTGCTCATCACACCAGCAAGTTGCCCCAAAGGACTGTGGTAAATGTAGTGGCGACGGCGGGTACGCCTATGCCACGATGTGTAAGGACAACAGTATGTGTTGCATTTAGCCATCCCTGGACACGTGTTTCGAGGTAGTTGCCTCTCGTCAGCAGGGAGCAGGACAGTGTAAAGGGGTGCCGTGTGGACTGCCAAAATGTAATTAAAAACAGGTCAAGTACCTCTCATGGCGCGCAGGTGCAGATCCAAGGCTCGTCAGCCCGTTAGCTCAAGGGAGCCGTAATAATTTGTACACAAGTTGGTCGCACACTGCTCGTCACACCAGCAAGTT
Organism: Triturus cristatus; assembly: GCF_964204655.1. Taxonomy (NCBI): domain Eukaryota; kingdom Metazoa; phylum Chordata; class Amphibia; order Caudata; family Salamandridae; genus Triturus; species Triturus cristatus. Next base: position 1,243,461,786 of record NC_140593.1, read on the forward strand.
GCCCCAAAGGACTGTGGTAAATGTAGTGGCGACGGCGGGTACGCCTATGCCACGATGTGTAAGGAGAACAGTATGTGTTGCATTTAGCCATCGCCACTACATTTACCACAGTCCTTAGGGGCAACTTGCTGGTGTGACGAGCAGTGTGCGACCAACCTTTGCATGACTCCAGAGACCTCCACCTGGCCCATACATGACTTCAGAGACCTCCACCTGGCCCTACATGACTCCAGAGACCTCCACCTGGCTCTACATGCCCCCAGAGACCTCCACCTGGCCCATACGTGACCCCAGAGACCTCCACCTGGCCCCTACGTGACCCCAAAGACCTCCACCTGGCACCTACGTGACCCCGGATACCTCCACCTGGTCCCTACGTGACTCCAGAACCCTCCACCTGGCCTTACATCACTCCAGAGATCTCCATTTGGCCCCTACATGATTCCAGAGACCTCCACCTTGCCCTACATGACTCCAGAGACCTCCACCTGGCCCATACATGACCTCAGAGACCTCCACTTGGCCCTACATGACCTCAGAGACCTTCACCTGGCCTTACATCACTCCAGAGACCTCCACCTGGCCCTACATTACTCCAGAGACCTCCATCTGGCCCTACATGACTTCAGAGACCTCCACCTGGCCCATACATGTTTCAGAACCCTCCACCTGGCCCCTACATGACCCCAGAGACCTCCACCTGGCCCCTACATGACTCCAGAGACCTCCATCTGGCCCCTAGATGACTTCAGGGACCTCCACCTGGCCCCTACATGACTCCAGAGATGTACACCTGGCCCTACATCACTCCAGAAACCTCCATCTGGCCTCTACATGACTCCAGAGTTCTCCACCTGGCCCTAGGTAACTCCAGAGACCTCCATCTGGCCCTACGCGACTCCAGAGACTTCCACCTGGCCCTACGTGACCCCAGAGACGTCCACCTGGCCCCTACATGACTCCAGAAACCTCCACCTGGCCACTACATGACTCCAGAGACCTCCATCTGACCCCTACATGACTCCAAAGATCTCCACCTAGCTTCTGTATCCTGGAGGAGGGCTGCTGTAAGGTTGTAGTGGTTGGACATCTCTCTCTCTCACATCACTAGCAAACCCTGCGTACGGCCAGGGCCTCCTGCAGGCCGGGGCCACAGTTTTAGGAGCCTCACATGTCACTGTGCTGTCCATCCTTCCTGGGGTGGCTCTTTGCAGGTTGAGAGGGCCCCAGGATCAGCTCATGCACACACTGTGTTCCTCTCCTGTAGCAGTCATGTAGGAGAAGCTTTACAAAAGCTCCAGTCCAGGCCTGGCCACCTTCACCGGGAGGGCCCCCAGGGCAACTAGCCTTCCAAACTGAACCCTCTGCTGGAGTCAGTAGAGAATGAGATAGGTTTCATTCCTTCACACATGTCAATGGAGCAACAAGAAAGGCCTCTATTGGTTCCCATTGTCAGCTGGCACCAGCCAGGCAAGGGGGGGCTGCTTTGCTTGCCAAGCTCTGCTTCTTAGGCCAAGAAGCACCTAGCCATTCGCTTGTTGGCTGATAGTTCTGCCAGTCATTCCCTGGATATGAGGGTATGGTATATATAGAGCTGTGTGGCCCGGTCACACATGCTTTTCATGGTATCTATTCTTAGGGGCAAATTGCCCCTTCTCCGGCCTTCGTGAGGCTTGCTGACAGGAGCTGGAGAGGTGGCATGGAAGCCACAAGCTCCTTGGGACTTGCCGAGGGCTTCTTGGCACTGTAGCCCCTTCTGCCCAGGAGAATGGTTCTCCCACATGGAGCTGTGCCCCCAGTCTGCTGCTTCTAGCTGGTATCTCGCTGATGACCTCCCAACAGGCGGCAGCCACTTCTTATTCAGCCTGTCACCGAGGGTTGAGAAGAGGCTATTAGGGTCTCTGCATTGGGAAACCAGGCGCCTGCCATAGGAGGGACTCCAGGACTCCAGGCACCTGCCATAGGAGGGGCTCCAGGACTCCAGGCACCTGCCATTGGAGGGACTCCGGGCACTGAGGGACTCCAGGCACCTGCCATAGAAGGGTCTCCAGGACACCAGGCACCTGCCATAGGAGGGACTCCAGGACTCCAGGCACCTGCCATAGGAGGGGCTCCAGGACTCCAGGCACCTGCCATAGGAGGGGCTCCAGGACTCCAGGCACCTGCCATAGGAGGGGATCCAGGACTCCAGGCACCTGCCATAGGAGGGACTCCAGGACTCCAGGCACCTGCCATAGGAGGGGCGCCAGGACTCCAGGCACCTGCCGTAGGAGGGGCTCCAGGACTCCAGGCACCTGCCATAGGAGGGGCTCAGGGCACTGAGGGACTCCAGGCACCTGCCATAAGAGGGGCTCCAGGACTCCAGGCACCTGCCATAGGAGGGGCTCCAGGACTCCAGACACCTGCCATAGGAGGGGCTCCGGGCACTGAGGGACTCCAGGCACCTGCCATAGGAGGGGCTCCAGGACTCCAGGCCCGTGCCATAGGAGGGGCTCCGGGACTCCAGGCACCTGCCATAGGAGGGGCTCCAGGACTCCAGGCACCTGCCATAGGAGGGGCTCCGGGCACTGAGGGACTCCAGGCACCTGCCATAGGAGGGGCTCCAGGACTCCAGGCCACTGCCATAGGAGGGGCTCCAGGACTCCAGGCACCTGCCATAGGAGGGGCTCTGGTCACTGAGGGACTCCAGGCACCTGCCATAGGAGGGGCTCCAGGCACTGAGGGACTCCAGGCACCTGCCATAGGAGGGACTCTAGGACTCCAGGCACCTGCCATAGGAGGGGCTCCATAACTCCAGGCACCTGCCATAGGAGGGGCTCCAGGACTCCAGGCACCTGCCATAGGAGGGGCTCCAGGATTCCAGGCGCCTGCCATAGGAGGGACTCCGGGCACTGAGAGACTCCAGGCACCTGCCATAGGAGGGGCTCCAGGACTCCAGGCACCTGCCATAGGAGGGGCTCCAGGACTCCAGGCACCTGCCATAGGAGGGGCTCCGGGCACTGAGGGACTCCAGGCACCTGCCATAGGAGGGGCTCCAGGACTCCAGGCCACTGCCATAGGAGTGGCTCCAGGACTCCAGGCACCTGCCATAGGAGGGACTCCGGGCACTGAGGGACTCCAGGCACCTGCCATAGGAGGGGCTCCAGGACTCCAGGCACCTGCCATAGGAGGGACTCCGGGCACTGAGGGACTCCAGGCACCTGCCATAGGAGGGGCTCCAGGACACCAGGCACCTGCCATAGGAGGGGCTCCATGACTCCAGGCACCTGCCATAGGAGGGGCTCAGGGACTCCAGGCACCTGCCATAGGAGGGGCTCCAGGACTCCAGGCACCTGCCATAGGAGGGGCTCCAGGACTCCAGGCACCTACCATAGGAGGGGCTCCAGGATTCCAGGCGCCTGCCATAGGAGGGACTCCGGGCACTGAGAGACTCCAGGCACCTGCCATAGGAGGGGCTCCGGGCACTGAGGGACTCCAGGCACCTGCCATAGGAGGGGCTCCATGACTCCAGGCAACTGCCATAGGAGGGACTCCAGGCACCTGCCACCTGCCATAGGAGGGGCTCCAGGACTCCAGGCACCTGCCATAGGAGGGACTCCGGGCACTGAGGAACTCCAGGCACCTGCCATAGGAGGGGCTCCAGGACTCCAGGCACCTGCCATAGGAGGGGCTCCAGGACTCCAGGCACCTGCCATAGGAGGGGCTCCGGGCACTGAGGGACTCCAGGCACCTGCCATAGGAGGGGCTCCAGGACTCCAGGCACCTGCCATAGGAGGGGCGCCAGGACTCCAGGCACCTGCCATAGGAGGGACTCCGGGCACTGAGGGACTCCAGGCACCTGCCATAGGGGGGACTCCAGGACTCCAGGCACCTGCCATAGGAGGGACTCCATGACTCCAGGCACCTGCCATAGGAGGGACTCCATGACTCCAGGCAACTGCCATAGGAGGGACTCCAGGCACCTGCTATAGGAGGGGCTCCATGACTCCAGGCAACTGCCATAGGAGGGACTCCAGGCACCTGCCATAGGAGGGACTCTGGGCACTGAGGAACTCCAGGCACCTGCCATAGGAGGGGCTCCAGGACTCCAGGCACCTGCCATAGGAGGGGCTCCAGGACTCCAGGCACCTACCATAGGAGGGGCTCCGGGCACTGAGGGACTCCAGGCACCTGCCATAGGAGGGGCTCCAGGACTCCAGACACCTGCCATAGGAGGGGCTCCAGGACTCCAGGCACCTGCCATAGGAGGGGCGCCAGGACTCCAGGCACCTGCCATAGGAGGGACTCCGGGCACTGAGGGACTCCAGGCACCTGCCATAGGAGGGACTCCAGGCACCTGCCATAGGAGGGACTCCAGGACTCCAGGCACCTGCCATAGGAGGGTTCTCCGGGCACTGAGGGACTCCGGGCACCTGCCATAGGAGAGGCTCCAGGACTCCAGGCACCTGCCATAGGAGGGGCTTCGGGCATTGAGGGACTCCAGGCACCTGCCATAGGAGGGACTCCAGGACTCCAGGCGCCTGCCATAGGAGGGGCTCCACGACTCCAGGCACCGGCCATAGGAGGGGCTCCAGGACTCCAGGCACCTGCCATAGGAGGGTCTTTAGGACTCCAGGCACCTGCCATAGGAGGGACTCCAGGCACCTGCCATAGGAGAGGCTCCAGGACTCCAGGCACCTGCCATAGGAGGGACTCCGGGCACTGAGGGACTCCAGGCACCTGCCATAGGAGGGGCTCCAGACACTGAGGGACTCCAGGCACCTGCCATAGGAGGGGCTCCAGGACTCCAGGCACCTGCCATAGGAGGTGCTCCAGGACTCCAGGCACCTGCCATAGGAGGGGCTCCAGGATTCCAGGCACATGCCATAGGAGGGGCTCCATGACTCCAGGTGCCTGCCATAGGAGGGACTGCAGGACTCCAGGCACCTGCCATAGGAGGGACTCCAGGCACCTGCCATAGGAGGGGCTCCAGGACTCCAGGCACCTGCCATAGGAGGGGCTCTGGGCACTGAGGGACTCCAGGCACCTGCCATAGGAGGGGCTCCAGGACTCCAGACACCTGCCATAGGAGGGGCTCCGGGCACTGAGGGACTCCAGGCACCTGCCATAGGAGGGGCTCCAGGACTCCAGACACCTGCCATAGGAGGGGCTCAGGGCACTGAGGGACTCCAGGCACCTGCCATAGGAGGGGCTCCGGGCACTGAGGGACTCCAGGCACCTGCCATAGGAGGGGCTCCAGGACTCCAGGCACCTGCCTTAGAAGGGGCTCCAGGACTCCAGGCACCTGCCATAGGAGGGGCTCCAGGACTCCAGGCACCTGCCATAGGAGGGGATCCAGGACTCCAGGCACCTGCCATAGGAGGGGCTCCGGGCACTGAGGGACTCCAGGCACCTGCCATAGGAGGGGCTCCAGGACTCCAGGCACCTGCCATAGGAGGGGCTCCAGGACTCCAGGCGCCTGCCTTAGGATGGTCTTTAGGACTCCAGGCACCTGCCATAGGAGGGACTCCAGGCACCTGCCATAGTAGGGGCTCCAGGACTCCAGGCGCCTGCCATAGGAGGGACTCCAGGCGCCTGCCATAGGAGGGACACCAACTTTTACAGTCTGGGTATTAGAGTGTGCGGAGCGACTCTTGGTCTCATAGCGCTTGGGGGGAGCTCTGAGGTGTGTTTAAGATGCTCTAAGGTGTGTTGCCTGGAGCTGAAGCTCAGAAGTGTGTTGCATGGAGCTCAAACTGTGATGTGTGTTGCCTGAAGTTCTGAGGTTAGTTGCCCGGAATGCTAGGGTATTTTTCCTGGACCTCCAAGGTGTGTTGCCTGGCGCTCTAGGGAGTGTTGCATGGAGCTCTAATGTGCGTTGCATGGAGCTCTAAGGTGTGTTGCATCCATCCCTAAGGTGCGTTTCATGGCTCTCTGAGGTGTGTTGCCTGGTACTCCGAGGAGTGTTGCATGGAGCTCTAAGGTGTGTTGCCTGGAGCTCTGAGGTGTGTTGCATGGAGCTCTAAGGTGCGTTGCATGGAGCTCTAAGATGCGTTGCATGGAGCTCCGAGGTGTGTTGCTTTGAGCTCTAAAGTGTGTTGCCTGAACCTCTAAGGTGTGTTGTCTGGAGCACTAATGTGTGTTGTCTGGATCACTAAGGTGTGTTGCCGGATGCTCCAAGATGTGTTGCCTGGTGGTCCAAGGTGTGTTGCCTGGTGCTCTGAGGTGTGGTTCATGGTGCTCCTAGGTGTGTTGTATCCATCCCTAAGGTGTGTTGCCTGAACCTCTAAGGTGTGTTGCCTGAACCTCTAAGGTGTGTTGCCTGGTGCTCATGCTAACGGCTTCCGATTGTAACACGTCACACAGCCCACCCACCAGTGTGATTGGGTCCTCTCTCCTCTGCAGATGGCAATCTGTATGCTGGTGTCCAGGTGGACTTCATGGGCACAGATGCCGCCGTGTTCCGCACCATGGGAAACCGCCCTGCAATCCGTACGGAGCAGCATGACTCGCGCTGGCTGAACGGTGAGTAGTGTGGTCCGTCTGTCCTGCTGTCCTCAGGTCAGGATATCACCTGTGGTCATTCTGCACCTCACCTGCTTCATGAACCCACATGCTCCTCTGGGGGAAAGGGCACTTGTGACATAAACCAGCCTGGTCTGTGCCCTCATCCATCTTTGGCTGCCAAGGTGCATGCCCATAGTAACCCTCAGGTGCTGCTCACACATCCAGTGGTGCTGCCAGCTCTCTTCACACCAGAAGACTCTGCTCTGAGCCTCCTCTGCCAGAAACCTTTGCGCTCCTTTCAGGTCCACCAAGTGTAGAGCATCATTCCCCACAAACATGGCCGCTGAAGTACAGATTCAAGTACTAAGGGGCTCATTTACAAGCCCTGTACCCCGCTCGAATGTCACTTTTTGTGACATACCGGTGGCTCACAGGGCTTATGGCTCAGAGTGCTTAGCCATATCTGCACTCTGCATGGCTTTTCATGGCCTTCTATCTATGGACTGAGGTAACGCAGCGCAAGTCGCTGCATTGCCTCACCCTACAATGGGTAGGCGTGCCTTAGCCCTTACGGACGTGTTCACACGTAACACCCACAGCGTTTGACACATTCCCCGTACAACAAACTGTAAACCTGGGAATGTGTCAAAAGCCTACGCCTCCCGTAACGAGGAGCAACAGCTTTATGTTCGAGGCATATGAGCTGCAGATCTCACACTTAGCATTAAATCGCCATCTGGTGTTGGGCTCGGATGCTTGCACCTTGTTGTCTTGGAAGAAGTCTTTGTAGTCACAAGATAGGTGACTCCTCCCTTGGACGATAGTGGGAATGGGCATCGACTCCATCCTCAGATTGTTTTTTTCAGGCATTGGGTTTGGATGCAATTTTTGGGCACCGGTTCAAAATTTTAGGTACAAGGCATATGAGCTGCAGATCACATACTTAGGTTAGTAGATCGCCATCTGGTGTTGGGCTCGGATGCTTGCAGGTTGTTGTTGTCTTCGGAAGAAGTCTTTGGTCACGAGATAGGTGACTCCTCCCTTAGACTACAGTGCGCATGGGCATCCACTCCATCCTCAGATTGTTTTTTTCCGCCACTGAGTTCGGATGTAACTTTTCCAACTCCGGTTGAAAATCTCAAATACAAGCTTTTCGAAGCGAAAAAAACGTCTGCAACTACATCGAAGCACCTTCACTCGACATCGAATTCATCGGCTCGATTCCGGACGTCGACGCGGGCTGCTGGGCCTATCCACGCCATGAGGCCTACGGCTCATGGAAAGGACGCCGTTTAAAAAATGCCCCCAGTGTGGAGCAAAATTTCCGCACAGTGACCATCACAAAGTCTGCAACCTGTGCCTATCACCGGAACACGACAAAGCCAGATGTCCAGCCTGCACAGCATTTCGATCCAAAAAGACCATTCGGGATCGAAGAGCTCGACGCCATATCATGGCACACAGATCAGCCCCAGGACCAGTAAACATCTTCGATGAGGGTCCCGATGTCCCGGAAGAGGATTCCGAGGAACTTCAAATCATCTCAGAAGCAGACGACTCAGATGACCTCATTACTCCAGGGCAACGCGTGAGTACCACTGCCCCTGCCCCAATCCCTCCAAAACCAAAGGCATTCGTCAAGACTTCGCCAGCTGGCCTCAGTCGAGACCGAAAACATCCTTCAGAAGCCCCGCCTCTGGGTTTGGCTCCGAAGAAACATAAGCCTTCAGGTGGCTCGGGCCCGAGTAAGCCGCATGTCATTGTACCCCCGGCACCTTCGGTACCGAAGACAAAAGACCTCTCGGCACCGAAATTAGATCTGACACCTGCGGTACCGAAAACATCGAGGCCCATAGATAAACCGGCACCGAAAGTTCCCAAGCCGAAAGACTCAACTTCGGCACCGAAACCACCGGCCAAGGGCTATAATACACCTCCTAAAGCCAAAGACTCTACCGATCAACCAAAACCTTGATCGAACCGAAAAAATCGGCGCCAAAATCTGTTCCTAAAGAACAAGAACTTTTCCATCCAAATCCAACACAAAAAAGGATCTATATTAACCCCTTCAGCGCGGCGCGGATTACCGCGCCGTGCTGAAGGTTCGTTGCGCGGGCGGGGCCGTGACGGAGCGGTTCCGTTATGCGCACAGCGCGACCGATGCGCATGACGGAACCGCTCCGTCATGCGCATCGAAAGGGTTAATCCAAAGACTGGACATGTCACTGCAGTGTCATGTAAGAAACCGAAACTGGACACAACACCTGCCCCAGTTCCTATAAAAGAGAAGGATTCGGCAACATCACCTATTTCTCCTTCCTCTCCCATATGACCTTCTACCCCACCCCCTCTGCCTACACCACCCTTACCTCTACCATCTCCATCACATACGCCACCCCCACAGGATGATGATGATGACCTAGGGGGAGGGGGTGATCCTTATAATACTAATGATCCGTTCACGGATCCAGATACCGCACCATTGGATGATTGGGCATACCCTCTACCAGATATACCTGACCCTACACCATATCCCTCCAAACCATCACCTCCAGATGACCACCTGGGGTTTGGACAACTAGTAAACAGAGCAGCACTTTACCATGGCGTCACCATGTACTCTGATGCACCCGAGGAAGACTTCCTCTTAGACACTTTTGAACAGTCTCAGAAGTCGGTACACATTTTACCTATGCTTAAAGGGGTGATAAAACATGCCACAGAAGTATTTAAAGACCCCGTCCGTGCCAGGGTGCTTAACACAAGAATTGAGAAAAAATATAGACCTGCCCCAGAAGATCCTTGTTACATCAAAGGACAGCTCCCTCTGGATTCTTTGGTCGTTTCCAACGCAAGGAAACGCGCCAACTCTCAAACCACGGGAGATACACCACCCCCCGACAAAGAATCCAAACTATTAGAAGCCTCGGGCAAACGAGTTGCAGCACAAGCTGCTAATCATTGGCGTATTGCCAACTCCCAAGCCCTATTGGCACGCTATGATAGGGCTCACTACGATCAGTTGGAGAATCTGCTACAACACCTGCCAGACCAATACAAGACCCAGGCAAATGACATTATACAAGAGGGAAAACTTATCTCAAATGCATCAATTAAATGTGCACTTGACGCCGCAGACACTGCCTCTAGGGCAATAAATACAAGTGTACTCCTTAGACGCCATGCCTGGCTACACATTTCAGGCTTTAAGCCAGAAGTACAAAGTACCATACTTAGCCAACCATTTAACCAAGAACAGCTGTTTGGGCCAGCAGTTGACAAGGAACTTGAAAAAATGAAAAAAGACACCAAGACTGCGAAGTCCATGGGAGCATTGAAGTCTCCACAACCACGCGGCTCCTTTCGGCGCTCCTTCTACAGAGGAGCCTCCAAGAATATGGGAGCAGACACCTCCTCTACCTTCAAAACTTCTCAACAAACATCCCCCAGTAGAGGATATTTTAGAGGAGGATATAGAGGAAACAACACCAAGGGACGAGGACGAGGCAGTACCAACACTCGTACCTCTCCCGCCACAAAACAGTGACTTTCCTCCACTCCCCCCAGACCATTCCACTCCAGTCGGGGGAAGACTCAAACAGTTCCTACCTGTCTGGAACTCCATCACAACAGACAAGTGGGTAAGACAAATTATCCAGTATGGTTACTGCCTGGAACTCACCACTACCCCCCCACACATACCACCCAAGCAGCGTTCCACGTCACCAGACCATCTTACACTCCTCAAACAAGAGGTTCTCTCATTGCTTCAAAAACACGCAATAGAACCAGTTCCCTTACAACATCAGGGTACAGGGGTATACTCACTGTACTTCCTAATCCCCAAAAAGGACGAGAGTCTAAGACCAATACTCGACCTCAGACTCCTAAATCTGTACATAAACTCAGATCATTTCCATATGATCACTCTTCAACTAGTGCTCCCACTACTACAACAAGGCGATTTCCTTGCCACACTAGATCTCAAGGACGCTTATTACCACATTCCCATACATCCCGCTCACAAGAAGTACCTAAGGTTTGTGGTGGACGGGCAACACTATCAGTTTACAGTCCTTCCATTCGGGGTAACAACTGCGCCCAGAGTATTCACCAAATGTCTAGCAGTAGTAGCAGCGCATCTCAGAAGACAACAAATTCATGTCTTCCCGCATCTAGACGACTGGCGAATAAAAGCCAACTCATTCAACAAATGCATTCTACACACTCACCGAACTATTCAAATCTTACACAACTTGGGATTCACAATAAACTACCCCAAATCTCATCTCCAACCCTCCCACATACATCAATATCTGGGAGCCACCATAAACACCTCCAAAGCCCTAGCATATCCCAGCCCAGCCAGGATAGCCAATATACAAGCTCTAATCGCAAAATTTCAAACCCATCACTCTCTTCCAGCAAGAGTGTTCATGCAACTGATAGGCATGATGGCGTCATGCATCTTCATTGTGCCTTATGCCAGACTTCAAATGCGTCCCCTGCAAGAGTGTCTAGCACGTCAGTGGAATCAGGCTCACGGACAACTGGCAGATCTGGTGTTGGTGGACAGCCACTCACATCGCTCTCTAAAATGGTGGAACACTATAAACCTGTCCAAAGGGCTGCCGTTCTTAGAGCCTCTTCCACAAATAGTGCTAACAACGGACGCATAACTCACGGGATGGGGAGCCCATCTCCTAACACACACCACTCAGGGCACATGGACCCCTCAACAGAAAGGGCTCCATATCAATTACCTGGAACTACTGGCAGTATTCCTAGCACTAAAATCATTCCAAATACATCTCCAGAACAAAACTATCCTCATCCAGACTGACAACATGACAGCCATGTATTATATACAAAAACAAGGAGGCACACATTCTCTCCAGCTGTCCCAGCTACCACAGAACATTTGGAGATGGGCCATTCCCCAGAACATATACCTGCTTGCAGAACACCTTCCAGGGGTTCACAATCAGATTGCCGACCTGTTAAGTCGACAGACTCAACAGATCCACGAATGGGACTTACATCCAAAAATCCTACTCCCCTTTTTCCAAAAATGGGGCCAACCAGACATAGATCTGTTCGCCACACACGAAAACGCAAAATGCCCTACCTTCGCCGCCAGGTTTCCCAACCCACAGTCCAAGGGCAATGCGATATGGATGAACTGGTCAGGCAGATTTGCGTACGCTTTTCCACCTCTCCCACTCATTCCATTCGTGGTACGCAAGCTCAGGCAACAGTCTCTCAAACGGATCCTAGTAGCCCCCACATGGGCACGCCAGCCCTGGTTCACAACACTGCTTGAACTCTCTCTAGTTCCACACCAAAAACTGCATCTCTCCCCGTCCTTACTAACCCAGAACCATGGAGAAATAAGACACCCAGATCCAGGTCAACTGAATCAAGCGATCTGGCTCCTGAAGTCCTAGAGTTCGGTTACCTCAACCTACCACCAGACTGTATGAATATTATAAAAGAGGCCAGACGACCTACCACTAGAGCCTGCTACGCTGCAAAATGGTAAAGATTTGCCATTTACTGCACTAACAATGATATACGCCCACTGGATGCATCCATACAGAACATCATTTGCTACTTACTACACTTGCGAAGATGTAATTTAGCGTACTCATCCATACATCTCCACCTAGCAGCATTAGCAGCCTACTTGCAAAATCGACAACACTTGTCACTTTTTAGAGTACCTGCGATTAAAGCCTTCATGGAAGGCCTTAAGAGGATTATTCCTCCCAGATTACCACTCTCTCCAGTGTGGAATCTAAACATTGTTCTTACAAGGCTCATGGGTCCCCCATTTGAACCTCTGCATAAATGCGAACTACAGTTCCTCACATGGAAAGTGGCTTTTCTTATCGCTATCACATCCCTTCGAAAGGTAAGTGAAATCCAGGCTTTAACCATACAAGAACCATTCCTACAATTACACCGCAACAAAGTGGTTCTTAGAACAAATCCGAAATTCCTGCCAAAAGTCATATCTCCGTTCCATCTTAACCAATCAGTTGAGCTACCAGTGTTCTTCCCAAATCCAGAATCGGTAGCTGAAAGAGCTCTTCACACCTTAGATGTTAAAAGAGCCCTGCTTTACTACAGTGACAGAACCAAAGCATTCCGCAAAACCAAACAATTGTTTGTTGCTTTCTCTCCACCACATAAAGGCAACCCCATTTCCAAATCCGGGATAGCCAGGTGGATAGTTAAATGTATCCAAATATGCTACCACAAGGCTAAACTCACTCTAACAGTCCCCCCTAGAGCGCATTCCACACGCATAATAGGGGCTTCCATGGCATTCTCAGGAAACATTCCCTTAGAAGATATTTGTAAGGCAGCCACATGGTCTACAACTCACACCTTCACTAAACATTACTGTGTTGACCTGCAAGCAAAACAACAAGCTTCTGTGGGTCAGGCTGTCCTTAAAACTTTATTCCAAACTGCTGCAACTGATACAGGTGACCACCGCTAGGGGAGACACTGCTATATAGTCTATCCTAAGTGTGTGATCTACAGTTCATATGCCTCGAACGGAATATGCTACTTACCAGTATGCATCTGTTCTTGGCATGTAGAGCTGCAGAGCCACACACGCCAACCCACCTCCCCGGGACCTGTATCTGTTCCAGCATAGTCTTACTTAGACATTACACATGGACATCTCTCTCTCTTTTTACAAACTCCATCATTTCCCATCATGGCGAAAAACAATCTGAGGATGGAGTGGATGCCCATGCGCACTGTAGTCCAAGGGAGGAGTCACCTATCTCGTGACCAAAGACTTCTTCCGAAGACAACAACAACCTGCAAGCATCCGAGCCCAACACTAGATGGCGATCTACTGTCCTAAGTGTGTGGCTCTGCAGCTCTACATGCCAAGAACAGATGCATACTGGTAAGTAGCATATTCCTTTTCAAACTTTTCGACGCGGAAAACTTTTACAAACTTTTCCAATTGACTAGACATCGATATCTCGACGCACCTCTCATCGGTTCGATTCCAGTCGTCGAGGCGGGCCGCTGGGCCTATCGACTCTGTAAGGCCTACGGCTCATGGAAAGGACGCCTTTCAAAAAATGCCCCCAGTATGGAGCAAAATTTCTACACAGTGACCATCACAAGGTCTGTAACCTGTGCCTCTCGCCAGATCACGACGAGTCCAGCTGCCCAGCCTGCGCTCCCTTTCGATCAAAGAAGACCATTTGAGATTGTTGAGCTCGAAGACACGTCATGGCGCAGAGACCAGCTCCGGAACCGGTGGACATCTTCGAGGGCTCAGATGTCCCAGAAGAAGATTCCGAAGATCTCCAAATCGTGTCAGAGGCAAAAGACTCAGACGACCCCATAACTCCTGGGCAATGAGTGAGTACTGCTGCCCCTACCCCAACTCCCACACCAAAGCAGAAGGCACCGGTCAAAACTTCGCCTGTTGGCCCCAGTCGCAACCAAAAACACACTTCAGAAGCCCCGCCTCTGGGCCCGGCTCCGAAGAAAAAAAGACAAGCATTCCGGTAGCTCGGGACCGAGCAAACCGCACGTACTAGTCCCACCGGCACCTTCGGCACTGAAGCCAAAAGAACACTCAGCTCCGAAATCGGCTCTGATTCCTTCCACTTCCAAAGACAAACCGGCCTAGAACATATCGAAGCAGATGGATAAGCCGGCGTCGAACACCTCTAAATCTGAAAATCACGCCACGGCTCCTAAACCAAAGCCTTTGGAACCGAAAACCAAGCCTAAGGATTCCTCCACGCCTCCTAAGGCCAAAGAGCAGAAGTCTCAGCAACAGCCCCGCTCGGAACTGAAAAAATCGGCGCCGAAACCGGTTATTTAGGAGGAGGAACTTTTTCATCCAGATCCTGTTGATCCTAAACAGAAAAAGATCTATATCAACCCTAAAACAGGACATGTCACAGCTGTGCCATGCAAGAAGAGGAAATTGGAAACAGCACAAACCCCTCCAGTGCCTGTGAAGAAGAAGGACTGTGCCACATCACCTATGCCACCTTCTTCTCCTGTCCTTCCATCGAACACCCCTCCTCTCCCCAAACCTGTTACACCGCCTCAGCCTGTAACTTCTCCACCACTTACACCACTTCCAGACGATGCTGATGATGACGCAGGGGTGGGTGGTGACCCTAATGACCCGTTCACAGATCCAGATGACCCACCACAAGACGATTGGGATTACAATGATACAAAAGATCCCCCAGACCTCCCAAGCCCCCAACCATACCCAACAAAACCATCTCCTCCAGATGATAATATTGGGTTTGGACAACTCATCAATAGGGCTGCTGTATTTCATGGGGTGCACGTGCACTCAGACACACCAGAGGAGGATTTTCTTCTAGACACATTTGAACAGTCCCAGAAAACTATACAAATATTGCCAATGATTAAAGGGGTGATTAAGCATGCTCCCGACATATTTAAAGATTCTGTACGGGCCAGGATTTTTAATCCCAGGATCGATAAGAAATATAGACCTGCCCCTGACGATCCTGCGCACATCAAAGGTCAGCTGCCTCTAGATTCATTGGTAGTGTCCAACGCTAGAAAGCAAGCTAATTCACAAACCTCAGGGGAGGCACCGCTCCCTGATAAAGAATCTAAATTATTAGACGCATCTGGCAAGAGGGTAGCTGCGCAGGCGGCCAATCACTGGCGCATAGGCAACACTCAAGCACTGCTGGCTAGATATGATAGGGCCCACTCTGACCAGCTGGAGACCCTATTACAGCATTTGCTTGACCAATACTAAACTCAGGAAAGTGACCTAATCCAAGAGGGCAACTAATCACCAACGCATCAATTAAATGTGCCCTTGATGCAGCGGACACTGCCGCTAGGTCTGTCATACTAGTATACTGCTCAGAAGACATACCTGGCTGCCCATTTCAGGCTTCAAGCAGGAGGTCCAATCAACTATTTTAAATCAGCCGTTCAATCAAAACCAACTTTTTGGGCCGGCTGTGGACACTGCTCTTGAAAAAATGAAAAAAGATACAGAGACTGGGAGCGTTGCAGTCTCCGCAAACGCGTGGCTCCTTTTGTCGCCTCCAAGGACGTGGGCACAGATAGCTCATCTTCCTTTAAAAACACCACCCAAACATCCCCCAATAGAGGATATTTCAGAGGAGGTTACAGAGGGAACAACAGTAAAGGTAGGGTCCGAGGTAACAACAATACTCGTACCTCCCCTGCTGCTAAACAGTGACTTCTCTCCACTCCCCCAGACCATTCCACTCCGGTCGGGGGAAGATTAACACAGTTCCTACCTGTCTGGAACCCCATCACCACAGACAGGTGAGTAAGACAAATTATCCAATATGGTTACTGCCTGGAACTTACAGCTACCCCTCCAAACATACCACCCAGACAGCGTCCAATGTCCGCAGACCATCTTACACTTTTGAAACAAGAGGTTCTCTCACTGCTTCAAAAACACGCCATAGAGCCAGTCCCCTTACTACACCAGGGAACAGGGGTTTACTACCTGTATTTCCTAATCCCCAAAAAGGACGGGACCCTATGGCCAATTCTCGACCTCGGACCCCTCAATCTGTACATACACTCGGATCATTTTCACATGATCACTCTCCAACAGGTGCTTCCCCTACTACAACAAGGAGACTTCCTTGCCTCACTGGATCTCAAGGACGCCTCCTTCCACATTCCCATACATCCTGCGCACAGGAAGTATCTAAGGTTCATACTGGACGGACAACACTATCAGTTCAAAGTCCTTCCATTCGGGGTCACCACTGCTCCAAGAGTGTTTACCAAGTGCCTTGCAGTAGTAGCAGCACACCTACGAAGACAACAGATCCATGTCTTCCCGTATCTGGACGACTGGCTAATAAAAGCCAGATCATTCAACCAGTGTTTCCAACACACTCATCAAACCATCCAAACACTACACAACTTGAGGTTCACAATCAACTATACGCACCTTCAGCCCTCTCATGTACATCAATATCTAGGGGCCACAATAAACTCTTCCTCAGCTCTAGCGTATCCCTGCCCAGCCAGGATAGCCAGTATACAAGCTCTCATCACCAAATTTCAAATCCAACACTCTCTCCCAGTCAGAGTGTTCATGCAACTCATAGGCATGATGGCATCTTGCATATTTATTGTACCTTATGCAAGACTTTGAATGCGTCCCTTGCAGGAATTTCTAGCACATCAGTGGAATCAGGCTCAAGGACAACTTACAGATCTGGTGTTGGTAGACAGCCGCACACATCGCTCTCTGCAGTGGTGGAACACAAAAAACTTGTCCAAAGGGCGGCCGTTCCTCGAGCCTGTTCCACAGATAGTACTAACAACAGACGCATCACTCGCAGGGTGGGGAGCCCATCTCCTCGGCCATACAACCCAAGGCAAGTGGACCACTCAACAAAGAGTGCTCCACATCAATCACCTGGAACTACTAGCAACATTTCTAGTTTTAAAATCATTCCAAGTACATGTACAAAACAAAGCTGTCCTCATCCGGACGGACAACATGACGGACATGTATTACATACAAAAACAGGGAGGAACACATTGTCTACAACTGTCCCAGCTTGCACAGAACATTTGGAGGTTGGCCATCCCACAAAACATACCTCCTCGCAGAACACCTTCCAGGAGTTCACAATCACATTGCAGATCTGTTAAGTCGACAGACACAACAGATTCACAAATGGGAACTACATTCACAAGTTCTTCTACCTTTTTTCCAGATGTGGGGCCAACCAGACATAGATCTATTTGTCACGCACGAAAACACAAAATGCCCAGCCTTCGCTGCCAGGTTTCCACACCCGCTGTCCAAGGGCAATGCGATATGGATGAACTGGTCAGGCAGATTTGCGTACGCTTTTCCGCCACTCCCACTGATTCTACTAGTGGTACGCAAGCTCAGACAACAGTCTCTCAAAATGATTCTAGTAGCTGCCACATGGGCACGGCAACCATGGTTCACAACACTGTTGGAACTCTCACTAGTCCCACACCAAAAACTACGCTTTCCCCATCACTACTAACGCAGAACCATGGAGAGATAAGGCACCCGATCCAAATCAGTTGAATCTTGCTCCTGAAGACCATGAGTTCGGTTACCTTAACCTTCCACTGGACTGTACGAACATCATTAAAGAAGCCAGGCGCCCTACCACTAGAGCTTGCTGAGCAGCAAAGTGGAAAAGATTCACCATTTACTGCACTAACAATCGTATCGATCCACTGGATGCGTCCATCCAGAACATCATTTGCTACTTACTACACTTGCAAAGATGTAATTTAGCATACTCCTCCATACGACATCTAGCAGCACATGCCGCTTACTTACAAAACAGACAACACTTGTCACTTTTTAGGGTCCCAGCAATTAAAGCCTTCATGGAGTGCCTTAAAAGAATCATTCCTCCCAGATTACCACCCTCTCCGGTGTGGAATCTCAACATTGCACTTACTAGGCTCATGGGACCCCCGTTTGAACCTCTACATAAATGTGAACTTCAGTTCCTTACATGGTAAGTAGCTTTCCTTATTGCAATCACCTCTCTCAGAAGAGTAAGTGAGATCCAGGCTTTAAGCATACAAGAATCCTTCTTACAAATACATCGTAACAAGGTGGTTCTCAGAACAAATCCAAAATTCCTTCATAAAGTCATCTCTGCATTCCATCTTAACCAATCAGTGGAGTTACCCGTATTTTTTCAAAATCCAGACTCCGTAGCAGAGAGAGCTCTTCACACGCTAGATGTCAAAAGAGCTATACTTTATTACATTGACAGGACTAAATCCTTTCGAAAGACAAAACAATTGTTTGTAGCTTTCTCTCCACCACATAAGGGTAATCCCATCTCAAAAGCTGGGATTGCAAGCTGGATTGTTAATTGTGTTCAAATATGCTATCAAAAAGCCAAGCGCACATTAACAATTCCCCCTAAAGCGCACTCAACACGCAAACTAGAGGCTTCCATGGCATTCTTAGGGAACGTTCCCTTAGATGACATATGTAAAGCAGCAACATGGTCTACACCACACACTCCTTCGCTAAACACTATTGTGTTGACGTGCAGGCCAAACAACAAGCTTCTGTAGGCCAAGCTGTTCTTAAAACACTTTTTCAAACTACTGCAACAGATACAGGTGACCACCGCTAGGGGAGACACTGCTGTACAGTCTATGCACAAGTACGTATTCTGCAGCTCATATGCCTCGAACGGAAAATGCTACTTACCAGTATGCATCTGTTCTTGGCATGTAGAGCTGCAGATCATCACACACCCACCTCCCCGGGACCTTTATATGTTCCAGTACTATCTTAATTAGATATACACACATGGACATCTCTTTCTTTTCTACTAACTCCATCATTTCCCATCATGGCGAAAAACAATCTGTGGATGGAGTTGATGCCCATGCGCACTGTAGTCCAAGGGAGGAGTCACCTATCTCGTGACCAAAGACTTCTTCCGAAGACAACAACAACCTGCAAGCATCCGAGCCCAACACCAGATGGCGATCTATGCACAGTGTGTAGATCTGCAGCTGTACATGCCAAGAACAGATGCATACTGGTAAGTAGCACTTTCCTTCTCCTCGTTTGTTCCTCTTTCCTTGTGTGCTGCCTTCAGAAAGAAGATATCGCCTCCATTGATTGGTTTTGTGCAGGAAGGTGTCCCTTCTTGGACAAAAACAATCAATACAGCGCAGACACCATTGCACCATGGCGCAGGGTGCCTACATTGGCACATGGCAGCCACTTGAGCTCCAGTTCAGGGAAAGAGGACAGGAGTGCGCTGTATCTATCAGATACAGCGCATTCCTGCCCTTTTCTTTTGCCGTAGGGCAGCGCAGCAGAAAGGCTTACGGGGTTGCCGTATGGCAACATCTTATAAATGAGGCCCTAAGGGCGACATTTATGGGGATTTGGCATAGGGCAGCGCAGCCTTTCTGCACTGCCGTACGTCAAAGTGAAAGGGCGGGAATGCACCATAATTATCCAATACAGCGCACTCCTGTCCTTTCCACCTGTGCTGGCGCCGTTTCGGCAGCCTAGCGCCAACCCAAGCACCTCTGCACCCTGGTGCAAGGGTGCCTGTCTTGTAGGCAGGATTGTTTTTTGCAGGAAGGGGCACCTTCCTGCATTAAAACTATCCTGGGAGGCTTTTTCCTCTGTGTGCTGCAGAAAAAAAAAGAGGACTAAACGAGGAGAAATAAAGTTATTTCTCCGTGTTACGCCTCACCTCAGGAGACGTAAGGTTTTGGCGAATCCTCAGGTTTACATGGTCTTGTAAATTTGAGGAAGCATCAAAACCCATGGGTGTTGCGTGGGAACATTCACCGCAACGCCCATGGAACGCCTCCGAAGTGCAGAGTAAGGCAACGCAGCAATTTGCACTGTGTTGTGTTGCACCATATCTATGAAGCCATGCAGGGGGCATATTTAGTAGAAAACCACGCAGAGCTGCAAGCCATCTTGCTGCACCGAGCTGCACCATTCGGAAAGTGCAGGGATGCGTAGTATTTACAGTAATATGACGCATCCCTGTGTTTTCCTCTGCGCTTGTGCACAATTAACAGCCTAGCGCCAACGCAGGCACCCTTTCACCATGGTGCAAGGGTGCCTGCATTGCAGGGATGATTGTTTTTGTGCAGGAATGGACACCTTCCTGCACAAAAGCAGTCATTGATGGCATTTTCCTTCTCCTATGTGTGCTGCAGAATACTCCTTGTTGCGCAACTTTAATGCCTCCCCTGGGGAGGGGTTAGAATCTGACTCATTCCCAGGTTTACTAAACCGTCTAAGTCTGGGAATGTGTCAGAATGCATGGGTTGTTGCCTGGGAACACCATAGCAACGCAACGCCCATGGAACGCCCCTTTCGCGCAGAGTAATGCGTGAAAGGGGACCATATTTACAAGGCCTTGAAAAACCACGCAGGGTGGCCTTGTAAATATGGTTCAGCATTGTGTACCACCAGAGCGTCAAAAAAAGTGACACTTCGGTGGGGCAGGGGCCTTGTAAATATGCCCCCCGAGTTCAAGGTTTTCCCTTCCGGGGTGTCAGAAAAAGTGACGCGCCGGTGGCACAAGAGGGGCATAAATGTGCTCCTAAATATATAAAAACTGCCAGCTCATGCCGTTCGCAGCCCAGAAGGACCACTTCAGGCTTCATAAAGGACACTTCTTGGTATATGCTGTGCTGGGAATGACTCCGCGACCTTTGGGGGTCCATGGCCAGGACCCTAATGTTGCTCGAATATGAATTCACTTTCAAAAAATGAAAGACGAGGCATTTGGCAAAACAGGAACAGTTTGTTTAATTAAACGCAGCAACTGGGAACATTTGTAACAGTCAGGTTCTGAAGACAGCCTCAAAGCACTTTGGTTTTGCCCGTTTTTTCATTCATTACATGAAGCATCATAAAGCAATTTGTACATTCCTTTGGAGACAGAAATCTGGACCTAGTCACAGGGCCATAAATCTGGTGATTTGATAAGCAGCGCAGGCGGGACTGGACCATGAGTGGACACAATGTGGGATGACTGGGTACGTGTCCAGATGTCCGGAATGGGGAGCGTGTGATCACTGCATGTAGTGTGCATGCTGTGTTTTGATTGGCTAACTTAGTGTGGCATCTGACTTTATAGTGTTTTGGGAATGAGCGCCTGAAGTGATCACGCTGACACAGGTAGGTGCAGAGACGACATGTTTATTGACCGTTAGCCTCCACAGCTCCCAGGATACTGACAGGTAATTCACATTCAAACAAGAACGTTCTATTGTCATAGCAATGACATCATAAATGCTGCTGGAGAGGAGAAGGAGATTACTACAGCGCCCCTCCAGCCAAACGTGTCTTATTGGGGGTAATCTCCTGAGACCGTTGTGGTGTCGGTCCCTATCTGAGGGATTGATCCGGGTTTTCCTGCTCACACGTTTGTCTAAGGGTTACGTGTCCCTCCGCATGTGATCTGTCAATCAGTTGCTTTATCCCTAGGTCGCAAGGCCTGCCTGGCCATGTATTACTTACTCTGGGTTGAGGGGAGGTCACATTGGGTGGATTCGACAACAGCGATGCGTATTCGTTGTTATACGTACATATATCATGGCGTACATCGACATCGTATTTATCAATATTGACACTACTACCCACCTGCTCCTTCACACTATGTGCACCTTGGAGGGCGAATCACCGGAAACTTTACAGAACAGTCCCAGGTCTCATTGCAAGCGCTTAGAGAGACATGAGTGGAGAATCTGGCAGGGCCCTTCATGAGGACGAGTGGGTCAGGCCCGGCTCAAATCTTAGAAAGGCCTGTCCCCAGCGGATTCAATGCTGCTGGGCAATAAAGCTTACCTCTCTCCCCGACAATCTCTAGTGAGAATCGGGTACGATTTTACCTGTTTCTCCTCCTGTTTGCATTTTTGATAAAATGCAATAAAAATCGTTTAAAAAGTTATAAATATATGAAAGATCTGCTCATTCACCCAATCGCAGGGCCAAGGAGGCAGCTAGCGGAGATTCCCCCTCCCCCCCCACATCCCCTCCCCCCCCAGACAAGGTGTAGCATCTTGTATAAGATTTCTATATAGTCTCACCTGGTACAAGCCCACCTCATGCTGTGTACACCAGGCTGCTCATACTCTGTGCACCCCCACCAGTAATCCATGACCCCCCCCCCCACCTGGTCTCTTCTGGTCTGTGACCTCTGACCTCATGCTGTGTACACCAGGCTGCTCATACTCTGTACACCCCCACCAGTAATCCATGACCCCCCCCCCCCCCCCACCTGGTCTTTTCTGGTCTGTGACCTCTGACCTCATGCTGTGTACACCAGGCTGGTGCTACTCTGTGCACCCCCGCAAGTCATCCATGACCCCCCACTTGGTCCATTCTGGTCTGTGACCTCTGACCTCATGCTGTGTACACCATGCTGGTGATACTCTGTGCACCACCATGCTGGTGATACTCTGTGCACCACCGCAAGTCATCCATGACCCCCCCCACTTGGCCCCTTCTGGTCTGTGACCTCATGCTGTGTACACCAGGTTGCCCCACAAGTCATCTATGTCCCCCCCACCTTGCCCCTTCTGGTCTCTGACTATGTGCAGATCCTATTCTCAGGCTCCCCTCGCTGCTGCAGTCGTCCTTGTCCTCCAGACACAGGCAACCTTCTCGAAAGCATGAACATTGGCCTCACCCAGCTAGTCACCGACCCCACACACATTGCCATGCACACTCTGGACCCTATCTTCACAGCCAGCAACAGAGTCAAGTACAGCCATGTCACCTAGCTCACCTGGACGGACCACTCAATGATGCACATCACCTTCACAGCAGCCTCCAGTGCAACCAACAGACAGCCCAGTGCCTCACAATGCAGCTGGAACAAAGTGTCCAAAAGCCAATGGACCAACGCCGTCTACACCTCCCACCCAGACACCACCACCAACCTTGAACAGGCTGTCAAGAACTTCACCACCTGGACCTCGAACTGCGCCAACAGAGTGGCCCTCATTTTACCCACCAAAGTCAAGAAATCCACCAAACATGCCACCTGGCACACCTCGGAATTGATAATCGAGAAACGCAACTGCAAACAACTGGAATGGAAATTGCGCACCTGCAAGGAGCCCACTGACTATACCAGCTTCAAGATATCGCTCAACCACTACCATGGACTCCTGAAAGAGATGAGAATGAACACCATGCTACTGCATCGAAGTCAGCTCTAACCCCAGCAAAGAACTCTTCAGCATCGTCAAAGAGTTCTCCAACCCTTCAGCAACTGAAAGCATCCTCACCCCCTCACCCCCTCCCAAGAGCTTCGCAACACCCTGGCTGACTTTTCCTTGACACGACCTACAAACACTTCAAACCCCAACCTGCCAACATCCTCAGCCTCTTTGCTCCCACAGTCGCAATCTTCGACAACCGGATCACCTCTTGGGACCAGCTCACAGGCAGCGCACCACAGACATCATGCACTCCATCCACTCAGAAGCACCCACGGACCCTGTCCCTACCATATGTTCAACCTCGTCAATCTGACCATCAGCAACAAGCTCAAAGCCATCTTCAACACATCCATCGCTTCTGCCACCTTCCCAGATGAGTGGAAACATGCCAAAGTCAAACCCCTTTTCAAGAAACCATCCTCCGACCCCCAACAAGCTCTCCCAACCCATCTCCCTGCTCCCCTTTCCCGCCAAAGTCGTTGAAAAAGTAATCAACCACCAACTCACAGAATACCTAGATACAACGATCTTCTGGGCGCTTCTCAATATGGATTCCGCATGAACCACAGCACTGAAAGCTCCCTGATCGCAGCCACTGACAACATCGGATCCCTCCTGGACTGGGAAGAAGCGGCTGACTCAATCCTCCCCTTCCTCTCAGCTGCCTTCGACACCTTGTCCCACCACACCCTGATAAATAGACTCTATCAGATCGGAATCCAAGAGGGTGCACTAAAATGGAGTGTATCCTTCCTCACTGGGCGAAAACATGAGAACCCGCCTGCCACCTTTCACCTCGGAGCCCAAGAACTTGATCTGCGGCATCCCTCAAGGTTTATCCCTCAGCCCCACTCTTTTCATCACCTACATGACCCACCTGGCCATCATCGTCAGAAACCACGGACTGAACATGATCTCCTACTCAGATGACACCCAATTCATCCACTCTCTATCCAAAGAACCATTCACCACGAGGTCCAACTTCCACCTGTGCATGACCAGCGTCATCGACTGTATGCAAAGCAACTGCCTCAGACTCAACACAGACAAAACAGAAGTACCGATCTTCGGGAACAAAACCTCCAGTGTAACAACTCCTTGTGGCATGCTGAACTTGGACCCTCACCAACTCCCACAGACCACGCCCGAACCTCAGCATCATTTTGGACAGCAAACTCACCATGAAAGCCCAGATCAAGGCAGTCTCCTCCATCTGCTTCCTCACTCTTCGCATGCTCAGAAAGATCTTCAAGTGGCTCCATATCTCCACCAGATGCACCGTCACTCGGCCCTCATCAACAGCTGCCTGGACTACGGCAACGCACTCTACACATCTCCTCAAGAGACTGCAGACCAATCGGAACTCAGAGGCCAGACTCATTCTTGACCTCCCCAGATAGACCCACATTACACCTCACCTGAAGAAACTCTACTGGTTCCCCATCCACAAGAGACTGCACAACAAAGAACCAGCATACATCAACCACTTCCTGAGCTTCCACCAACCCTCCAGACCCCTGCGCTCTGCCTCCCTCTCTAGCACCCCCTGCATCTGCCGACAGTGGAGGACGCTCCTTCTCCTACCTCGCCTCGAAGTCCTGAAACAGCCTCACCCTCCAGATCTCACCCTCTCTTCAGGAATTCAAAAGGAGCCTCTAGACCTGGCTGTTCAACTGATGCCACCCGTGCAGCCTGGCTGCCAGCTCCTGGATACCCTTGTGGGTGATTAGTTGTGGTTTATAAATCCTGTTTGATCAATTGTGCTGTGTTAAGGTGCAGGCCAATATACCTGCTAGCCCCCCTTTGCTCAAGTTCACACTCCCAACCCCCCCATGAGGGCCTGATCCTCAGTCAAGAAGTTCACAGCAGCCCTAAAGAGGCCTCCCCTGGTTGACCAACTCCTGGTGTAACCATCAAACTTTCCCTGTACTGTGTGTTCATTTAATTATATTTATGTATCAATAGGCGTTTTATGTCACAATATCGACCTGCAGCACTATAGTGGGGAAGTACTGATGTGTATTGTAGTGGCAGCTAGCTTCAATAAAAAATGGTGAGCTGTGAAGGTGCTCCACTCACCATAAATGCGGAGCTGGAGCGCGACCGCTACTGCTCTTTTCCTTTCTATGAGCAGAAAAAGGAAGGGCTTCCTTCCTGCTTGTCGAACAGAACTCCAACCAATCCTGGAGCTGCTTTCATGCTGTGAAAAAAGCTCCAGGATTGGTGGGAGCAGGCTCACCCAGCACTCATTTAGAGGCTGGGGGCCTGTGCCAGCAACCCCCAGGCTGTTTCACAGCCTTTGAATTGCTGGATCTACAGTGCACATGCCAGGCTGGACGCCGGAAGACAGCCGGCAATCGAACATGCGCACTGTAGACCAGTGCAGTCCCCCTGCAATTGCAGGATTCAGCCACACCCTGACATGCCATTTTATTTATTTGTATTTGCCTGCTGCGTTCGCAGCAGGCGGAGTGCCGGTCTGCCGCTCCTGAGGAGGAGCCACCCTTGTAACTCCACTGCTACAGACAATGAGTCCAACGGTCATCGATACTGGGGAATCAGCGTTTACAACGCTGTCATTACATCGCAGTACTATTACAACGCGGCGTTACAATGATCACATTGTTAGTACGCAATATATTTACATCGCAAGTCATTAGAACGACTTGCTGTAGGGGGCGCTAAGGTATTGGAAATGAATTCCTACACCTTCCCTACTGTTGCGCAAACTGGAGTAGGATTAGTAAATAATACTATTCTTAAGTCCTGAGCGCCCCCTACAGCAAGTTGTTCTAATGACTTGCGATGTAAATGTATCATGTACTAACTACGCAGTCGTTGTAACAACCGCATTGTAAAAGCACGCAATGTAATGCATCACGTTGTAATGTGCTATATTCTCGATACTGCCCCAGGTTATAGGTCTACCCCATTACCAGATGTACAAGCTTCATCTTTGAAGGCTGGAAATGCTCACTAAAGTCTGACAAAGACCCTTGGTGTGAACTTTTGACCTGATGTGTGTTACCATTTCCTGTGTGTACTGTTAATGTTTTAAGTGCTGTGGCTCCACTACAACCCCTGGGTGCCAAAGTCCGTGTGTCACTCTCCTCGCTGTCTCCGCAGAGCCCGTCTTCCTTCACGCCCACATGATCCCCGACAGCTCAGACCGCAACGATGATAAGCTCTACTTCCTCTTCCGAGAGAAGGCAATGGACGGGGTCAATGGACCGGCCATCTTGTCGCGGATTGGCAGGGTCTGTCTGGTGAGTATGGCATGTGGTGTAAGAGAACAGACTGAGGCACGGCTGGTAGAGGGAGTGAAGGTGGTGTGAAACCTCAGTGTGAAGGCTGAGGGACCTCAGTGTGAGCAATCAGGGGAGGAGCCATGTCTCTGGAGGACTTTATTAGGGAGTGAGCTAAGCTGAAAGGGAGTGACACAGCACAGTAGATTGAGTGAGGACAGTCAGTTTGAAGTCTGGGATTCAGAGAGATCAGGATGTGGACGTTGAGATTGAGTGTTATCAGTGTGCAGCATGTAATTTACTGTGAGATCAGTGCTGAGACTGACTAACGTGAGTGCACAGGCTGAGATTGATGGAGGTCAGTGCAGATGCTGAGACTAACTGAGGTCAGTGCAGAAGCTGAGACTGACTGAGGTCAGTGCAGAGACTAAGACTGACTGAAGTCAGTGCACAAGCTGAGACTGACTGGGGTCAGTGTGGAGGCTGAGACTGACTGATGGTTAGTGCACAGTCTGAGACTGACTGAAGTCAGGATCATGGCTCACACTGAGTGAGGTATATGTGAACGCTCGCACTAAGTAAGGGGACTATCAGAGCTCAGACTGAGTGTGTGATCACTGAGTAGATGAATGGTCAGTGGGGTTTTCTGAGGCATAATGATGGTTATGAACATATACTTTCGTAATCATGGATGTGCTTGGTGCAAGGGCACATTTATATCAAAGGGTCTGTAAGATGTGAATGAGTCAGGTAGAGGTGATGGGAGTGGCTGCTAAGGAAGCCTTACTGAAGCTCATCCTTGGACTTCAACTGAACATGAACACCCCTCTGTCCACAGAATGACAATGGGGGCCTCCGGTCGCTGGTTAATAAGTGGAGCACCTTCCTGAAGGCACGGCTCGTCTGCTCTGTTATCGGTGAAGATGGAGTTGAGACCTTTTTCGACGATCTGCGTGAGTTGGGTCCCCAATCCCTTGGGTGGGGGAAATGTGTGCGTATCGACAATCTACTAAGGGAGTACACATCCAGATACGAGACATGGGAAGGGTTATGTAGCTGTCAGTATCCCCATAAAGAGGCAATTTCACTAGCCAAGCCCGGTTCTCGACGCGCGACACTGAAGGTACCCAGGCTTTGCTAGTGTTGCGGTGTCATGCTAGTGTACAGTACACTGTACAACGGACTCCCATATTGCAAAGCATAATACAAGTCTTCCCCTTTTCATGAGAATAATCCCTGAGCTGTAATTGCTAGCCTTTACCATCAGTAGGGTCTGGAATGGTTTCAATACTGTTGCATTAAGAATGGTTCAGTTCACTCGCTCAAACGCTTCTCCCTGAGAAAATTCCCAAACATCTTGCCTGCTTCAACTAGGCACATAAAAATTATTTTAATATACAGATGTGACATAGAAACTTTCAATAACAAAAAGCTTTCAATAACAACCAACAAACATAATTTGTCTTTATTTCTGGGTGTCAATGACTGTCTAATGGACTTCACCAAATTAGATTTTAGACTCCTTTCTCTGAAAGGTTGTGTCCCAAATATTATTTTCTCTGCATCTTATAGTGCTATTATTTTCCAGCAATAATAGATCACCTTAAAAAAGGTAATCTCCCACACAGGGGTAGTAATTACTAAATAAATACTTCAATCCAATAAAATGCTCAATAAAATCCAATGTCTTTTATGCTCATTTTAATTTTTTCCAAAGCTATATGAGTAATTCTGGAAATGGACGTACATCAGACAATAAAGCTCCCAAGAATAGCACAAATGGGAGCAATTTAAATTGGAATGCCTCTTCCATATAATAAATGAGGTTTGACCTTGAATTCTGAGTGAAGATGAATATAATGAACTTTTGGGAAGAATATCACCCCACCTACCATTAACGTCTCATTGAGTTGGATAAAGGATCTCCATCAAATAACTGCCATTCAGCTTTGTTAAATCTATACAAAATCTTAACTTTCCATCTCTCTTGCAGGTGAGCACCCATGGGGATAACCAATCTGCCGATTCCACATACCCTACTATGCCTTCTTACTTTCTTCCAACATGCTTTTGCCTCTTCATGTACCACATCTTGCACTCTTTGTAGCCACAATCTTACAGGAGTAGCACCTTCATTCATTTAATTTCAGGTTCACAGTTTTACAACATTCCTACCTTAATGTTAAAGACATCTTCAGGATTCCTTATAACTTCCTCACATCAGTTTGTTCATGCAATCACACTTAAAATGGCACACCTGGTTTTACCCCCATTGCGTAATCCTGGTGTTTCCAACCTAAGAAAACTGGTCTAGTCACAGACTGAGATATTTCCCATGTATATTTTTCAAAAAATCCAAAGCTCTGTACTATTACACTATCAAAATCACTTGATAAATACAGTATTGATTCTTTCTTTGAATCAGTTGCTTTCTGAACAGTCATTTGATGTGTTTATCAGCTCCTACTGCAGTTATGAAAGGTTTCCTTACTATCACCTGTAAACCAACTTAGATAGTGTCTCTAAAGAATTCTCAAAAGTATTTTTTTCTTCCAAATAATAGATAACTTCCCTCGTTTCTGCATGTAAAATGTTGGTGCTGGAACTCTCTGCAGGGTCTCAACTCCTTTCATTACATCTACAAAAGGCATTATAGGTTTGCCTGCCATTATTTTCCTAAATTCCTCCAACCACCTGGAGTCACAAGTCCAAACATCTACCTCTTACGAATACAGTGTCTCTTCCGGTGCCCATCCTTCTCAAATGCCTCACCTTACATACTACACTGCATGTGTAATGGGTAGGCCTCTCTCACCATGACCAGGCTGGTGTGCTCAACCAGTTTATCACCTCGTTTCGTTCAGCTCATTGAGGTTCACTAATCCAGTGTCTTACCTCACTTCAACTGTTTTACTGCAAAGGCACTGCACTGACATCCATGTAAAGTACATGTATGGTGCTTCGCACTATAGTGCATTTGCATAGTTAGTGGCGAGCATTCCACCTGCACACAAGTCACTGTTGTTGTCTTCATTAACCCCGGGCGCAGCAGGTGGAGTTGCTCTACACGGAGCTCTACGGAGTTGGGCAAAAATTCTGCTCCGTGCCTCCCACCCCCGCAATAAATATTATTCAAATACAATTACAATTAAAGTAAGTAAAAGCGCACTTACCTTTATCGCGGCATCCCGGGCTGTCCTCCTCGCCTGCAGAATCCCCTACGTCAAACGAACGTCATGGTAGGACTGTGAATGCACGTGCATGCGCAGTCCTACCATGACGAACGTCTGAAGTAGGGGATTACAGCGAGAAGGAGGAGGGCAGCCCAGGACGCCGCTATAAAGGTAAGTGCGCTTTTATTTACTCTAATAGTAATTTTATTTGAAAAATATTTATGGAGGGGGCTGGGAGGTGGGAGGGTCCGGGGCTGAACTCCGCTCTGCTACGGAGTCGGGAGTTTTGCAGGAGCTTCGCGTTCTCTGCGGAACGCAGAGTATGCAAAAATCCGCAAACTCTGCCAGAGGAGCAGAGTTCGTGGCCCAGGGTTAGTCGTCATGCCAACATGGGCTATTGCAAAGGGACTGCTCACGCCACTATTCTCATTGGCCTTTGATCCTGGACCTCACTCGGAACCGAACAAGTATTGGCGGCTAGGGGACCCGTTTAACGCACTACCAGAAGTGTTATTATTAACTATAATTTGGAACACTGTTGCCCACCTCTGATGGCCAGCTACCAAATGCCCATTAATTAAATACATTAGAACACAAACAAGAGGCAACAAGTATTCTTATGAAAATTAGTTCATAGAACATCCAGAGGGAATAAAACAAGTACGTTCCCCTGGTGCCTCTTCTACTCACACTATGCCCTGGTGCCTCTTCTCATCACACTATGCCCTGGTGCCTCTTCTACTCACACCATGCACTGGTGTCTCTTCTACTCACACTATGCCCTGGTACCTCTTCTACTCACACTATGCCCTGGTGCCTCTTCTACTCACACCATGCACTGGTGTCTCTTCTACTCACACTATGCCCTGGTGCCTCTTCTACTCACACTATGCCCTGGTGCCTCTTCTACTCACACTATGCCCTGGTGCCTCTTCTACTCACACCATGCCCTGGTGCCTCTTCTACTCACACCATGCCCTGGTGTCTCTTACACTCACACTATGCCCTGGTGCCTCTTCTACTCCCACCATGCACTGGTGTCTCTTTTACTCACACTATGCCCAGGTGCTGCTTCTACTCACACTATGCCCTGGTGTCTCTTCTACTCACACTATGTCCTGGTGTCTCTTCTACTCACACTGTCCCCTGGTGCCACTTCTACTCACACTATGCCCTGGTGTCGCTTCTACTCACACTGTCCCCTGGTGTCTCTTCTATTCACACCATCCCTAGGGGTCTCTTCTACTCACACCATGCCCCGGTGTCTCTTCTACTCACACCATCCCCAGGTGTCTCTTCTGCTAACTCTATCCCAAGGTGTGTTTTTTCTACTCACTTTAAGGCCTGTTGTCTTTTCTACACATGCTCTCCCCGTTTTTCCCACTTACTCGCTGTCTCTTCTGCTTCCGCTCTTTCCCGGTGTCTCTTCTTCTCACACCATACCCAGGCCTCGCTTCTACTCACAGTCTCGCCTTTGTCTCTTCTACTCATGCTCTCCCCTTTCTCTCTGTTACTCATGTTCTCCAATGGTCTTTCTTCTACTCATGACCCCTCCGGCCTCGCTTCTACTCACAGTCTCGCCTTTGTCTCTTCTACTCATGCTCTCCCCTTTCTCTCTGTTACTCATGTTCTCCAATGGACTCTCTTCTACTCATGACCCCTCCGGCCTTGCTTCTACTCACAGTCTCACCTTTGTCTTTCTTACTCATGCGCTCCCAACCTCTCCTCAGCTCACGCTCCCCACAGCCTCTCTTCTAATCACGTTGTCTCTTTCTCTCTTGCAGGTGATGTCTTCATTCAGCCCACTCAGGATGAAAAGAGTCCCCTGCTGTACGGTGTCTTCTCCACTCTGGGGTGAGCTCTGCGAGGGTCTCTGGAGCCCAGTACTCACACTGTCTCGGGCCGGGGTACTGTGGTCTCGCTAATACCTCCTCCAAGTACTGCTCTCTTGTTAACGGTCGCGCCTCGTAATAGTATACTGCCATGAAGTACTCACCCTTAGTGCTACTGCCCCCACTAATACCCCCGATGTGTACCTTGTGCCATTGATACTCTTGTCTGAGTACTGTGGTCGCACTGATCATACCTGACAGTACTGCTCTCCGTCTATGTCCAATGGTAGTATTAATGGGGGTAGTGGCACCAAGGGGGTATACTGTCTAGAGTGAGAATGTTACTGGGAGAGCAGTACTTGAAGACATTAGTGGGTCTTTGGTACTCCGGTAAGAATAGTAATTGCTTGTCACCAACATCCTCACCCTAGTATATCTATCCTGCCGCTCACTACACTCCTTGGTGCTGCTAGCCCTACTAATACTACCCCTGGGTACGGTTGTCACACTAGTAGTGACCCTCCAGGTATTGGACACTAATGCTCCTACCTGAGTACTTTGTTTTCACTAATACTGTCAGAGTATAGGCCTTCACTAATTCTAGCACCCTAGTGTTGTCGTCCCACTAATACTCACAGTCCAGTGCTGCCGTACCACTAACCCTTCCACCCTTGGATTTCCGTCCCTTGGTAGGTATCCATCGAGTGCTGCTTTCGCAGTGATACAACCGCCTAATAACAACACTCCAATAACTCTCCCCGGGACAGCTGTCCCACAAAAACTGACATTAGAGCACTGCTTTCCTACAAGTACTCTCACACTAGTCCTGCTAAAACCCCACCTTCTCACTGCTTTGCCACGTATACAGACACCTGATTACAGCTGCCTTTCTAATATTCCCAGAGTACTGCTGTCGCACTAATACTGCCATCATATGCCGTGCTCCACCAGTACTCACACCCTAGTCCTGCTGTCTAGCTAATAATCTAACCCTAGTATTACTATCCCACTGATACTGCTGCCCTAGATCTAGACTTACCCTAGTACTCCTGTCCCTCTAACAGTCACACCCCAGCGCTGATCTCCCTCTCATCCTTCTGCCTTAGTACTACCGTCTTTTTGATAATCCCCCCTTAGTACTGCTGCCCCACTAATACCCACTTCAGTTTACCATTGCCCTACTGATACGTCTGTCCTACTACTACTGTCTCAACATTCTACCCTAGTACTACTGTCCTCCTGATACTCTGCCCTAGTACTGCTGTTCCATTAATACCCACATCCTAGTACTACTGCCCTCCTGATACTCTGCCCTAGTACTGCTGTTCCATTAATACCCACATCCTAGTACTACTGCCCTCCTGATACTCTGCTCTAGTACTGCTGTTCCATTAATACCCACATCCTAGTACTACTGTCCTCCTGATACTCTGCCCTAGTACTGCTGTTCCATTAATATCCACATCCTAGTACTACTGTCCTCCTGATACTCTGCTCTAGTACTGCTGTTCCATTAATACCCACATCCTAGTACTACTGTCCTCCTGATACTCTGCCCTAGTACTGCTGTTCCATTAATAACCACATCCTAGTACTACTGTCCTCCTGATACTCTGCTCTAGTACTGCTGTTCCATTAATACCCACATCCTAGTACTACTGTCCTCCTGATACTCTGCCCTAGTACTGCTGTTCCATTAATATCCACATCCTAGTACTACTGCCCAACTGATACGTCCGTCCTATTACTACTGTCCTGATACTCCATCCTAGCACTATTGTCCTCCTGATGCTCCACCCTAGTACTTCTATCCTGCTGATGCTCCTATCTTAATAGTGCCATCCCATTAATACCCACATCCTAGTACTGGTGCTCTACTGATACTCTCATCCTATAACTACAGTCTTCCTGATACTCCACTTTAGTGCTACTGTCCTCCTGATACTCCACCCTAGTACTACCACCCTATTGAAAGTTCCATCCTAGTACTACTGTCCTTCTGATACATCACCATAGGACTTCTGCCCTGCGGATACTCCCACCTGCTCTCTCATTCATGCCCACACCCTAGTGCTACTGTCCTACTGATACTCCCATCCTAGTGCTACTGTCCTACTGATACTCCCATCCTAGTGCTACTGTCCTACTGATACTCCTCCCATCCTAGTGCTACTGTCCTACTGATACTCCCATCCTAGTGCTACTGTCCTACTGATACTCCCATCCTAGTGCTACTGTCCTACTGATACTCCCATCCTAGTGCTACTGTCCTACTGATACTCCCATCCTAGTGCTACTGCCCTACTGATACTCCCATCCTAGTGCTACTGTCCTACTGATACTCCCATCCTAGTGCTACTGTCCTACTGATACTCCTCCCATTCTAGGGAGGGAGATCTGAAATGACAACAACAATAGTAAATATTGTCTCGTGTTCTCTATCTAACATAACCAGTATAGAGCAGATGAAACCAATGCATATTCCAAATACCTGTAACAAATAAAAAGGACATGTTTGATTTGAGAACCTTCTATCTAGTACACGCTGAGCGGTATTAGTACCAGTTGCTCTATTAAGGCTTTAGTGAGGGAAACATAGAGAAAACCAATCATTGTACACATGACACAAGTACACAAAAGCAACGACCTCTTTACTATGCTCAAAGAAGTATGTATCCTGAACCTACCCTTTCTTAGACTCCACTATACTTCACAGGGATAGAGCGTAGTCCCATAACACTCAGTGTACCCTTGTTAAATAGAGCCAGGAAAGACAAGTAGAAAATAAAGTCTTACTTCAGCAACGCGTACTGATATTCATATAAATGCGTCAGGTTTATCAAACAGTTCTTTGATTCAGCCAAGGGAAGGTTACGTCACCAACATTTCCAAGTTCAGATAAACATAAAGAGAATACTTAGTCGGTAGCGCTTGGAGCAAAAGGAAGAAACATTGAGCCAAGCGTGTAGAGTCCTGTGCCAGAGCCTTGAATCCCTGCGTGACTGTAAGGAAGCCACCGCTAAGGTGCAGAATGCAGGTATCTTGCCTGCGGGGAAAGCAGGTTTGAATTAGTCAAACCACCGAGAGTCCACACTCTGCATGAGCCAGGAGAGGCTCCCCAACAGAGTAAGGCACAACAAAATCCAGTATGAGGGTACCAGCACTGAACGAAGAGCAGTTGGTGCACAGCATCCTTACCATACCGCTTCAATTGCTGAAAACGCCGAAACAGGAAGGACGAAGAATTTCCAACGCTCTCGCGGGTGCCGCCACTTCCTATATGGGCGGTTCCGCTCGGCGTCATGCGTCAGGTCGCAGAGCTCCCTGGGAACTGTAGTTCGTGCCTGCGCTTCCGCATTCTTAGCGCCGTGGACAGAGATGGAATGCGGCATCATAGCGTCTGATTGAATAAGCGCGCTCGAGACCAGCGCACATGACACCTCGTCTGCCCTAGTACGACTTCCCTACTGACACTACACCCTAGTATTACTTTCCTACTAAAATGTCACCCTAGTGCTACTGCCCTACTGATACTCCACCCTAGTACTACTGTCCTCCTGATTATTCACCCTAGTACTATTGCCCACCTGAAACTCCCATTCTAATACTACTGTTCTGCTGATATGTTACCCTAGTATTACCCTACTGATACTTCACCCTAGTACTACTTTCCTCTTGAAAATCCTATCATAGTACTACTGATACTCCCACCTTAGTTCTGCTGTCTTATTTATGCCCTCATCCTAGTACTCCTGCCCTACTGATACTCCCATTCTAGTACACCTATCCTCCTGATACTCCACCCTAGTATGACTGCCCTACTGATATTGCACCAAAGTACTACTGTCCTTGTGATACTCCCCCAGTACTACTGTCCTCCTGATACTCCACCCTAGTATGACTACCCTACTGATGCTCCACCCTAGTACTACGGTCCTTGTGATACTACACCCATGTGCTTCTGTCCTCCTCAAAATCCTACCCTAGTACTATTGTCTTCCTGATTCTCCACCCTAGTACTACTGTGCTACGCATAATCCACCCTAATACTACTCTCCTCCTGATACTCCACCCTAGTACTGTTGTCCTCCTGATTCTCTATCCTAGTGCTACTGATTCTCCACCGTAATACTACTGTCCTCCTTATACTCCACCCTAGTACTACTGCCCACCTGAAACCCCTATCATAGTACTACTGCCCTCCTGATTTTCCACCCAGTACTACTGTCCTATGCATACTCCACCCAGGTATGACTGTCCTCCTGATTATCCTATCCCAGTACTACTGTCCTCCTGATACTCCACCCTAGTGCTACTTTCCTTCTGATACTCAACCCTAGTACTACTTCCCTCCTGATTCTCCACTGTAGTACTACTGTCCTACGTATGCTCCACTGTTAGAATTGGGGATCTCTGGTTGGCACAGGTAGGTACTTGTGACAAGCAGGGACCCTCTCCTCTAGTCAGGGTAAGGGGTTACACTCCTAAAATAACCCCTGCTCACCCTCTAGGTAGCTTGGCGCGAGCAGACAAGGCCTATCTCAGCGCGTTATAGGTTAAGCATTTGTGACCACATACAGTAACTCAGTGACAACACCACAAATGGACTCCACACTGGGATTATCAAAAATAAGTATTTTATATCAGGCTTAGCACAAGACCAAATAACGATAAAAAAGGCCCACAGTACTATTAGCAATAAACAGTTCTTTGTTACGGACTTTAAAAGTTCTGTGCGCTTCGTTCTTCTTGGTTCGGCCCGTACGGGGATGAATTGGCCTACAAAATGAGTCTGTAAGCGCTGCGGACGCTCCGGTGCGAAGCGTACACCCCACGGTGCGAACGTACACAGTACCTTAGTTTTGGAGAGTTCGTCACGGACGCTGCGGTGAAAGCAAAGCGTTGTACGCTGCGATGTCCTCCTTTCGCGGTGCAAGCTTACGGCTCGTTGGGGCCATGAGTCGCGTTACTTGAGGGGACGGGACATTGTACGGTGCTTTAGTTCGTTACGGCGTACTGCGGCAGCGGCTCTCAGTCTTTGGCTGCAGTGCGGGGCGTACGTACGGTGCGTACTTTCCTCCCTTTCGATGCGAGCGGCAGCCTTAACTTCAGCGGCAGGGTGCGGTTCGCACCAACCAGGATAACTCGATGAAGCGCAGCGTTGTACGTGGCAAAGTCAGCCAGTCACGGTGCGATCTACGGGTCGTAGGACGCGTTGTTCGAGGCGGACAGGCGGGTACGGTTTGTTGCTGGATACGATTTGGCGGTACAAAGCGTACACAGCTCCCGGCCTCGGAAAATGCTAAAAACAGCGTTTCTAGCAGCGGATGGCGAGGCGGATGAAGTCCACTGGTCCTGGGACTTCGTTCAGGGGGCAAGCTCACTCACAAGCCCTTGGAGATCTTGAAGAACAAGTTGAAGCAAAGTTTCTTTGTAGTCTTTCTCCTCTCCTTCAGCAGCAAGGCAACCACTGCAGGCCAGTCCCCCAGGTCAGGGACAGTACTCCTTACAGCTTTCCCAGTTCCTTCTCCTCAGGCAGAGGTTCTTCTTGTCGAGCAGGATCTAAATTCTTGGGAGCAGGGTCCCAATACTTATAGTGCAATTCTTTTTTTCTTGCAGGCCAGGGGGCCTTTGCCCAGTTCAACCCAGTTCTGGAGTACTTTGTTTACCTGACTCTGGCTTCAGTGTACAGGGCAGAGACATCAGACGCTCCCCAGGGGTTGGAGCCAGCATTGTGGTGGAAAGGCACAGCCCTATTCAGAGTGCAGGTTGACTCCTCCCACCCATCTATATGTAATCTCTCCATTCACCACCTCGCTGCCCAGGCTGTCTCCTGGAATTCCCCAGCCCTGTCACTCACAGAAACCAGACAGCAGATACACATCCTAGCAGAGGCGGGCTGAAATGGTTAGGCAAGTAAATACCAGCTTTCTAAAAGTGGCATTTGCAAACACAGAATATTAAAATAAACTTTACTAAAAGATGTATTTTATTATTCTGAGTTCAGGCATACTAAACTCAAATTTCTACCATGTTCCCCGGGTGTGTTAGGATCATAGAATGTAACAATTCTAACAGCCCATTCTGGTCTATGGAGAACAGGTAGCCTTGCAATAGTGAAAAACGAAAATGGCTGTAATTCACTATTAGGACATGCCACACACATCAGGGCTTGTCCTACCTTATGCTTACAATGCACCCTGCCCTTGGGCCTACCATAGGGGTGACTAATATGAAGTTAAGGGAAGGTTTAGGGACTGGCAAGTGGGTGCACTTGCCCAGTCAGCATGACAGTACCAGACTGCACGCAGGTTCTGCAATGGCAGACCTTAGACACATTTTACAAGGCTTCTTCTGTGGGTGGCACAACCAGTGCTGCGAGCCCACCAGCAGCATTTGTATTTACAAGCCCTGGGCACTCCTGGTGCACTTTACGGGTGTCTGACAGTAAACCAAATAAGCCAATCATGGAATCCAACCAACATATACATTTTATACAGGGAGCACTTGCACTGTGGCACTGGTTGGCAGTGGCACAGTGCTCTGAGCAGCTAACACCAGCAAACCACATGAGGCACAGCGACAAAAAGTGGAAGGGAGACTCACGCCAAGGTGCCAGGTCTAACATCCACCCTAGCACGACGGTTCTCCTGATGCTCCTATCTTATAACGACTGTCCTCCTGATACTCTGATACTCTACCCTAGTGCTAATGTCCTCCTGATACTCTACCCTAGTGCTAATGTCCTCCTGATACTCTACCCTAGTGCTACTGTCCTCCGTATACTCTACCCTAGTACTAATGTCCTCCTGATACTCTACCCTAGTGCTACTGTCCCCCTGATACTCTACCCTAGTACTACTGTCCTCCTGATACTCTACCCTAGTGCTAATGTCCTCCTGATACTCTACCCTAGTGCTACTGTCCTCCTGATACTCTACCCTAGTGCTACTGTCCTCCTGATACTCTACCCTAGTGCTACTGTCCTCCTGATACTCTACCCTAGTGCTACTGTCCTCCTGATACTCTACCCTAGTACTACTGTCCTCCTGATACTCTACCCTAGTACTACTGTCCTCCTGATACTCTACCCTAGTACTAATGTCCTCCTGATACTCTACCCTAGTACTACTGTCCTCCTGATACTCTACCCTAGTACTAATGTCCTCCTGATACTCTACCCTAGTACTACTGTCCTCCTGATACTCTACCCTAGTACTAATGTCCTCCTGATATTCTACCCTAGTGCTACTGTCCTCCTGATACTCTACCCTAGTGCTACTGTCCTCCTGATACTCTACCCTAGTGCTATAGTGCTACTGTCCTCCTGATACTCTACCCTAGTGCTACTGTCCTCCTGATACTCTACCCTAGTACTACTGTCCTCCTGATACTCTACCCTAGTACTAATGTCCTCCTGATACTCTACCCTAGTACTACTGTCCTCCTGATACTCTACCCTAGTACTACTGTCCTCCTGATACTCTACCCTAGTACTACTGTCCTCCTGATACTCTACCCTAGTGCTACTGTCCTCCTGATACTCTACCCTAGTGCTACTGTCCTCCTGATACTCTACCCTAGTGCTACTGTCCTCCTGATACTCTACCCTAGTGCTACTGTCCTCCTGATACTCTACCCTAGTACTACTGTCCTCCTGATACTCTACCCTAGTACTACTGTCCTCCTGATACTCTACCCTAGTGCTACTGTCCTCCTGATACTCTACCCTAGTGCTATAGTGCTACTGTCCTCCTGATACTCTACCCTAGTGCTACTGTCCTCCTGATACTCTACCCTAGTACTACTGTCCTCCTGATACTCTACCCTAGTACTAATGTCCTCCTGATACTCTACCCTAGTGCTACTGTCCTCCTGATACTCTACCCTAGTGCTACTGTCCTCCTGATACTCTACCCTAGTGCTACTGTCCTCCTGATACTCTACCCTAGTGCTACTGTCCTCCTGATACTCTACCCTAGTACTACTGTCCTCCTGATACTCTACCCTAGTACTACTGTCCTCCTGATACTCTACCCTAGTACTAATGTCCTCCTGATACTCTACCCTAGTACTACTGTCCTCCTGATACTCTACCCTAGTACTAATGTCCTCCTGATACTCTACCCTAGTACTACTGTCCTCCTGATACTCTACCCTAGTACTAATGTCCTCCTGATACTCTACCCTAGTGCTACTGTCCTCCTGATACTCTACCCTAGTGCTACTGTCCTCCTGATACTCTACCCTAGTGCTATAGTGCTACTGTCCTCCTGATACTCTACCCTAGTGCTACTGTCCTCCTGATACTCTACCCTAGTACTACTGTCCTCCTGATACTCTACCCTAGTACTAATGTCCTCCTGATACTCTACCCTAGTACTACTGTCCTCCTGATACTCTACCCTAGTACTACTGTCCTCCTGATACTCTACCCTAGTACTACTGTCCTCCTGATACTCTACCCTAGTGCTACTGTCCTCCTGATACTCTACCCTAGTGCTACTGTCCTCCTGATACTCTACCCTAGTGCTACTGTCCTCCTGATACTCTACCCTAGTGCTACTGTCCTCCTGATACTCTACCCTAGTACTACTGTCCTCCTGATACTCTACCCTAGTACTACTGTCCTCCTGATACTCTACTCTAGTACTACTGTCCTCCGTATACTCCTCTACCCCCTCTAGCATATGTTGTACTGTGCCGCCTGGAGGTATGTTATTGTGTTGATTGAACCTAAACTTCCTCTCTTCGGTGTCTGCTAATACATTTACAGTTCATTCATGCGTGGTGGCCCACCAGACAAACCTATCCACTCCTCGTTGAAGTTTTTTGAGCATGGCTGGGGAAGGCGGCAAGTGGAACTAATCGGAAGAAAAATATTCCCTTGGGGAGGGTGTCCATCTTCAGTGCAGCTCTCCTACCAAGCCACAAGGTTCAATTATTCAAGGTTCAACGTTATTGAGGGGTCCATTGAACCCCTTGTTCAACGGACCCCTCAATAACGAAAGGAGAGCTCTCCAACTAATGGAAAGATACTGGAGACAGCACCCCTCAGCCTCCCAACTAAAACTTCTCCGTCAGATTAGAAATACATAGAACAGGAACATCCTCAAATCCAAAAAAGAGTTCTTCAGATCAGAACTGGAAAACGCACTAAGAGACCCCGCAAGCTCTTTGAAATGGTCAAACACCAATCAAACAAAGTAGCTAAAACGTCCAAAGAAACTAATAACATGTGAGGAGTTCTCCTCCTTCTTTACAGCCAAAATTAACTCTCTAGGAAACTAACTTAATGCTGCCTCTAACTTCCCACCTCCTCCTGCCAGGACCCATCTCTCTCTTCATCCCCCCAGACAACACCCAAAAACCAAGCTCACTGGCCCAACTTCAAGGCATATGACGACCTCTCCATCTCGAAACTTCTATTCTCCTTAAAACCGAATAGCCACTTTAACGACTCACTCCCCTCCAACTGCTTGGCAGCGACCTCCCCATTCAGTATTCCCATTTGGGCTACAATTATCAACACTTCCCTTCTTCAAGGGTCCATACCTGACTCCCTAAAAACCGGGCAAGTCATTCCCATCATATAAAAACCCACTCTGAATCCTGCTATTTCAGACAGCTTCAGACCAAGATCCAATATTCCTCTTCTCGCAACTTCAACTGCGCCAACGCATCGCTAATTTCAACCTGTTAGACGGGTGCCAATCTGGTTTCAGGCCTGGTCACAGCACGGAAACTACTATTCCCCATATTGTGGATGACGCTCTCCAAGCCCTTGGCCGAGGCAAAACATTTCTGTTGATACTACTGGATTTAGCTTCGTCATTCGACAGTCAACCACGAGAAACCACTGGAACACCTCGAATTCAGGATGGGAATAAGAGGAACTGTCATCAAATGGTTTGGATCCTTCCTCGGAAACCGCACCCAGAGATTCTTAGTCAACAGTAATCTATCTGCTCCTTCCCCGATAACGATCAGAGTCCCCCAAGGATCAACTCTTTCCCCAACCCTCTTCAATCTCTACCTTCAACCATTACCTGAACTACTACGTACCGCCAACATCTCCTTCCACATGTAGACCGATGATACCCAGGTCTACATCAAAATCTCATCTGTAGAGGAGATCTACTCCTTGAATGAGGCCCTAAAGCTGACTGTTCAATGGCTCGCCTCGAACCAGCTTAAACTAAATGCACAAAAAACGAGTTCCTTCTAATCTCCCCCCCTAAAAGTAACACTGACATCCGGGAATGGACCAAGTCGATCACAGCACTAAACTGCACATCGACCATAGTGGAATCTGCCACATCTCTCGGAATAATCCTAGACAGCAACCTGAATATGCGATTCCACATCGACTGGATGGCTAAAACTGCCAGGTTTCACCTGAGCTACCTGAGGAAACTAAAACCTCTCCTTGATGCCTCAGACCTAAAAAGGGCAGTGCAGGCATTAGTTATCTCCAGAATCAAATACGGATGCTCAACCCTTTCAGGCCTGCCCAAGATCTCCACGGCCCCCCTAACAGCTTGCCTCAACGCCGCCGCCAGACTCCTAACAGACTCAAAAAAATTGGACCACATCTCACTGCATCTAAAGGCGCTGCACTGGCTTCCTCTTGAAGCCAGAATCCAACTCAAACTGGCATGTATCGCCCACAAAGCACTACACACGAAATTCCCAGCATATCTCGCCCAGAAAATCATGGTTTCTGGAGTAGCCAGAAACTCCCGGTCCGCCAGAGATTTTATGCCCCAGCCACCCCACTTCCGAAAGCAAAAACTTACATTCGTGCCTTCTCTGGGGCTGCACCAAGAATCTGGAACTCGCTGCCGTCTTTCATCAGAAGAATTCCCTCTCTGTCAATATTTAGAAAGGAAGCCAAACCCTTCCTACTGGGCAAATTCCTCCCATAATTCTCTTTTATCGCGCGCAGCGCTCCGCGGCTTTGCTTCTGTTCTTCTGCCTGGTCGCTCCTTCCTTTATACTGCTTTATTACTCCCTCAAATGTAATTGCTGGTGTTCTCTGCATTTTGCTGACATGTCACTCCTTTTTTTATTGTATATACCTTGGTTATGCCCTAATGTAGTCACTTCCTTCTATCTCTTTCCATGTTTATTGCCTATGTCAAACTTGTATACAACGTGTTATCCCTGTAAAGTGCTCTGAAACCCTAACGGATCATGTTTGCGCTCTATAAAACCTTAAATACATCAATTAAAATAAACAAGGGATGTATTGCAGCTAAGTATATAGCTCTCTCTGGATAGATCCAAGAAGGGCATTGTATCGATGGCGCTGTCTCTGCCAGGGAGCTCGTTAGATTCTATGCCTAGATATGAGATGCTATAGGTCACCCATTGAATCGGAAACATGTCTCGTAGTGATTCCTGTTGACCAGGCAGGACGGAGCGACTGAGTATTTGCGACTTATGGAGATTCAGCCCAAAATAGGAAACTTCCCGAAACTCCTCGTCTCCTCCAGCAGAACCGGGAGAGAGTCGAGTGGATTAGAAAGAGCCACGATAACGTCGTCTGCATATAAGGTTAGGATGCGAGTGTCCTGGCCTATTTTGCTCCCTGTAATGTTCACATTTGCTTTTCCGTTTCTGCCATTGGCTCCATATTGAGAGAAAAAAGCAGGAAGGGGAGAGAGAGGACATCCCTGTCACGTCCCTCTCTGGATCTTGAAGGGGTTTGAAAGAACATCGATCACTCTGACCCTTGCCAGTGGATGGTGCAACCACAGAAGATCCATCTGGAAAAAAGGATCTCCAAATCTTTCAAGTTTCTCACCCAGTAAGGCCAGCGAACTCTATCAAACGCTTTTTCAGCATTATTTAGGGTTCTTTGAACGTTGTCTATAATGTGTAGCTTTTTCTTCGTGTAGTTGCTGCACCGTATTTCTTAAATAAAGCCCACCTGGTCCGGGCATAAGGGGATTGAGCCTTGCAGCTAAAATACTAGTGAATAGCTTCACGTCAACATTCGTCAACACTATGGAATCACACACCGTAGGTCCTGGCCTTGCTTAGGAATTACCACAGCGGCCACCATCATTGTCGCTATAAGTGCAGCTGAATCGGCGAATGCAGCAGTGTGAGGACCACACGGAATGTTTTATAAAATTGAGGGAGGGGTATGTCCGTCTGGGCTCCAGGCTCTTATTGGGCTTCGACGTCATGATGGAGGGTTTAAACTTCTCAACGGAGATAGGTTCCTCCAGTGCCTCCACCTGGTGCTGGGTGAGTTTAGAGACACACACAGCATCCAGGCATTCTTTGATGTGTGGGTTGGCATTCCTTTGTGCCATACAAAGTGCTTCTTAGAATTCCTTAAACCTTCCACCTATTGGCTCATCACCTGTCACCTTCCCACCACCTCCTGAGGTTATGGCGATGATCTTAGTTATTCTGGCACACAAGTGGCAAGGTAAATGTTCTTTCCTGTGGCCAACAAACCCTGAATGGTACTTTTAGCGGAATTCGGAGGAGAGCTTACCCTGCTCTATCAAGATTTAGACTTTTCATTTGAGCCCTCGCTTCAGTAAGGGACCCGCCACACGCTAGGTGGGTCTGGTCTCTTGCTTCAAACTCACTCACCACCCCTCTGGGTCAAGTCTGTTTTTTCTCCCCTCCTTATTACCTTTAGCGGCAATGTCAGTTGTTTCTCCCTTGATGACAGCTTTCAGAGAGTCCCAACATGTGCCGGGTGAGCCCTCATTGGTGTCGCTATCTGTCGGATGTTATAAGATGGCTCTCCGTATGGCTTCTTTGTGGGTTTCATTTTGAGTGAGTCTATCCTAAGCATCCACAAACCTAAGGTCCCTACGGTCTGGCAGATTCTCAAGACATGACACCGAAGCATGGTCAGACAGTGCAGTCGCCCCAACATCTACCATCTGAGTTTGCATTACATGCATGTACTGCACCCAGAAAGTAATCCAATGTTGCATAGGTGCAATGCACTGTAGAAGAAAATGTCTAGTTCCTCACAGAGGGGGCCTACATCTATATCCTGCAGTCCCTCCTCTTTTAACCACTTTTCTCGGTGAAGGCCCCGATGGCCCATATCTCTATCCTGATCTGTCTTTACTTCTATCCCTTGTCCGATGGAAGTCCCCCTATGAGCATTGCCTTGTCCACAGACTTGATAATATCTGTTAACTTACGCCTGACCCTCATTGGGGGCGTAGATATTAGCCGCCGTAATATTCTC
The DNA here is from genome assembly GCF_964204655.1 of Triturus cristatus. NCBI lineage: Eukaryota > Metazoa > Chordata > Amphibia > Caudata > Salamandridae > Triturus > Triturus cristatus. Next base: position 1,243,506,535 of record NC_140593.1, read on the forward strand.
AGGCCCCATTCTCATTCGGAGTGCGAGCACTCTGCCCTTTACCCCACAAGCTTCTCACATTCCTCCATGGAAGTGACTGGAAGGCAGGATAGTCACCCGCTGCCTTTTTAAGGGCCAGAGGAGAAGTGTTATTCGGAGAAGCAATTTTAGTCTGTGCCAGTCCCTTGACAGTGAGTGGCTTCCCTGGATACCTGGATAAACCATGTCATGCCTTCCATTACACAACATGAAAAGCACTGCTAATCACCAGGAGGAGCCATCGAGACCACAAACATTAAAGTTTATTCTTTTGATAGTGAATACTTTGGATTCTCTACAGGCAGTGTGCCTAGTTTTGGAAGTCGTACAAGGCCCGGGCAGCGCCTGCTGTGTATAAGTGCCAAGACCAATCTCCCACTTTAGTTTAGTTGTTATTAGTAGTGAATAAAATCTCCCCCCCCCGGTCTAGTTACAAAAAAGCGTCCCACAAACAGTTGCCAGGGAATCCGGCCCATGCAAACCGATGTCTTTGGTGACTGCTCTAGAAGGTCTAACCCGGATTGGCCAGTCTCCTCTCCTCTCGTCCCTCCTCCATTTCTTCTGCACACTATGCCGCTCGAGCGAGCACTTAACCTCTTTGGGGTCCCTAATGATCGTCTTATTTATTTGCCAAAAGCTGGAGGACATCTCGTTGCTCCATGAGCCATCCTGCTCCGTCCGCTTCTCCAGCGCGGCTTGCCTTTCTTGCGCTGTGGTTGTTGAGTCCGGTTTAGTTTGCTCATGGAACTGGCAGCAATAGTTTTTCGATGGTCTTCCCACTGTGGCTCCATTTCAGGAATCCCCAGGATGCGTTTGGCTTTGGAAACTGATTGAATATTGATTGAATTGGCCGTTCCACCTAAAGATCAATCGAAACAGGTGACACCCATGCATATTTTCTGTCCTTCTCTTTCAGAAAGTCAGTGATTGGTCAGAAATGTTTTTGCTTTTATAGTGTAATCTTCTAACCATTACATTTTGGCTCCTTCAAAAATCTCTCATCCTTTGTCTCTGCCGCTTTCATGATATCTTGCTTCACTTTAGAGTCCTGCAGGCATGTTAGTACGTCCAGAGCTTTCAGTCCTTTGGCGGCGGAGGTTCTGCAGACCCTGTGTGTCCTGTCCGGTTCTACATTGGTGTTGCTATCGATGGCCATGGTGTCCTGAAAAAGTCTCTGAACATGTGGGTCAACGGTCGATCCATCTGATCCCGTGGGGAAACCTTCAATTGTTATATTTTACCTCCAGGATCTGAATTGAATTGAACTGAAAGGGCACTTGTACAGCGCATGGCTGCCCGGAGGCCTCCCAGCACTGGGCACGACTAATCAGACGGAGATAGGGTGACTTAGGGGAACAGAATAGTTTTTAATTGTCTTTGAAAGACTAAGTGGTTGGATTCCCGCCGGAGCTGGAGTGGCAGTGTGTTCCATAGTTTGGCAGCATTAAGAGAAAAGAGACGACCACCACTTCTGGCCCTCTTAACTCTAGGGACTGCCACAAGGTGGAGGTCGTCCGACCGGAGTTTCCTGTTAGCTTTGTATGGGTAAATCATGGACGAAAATAATGGGGGTCCTTTCCCCTGAAGGGACTTATGAACGATACAGAGGGCTTTGAAATTTACTCTTTCCTTCACCGGCAACCAGTGAAGGGAGCGGATGGCAGGTTTGGCTGTGGTGCGATTGGGTACACCCAGCAGCAGTCTGGCTGCGCAGTTTTGGACCGTTTGTAGTTTGGTCGTGACGGCCGTCGGGGCTCCCAGTTAAAGTGCATTGCCCTAGTCAATCCTTGAAAGTATTAATGATTGAATTAGGACTTTCTTGGATTGTGGAGGGAGGAGGGGAAGCACTTTCCTAGCCATTCTGAGCAGGCCGAAACAGGTGGCAACTGTCTTTCTTGCCGGCACCTTGAATGTCAGGTTATGATCAAGCCAGAAGCCCAGGCTCTTTATTTCAGTTTTGGGAGCTGGGGTTGGGCCCATGCATGCTGGCCACAGGGACTCCAGTATCGCTGGGGCGGGGTTACCCAACATCATGATCTCTGTCTTATCTCCATTGAGCTTCAGCTGGGAGGCGCTCATCTGCTTAGAGACCTCCGTTAGGCACGAGTGAAGGGCCTTAGTCCGATGTGTTGCTTGATTGACAGCCACGACCAGTTGGGTGTCGTCGGTGTAAGTTACCATTTGGATTCGAAATGGGGCTACGATTGCTGTCAAAGGGGCCATATATATATTAAAAAGAGTCGGACTTAATGATGAGCCCTGGGGTACGCCGCATACCAGAGGCAGGGGTAGTGAGCTCACATCTCCTTCGAAAACCTGAAAGAGATGACCCTCTAGGAAGGAGCAAAGCCATTTCAGGGCCTTGGCAGCTATTCCTATTTTTTTTGAGACGGTGAATAAGGATGCGATGGTTTACCGTATCAAATGCTGCGCTCAGGTCAAGAAGGATGATGGCTGCCGACCCTCCGGTGTCCACGATCTTACTACTTTCCTCTACTACGGCTAATAGAGCGGTTTCCATGCTCTGTCGTGGGCGGAATCCGGGTTGAGAGGGGTGCAGAAGGCTGTGGGATTCCAGGAAGTTGGAGAGTGTATCATTAATGTGTTTTTCGGTCACTTTGGTGATCCCAGGAAGGAGGGAGATGGGGCAGTAATTCCCCAAGTCCACCGGATCCAGATTGGGCTTTTTCAACAATGACTTTACCATTGCCCTTTTCCAACTAGGGGGTACTACTCCTGCGTTTAGGGAGGTATTAATCACATTTTCAACAGTAGGGGCAACTATGTGTGCTACATTTTCCAAAATGTTCATGGGTGCAGGGTCCCTCGGTGAGCCACTTTTCACCCGGGAGATCCGAGTCAAAAGGGTTTCTTGGGAGAGGGGGGGGAAGACTCCAGCAGGTGACTAGGGAGAGTAGCGCATTGATCGTCGAGTTCGTCCTCAACTTTGGGCAGCAGTTTCAGAATGTTATGAATTTTAGTGCTAAAAAACTCTGCCTGTTTATTGCATCGTTGACCTGATATATGAGGGGCAATAGGCGGAGCTGGGGTTTTAATGAGTTTCTTAATCATGAGGAAGGTCTCTCTTGGGGAGTTCGACGCCAGAAGGATTTTTTTCTCATTGAAAGATGCATGTGCCTTTTTAATTTCTGCTCTGTATTTGCAGACGGCTCTTCTATAATCGCTTTTCTTGCTGGCAACTTCTCTCATGTACTTTGCAGCGTTGCTTAAGAGCGCGCAATTCCGCGGAGTACCAAGGGGATTTATAAGAACCGTTTTTTTTCTTAATCAAGTTTTAGGCAGGACCTGATTTAATGAGTCTTCAATCCAGCTGCAGAAATCCTTGTTAGCTGCAACTGGACAGGAATCTGGTGCTGGTCTGGTCTGTTCCAGTTCTGGAGTCCATTTGTCTAGATGGGGCTTAGACCAAGGCCGACTCCGGGTCAGTAAAGGTTGGGCATGGGAGTTGGGGATCCTGGGGTACCATGAAAGGGGAATGAGGAGGTGATCAGACCAAGGAATGGGAATGGGGTCATCTCCTGTAAGGTTCTCCAGATTGGAGAACACAGGGTCAAGGCAGTGTCCTTGGATGTGGGTGGCGCGCAGAACCTTTTGCGACAGCTGCAGGGTCGCAAGGTCTTGCACTAATTCAACGGCTGTTACCGCTTTCGGATCGTCAAAGTGCAGATTAAAATCGCCGAGAAGGGTGTAGTTGGCGGACGTGCTGGCTAGGTTAATAGCAGTCTCTACCAATGCTGTGCAAAAGGAGCCTTCCGCTCCTGGGGGACGATAGATCAGGATGACAGAGACAGAGAGGAGAGGGGAGAATTCAATTGAAAAATGCACATTCTCACAACCTGTGAGAGGATTTCCAATTAGGCGACAGGTGAGATGGTCTTTGTAGAGAATCGCGATTCCTCCACCCTTGCCTATTGCTCTGTCCACCCTCTGTATTAAGTATTCCTGAGGGAGTGTTTCCACAATGTCTGGCTCTGAGCTGGAATTGAGCCAGGTTTCTGTTAAAAACAGGACATCTGGCGCAAGGTCCTGTAACATCATTGAGATCTCAATACTGTGTTTAGACATGGATCTGCAGTTAAGTAGGAACAGTTTGTAGAGGCCTGTACCTGCAAAGGGGGTGGCGGCCAGGGGAGAGAGTGTGAACGGGCAGTGTAAGCAGCTCTTCACCAGTTTGTCACACTGAATCTGGTGATAACATTGAGCTGTCGGTGCCCTGTAGAGCTGGTGGAGCTGTGCGCTAGTGTAATGGATACGATTCGGCATAGGAGGTGCAGGGTCCTGACCCCTGGACCTGGTCAGGCACGGACAGGCGCAGGCGGGCTTGCCTTAGGCACACCTTCGGCGGGCCATCGGCACGCCCGCTGCGTGCGCCTGCTGCACGTTTGCGCCATCTAGCGTTAAATACCTTACTTCCGGGTGGGTGGAGACTAGCCCGCAACCCTGCCCACTCCCAAGATGGCGGCCGCGCCTGTCAGCTGCGGGCCCCGGGATTCCCCAGACACCCTCCTGGGTGAATAGGTAAGTGAAATGCGCTAAAAGTATTTTACAGACTGTGCAAGTAAGCAAAAGAAATAAAAGACAGTATCAGGCGATTTTTAGAAATGCGGCGAATCGGAAAATAAATCAAATCTGCTCCCGGCTCAAGTCTCCGGAGGATTAAAACAGCCGACTGCGCGCTCGCGTCACCAGCGCTAAATACCTTACTTCCGGGTGGGAGTATGTCTTCATTGTTTGCTTGCAATAAATGCTTTTCTTTTATCATCAAGATCCAGGTGGCGGAGCTCTACAGCCCGCTCCCAACGCCACCTACTTCTGGCCTTGTGTACTCGGCCTGGAGCCGGGGGGAAGAGCTGCGAGGGCAGGTCTCACTTCTCCCTCAGGGTCTGCAACTTCACTTGCTGGCCAGCTTGTTCACTTTCTGCATGTTTCAGCTCCTGGGCTGCAGCCAGTCTCCTGTCTGGGCAGTGCACTGAGCCCCTTCAGCTGTGAGCTGTGCAGGGTTCCACCATCTTCTCTCCCTCGCAGCTCGGTCCTACCCCCTACCTTCCCCCCCAGGTATCTTCCTCCATCCACTCTCTACCTCTCTTCCTGCCCTTTCGCTGATGGACTCTTTAATCACCCGGCTTGCAAAGCCCTTCAGATGTTCATGTGGGGGCAGCGCCAGGCAGAGTGCATTCTACCCAGACATAAACTTGGCCTCGCCGCAAGAAATAGATGTAGATATAAAATGACTCTGCCCTACTCAGTGTTACAAGTCTGCTTTGCAGCACGGAAAGCTTGTAAGTGGCCAAACTTTGAGGGGGTGGAACCTCAAGTCTTACTCATTATGAGTGAGAGTCACACATTTGGTGGTTGGGCTGAACTCTCAGTCCCCAGGTTAAATGTGACACCTGGTGAGACCAGCAAGGACCTGAACTCTGAATGCTACTTAGTTCTGTTGTGCGCAGCTTTTGAGAGCCGCTGTGGCCCCAGGAATGCATCCATTGCAATGCAAGCCCACCCTCCCTGCCCCCTCACCACCCAGACCCTTTAAGACGAGGGAAGAGCTCTCTTGGGCTCCTCAGAATGCCTCTCCACTAGATTGTAAGTCATAAGACTCCACTGCAAGGTTTGGTGTCGTGATAATCCTTTTACTTGTAATCTGATGCTTTCATCGTGTGCCTGGTGTCATTGATATTACGATTCTGTGACGTCACTTCCTGTAACATCATCAAACAATCCTAATTTGTTCTCATTCCTTAGAATTTTTAAACCTTGAGAGCTTTGATTTTATTAAGGATTTAAAAAGAGAACGGTGGGCTAAGGGGGTTTGCCCCTGCAGCGAAGGAACTCCATGGACACTGATTCCCAAGAACCCCTGGAACGAGGCATCAGGGCCCCCGGCCCCCGGGATGAGGCATCAGGGCCCCTGGGACGAGACATCAGGGCCCCTGGGATGAGGCATCACGGCCCCTGGGTGAGGCATCAGGGCCCCTGCAGAGAGGCAACACCAGCGGTGTCCCCAGTGGGTTCTGTGGGGGGCAGGAGACATCCAGAGGAATCGCGGATGAAGTTCCCCTGGGGTCTTGGAGGTAGACCCGAAGCATCCCAGGAGCCTCTTGGCTGGAGAGGGAGAGGTCATGGGGGTCTCAGCGAGGGGAAGGCACTGGAGCCTCCTGACTGGAGAGCTCAAGGGAATTCAGCAACAGCAGGAGGGCTTCCAGGAGCTTCATGACTGGAGAGGGGTAGCTCGCTGGGGTCTCAGCCAAATCAGGAGGGCTTCGAGGAGCTTCATGGCTTGAGGGAGAGCACAAGGGGGTCTCAGCGAGAGGACGAGAGGCCGGGGACCTCATTCTGGAGGGGGAGAGCTCAAGGGGGTCTCAGCCAGAGCAGGGGGTTTCGAGGTGCTTCCTGGCCCGGTTAGGGCGTCCCTTCTGATGGTTTCCTTCTGTCTTCCAGGTCTGTCTTCAAGGGCTCGGCGATCTGTGTTTACTCCATGTCTGACGTGCGCACCGTCTTCAACGGGCCCTTTGCTCACAAGGAAGGCCACAACTACCAGTGGGCCCCGTACCTGGGCCGGATCCCGTACCCAAGGCCCGGGGCGGTAAGTATGGCTTGGGGCACTCACACTGCAAGGTAAAGGGACTGACAGCATGGAGGGGGGGCTCAGGGGCCACAACTTAACGCAGTACATCCAGTCTCAGGGGCCACAACTACCAGTGGGCCCCGTACCTGGGCAGGATTGTGGCACTCACACTGTGGGGTAAGGGGTAGGGGGGCTGGGGGGATGTCCTGGAGCAATGGCAGCTCAGTGAGGGGGAACCAGTCTGTCAGGAGCTACAACTATACAGTGTACCTCCGGCCTCAGGGGCCACAACTACAGTGTACCTCCAGCCTCAGGGGCCACAACTACACAATGTACCTCCAGTCACAGGGGCACATTGGCTTATGATATAGTGTATGTTCGAGGCATATGAGTTGCAGAATACATACTTGTGCATAGATCGTCATCTGGTGTTGGGCTGGGATGTTTGCAGTTTGTTGTTGTCTTGGAAGAAGTCTTAGTAGTCACGAGATAGGTGACTCCTCCCTTGGACGATAGTGCGCATGGGCATCGACTCCACCCTTAGATTGTTTTTTTCCGCCATCGGGTTTGGATGTGACTTGCTGCGCTCCGGTTCGGTACGGTGTTTACAACCCTTTCGACGTGCAACCCATCACCACTCGACGGTATTGTTTTGTTCGCGTGCCCTTCGACGCGCTAACCTCAAAATCCTCAATTCCGGTCATCGACGCAGGCCCCTGGGCCTATCTGCACCATTCGGCCCTACGGCTAATGGAAAGTACTCCATTTAAAAAATGCCCCCAGTGTAGAGCTAAATTTCCACACAGTGACCATCACAAAGTCTGCAACCTTTGCCTCTCACCAGAACACGAGGAAAAGGATTGCCAGGCCTGCGCCTCTTTTCGCTCTAAAAAGACTATCCGTAATCGCCGGGCTCGACAACATGTCATGGCTCAACAGGCTACAACAGTGCCACACGACATCTTCTACGAAGACCCTGATGTTCCAGAGGCAGAGGATTCGGAAGAGCTCGACATCATCTCCGAAGCTGATGACTCCGACTCCGATGACCACATCACTCCAGGTCAACGAGTGAGTACAAACGTCCATGCCCCTGCCCCATCAGATAAACAGAAGGCTCCGGTCAAAACTTCGCCTTAAGGCCTTAGTCGAGACCGAGGATAAACTTCAGAAGCCCCGCCTCCGGGCGCGGCGCCGAACACAAAGGGAAAGCCTTCCGGCAGCTCTGGACCGAGCAAGCCACATATTAGTACCCATAAAACAATCGGTGCCGAAATCAGGGATACACCCTATTCCCGTTACGCCCAAAAAGGCCTCGGTATCGAACCCTTCGGCACCGAAAGACCATAAGGTCTCGGAACCAAACAAACACCGAAAACCTTCAGATCCAAAGAAGATTTCCGACTCGAAGCCAAAGGAGCACAAGACCCCTCCTACGGCTCCAGAGACCAAATAAAAACCACATTCAGAACTGAAAAAATCGGCACCGAAAGGAGACAACAAGCAGGAAGAACTGTTTCGGCCAGATCCTATCGATCCGAAACAAAAGACATTACATGTGGACCCTAAAACAGGCCATATTGTCAGTCTGCCTACAAAGAAGAGGAAATCAGATACCTCACACTTGTGAAGAAAAGAGACTTTGCAACTTCACCCTTAAGACCCTCTTCTCCTATTCTTCCTACCAAACCTTTGTCTCCTACAAACTCTCCTATAACTCTCCTAGACTCTCTCCATACTCACCCTTACCACCACAGTATGAGGATCATCTAGTGGACGGGGTGTACACGATAAGGATCCTTTAGATGACCCTGATGATAACACTACTCCACCACAGGATACATGGGAAGATTACAGCAATCCCACAGATCCTCCTGACCTTCCTGATCCGGATCCATACCCATCTAGGCCATCCCCTCCAGATGACAATATAGGTTTTAGTCAGCTCATTAATAGGGCTGCGCAATATCATGGGGTTGAACTACATTCAGACTTCTTGGATGAAGACTTCCTACTAGATACGTTTGCCCAATCACAAAAAACAATTCATACATTACCCATGCTTAAAGGTGTCATTAAACATGCACCAGACATATTTAAAGTCCCTGTCAGGACCAGGATTCTCAATCCTCGGATTGATAAAAAGTATAAACCTGTCCCTAACGATCCAATTGACATTAAAGGACAACTCCCTTTAGATTCTTTGGTAATCTCAAATGCAAGAAAACGTGCTAATTCCCAAACCTCTGGTGATGCACCACCCCCAGCCAAAGTCTAAACTGCTGGATGCATCAGGTAAACAAGTTGCCTCCCAAGCAGCCAATCACTGGAGGATAGCTAACGCACAAGCACTACTTGCCAGATATGACAGGCTCACTACGATGAGCTTGAAGATCCTATCCAACACTTACCTGACCAATACAAGGTCAAAGCCAACGATCTGGTCCAAGAAGGCAAGTTAATTACAAAGGCATCCATCAAATGTGCCCTCGATGCAGCAGACACTGCATCTAGATCTGTCAACACCAGTGTCTTACTCTGCAGACATGCATGGTTGCGCATTTCTGGTTTTAAACAAGAAGTGCAAACAACTATCTTAAATTAGCCATTCGATCAAAAAAACCTCTTTGGCCCAGCTGTGGATACAGCTTTGGAAAAAATGAAAAAAGACACAGACACTGCAAAATCAATGGGAGCATTACAATCTCAAACACCACCAGGTTCCTTTCGTTGCTCCTTTTATAGAGGCGGATCCAAAAACATCAGTACAGACACTACTTCCTCCACCTACAAGCGTCCCACACAAACATCCCCCAACAAGGCATATTTTAGAGGTGGGGACAGAGGAAATAATACCAAGGGTAGAGGCCGAGGTAACAACAACCGAACCTCCCCAACTACCAAACAATGACTCCCCTCCGCTCACTCCAGACCATTCCATGCGGTCAGGGGAAGACTCTCACAGTTCCTACCTGTCTGGAACTCCATCACTACAGACAAGTGGGTAAGACAAATTATCCAGTAGGGTTACTGCCTGGAACTTACCGCAACCCCACTCACCATACCACCCAAACAACGTCCAATGTCCACGGAACATCTAATGCGCCTCAAACAGGAAGTTCTCTCACTTCTGCAAAAGCACGCAATAGAACCAGTTCCCCTCCAGCATCAAGGTACAGGGGTTTACTCCCTTTACTTTCTCATCCCCAAAAAGACGGTACTCTCAGACCAATACTGGACCTCAGACCTCTCAATATCTACCTACAGTCAGATCATTTTCACATGATCACTCTTCGGCAAGTCCTTCCATTGCTCCAACAAGCCGACTTCCTTGCCACTCTAGATCTCGAGGACGCCTACTTCCATATTCCCATACACCCTGCTCACAGGAAATATCTTAGGTTTATAGTGAGCGGACAACACTATCAATTCAAGGTCCTCCCATTCGGCGTCACCACAGCACCCAGTCTTCACCAAGTGTCTGGCGGTAGTAGCCGCCCACTTGAGAAGACGACAAATTCATGTGTTTCCATACCTGGACGACAGGCTGATAAAAGCCAAGTAATACAGTCAGTGTGTTCACCACACTTACCGAACAATGCACCTGCTTCACAACTTCGGGTTCACAATAAAGCTCACCAAATCACATCTCCAGCCGTCCCACATACATCAGTATCTAGGGGCCACAATAGACTCTTCCAAACAGCCCTTGCATACCCCAATCCAGTCAGGATAGCCAGTATGCAAACCTTCATCACAAAATTTCAACCCCAACACTCCCTCCCAGCTCGAGTGTTTATGCAGCTAATCAGAATGATGGCCTCTTGCATTTTCATTGTACCTCATGCAAGACTTCAGATGCGCCCTTTACAGGAATGCTTAGCACGTCAGTGGAACCAGGCTCGAGGTCAACTTTCAGATCTGGTGTTTGTGGGCAGCCGCACACATCGCACTCTGCAGTGGTGGAACACACAAAACCTTTCCAGAGGGTGGCCATTCCTAGATCCAGTTCCACAGATAGTGCTAACAGCGGACGCATCACTCACCGGCTGGGGAGCTCATCTCTTAAACCATACAATTCAGGGCAGGTGGACCACTCAACAAAGTGTTCCACATCAATCCCCTAGAATTACTGGCAAGATTCTAGAGTTAAAGTCATTCCAAACACATCTCATCAACAAAACTGTCCTAGTCCACACCGACAATACGACAGTAATGTATTACATACAGAAACCAGGAGAAACACATTCTTTGCAACTTTCTCAACTAGCGCAAAGCATATGGAAATGGGCCATTCCGCAAAACATACATCTTCTGGCAGAACATCTTCCAGGAGTGCACAATCAGATTGCGGATCTGCTCAGTCGTCAGACACAGCAGATACACGAATGGGAACTTTATCCACAAGTTCTTCTTCCGTTTTTCAAATGTGGGGTGTAAGAAGTTGGCCTGGGATATGCTGTTCACTAGTTTTAGTGGGCACCTTGCACCAGTCCAAACAACCCTTATTGATGAATAGGTTTAAAGACAACATTTATTGAAAGCTATCCTAGTGGTAACTATGGAGAGCAGCCTTCAGGTTAAGTTTTGAAGGAGTGTTAAGCAGTATGTTTTACCAGTCTATAATCTCTTGAATGGCTAAATGAAAGGAGACCACACCAGGTATATATATAAAATATATGTATTTATTTCTAAACACTCTCTACTAACCTCTTTATGAAGTTAGAGAGCAAGGAAAACAAAACACACAAGATGATGGACGGAATGTTGCACAATGGCAAAATATCACAGATCTGGGTTTAATCCATCGTTATTTTGCTCACCACGCCACCCCAGTTCAGACATGGCCATATGCAAATCAGTCTTGACCCTGTGCCTCATGGGAACAGTCCAGCCCGAACTGCCAAGCCATGTCTTCCCTGGACCGGAATCAAGCATCCTAGGACCGGTTTCTGGCTATCAGCCGTCATCAGCCAGGATAGCTTGACTCCAGTGGCGTAGTGAGCACGGGACCCTCGTCTGGGCATACCCTTCCCACATAGGGTGAACAGCAAAACACACAAGATGATGGACGGAATGTTGCACAATAGCAAAACATTCACCCCCAGTCACAGATCTGGGTTTAATCCATCGTTATTTTGCTCACCACGCCACCTTGTGCATCTTGTGTGTTTTGCTGTTCGCCCTATGTGGGAAGGGTATGCCCAGACGTGGGTCCCGTGCTCACTACGCCACTGGAGTCAAGCTATCCTTGCTGATGACGGCTGATAGCCAGAAACCGGTCCTAGGATGCTTGATTCCGGTCCAGGGAAGACATGGCTTGGCAGTTCGGGCTGGACTGTTCCCATGAGGCACAGGGTAAAGACTGATTTGCATATGGCCATGTCTGAACTAGGGTGGCGTGGTGAGCAAAATAACGATGGATTAAACCCAGATCTGTGACTGGGGGTGAATGTTTTGCCAATGTGCAACATTCCGTCCATCATCTTGTGTGTTTTGCTGTTAGAGAGCAAGGCACACAATCATATAGTTATTAAACGACAGTAAATATACAATGGGCCCTAGGGGCTGACCAAAACATATATTATGAAAGTGGTATAAGAACCACGACTTGACTAGACACAGTGCCTGGAGCACGTAGAATTGCTGGGACCCCAAGGAACCACCCAAGGTAGTGACACAGGAGACCCACGGGGGACGCATGCAGTGTGAGACCTCAGCCGCGAGCCCCGTACTATTCTATGGGAAAGTCGCGGTTGGAAATGTACGGTTTAAGGACACTTAGAAGAGGACTTTGAGCGAACCCCTTTAGACTTAGGGGGTTCTAAGGCCAACACCCACGGGAGCACCGGAGTACTCGAGTTACATCACCCAGGGAAGCCGGGTGCATAGGTGTCAAATGGTGTCAGGAATCGTCGTTGATTTCAATGGCGATCTGCTGCAAAGTGCTGCTGACGGGAAGGAGAAAAGTGTCCGATGTGATCCAAGCCTGGTTCGAAGATCAGAAGAACCTGAAAGCAGAGGGGACAGGCTCTGGGTCACTTGCCAGTGTCCAGGGGCACGATAGACGAATGCCCACTGATGTCGGGTGTTTCAGGTGCGAAGAGGTGAAGCTTGAGTCTGCAGCCACGAGGACCAGGAGGCCTCAACGATGACCAGAAGCTGGATTCGAGCTGTCCCACAAAGGATGTTGAGTACTGCGGTGTCGGTGCTCAAATTGAACACAACAATCCTTGGCAACAGCAACTCACGCAGGAAAAGAAAAGATGCCTCGGTGCAGACCAGCAAGGTCCTGGGGACTCCCCAAGCGATGGAGAGTCAGGGCACATCTGCAGCAAGCAGGCAAGCCTAATCCGAGTTAGAGTTGCTGTTGGACAGGCCACATGAAGGGCTTGCTCCCTCCCCGCATGACAGGGCCCGAGCCCCGGCCCTCCAGGTGTTACCCACAGAAACAACCCGCAACCCGTCTCCAGACGGGACTCCTGCCCCCGGACATCTCTGTATCATGGGGCCGAACCACTACCGGCTCCCTCGCCCGGCCCGGCCGCCATCTTGGACACTGCACCACGAGGCCGCGTGGCCTCAGCTCGACCCTAACCCTGGGCCTGGCCAGGCCCTGACATCCCGGCACCACCATCCACCCAGGAGGTGAACGGACCACTTGGCAGGTCGATGGGAGAAGGAAGTGTCGATGGCTCTCCCCCGCCAGGTGCCGATCGCCCCCCAGCTCCCCCGGGCGCTGGCTCCACCCCCCTGCTGGGTGTCTGGACTCCCTCATCCCGGACCTCCCGATCTCCAAGTGCGAGGGTCCGGACATCAAAGGGCGCCAGACCTATAACTGGGGCAGCTCCAGAGCAGGAAGGCAGTTGTATCCTGGAGTCGAGAGACACCGAGAAGAACTCATCCTTGACGGACTACCGGCGCTGCCGTAGCCCTGCTTTGTGAACTATCATCCTGCCTGCTGGCGCTGCCGCGGCCTTCTGCATCCTCCATCCTCGTCGGGACCTGCTGGCGCTGCCGCGGACCGTGTAACGACCACCTTCGCCGGGACCTGCTGGCGCTGCCGCAGACCGTTATAACTACCACCTTCGTCGGGACCCGCTGGCGCTGCCGCGGACCGTGTAACGACCACCTTCACCGGGACCTGCTGGCGCTGCCGCGGCCCGTCCCGCTAGAACACCGAGCTCGAGGATTGTGAGCTATCCATCATATCATCGCATCTACCAGTTTGGTAACCAGACTGTCCCGCTACCCCCTTTCCCAACCAAGAGACTAGAATCGAGGGGACCCCTGAGTCCAGACCTCCTTGTACCATTCTATCGTACCTAAGAGATTGCTTATAAAGAACGTTAAAACCTTATCCTTGTGTGGTGTACATCTGTGGGGGGGAAGTTACTCGTCTGTACGATCGCTGGAGACGGCTCTCCCCGGAGACCTCTCCCCTTGTCCTCGGCCGACCCTCCCGGTCCGTCTAACATTGGTGGCCAGCGGCGCGATCCGAATCAACGCGTAATCGTACAGAGAGTAGCTCACCCCACGACGAAACCACAATGTCAACCAAAGAGAGCGGATCCACCGAGAAATTCCAGATGGAGAAATTGGAAGAGTACAGCCATCGTGAATTGAAACAATTCTGCATTGAACTAGGCATTGCTACCACCGGCCTGAGTACCAAAGACGATTTCAAGCACGCCATTGAGTCGTGGGCAGAAACCGGGGCCGCCAGATCCCCGGACCAAAACATTGCAGCATCAGAGAGGAACACCACGGCTCCCGAAGAGCGAAGAACGGGCCTCTCGCAGGAAGAGATCCAAGAGAGAGAAAAAAACAGACTACATGAGTTAGAAATGGCACGGCTCAAAATGGACGGTGAACTAAAGTTAGCCGAACAAAAACTGAACCTAGAGCATCTGCGGCTCCGAGAAGAACGGGAAGAAAAACAGAGGCAGAGAGAGCTCGAAGAAAAGAGATTAGCATACGAACACGAGCGCAAACTGGCAGAAATAGACCTACGGAAGCAGAACAAAGAACTGGAGGTGCCCGAGCGACCGCGCACCCCGGGAGCGACAGAAAAGAAAGTCCACATCCCCAAGGATGTCGTTCGAGAGTATGTCCGAGAGGACGACATACAACAGTGGTTCAAGGCCTACGAGATCGCCAAGACCTCCCACCGGATCGATCGAAGTGACTGGGGAGCCGGTCTATGGGGGAGGTTCGTCAATGAAGGCCGCGATGCCCTGTTACAGCTCCCAGACCATCTGATGTCATCCTATGACCACATGAAGGCTGCCCTCCTCATCCGATATGGGCTCACACCCGAAATGTACCGCCAGAGGTTCCGAGACTGCACCCGGATCCGGGGTACAACTTGGGTGGAATATGTCAACTATTTCAGCCGAGCCTTCGAGGGTTGGATCAAGGGAAGCCACGTAACGACCTACGAGCAACTTTTTAATCTCATGGTGTGGGAGCACCTCTCTAACAACTGCTTCGTCGAGCTCAGGCAGCACCTCCTCGACAGTAAATTGACTGACCCACGGCAACTCGCCGCCGAAGCTGACCGGTGGGAAAGCACCCGAGTGGGCCGGAGAGGGCCGCACGAACAGAACCGGAACAACCAAGGTCAGCACCGTCCCCGAGGAGGAGGAGGAGGCCAGGGACGAGGAAGAGACACCGTCCCGGCCGCTCCCGCTGCCAGCACCCCGCCCCCGGCCAGCCGGGGCAACCCCCCGATGCGCCCGGGGTTCCGAGCCAATGTCACGTGTCACCGATGCCAGCGAGTCGGCCACTACGCCAATGACCCGAACTGTCCACAGAACCAAACTCCGAGACCCCGCCAGGTAGCTGCTGCCGCCCTGGGGGGAGAACAAATCTCCGAAGAACAGGAAGAATACGAGCAGGAACAACAAGAGTGGGAACCGGCCGCCATGGTTCTAGCGTGCCTAGGGGGAAGAGACATGGTCCCGCGGGCTCCCCTACCCGCCAACACCAGAAAATATACTCAGTGGGTGAACATTAATGGACGCCGGGCCGAAGCACTACGTGACACGGGGGCCAGTGTGACGGCCGTCCGCTGTCACCTGGTAAAACCAGAGCAGATCCTGCCGAACATTCTCTGCCCCGTCCGTTCAGCCGACAATTCGGAGAGTCTATGTCGGATGGCCTGCGTCCCCTTCGAATGGGGAGGAGTCTCCGGCATGTTGAAGGTGACGGTCCGAGATGATGCCCCCGTGGACTGTCTCCTGGGGAATGATCTTGAGAGTTCCCCGTGGGCCGCCGTAGAAAGAAGAGAACACCTGGGGATGTTGGGCCTCCCGGACTGGGCGTGCGTAACCACCCGGTCCACGGCCGCCCGTGCCATCCCCCGACCAGGAGAACCAGAATGGCCAGCACCTCCTCCCCCGATCGCTCCAGTAGAGGACACCGACCATACCGACCCCCCAGAGCAAACCCCCGAAGGGCTCACTCAGCCCCAGGACCTTCCCAACCTGGCTCAGTGGCGTCAAGAAGGGGGGCCCACCCAGGAACAGTTCCGTCAAGAACAGAAGACCTGTCCCTCCCTCGAGGGACTCCGCCAGCAAGCCCTCGCCCAGAGCGCAGGGGACACCACCGGAGCCCACTGGATCTATTGGGACAACGACCTATTGTACAGTGAACAGAGAATCGCGGAGTTAGGGGCCAGTCGAGTGCTGGTGGTGTCCCTCCGTTTTAGAGACTTCCTATTAAATTTGGCCCACGATGTCCCTCTGGCTGGACACCTGGGCCAGGACAAAACCTACAGTCGCCTGGTGACCCACTTTTTCTGGCCAAAGATGAGAAACGACGTCCTCAACCACTGCCGGTCCTGCCCCACGTGCCAGGCCAGCGGGAAGAGCGGCCGCAAACTCAAAGCACCTCTGCAACCCTTCCCAGTTGTCACCACCCCGGTCGAGAGGGTGGGAATAGACATTGTGGGGCCCCTGGACCCCCGTACAGCACAAGGACATCGGTTCATCCTGGTACTGGTGGACCACGCCACCCGCTACCCCGAGGCTGTGCCCCTGCGAACTGTAACAGCCCCGGTGGTCGGCCGGGCCTTAATGGGGATCTTCTCCCGGGTGGGCTTCCCCCGAGAAGTCGTCAGCGACAGAGGCACAAACTTTATTTCGAAGTATATGAAGTCCCTCTGGCAACAGTGCGGGGTCACCTACCGATTCACGACCCCCTATCACCCTCAAGGAAACGGACTAGTCGAGCGGTTCAACCGCACGCTCAAGGGAATGATTGGGGGGTTGGAAGAGCCCCTCCGTCGCCAGTGGGATGTACTACTTCCGTGCCTCCTCTTCGCCTATCGAGAAGTTCCCCAGAAGTCCCTCGGCTTTAGCCCTTTCGAACTCTTGTACGGGCACCCTGTGCGAGGGCCCCTCAGCCTAGTCAAAGAAGGTTGGGAGATGGCCCCCCTAAAGACCCCTCCAGACGTCTTCAAGTACCTCCTGACCCTACGCAATCAGACCAGGCGATTCAGAGAAATGGCGAAAGCGAACCTTGAGGCCAGTCAGGAGGACATGAAAAAATGGTACGATCAAAATGCCTCCTCCATCGAATTCGAACCTGGCCAACAAGTGTGGGTGATGTCCCCCACCGAACCATGTGCCTTGCAGGACAAGTGGACGGGGCCCTTCAAAGTGGTCGAATGCAAGAGCCCCGTCACCTATCTCATCGATATGGAATCTCCACGGAACCCCCTCCGGGTCCTCCACACCAACAGACTCAAACCCCACGTTGTGCGCTCGGAGCTCAGCCTCCTGATGGCTACAGACAGTGGAGCGGAAGAAGACTCCGAGCCTCTCCCTGATCTCCTGAAGACTCGTGAGAAAGATGGTTCCGTGGACGGGGTCCGGCTCTCCGATGCCCTCACCCCGGAACAGCGCCGAGGCTGCCGGGACCTCCTGCTGCAGTTTGCTACCTTGTTTTCCCTCACCCCAGGGGTCACCCCCTGGTGCTTGCACGACGTGGACACTGGGGACAGTCCCCCTATCAGACACCGGGCGTACCGCGTACCAGATCGGGTACGGGCCTGCATCCAAGAGGAGGTATCAAAGATGCTCACGCTCGGGGTCATCGAGCCCTCGGACAGCCCCTGGGCCAGCCCGGTCATGCTGGTCCCCAAAGCTGCTGCCCCCGGCACCACTCCTGAGCTCCGATTCTGCGTCGACTATCGGGGCTTGAATGCTGTTACCAGAACCGACGCTCATCCCATCCCCCGAGCGGATGAACTGATCGACCGCATGGGGGCTGCCCGCTACCTCAGCATCTTCGACCTGACAGCGGGCTACTGGCAGATCGGTCTCACACCCCGGGCCCAAGAACGATCCGCCTTTTCTACCCCCGATGGCCACTACCACTTCAAAGTCATGCCCTTCGGCATGAAGAATGCCCCAGCTACTTTTCAGCGACTGGTGAACCAGGTCTTGGCGGGGCTAGAGGAGTTCAGCGCCGCCTACCTGGACGATATCGCTGTGTACAGCCGCCACTGGTCCGACCACCTCCACCACCTCCGAGAGGTCCTGCAGGCCCTCCAACGGGCCGGCCTCACAATCAAGGCCAGCAAGTGCCAAATTGGTCAGGGGTCCGTGACCTATCTCGGACACCAGGTGGGAAGCGGGCTGGTGGCCCCTCTGCAACTCAAAATCTCTGCCATCCAGTCCTGGCAGCCCCCAGTCACGCAGACCGAGGTCCGAGCCTTCTTGGGGCTCACCGGCTACTACCGGCGGTTCGTGAGGGACTATGGCAGCATTGTGGGGCCCCTCACGGGACTCACATCCAAGAACCACCCGAAGAAGATCAACTGGACCCCAGACTGTCAAGCGGCCTTCGAGAAGCTGAAAGCCGCCATGTGCACTGCCCCTGTGCTCCAGGCCCCCGACTACAGTCGGGAATTCATCGTACAAACAGATGCCTCCGACCATGGCATCGGGGCGGTCCTCTCCCAGCTGAACTCCGAGGGACTTGACCAACCGATGGCCTTCATCAGCAGACGCCTCCTGGCCCGAGAACAGCGCTGGAGCACCATCGAGAGGGAGGCCTTCGCAGTGGTGTGGGCCCTCAAAAAGCTCCGGCCCTATCTCTTCGGTACCCACTTCCGGGTGCAAACAGATCATCGACCCCTGCAGTGGCTAATACAGATGCGGGGGGAAAACCCCAAACTATTGCGTTGGTCCATCTCCCTGCAGGGGATGGACTTCACTGTGGAACATCGACCGGGCCAAGACCACGCCAACGCAGATGGCCTGTCACGCTTTTTCCGCCTCGACGAGGAGAGTCCCCAAGAGGATGGGTGACTCTCCCCGCCTTCAGCTGGGGGGGACGCATGTTGGACAGGCCACATGAAGGGCTTGCTCCCTCCCCGCATGACAGGGCCCGAGCCCCGGCCCTCCAGGTGTTACCCACAGAAACAACCCGCAACCCGTCTCCAGACGGGACTCCTGCCCCCGGACATCTCTGTATCATGGGGCCGAACCACTACCGGCTCCCTCGCCCGGCCCGGCCGCCATCTTGGACACTGCACCACGAGGCCGCGTGGCCTCAGCTCGACCCTAACCCTGGGCCTGGCCAGGCCCTGACATCCCGGCACCACCATCCACCCAGGAGGTGAACGGACCACTTGGCAGGTCGATGGGAGAAGGAAGTGTCGATGGCTCTCCCCCGCCAGGTGCCGATCGCCCCCCAGCTCCCCCGGGCGCTGGCTCCACCCCCCTGCTGGGTGTCTGGACTCCCTCATCCCGGACCTCCCGATCTCCAAGTGCGAGGGTCCGGACATCAAAGGGCGCCAGACCTATAACTGGGGCAGCTCCAGAGCAGGAAGGCAGTTGTATCCTGGAGTCGAGAGACACAGAGAAGAACTCATCCTTGACGGACTACCGGCGCTGCCGTAGCCCTGCTTTGTGAACTATCATCCTGCCTGCTGGCGCTGCCGCGGCCTTCTGCATCCTCCATCCTCGTCGGGACCTGCTGGCGCTGCCGCGGACCGTGTAACGACCACCTTCACCGGGACCTGCTGGCGCTGCCGCGGACCGTTATAACTACCACCTTCGTCGGGACCCGCTGCCGCGGACCGTGTAACGACCACCTTCACCGGGACCTGCTGGCGCTGCCGCGGCCCGTCCCGCTAGAACACCGAGCTCGAGGATTGTGAGCTATCCATCATATCATCGCATCTACCAGTTTGGTAACCAGACTGTCCCGCTACCCCCTTTCCCAACCAAGAGACTAGAATCGAGGGGGCCCCTGAGTCCAGACCTCCTTGTACCATTCTATCGTACCTAAGAGATTGCTTATAAAGAACGTTAAAACCTTATCCTTGTGTGGTGTACATCTGTGGGGGAGAAGTTACTCGTCTGTACGATCGCTGGAGACGGCTCTCCCCGGAGACCTCTCCCCTTGTCCTCGGCCGACCCTCCCGGTCCGTCTAACAGTTGCCTTCACAGGGACCCACCAGTCAACGGACCAGGGATCGCGAAGGGACCTCGAGAGGAATCACACAATACCAGCCCACGGGACAGTCGGTGAGTGTAGGCCAGTAATCTTCGGTGGAAACACTGCTTGGGGTGTGGACTACAAGTAGCCCAAAGCACAGACTCAAGGGTTGATGAGAAGCATATGTACTTGCAAATGTGCACGGTATCCAGGGGTTCCGGTTCCACGGTCCCCACGAGGGCTACGGGTCTCAGCTTTGCTCTGGGAAGTCTGGGAACCCACCTCCTGTGTTGCAAATTCTTTGGAGTCCGGCAGGAGCTTCGGAGATGCAAACCGGTCAGATGCGTCTTAGGTGCCTGCCTTGCAGGGGAGTAACTCCTTTACTCCAAGGGAGATTCTTCAGTCATCTAGCGCCTTGTAGATCGTCGAAGTTCCAGGATTATGTATCCGAGTTTCGTCCAGGTAAATCTAAAGTCCTGAAGCCAGGCGTTCCTATCTTATACCCAAGGAAGGGGTGGGACAAACTCTAGGGACCTACCTATGGGAGGGTCAGGAAAGAGTGGTGGCTACACCCATTTCCTTTGTCCAGTTTCGCGCCAGAGCAGGGGTTGGTAGCCCCTGCAACCGGTTTGAGCTGGACTATGCACAGGGACACCAAATGTGCCTCCAGTGCTGACTTCAAAGCACTCTTGGAGTGCACCCACCGAGCCACAATACATTAAAGCCTGTCTGGGAGGTGGTGACACCTCCCTCTGACAGGAAACCAATTGTCCAGGCCTCCCCTGCCGGAGTTTCGTCCAGCAGCAGGAGGGCAGACTCGTGTCTGTGGCTGGCAGCATCCATTTTGTGATGCAAGGGCTTGCAAAGCTGGTACCGGGTGTACCGGTGCTGTCATGGTTCTCCCTCTAGAAGGGTGGATCATACTCCCACACCAGTTACTGGTGTGGAGGTATGATTCCAAGGTGTTTGACACCAAACACAACATGTTTCCATCCAGCCATTCCAAAGTTAGCATTTACCGTTTGGTTATAATGCACTTAAGAGTATATGGTTTAGCTGCATCCCAAACAATCCCAGAATACAGGTTCTGACGGCTGCAGGGGGGCTCTGCTCATGCATGGGCACCCTCTCACATAAAACCCAGCACCCTGCCTTCAGGATTGGTAAGGCCTGCCATAGGTGTGACTGATAGGTTTATAAGTGCAGTGATATGGAGAGATATAGTGAACCTTTATCTCAGTAAGGGGTTCATGCACCACCTTATACAGGCTGCTGTAGCAGTCCTGTTGTGTCATTTTGGAAGGCTTCCCAGGGGAGGCATAATACATGCTGCAGCCCCTGGTAGGCCTATGGGGTACCTATGCCCCGGATACATAGTATACCGTATACTAGGGACTTATAAGGGTACACCAGAATCCAATCTTGAGTGTACCTAAAGTACATGCAATCAATTTAGAGAGGAAGCAGCTAGGCTGGGGTCCTGGTTAGCAGGGCCCCAGCCAGACTAAAGTTGAAAAACAGTGAAACATCAGCAAAAAGCGGGGGTAACTATAAGAAGCAGATCCTACTCTCCTACATGGGGCCACCCAGACATAGATCTGTTCGCCACACATGCAAACGCAAAATGCCCAACCTTCGCCGCCAGGTATCCACACCCATTGTCCAAGGGCAAAGCGATATGGATGAACTGGTCAGGCAGATTTGGGTACGCTTTTCTGCCACTCCCGCTCATTCCACTAGTAGTACGCAAGCTCCAACAACAGTCTCTCAAGATTATCCTAGTTGCTCCAACATGGGCCTGGCAACCATGGTTCACAACACTCCTGGAACTCTGTTGTTCTACACCAAAAACTTCACCTCTCCCCACAACTTCTAACACAGAACCATGGAGAGAGAAGGCATTCAGATCCAGCTAAACTGAACCTGGCATTCTGGCTGCTGAAGTCCTAGAGTTCGGTTACCTCAACCTACCACCATTATCAGAGAAGCCAGACGCCCTACTACTAGAGCTTGTTATGCAGTGAAATAGAAAAGATTTGTCATTTACTGCCATAACAACAAAAGTGACCCACTAGATGCTTCAATTCAAAACATTATTTGCTATTTACTACATCTACAAAGATGCAATCTGACATACACATCCTTAAGACTACATCTTGCCGCTTACCTACAAAATAGACAACACTTGTCACTATTTAGAGTACCTGCAATTAAAGCATTTATGGAGGGCCTTAAAAGAATAATTACCCCCAGACTGCCATCCTCTCCGGTGTGGAATTTAAAATTGTTCTTACCAGGCTCATGGGTCCCCCATTTGAACCTCTACACAAATGCGAACTGCACTTCATTACATGGAAAGTAGCTTTCCTCGTCGCAATCACCTCTCTCAGAAGAGTGAGTGAGATCCAGGCTTTAACCCTACAAGAACCATTCTTACAAATACACCATAACAAAGTGGTTCTTAGAACAAATCCAAAATTCCTTCCCAAAGTCATCTCAGCTTTTCATCTTAACCAATCTGTGGAATTACCTGTTTTTTTCCCAAAAGCAATTCTGTAGCAGAGAGAGCTCTTCACACACTTGACGTCAAAAGAGCTATACGTTATTACATTGACAGAACTAAACCTTTTTAGAAACACAAACCAATTGTTTGTAGCATTTTCTCCACCTCATAAAGGAAACCCCATCTCCAAAGCTGGAATTGTGCTGTGGATAGTCAAATGTATTCAAATATGCTATCAGAAAGCAAAATGCACATTAACAATTCCCCCTAGAGCGCACTCGACACGCAAACTAGGGGCTTCCATGGCATTCTTAGGGAACATTCCCATAGTTGACATTTGTAAGGCAGCAACATGGTCTACACCACACACCTTCACCAACCACTATTGTGTTGACGTGCAGGCAAGACAAATGGCTTCTGTAGGCCAGGCTGGTCTTAAAACACTTTTTCAAACCACTCCAACCGATACAGGAGACCTCCGCTACGGGAGACACCGCTGTACAGTCTATGCTAAGTGTATGATCTGCAGCTCATATGCCTCGAACGGAAAATGCTACTTACCAGTATGCATCTGTTCTTGGCATGTAGAGCTGCAGATCTACACACGCCCACCCGCCTCCCCGGGACCTGTATGTGTTCCAGTATTATCTTGGATACATTACACATGGACATCTTTTTCTTTATAGTAACTCCATCATTTCCCTCCTTGGCGAAAAACAATCTGAGGATGGAGTCGATGCTCATGCGCACTATCGTCCAAGGGAGGAGTCACCGATCTCGTGACTACAAAGACTTCTTCCAAGACAACAACAAACTGCAAACACTTGAGCCCAACACCAGATGGCGATCTATGCACAAGTATGTCATTCTGCAGCTCTACATGCCAAGAACAGATGCATACTGGTAAGTAGCATTTTCCCTCCGAGCTACTTGGGCACACTAGCAGGTGCAGCTGTCACAGGCAGTTTGTATTCACTGACACTCACAGGCCGTCGCATGCAGGTTGCAGGCATTTGCACTCACACACTGTCCCATGCAGGTTGAATTCACCGGCACTCACGCTGTCACAGGCAGGTTGCAGTCACCAACATTCACACGCCGTCAAAGGCAGGTTGCGGTCACTGACATTCACACGCTGTCACATACAGGTTACAGGCACCGGCCCTCACACACTGTCACAAGTAAGTTGCATTCACTGGCACACTCGCGCTGTCACAGGCAGGTTAAATTAACTGGTGCACTCACGCTGTCACAGGCAGGTTGCAGTCACTGGCACTCACAGGCTGTCACAGGCAGGTTGCAGTCACCAGCACTCACAGGCCGTCACATGCAAGTTGCAGTCACCATCACTCCAAGGCTGGCACATGCAGATTGCAGTCACCAGCACTCACAGGCCGTCACAGGCAGGTTGCAGTCACTGGCATTCACACGCTGTCACATGTGGGTTGCAGTCACTGGTAGTCACAGGCCATCACATGCAGGTTGCATTCACCGGCACTCACAGGCTGTCACATGCAGGTTGCAGTCACTGGCACTCACAGGCAGGTTACAGTCACTGGCATTCACATGCCGTCACATGCAAGTTGCAGTCACAGGCGCTCACCGGCACTCACAGGCTTTCACATGCAGGTTACAGTCACTTGCACTTACAGGCCATCACATGCAGGTTGCATTCACTGGTACTCACAGGCCATCCATCATATGCAGGTTGCATTTACCGGCACTCACAGACCATCACATGTAGTTTGCAGTCACCAGCACTCACAGACCATCACATGTAGGTTTCAGTCACCGGCACTCACAGGCCGTCACATGCAGGTTGCATTCACCGACATTCACAGGCCATCACATGCAGGTTGCATTCACCGGCACTCACAGACCATCACATGTAGGTTCCAGGCATCGGCACTCACAGACCATCACATGTAGGTTGCAGTCATCGGCACTCACTCTGTTACATGCAGGTTCCAGTCACTGGCACTCACAGACCATCACATGTAGGTTGCAGTCACCGGCAAACACAGGCCGTCACATGCAGTTCCAGTCACAGGAACTCACAGACCATCACATGTAGGTTGCAATCACCAGCACACACAGGCCGTCACATGCAGGTTGCAGTCACACGAAGCCTGTTTCTAAAGTCCAAGTGCCTCCTAGATAACCAAAGCCTGCCTTGCAGAGCGCGATTACGTGGAGGTTTCTCCTCCTGGTGAACTGTTTATTTTACGTGTTCGAGCATGTCAGTCCTGGGGGTGTACTGGCTTCTGCTGGTCATGAGTGTAAGCTGGTTGTTGGTGTGCTCTGTACTCTTGTGGTGTTAGTTCCGTTGTACTGGTGTGGTAGTGGTTGGTATCTACAGTTAGACAGAATGTATTGTAGCAGTGGGCTGGTTGGATGCCACTCCTGGGCTCCTTGCTGGGGTGTCCTGGCGCACTGGTGATTGGTGTGTGCTGGTGATTGGTGTGTGCTGGTGATTGGTGTGTGTTGGTGGGTGCTGGTGATTGGTGTGTGCTGGTGATTGGTGTGTACTGGTGATTAGTGTGTGCTGGTGATTGGTGTGTGCTGGTGATTGGTGTGTGCTGGTGATTGGTGTGTGCTGGTGATTGGTGTGTGTTGGTGGGTGCTGGTGATTGGTGGGTGCTGGTGATTGGTGTGTGCTGGTGATTGGTGTGTACTGGTGATTAGTGTGTGCTGGTGATTGGTGTGTGCTGGTGATTGGTGTGTGCTGGTGATTGGTGTGTACAGGTGATTGGTGTGTGCTGGTGGTTGGTGTGTGCTGGTGATTGGTGTGTACTGGTGATTGGTGTGTACTGGTGATTGGTGTGTGCTGGTGGGTGCTGGTGATTGCTGTGTGCTGGTGGTTGGTGTGTGCTGGTGATTGGTGTGTACTGGTGATTGCTGTGTACTGGTGATTGGTGTGTGCTGGTGATTAGTGTATACTGGTGAATGGCATGTGCTGGTGTGTGCTGGTGATTGGTGTGTGCTTGTGATTGGTGTCTGCTGGTGATTGGTGTGCACTGGTGATTGGTGTGTACTGGTGATTGATGGGTACTGGTGATTGGTGTGTACTGGTGATTGGTGTGTGTGGGTGCTCGTGATTGGTGTGTGCTGGTGATTGGTGTGTACTGGTGATTGGTGTGTGCTGGTGATTGGTGTGTGCTGGTGATTGGTGTGTACTGGTGATTGGTGTGTACTGGTGATTGTTGTGTGCTGGTGATTGGTGTGTGCTGGTGGGTGCTGGTGATTGGCGTGTGCTGGTGATTGGTGTGTGCTGGTGGGTGCTGGTGATTGGTGTGTGCTAGTGATTGGTGTGTGCTGGTGATTGATGTGCACTGGTGATTGGTGTGTACTGGTGGTTGGTGTGCACTGGTGATTGGTGTGTGCCGGTGTGTGCTGGTGATTGGTGTGTGCTGGTGATTGGTGTGTGCTGGTGGTTGGTGTGTACTGGTGATTGGTGGGTGCTGGTGATTGGTGTGTGCTGGTGATGGTGTGTGCTGGTGATTGGTGTGTGCTGGTGGTTGGTGTGTACTGGTGATTGGTGTGTGCTGGTGGTTGAGCTGCAGGGTACGTTTGTGATGCTGGTTCTGGTGGACTGGAGTAGTAGTGCTTGGTATCTTTCGAAGAGCTATCACTGTACCCCCCCTTGCTTCATGTTTCCATCTACGTGTGTTCTGGGTGAGGCCGGATGGCCTTGTAGCGCTACTCACTACATGCATCTCTCAGGACAGCCGGCTGGAAGGTTTGACGTATGTTGCAGGGCTCTCCTGATAGCGTGTGGTTGTTTCGTTTGCCTCTGGCGGGCTAGTTGCTGGGGTGTATTGGTGCTGTCGTTGTTCTTCCTGGTGTCTCGTGTTGGTGCAGAGACTGACGCTGGGGCTCCCGTTAGGGTTGTGCTCAGAGAGACAATGTGCACTTGGTTCAGGAGTTGAAAGTGTTGACTTGAGTTCCATATTGATTCTGCCGTTTCCTCCGCAGTGCCCAGGGGGGACCTTCACTCCAGGCCTAAGGTCCACCAAGGAGTTCCCTGATGAGCTGGTGAACTTCATCCGCGCACACCCCCTCATGTACAACGCCGTGTACCCCGTGCAGCGCCAGCCGCTGGTGGTGCGCACCAACGTGGACTACAAGTTCACCAGCATTGCCGTGGACCTGGTGGATGCTGTGGACGGCCGGTACGAGGTGCTGTTTCTGGGGACAGGTAGGGACCACCCTCCCATTTGCAGCACACTAATATGTCCCCTTTGTAAGTAGCCACCTGAGAAGGCCCAGTGGTCGCGCCTCAAGGGCTTTTAGATCTGCGGGTGCTGAACCTAGAACTTTCTATGACCACAAACAGTTGCACAGCTCTCAAGGGCTTCCGCCACAAATCCAATGTACCTGGCGCGTGAGGCTGGTGGGGGAAGAGAGAATGATGTCCCCTATCGCTAAGGACGAGGGAGACCTCCCCACCCCAGGGCTGTGACCTTCGATGAGGTGGGTAAGAGAGACTGTTCTCCCCTATCGCTAAGGACGAGGGAGACCTCCCCACCCAGGGCTCTGACCTTCGATGAGCTGGGAAAGAGAGACTGTTCTCCCCTATCGCTAAGGACGAGGGAGACCTCCCCACCCCAGGGCTGTGACCTTCGATGAGCTGGGAAAGAGAGACTGTTCTCTCCTATCGCTAAGGACGAGGGAGACCTCCCCACCCCAGGGCTGTGACCTTCGATGAGCTGGGAAAGAGAGACTGTTCTCTCCTATCGCTAAGGACGAGGGAGACCTCCCCACCCCAGGGCTGTGACCTTCGATGAGCTGGGAAAGAGAGACTGTTCTCTCCTATCGCTAAGGACGAGGGAGACCTCCCCACCCCAGGGCTGTGACCTTCGATGAGCTGGGAAAGAGAGACTGTTCTCTCCTATCGCTAAGGACGAGGGAGACCTCCCCACCCCAGGGCTGTGACCTTCGATGAGGTGGGTAAGAGAGACTGTTCTCCCCTATCGCTAAGGACGAGGGAGACCTCCCCACCCCAGGGCTGTGACCTTCGATGAGGTGGGAAAGAGGGTGGGGCGTCTTTCTTCACAATGTAGAGTCAGAGAAGTGTCCAGAGGGAGAAAGAGCCGCAGCCAGAGATGGCGTCTCCTGTCCATTGAACCCTTGTTACCCCGGCGAAGCCCCCCCTGGCTGCTGCCGCCTGGGGCACTCTTGACAGCCCCTGCCACAGGTGGGAGGTCTCCTCCTGTAGGGTGGGGCCCCCAATGGTGGCTCCTGGTGGAGCACAGCCAGGAAGGTGCAGGCATCAGTGTCCTATCCCCAAAGAGAGATGTTCAGAGACAGCCTCCTGGGGGGCACAGTCCTGTCCGATTTGGCCATGGAGACCACCGGGATGGGCCGTAGTAAGGTCCAGCTAATACTTCCACAGGCAAGGGCAGCTGTTGCACCCCTTACCGCTGAGCCTGACCCACATACCTCTGTTTCCTCTTCTCAGACCGCGGGACCATACAGAAGGTGATCGTCCTGCCGAAGGATCCGAGTAGCACCGAGGAGCTGACGCTGGAGGAAGTGGAGGTCTTCAGGGTAAGGTCAAAGGTCAACTGTGCTGGAGGGTGAATGCGGCGACTTCCATATGTCCCCTAAGTAGTGACACTGTCTCTTCCTTCCTGCAGGTGCCTGCCCCTGTGAAGACTTTGAAGATTTCTTCCAAGAGGGTGAGATGGGGGTTGTGCTGAAAGGCGGAGTAGGCTGTTGGAGCACAGTGATGGGGGGATGGGGCACGTCTAGGGCCAGCATACAACTCCCTAAATGAACCTGTATGCACGTAGAGTATGCAGCTCCTAAAAGTATCAGAAAAGAAGGCTGGAAAGGGTGTAGGTCGGAAGGGGTCTGAGCAAGCAGGTCGGCGGGATTTGTTTGGTCAGAAGCAAGAGCCCTCACACACCCTGATGGGTGAGCCCTCTCACACGCCAAGGGGTGTCATGCTTCATCATCGGGCAGCTCCTCGTTGGGCCGGTGCTGCAATGCCCAACGGACCCCTCGAGGAAGCTGTTTGCCTGAGCTCTTTTAAAACAAGACGCCGCGATGAAGTGTAAGTGGAGGTCTCAACGAGGAGCTGCCCAATAGAGAAGCCTGCACCCATCAGGGTGTGTGATGGCTCACCCATCAGGGTGTGTGATGGCTCACCCATCGGGGTGTGTGATGGCTCACCCATCGGGGTGTGTGATGGCTCACCCATCAGGGTGTGTGATGGCTCACCCATCGGGGTGTGTGATGGCTCACCCATCGGGGTGTGTGATGGCTCACCCATCGGGGTGTGTGATGGCTCACCCATCGGGGTGTGTGATGGCTCACCCATCGGGGTGTGTGATGGCTCTTGCTTCTGACCAATCAGACCCCCTCAGTCTTCTTGCTCAGACCCCTTCCGACCTACAGCCTTTTCTGATTCTTTTAGGAACTGCATACTCTGCATGTACACAAGTAGGTTGTTAGAGCAGTGCTTGGGAGGTGACTAGGAGGCCACCTAGGAGGTCACCATGAAGGGCCACTAGATTGCCCCTCTGGGCTGACGTTGGGCCGCAGCCCGCTTCTTCACAAATGTCTTCCATTTTGGAAACTCTTCAGTGGGGGGAGCTTGCAGCCAGCGCCTCCGTAGATCGCATGCTTTGCACACTCCTGTATCTCTCAGCCGAAGGAGCATGTGAAAGGTGGAAACACACCACTGGGGGGTGGAGGGGGACTCTCCGCAGCACATGGGGCATCAGGGGGTGCTGTCCATGCTGGACATCTCTAAACAGAGCCACATCAAGAGGCTGAGCTCTGCCCGACAGTGGTGAGAGAGACACCTGGATGAGTTAGTGCGCAGACCCCTCACGATGAGCGAGACCAGGTGTCCAATCTTGGCTGCGATGACAAGTGCCCTGGCACATGTGTCACCCCCACTGCACTCTCTGTTGGCAGCCACAGGGTCCTCGCTCCACAGACTCTGGCCTGAAGAGCGGTAGTCCCGGGTTTGGGAGCCGGGGAGGCTGCTTGGGATCGGAGGTGTTGTATGGGAGGACATTAGGACGGTGTGAAGGAACGTTTGAGGTACCAAGGCATGACAAGGCGTTGGCTGATCCAGGTGAACTTGTTTTGATGTTTCAGGGGAGGTATGAATTCAGGAGGGCCATGTCTCCCTGGTACCGTCCGAGGCCCCCGTTTACTCTCTCGACTGTGTTTCTTTGTGTTTCAGCAACAGCTGTACGTCACCTCAGATGTGGGCCTCACTCAACTGACGCTGCATCGATGCCACGTGTATGGCAAAGCATGTGCCGACTGCTGCCTGGCAAGAGACCCATACTGTGCCTGGGACGGGGAGTCCTGCTCCCAGTACGCCCTCACATCCAAGAGGTGAGCCATGAGCTGAGGGTGGCCCTAGGCACCGTGCCAAGGGGGTACTGTGCTGACCCTTGGCACCGTGCTGAGGAGGGTACCGTGCTGGCCCTGGGCAACCTGCTGGCCCATAGCACCGTGCCAAGGGGGGGTACCGTGCTGGCCCTTGGCACCATGCCAAGGGGGGAACTGTGTTGGCTGTTGGCACCATGCCAAGGGGGGTACCGTGCTGGCCCTTGGCACCGTGCCATGGGGGGTACTGTGCTGGCCCTTGGCACTGTGTCAAGGGGGGTACCGTGCTGGCCCTTGGCACCATGCCAAGGGGGGTACCTTGTTGGCCACGTGACTCTTGTGAGATGCATGCTTTCATTAATCTTGCCTCCTGCTTCTTGGAGCCTGAGTTCATCTTGAAAAACATTGCTAAAAACCAACCTCAAGCCTCCTTGAGGTCACTTTGGAGATGTTTCCCACTTGACCCCAGTACAGCCCTGGTGAGCAGGGAGGGGGCTTCAGTGGTGAGACCCTCGTTAGTGGAGCTCGGGATCTGAACATGAATTTTAAGGTTTCTGCTCTGTTGCAGCAATGGCAGCCCAATAATTGAACTCTGTGATACCTGGCATCTGTGAAAGAGGGGATTCATAATGTGTCTTCTTATTGCACCCCCTCTCCTCTTGGTCTGTACCTAAATCAATAAAGTCAGTATCTTCCCATCCGGAGCTACCCTTACCATCTCAGCCAGTGGAGTCCTCACTCCTGGCAGATCGCCAAGGTTGTTCCTCTGGAATCCTCAAGAGTATTTTAATTATAAACCCAAACAAAGCCTACATGAATCACCTGCAACCCTATTGTTTATTATAACTATAGACCAAAAGAAAGCCAAGGTTATTTTCCTGTAACTAAAATATTTATTCTAACTCTCGACCCCTCTCTTGAGGTCCTTTCACATTTACAGAAAGTCCAGTTAAACAACTCTCAGTGTCTGCATAATCCAGAGATATCCTTCATTCTCCTTAGTCTGGCTTTCAGACCGCCTTTGGAACCGCAACAGTCCCCGTTGCAGTCGGCCATTGATTTGGGAGTGAGGCAGCCCTGACTCTTCTACAACTCCTTCTGGCCTTTGACACGGGCGGTCACTCCATCTTAGGTCACCCCTGTAGGAAGCTGGCTCTGTATATACTATACCAAAGTGAGGTATAGTGTGCACAGGGTCCAGGTGACCCCAGAGGTTTGGCAGAGGCTAAAGGTAGATATAACCTTACTCTCTAAAGTGGTAGCTTGGTCGAGCAGTAAGGCAGTATCAGAGGACAGTGTAAAGCATTTGTTGTACACACTCAGTCAGCAAATGGTCTCACTCACTCAAGACTGAACTTCAGACCAATTGTTTTTGTATAAAAATATTCCTTTAGTTATTTTATTTAATAGAACCAAGGCCTGGCACCGGTAAGTGGTTTCTACTTTGCAGTAATAATGCAGTTTGAATTGCAGTTGTAAATATACTTTGGTTTGGTTACAGTAGGATCACTGGTAATGCAACGCTTTGAAATATTGTACATACACTTTGTATTGGCTTTTCAATAGGATGTCAAGTAGATTACTTTACAGATTACTTTTCTTACACAGTGCAGTATACCTGGATACACCTGGATACTGCACCGCGACATTCCCTGTAAACAGGCAAGTAAAATCATTTTGGTTATTTGGTTACAGGTATGCAGACTTTTATAGATTTTCCAACTCCACACTTGGAAACTTTTCCATAGAAAAACAGTCAGTGTTATTCTATGGGAGGAAATAATGTTATTGGTGAACATGTAAGTACTTTGTTGTGGGAGTTGGTGTTCTGCGGTTAGACTCAGGGGTCCCCCAGGGTCAGTGATTCACTCTCGTTACACCCTCAGCGGCACTAGGCCGGCTGGGTGCAGTGTACTGAGGCCCAATGTTATCCAATGGGAATAGGGGGCCTCCGGTTGTTGGCTGCTCACGAGCAGGCCACAAGGTTGTGGGAGCAAAGCTCCTGGACTTAAGCTCAGGGCAAATTGGGGTTCAAGAAAGCACCAAAGGTGCACCCTCAGCGGCACTAGGGCGGCCAGTTGCAGGGGGCTGTTTTGGTGTCGGGCGCCCTGTAGCTTTCAATGGGGATTCTCCAGTTTGCAAACACACTCCAGGCTCAGGGATGAAGGTCTTCTGGGTGCGACCACCACTTGGAGAGGTACGTTGGGATGTTGGGGGTTGGTTAGGCACCGTCGGCTGGGCCACCCAAGGCCGTGGGGAGTCGGGTGCAGGGGTGCCTTATAGGGTTGGATCTTTTTACCAGCTCCTGGTCACGGTTGGGGGGGACCTTCTGGTTTGACGCTGCAGGCATCGGCTGGCGGTTTTAGGCCGATCAGAGATCACTGGATCTCGGGTCAGAATTGCCGGGGAGACCTCCTTGTAGTGTTAGGCCACTCAAACTCGGGCCGTGGGCGACGGGGGCAGAGTGGTGCAGACTCTCGGATTTAGCCAGAGCTGGAGTCTGTGAGTGAACAAATCTGGTGTTCATGGGAGACAAAGTCTTTTCCTTGGAAGGCACGGCAGGTCCTCGGGGTTCTTGAGGTTGCTGGCTGCAGGACACACCAGAGTTTCGCTTCTGCAGGTTCGAGGTGGGGAGAGGCGGTAGGGCTGGGGCCAAGTCAGTGGGCGTCCTCCTCTTCCTAGTTTCGGCACGGCTGTTCGGTCCCTCTTCTTCTTCTTTTCTTCTTGTGGTTTTTTGTCTCTCTTCTTGGTTCAGGGCTGCCCCCTAAATACTGTATTTAGGGGGCGTTTTAGGGGTCTCGAGGTCAGTAGCCAATGGGCTACTGACCTTAGGGTGACTACACCCTTGGTGTGCTCACCCCACGTGGGGGAGTGAGCACAATCCCTAATCCTGATTGGGGAGTGCCTGCCATCTGCAAGATGGCGGGCACTGAAGAGTGGGCTTCACCTCGCCTCTCCCACCTAAGGGGTGGGGTTGACAGAGGTGGACACACCTTCTGGGCTGGCTAATTGTTCCCGCCTGTATTCCCGCCAAAAAGGAGGGGAGACAGGAAGGGGGCCTGCTCCTGATAGCCGGAGAGGCTGGGGGTCGCATTACAAAGGCTGCCAGGCCTTTGAAGCTCCCCCGCCTCAGATGGCTCTTCCTGGACTAGAAGAGGTGTGAACACCTCGCCCAGGAACAGCTTTGCTTCTGGGCTCAGGGAGCGAAGGCTCCCACCCTAGGGGTCCAGAAACATGTCTCGTGGTGGCAGGCTGGTGTGTACCAGTCAGGGAAGAAGAATTGAGTATGCAGTTCCTCAGAACAAGGGGAGAGTGAGAGTGTGAAGTGGAGACCGTGTGTGGAGGAAGGGAAATTCCTCTAGTCGGAACTAGGGTCCTCACACACCCAGCAAGCTAGGTGTCATGCTTCATCATATGGACCTGCTCCTCGTCGGGACGGCGCTGCAATCCCCGACGGGCACCCTTAAAGGGGCTCTTTAGCAGAGATCTTTTGTTCCTGGCCGTATGATGTAGTGTGTGTGAGGGGTCTAGTGGTGTAGATGTGGATGTGTGTGCGTGATTAAAACAAGTTGGATAGTCCACGAACAGGACTTTATTAAGAATGGCTATCCACTTGATTAAAAAACAACAGGAAACAGAGTGGCAGCTGACTGACGTTAAGGTTCAGCTAAGCTATGCTCTTCTGTGATGGTCAACATACATTATGGTGGCCTACACGGTCACATTCGATACATTGTTTTTGTGTACTTCCCCTTAGTCGATCTAAGTCGGACTCCATTTAACCATTGGTCCTTGTTTATTTAACATCACAACAACCACTTGCTAAGATGGCCGCCATAAACGACAATTCCATAGCAGAGAAACAGCCTCTTCATTCACGCGCTGACGTAGAGTAAACTTCCCGGTTAGCTGGCCCGCCCCCTTTACACCAACTTGTATATCTATGTAGGAACCCGAGTGGAGCCATCCTTCCCGGTTCGTGCGGCGCCAGGGTAGGTTAACGGCCTTTCCCAGCAGCAATCTTGACGTAAGTGTGACTTTGGCAGTTCGGTGCTCCCGGGGGGTCACGATGGGTCCGTTAAAGCGGCATGAGTTTACACCCGTGACTAGCAGGCACGGTGGTGTTTTGTGGAGTGAGTCCTACATTAGACTCGGGAACGCTTGGAGAGACATGGTGGCCTCAGCTTCAACACTTAGCGGTGCTATTATGTTGGACTAGTTGTGTACCATTACAGCGCGCATTGCTCGACCACCACTTGAGGAGCAAGGGGGCCCCGCCCGGTTACGCATACTTGTGATCCCTTCCCCACTTGGTGGGCTCCCTGGATACACATGAAGTGTGTACTGGACGTACCCCACATTCCTCTTTGGGGCCCTGGCTAGCACGCGATGGGGCTCCCCGTGATGTCCAGCAAGGCACACTTTATACCGGTTGGTGGTTGATTACTTAAACCTATGCCTCATTCTGACTTCCATCTAAGTCCCTTGTGGGGTTTCTCTTGACACTCAAATAACCCCCGACCTGTGCCATGGCCTGTATTACTCCGCACCGCACAATGGGATCACACTACGGGCGTCAGTACCTTGCCAATGACGACTTTACAGGCTGGGTGTGTTGCCTCATTGATTATTTACTGTTCGTTTTCCACCTTACCTCTTATTTTTACCAGTACACCAGAAGTCTGGTGTCACGGGTGGCGCAACGAATACGGACAGAAGCAGGGATACACACCCACATAGGTGAGTTCCCTGTAAATTCAGAACGTGAACACTAGTTCTCTATACCATACTGCAAGTGAAGAGTTCATCTCCTGTCTTCTGATTTTTAAATTGGTGCTTGTTTTTAATCTCACTTTTCACGGAGAGCACTAAGAACTTTATAGTGTGGTGTTCTACACTAAGTCACAATTGACAGTTCTATGTCACATCGTCTAGGGAGAGAGACCTTGTGTGCGATTACTGTTTGAATAAGTTATATATCAACACTGACCGATGTCAGGGTGACCTTATATAACACTTTTCTTTCCTTAGGTTCCCCCTTACATATGGCGAGACCGTTGTCCCATAATACACGTGGCAGGTAACTATTGTACTTCCCACAGTGTGTAGATAGTTATTTGATAATTAGGTCCTGAAGAATTGCCATGGATCATTAGACCACTAGGCATGAAACATGTTGACCATCACAGAAGAGCATAGGTTAGCTGAACCCTAACGTCAGTCAGCTGCCACTCTGTTTCCTGTTGTTTTTTAATCAAGTGGATAGCCATTCTTAATAAAGTCCTGTTCGTGGACTATCCAACTTGTTATAATCACGCACACACATCCACATCTACACCACTAGACCCCTCACACACACTACATCATACGGCCAGGAACAAAAGATCTCCGCTAAAGAGCCCCTTTAAGGGTGCCCGTCGGGGATTGCAGCGCCGTCCCGACGAGGAGCAGGTCCATATGATGAAGCATGACACCTAGCTTGCTGGGTGTGTGAGGACCCTAGTTCCGACTAGAGGAATTTCCCTTCCTCCACACACGGTCTCCACTTCACACTCTCACTCTCCCCTTGTTCTGAGGAACTGCATACTCAATTCTTCTGACTGACTAACTGGGCCTGTATGCTGGACCTCTCTCAAAAGCCCACTAGTCCCCCTCGTTTGATAATACCAGTCAGGGAACCCACCAGAGGCTGGTCGTTTTTCAATGGGCATCTCTAAGATGCCCTCTGTGTGCATTTTTCATTACATCCCACACTGGCATCAGTGTGGGTTTAATGTGCTAAGAAGTTTGAAACCAAACTTCCCAGTTTTCAGTAAAGCCATTATGGTGCTGTGGAGTTCGTAATGACAAACTCCCAGCACCATATACTCTTATTGGCAGCACTGCACTTACAATGTCTAAGAATGGACTTAGACACTGTAGGGGTACAGGGCTTAGGCACCTGTATCCTCACCACTGGCATAGGGCACCCAGCTAGAAGGGTGGCTGACCTATGCCAGGGCAGTGGGTTCTAGGCTTGGCACCAGGGATGTGTGCCATATCGACTCTTAACTTTGTTGTGCACCAAAACACGCAGCCTGCAATGACAGTGTGTGTGTGTAAAGGTACGGGGCCTCTAAGGGTGGCATAATAAGTACTACAGCCCTTAGAGGCCTTCCCTGGCCACAGTGCCCTTGGTATCCATGGTACCTTTGACAAGGGACTGTCATGTGGTCAGGGAGGTGCCAATTTGGGGTACAAGGTTCAATTTGGGGGAAAGAACACAGGCCCTGGGAACCTGATTGGCAGGGACCCAGGGCACATTAAGTCAAAGTGCATCAGTAGTCTGGCAAAAAGTGAGGGGGTTACTGCACCAGAAACCCGGCGTCCTACAACCCCATGTTAGGTCACTCCACCATAGGTCACTCCACCATAGGATACTCCACCTTAGCTCACTCCATCTTAGGTCACTCCATCTTAGGTCACTCCATCTTTAGGTCACTCCATCTTTAGTCACTCCATCTTAGGTCACTCCATCTTAGGTCACTCCATCGTAGGTCACTCCATCGTAGGTCACTCCATCTTAGGTCACCCCATCTTAGGTCACCCCATCTTAGGTCACCCCATCTTAGGTCACCCCATCTTAGGTCACCCCATCTTAGGTCACCCCATCTTAGGTCTCCCCATCTTAAGTCTCCCCATCTTAGGTCTCCCCATCGTAGGTCACTCCATCGTAGGTCACTCCATCATAGGTCACTCCATCGTAGATCACCCCATCTTAGGTCACCCCATCTTAGGTCACCCCATCTTAGGTCACCCCATCTTAGGTCACTCCATCTTAGGTCACCCCATCTTAGGTCACCCCATCTTAGGTCACTCTATCTTTGGTCACCCCATCTTAGGTCACTCCATCTTAGGTCACCCCATCTTAGGTCACCCCATCTTAGGTCACCCCATCTTAGGTCACTCTATCTTTG
This sequence comes from Triturus cristatus, assembly GCF_964204655.1. Lineage (NCBI taxonomy): Eukaryota > Metazoa > Chordata > Amphibia > Caudata > Salamandridae > Triturus > Triturus cristatus. Next base: position 1,243,543,406 of record NC_140593.1, read on the forward strand.
GTCACTCCATCTTTAGTCACTCCATCTTTGGTCACATCATCTTAGGTCACTCTATCTTTGGTCACTCCATCTTTAGTCACTTTTTTTATTAAGGGAGGCTTATAAAGCGCTTGGTTACGCTAGGAAGCGTGTCCCCACGCTACAACTGAAAAACTCAGAGCAGTAGTGAGGAGTGAGCCCGATTATCTTGAAAATAGGTGTGTTTTTAAGTTCTTCCGGAAGCTGGATTCCGATGGGTCTAGGCGGAGATTAAGAGGCAGGGCGTTCCAGCGCTTCGCTGCCAAATGGCGAAAAGAGCGTCCACCCATGCGGGCCCTTCTGACCCTAGGGACCACAAGTAGACCTCCGTGTGAAGAGCGCAGAGAGCGTGATGGTACATACTTGGTAACTAGGTTCTGAAGCGGTGTAGGCGCTTTCCTAGCAAGAATACGGTGACAGGTACAGAGGGCTTTAAATTCCACTCTGCTTCTCACTGGCAACCAGTGGAGAGTCTGAAGGGCAGCTTTAGAATCCGATCTTTTTGGGGTTTTTAGGATGAGGCGGGCTGCCGCATTCTGCAATACCTGGAGGCGGTTTATTGCCTTGCAGGTGGCTCCCAAGTACAATAGGTTGCCATAGTCCAGGCGCGATGTCACGAGGGCATGTACCAGCGTTCTCCGGGCGGACATAGGAAGGAGAGCAAGGACCTTCCGTAGGATTTTTAAAACGCTGAAACAGACACCCGCCACTCGGTCTATTTGGGGTCCAAAAGACAGGTCAGCATCGAGCCATACACCAAGGTTTTTGACTTCCTGACGGGGCATAGGTGCCTCACCTAGGCATGGAGGCCACCATGCCGACGACCAAACAGATGGACTCCCCCCCACCACGAGCACCTCGGTCTTGTTGCCGTTTAATTTAAGGCAGTTGGTGGACATCCAGGTTGCAAGATCTTGCATGCAAGCCCTGAAATTGTCCATAGCAAGTCCGGGTGTACGTGAGAGGGAGATAACCAACTGCGTGTCATCGGCGTATGACACGATGTTCAATCCATGACTCACGGCAATCGAAGCCACTGGAGAGACATAAAGATTAAACAAAGTTGGGCTCAGGGACGATCCCTGGGGAACGCCCTGTCCCAATCCTATGTCTCTAGAGTAGTGATCACCCTGGCGGACTTGGAAGCTTCTCCCAGTCAGGAAGGATTGGATCCATTGGTCCATTGGACCTTCTTAGGTCACTCTATCTTTGGTCTCTCTATCTTTGGTCTCTCTATCTTTGGTCACTCCATCTTAGGTTACTCCATCTTAGGTCACCCCATCTTAGGTCACCCCATCTTAGGTCACCCCATCTTAGGTCACCCCATCTTAGGTCACCCCATCTTAGGTCACCCCATCTTGTCACCCTATCTTAGGTCACCCCATCTTGGGTCACCCCATCTTAGGTCACCCTATCGTTGGGCACTCCATCTTTGGTCACTCCATCTTTGGTCACTCCATCTTTGGTCACTCCATCTTTGGTCACTCCATCTTTGGTCACTCCATCTTTGGTCACCCCATCTTAGGTCACCCCATCTTAGGTCACCCCATCTTAGGTCACTCCATCTTTGGTCACCCCATCTTAGGTCACTCCATCTTAGGTCACTCCATCTTAGGTCACCCCATCTTAGGACACCCCATCTTAGGACACCCCATATTAGGTCACTCCATCTTAGGTCACTCCATCTTAGGTCACTCCATCTTAGGTCACTCCATCTTTAGTCCCTCCAACTTTGGTCCCTCCAACTTTGGTCCCTCCAACTTTGGTCACTTCATCTTTAGTCACTTCATCTTTAGTCACTTCATCTTTGCTCACTCCATCTTTGGTCACTCCATCTATGGTCACTCCATCTTCAGTCCCTCCATCTTCAGTCCCTCCATCTTTAGTCCCTCCAACTTTGGTCACTCCATCTTTGGTCACTCCATCTTTGGTCACTTCATCTTTGGTCACTTCATCTTTGGTCACTCCATCTTTGGTCACTCCATCTTTGGTCACTCCATCTTTAGTCACTCCATCTTTAGTCACTCCATCTTTAGTCACTCCATCTTTGGTCACTCCATCTTTGGTCACTCCATCTTTGGTCACTCCATCTTTGGTCACTTCATCTTAGGTCACTCCATCTTTGGTCATTCCATCTTTGGTCACTTCATCTTAGGTCACTTCATCTTAGGTCACTCCATCTTTGGTCATTCCATCTTTGGTCACTTCATCTTTGGTCACTTCATCTTTGGTCACTTCATCTTTGGTCACTCCATCTTTGGTCACTTCATCTTTGGTCACTTCATCTTAGGTCACTCCATCTTTGGTCATTCCATCTTTGGTCATTCCATCTTTGGTCACTCCATCTTTGGTCACCCCATCTTAGGTCACCCCATCTTATCAGACACTCTATGGGACTGGAGGAAGTGACCTCGCATTGGGCTGTCTTCCCGCATTTGATAAAACCCTCTCTGCAGGAGTGATGCTGGGGGTTCTTCCTTCTGATGTCATCTCCTGTGGGGTACCCTCCGGTCTCTGCCATGAACCCCCTGCTCTTCGACCTCTACGTGGCCCCTCTTGCTGCATTCACTCCTTCTTCGGTTCTACACATACATTGATGACGCAGCTCATTTTACGTGTGCATTGAAGTAGCTGCAGCTGTGATTTGAAGACTTCTCGTGGCTGCGCCAGGATGGAGACCAGTTCACTGGACTCAACTTCACTAAAACAGATGTTTGAGCTTTTGGCGGTGGTTCCTCCTGCGGCCTCTTCTCACCGCCGCCTCTGTGTGCAGCCCTGACATTATTTTTATCCTGGTCTCTCCTTCCACGAGGATGTTGCCCAAGTCACCTGGGCGAGCGTCAAGCTCTGGAAAGCGATGCGTTCGATTCTACCTTCTCCACCGTGTACCCCTCGGGCGATGGTGGTGCAGACGCTTGTTCCTGCTCGAAGGAATATGGCGGCTCCGTTCCTGGCTCTCCTCACTCTACTTTGGATCAGTTTAAGAGGGTTCAGTGCCTTTGATTTGTGGTCTGAGCAGGAGGGTCGGAATTCCAAGCTGTCTTTATTCCCTTCATAGGCTGCCCACCAGGAGGCGATGACTCTGCTTCAGGGGCCTACACCGAACAGCCTGTCGGGTATCCAAGAGCTGCTCCCTCATCATCCGCCATCTTGATCCTTGCTCTCTGAGTGAGCTCAGCTTCGCCGACTCACTTGAGTGGGTGGTGGAGCGTTTCGTTTTCTGCTGCTAGGACACGGAATATTAGCCACCACCCAGAGATCGACCTTCCCTCGGCCCGTGTTCTGCAAACTCGCCATCACATTGGAATGCTGAGAGCTCCATTGAAGACAGTGAAGTGGCCCGGGCCTCTAATGTCTGGTATCGGCCTTCAGCGCCAACATTCCGGTGCTTGTCTTTCTGTCTCGCCCTTTTTAACACATTCTGCCCTCAGTGGTTGGAGCAGGCCAGATCTCACCAGGAGCCAGAGTTCGCCCCACCCCAGAGTGGAACCTATTCGTAGTCCTCACGAGACTCAAGGGGCTGCTAATCAACCCCTCCACGTTTGCCCTCTCCACTACCTCTCCTACAAAGTGGATTTTGTGGTAGCAATTCCCTCTCACGCTTTAGTGAATTGCAAGCCTCACATTCGGGAACCCTTCATTCAAGCACATTAGGGCAGGGTGTTCCTGCCTAAGGTGGTATCCCCTTTCCACCTTAATAGACAATCAAACTTCCAGCCTTCTCTCCCCAACCAGACTCGGCAGCAGAGAGAGCACTAACCAGACTCGGCAGCAGAGAGAGCAGTAACCAGACTCGGCAGCAGAGAGAGCACTAACCAGACTAGGCAGCCGGGAGAGCACTAACCAGACTCGGCAGCCGGGAGAGCACTAACAAGACTCGGCAGCAGAGAGAGCACTAACCAGACTCGGCAGCCGGGAGAGCACTAACCAGACTCGGCAGCAGAGAGAGCAGTAACCAGACTTGGCAGCAGAGAGAGCACTAACCAGACTCAGCAGCAGAGAGAGCACTAACCAGACTCGGCAGCAGAGAGAGCACTAACCAGACTCGGCAGCAGAGAGAGCACTAACCAGACTCGGCAGCCGGGAGAGCACTAACCAGACTTGGCAGCAGAGAGAGCAGTAACCAGACTTGGCAGCAGAGAGAGCACTAACAAGACTCGGCAGCAGAGAGAGCACTAACCAGACTCGGCAGCCGGGAGAGCACTAACCAGACTCGGCAGCAGAGAGAGCACTAACCAGACTCGGCAGCAGAGAGAGCACTAACCAGACTCGGCAGCAGACAGAGCAGTAACCAGACTCGGCAGCAGACAGAGCAGTAACCAGACTCGGCAGCAGACAGAGCAGTAACCAGACTCGGCAGCAGAGAGAGCACTAACCAGACTCAGCAGCAGAGAGAGCACTAACCAGACTCGGCAGCAGAGAGAGCACTAACCAGACTCGGCAGCAGAGAGAGCACTAACCAGACTCGGCAGCTGGGAGAGCACTAACCAGACTCGGCAGCCGGGAGAGCACTAACCAGACTCGGCAGCAGAGAGAGCAGTAACCAGACTCGGCAGCAGAGAGAGCACTAACCAGACTCAGCAGCAGAGAGAGCACTAACCAGACTCTGCAGCAGAGAGAGCACTAACCAGACTCTGCAGCAGAGAGAGCACTAACCAGACTCGGCAGCAGAGAGAGCACTAACCAGACTCGGCAGCCGGGAGAGCACTAACCAGACTCGGCAGCCGGGAGAGCACTAACCAGACTCGGCAGCCGAGAGAGCACTAACCAGACTCAGCAGCAGAGAGAGCAGTAACCAGACTTGGCAGCAGAGAGAGCAGTAACCAGACTTGGCAGCAGAGAGAGCACTAACCAGACTCAGCAGCAGAGAGAGCACTAACCAGACTCGGCAGCAGAGAGAGCACTAACCAGACTTGGCAGCCGGGAGAGCAGTAACCAGACTTGGCAGCAGAGAGAGCAGTAACCAGACTTGGCAGCAGAGAGAGCACTAACCAGACTTGGCAGCAGAGAGAGCACTAACCAGACTCGGCAGCAGAGAGAGCACTAACCAGACTCGGCAGCCGGGAGAGCACTAACCAGACTTGGCAGCAGAGAGAGCACTAACCAGACTCGGCAGCAGAGAGAGCACTAACCAGACTCGGCAGCCGGGAGAGCACTAACCAGACTCTGCAGCCGGGAGAGCACTAACCAGACTCGGTAGCCGGGAGAGCATTAACCAGACTCGGCAGCAGAGAGAGCACTAACCAGACTTGGCAGCCAAGAGCGCACTAACCAGACTCGGCAGCAGAGAGAGCACTAACCAGACTCGGCAGCAGAGAGAGCAGTAACCAGACTTGGCAGCAGAGAGAGCACTAACCAGACTCAGCAGCAGAGAGAACACTAACCAGACTCAGCAGCAGAGAGAGCACTAACCAGACTCGGCAGCCGGGAGAACACTAACCAGACTCGGCAGCAGAGAGAGCACTAACCAGACTCTGCAGCAGAGAGAGCACTAACCAGACTCGGCAGCCAGGAGCGCACTAACCAGACTCGGCAGCAGAGAGAGCACTAACCAGACTCGGCAGCCAGGAGCGCACTAGCCAGACTCGGCAGTAGAGAGAGCACTAACCAGACTCATACACATCACTTTTGGGTCAACAGATGCATCAGAACTTCTGACGCCTCTGTCAAACTTTGCGCCATGGTGTGCCGTATTGTGTAAATATAGCGCGCCCATGCTGGCGCCAGGGTTTTTCAGGGTGGCACAGGCAAAGTGACGCATCTTTACTGATGCGTCACTTTCTTGTAAATCTGCCCCTGGGTGTCCAGATCTTTTCCAAGTGCTTGAGAGAAGATGGGTGGTGACTCAGCAAACCCTATAGGCTGTCAACACCATATCAACGGCACCAGAGAATGACTGATGGTAATAACTGCGACTTTCTGCTAGAAGATTGCAACTTATCTTGGGGTCCTGTTACTTGCCCCCCTAGCTCTGAGGGGACGCTAGCACCCATCGTCACAAACATAGATACTAGCTGCCTCAGCTCCCAGGTAGGACAGTGGGTGCTACATCTTGGCCTAGAAAACTGGTGCCCCCCCTGTGCTGTACCTGTGAAACCCTGGACTCCTCACAGTGTACACAGGAGGGGGGGACCCTCAGCAACTGCTAGGAACCCCCTCGGAGACACGGAGCATGTTCCGGCATTCAATGCACCCTCCTCTCGAGGAGTGATCTGAGAGAGTAGGGATGGGTGGAAACCAATATGATAACAGTGATCTGGTGGAGTAAAAATGGGTGGAGAGCAATATAACAGTGATCTGGGAGAGAAAAGATGGGTGGAAACCAATATGATAACAGTGATGTGGGAGAGTAAAGGTGGGTGGATTGCAACATAAGAGTGATCCTGGGTGAGTAAAGATGGGTGGAAGCAATATGATTACAGTGATCCTGGGAGAGTAAAGATGGGTGGAGAGCAATGTAGGAACAGTGATCCTGGGAGAGTAAAGATGGGTGGAGACCAATATCATAACGGTGATCCCGGGAGAGTAAAGGTGGGTGGAGAGCAATATGATAACAGTGATCCCAGGAGAGTAAAGATGGGTGGAATGCAATATGATAACAGTGGTCTGGGAGAGTAAAGATGGGTGGAGAGCAATATGATAACAGTGATCCTGGGAGAGTAAAGGTGGGTGGAGAGCAATATGATAAAAGTGATCCTGGGAGAGTAAAGGTGGGTGGAGAGCAATATAACAGTGATCCTGGGAGAGTGAAGATGGATGGTGAGCAATATAGGAACAGTGATCCTGGGCGAGTAAAGATAGGTGGAGTGCAATATGATAACAGTGATCCCAGGAAAGTAAAGGTGGGTGGAGAGCAATATGATAACAGTGATCCCGGGAGATTATTGATGGGTGGAGAGCAATATGATTAGTGATCCTGGGAGAGTAAAGGTGGGTGGAGACCAATGTAATAACAGTGATCCCGGGAGAGTAAAGATGGGTGGAGTGCAATATAAGAACAGTGATCCCAGGAGATTAAAGATGGGTGGAGAGCAATATGATTACAGTGATCCTGGGAGAGTAAAGGTGGGTGGAGACCAATGTGATAACAGTGATCCTGGGAGAGTAAAGATGGGTGGAGTGCAATAAAACAGGGATCCTGGGAGTGTAAAGATGGGTGGAGTGCAATACAATAATAGTGATCCTGGGAGAGTAATGATGGGTGGAGAGCAATATAAGAACAGTGATCTGAGAGAGTAAAGATGGGTGGAGAGCAATATAACAGTGATCTGGGAGTGTAAAGATGGGTGGAGTGCAATACAATAACAGTGATCCTGGGAGAGTAAAGATGGGTGGAGAGGAATATAGGAAGAGTGATCCTGGGAGAGTAAAGATGGGAGGAGAGCAATATGATAACAGTGATCCCAGGAGAGTAAAGGTGAGTGGAGAGCAATATAATAACGGTGATCCCGGGAGAGTAAAGGTGGGTGGAGAGCAATATAACAGTGATCCTGGGAGAGTAAAGATGGGTGGAGAGCAATATGATAACAGTTATCTGGGAGAGTAAAGATCGGTGGAGTGCTATATGATAACAGTGATCTGAGAGAGTAAAGATGGGTGGAGAGCAATATGATAACAGTGATCCCGGGAGAGTAAAGATGGGTGCGGTGCAATATGATAACAGTGATCCTGGGAGAGTAAAGGTGGGTGGAGAGAGATATGATAACAGTGATCCTGGGAGAGTAAAGGTGGGTGGAGAGCAATATAACAGTGATCCTGGGAGAGTGAAGATGGATGGTGAGCAATATAGGAACAGTGATCCTGGGCGAGTAAAGATAGGTGGAGTGCAATATGATAACAGTGATTCCAGGAAAGTAAAGGTGGGTGGAGAGCAATATGATAACAGTGATCCCGGGAGATTATTGATGGGTGGAGAGCAATATGATTAGTGATCCTGGGAGAGTAAAGGTGGGTGGAGACCAATGTAATAACAGTGATCCCGGGAGAGTAAAGATGGGTGGAGTGCAATATAAGAACAGTGATCCCAGGAGATTAAAGATGGGTGGAGAGCAATATGATTACAGTGATCCTGGGAGAGTAAAGGTGGGTGGAGACCAATGTGATAACAGTGATCCTGGGAGAGTAAAGATGGGTGGAGTGCAATAAAACGGATCCTGGGAGTGTAAAGATGGGTGGAGTGCAATACAATAATAGTGATCCTGGGAGAGTAAAGATGGGTGGAGAGCAATATAGGAAGAGTGATCCTGGGAGAGTAAAGATGGGTGGAGAGCAATATAAGAACAGTGATCTGAGAGAGTAAAGATGGGTGGAGAGCAATATAACAGTGATCTGGGAGTGTAAAGATGGGTGGAGTGCAATACAATAACAGTGATCCTGGGAGAGTAAAGATGGGTGGAGAGCAATATAGGAAGAGTGATCCTGGGAGAGTAAAGATGGGTGGAGAGCAATATAAGAACAGTGATCTGAGAGAGTAAAGATGGGTGGAGAGCAATATAACAGTGATCTGGGAGTGTAAAGATGGGTGGAGTGCAATACAATAACAGTGATCCTGGGAGAGTAAAGATGGGTGGAGAGCAATATAGGAAGAGTGATCCTGGGAGAGTAAAGATGGGTGGAGAGCAATATGATAACAGTGATCCCAGGAGAGTAAAGGTGAGTGGAGAGCAATATAATAACGGTGATCCCGCGAGAGTAAAGGTGGGTGGAGAGCAATATAACAGTGATCCTGGGAGAGTAAAGATGGGTGGAGAGCAATATGATAACAGTTATCTGGGAGAGTAAAGATGGGTGGAGTGCTATATGATAACAGTGATCTGAGAGAGCAAAGATGGGTGGAGTGCAATATGATAACAGTGATCCCGGGAGAGTAAAGATGGGTGCGGTGCAATATGATAACAGTGATCCTGGGAGAGTAAAGGTGGGTGGAGAGAGATATGATAACAGTGATCCTGGGAGAGTAAAGGTGGGTGGGGAGCAATATAACAGTAATCCTGGGAGAGTAAAGGTGGGTGGAGAGCAATATGATAACAGTGATCCTGGGAGAGAAAAGATGGGTGGAGAGCAATATGATAGTGATCCTGGGAGAGTAAAGATGGGTGGAGAGGAATATAACAGTGATCCTGGGAGAGTAAAGATGGGTGGAGAGCAATATGATAACAGTGATCCTGGGAGAGTAAAGATGGGTGGAGAGCAATATACCAGTGATCCCAGGAGAGTAAAGGTGGGTGGAGAGCAATATGATAACAGTGATCCTGGGAGAGTAAAGATGGGTGGAGAGCAATATGATTACAGTGATCTTGGGAGAGTAAAGATGGGTGGAGTGCAATATGAGAACAGTGATCCCGGGAGAGTAAAGATGGGTGGAGAGCAATATGAGAACAGTGATCCTAGGAGAGTAAAGATGGGTGGAGTGCAGTAAAACAGTGTTTCCGGGATAGTAGAGATGGGTGGAGTGCAATAAGATAACAGTGATCCTGGGAGAGTAAAGGTGGGTGGTGAGCTGTCTGCGGACAGTGACCCTGGGAGAGTAAAGGTGGGTGGAGAGCAGCCTGTAGACAGTGATGCTAACAGAGTTGGGACGGGTGGCGGGGCAGTATGAGGATAGTGACAGAAAGAGAGTTAAGATGGGTGCTGAGCTGTCTAAGGACAGTGATTCTGAGAGAGTAAAGGTAGGTGAAGAAAGACCAGGACATCTGGAATCTGCCATGTACCCATGTGGGGTACCTGCCCACAACACCCTCAAACCTGCACCTCTTTTGGACATGGAACAAGAGCAGCCTTCACATGCAGATGCCCTGTGTTTTCTTGAGCACCCAGATTCTCTCAAATGTGAATGCACCAAGCCTCTTTACACAGCCCTCGAGGCTCACATTCTCCATTGAAGTAAGATTTGCGGAAAGTGGCAGGATCCCCAACTTTATGGTGGCGCGCAGTCGTGTCACGTGCATTCTTCTTGGAACATACGCTATTCTCTGGTATCATTTAATTAAACCTTTTCTGTACAAACTCTCATTTGTAAGCCTCGGCTGCTCCTGGACCACTCATGTCTACTCTCAAAGACTCAAGCGCTCTCTCGTTCTCTGGGAGTCGCTGCTCTTTCAGCCAAAGCAAACAGATTTCAATGGCTTTTGATACCACCTTGAAAGGGCAGTCTGTCCACAGATGGCACCTCGCCTCGGTCACCCTCTGTCATGAGCTGGGAAGAGATCCGTCTCTGAACTCCACAGGCACAGTCGACAAAGAGGCCGTCACGACTGCAGCTCTCTTCAGAAGCATTCCTCCTGCGAAGTATGCAGAGCAGCCACTCGGGGCCTGTTCATCCCTTCTGCAAACAGCAGAGCCTGGAGAGATGTGAGGGGCGCTGCTCTGCTGGGCTAAGCCCCCCTCACAGCCTCTTACAATGCTTCAGCCTTATAAATCCCACTTCTCATGTCTGAAGGCGCGGATGGAGATCTCACTGTGTGAACTGACTGATGAATGTGTCCAAGAGAACACAACGTGTACTGAGCTGTGAAGCGGGTCCCACTCTGTGTCAATGTCTTCACTCTGTGTGTACTCTGGGCATGAGTGAGAGAGGGGTGCGGGCACCACACTCGCCCTACAGAGGCTCAGCCTCACAGTGATGAGGTAGAAATCACACAACCCCTGTCTGGACCACTTCTGTTCTTGAGGGTAGAGTCACCAATCTGAAATCAACAGGTCAGCTGTGCAAGGAGGGGGCACGATGACAAACCGCTGTAGAATCGTATGTGTATGAACACGACAAACCGTTGTAGAATCGTATGTGTATGAACACGACACGACAAACCACTTTAGAATCGTATGTGTATGAACACGACACGACAAACCGCGGTAGAATCGTATGTGTATGAACACGACACGACAAACCGCTGTAGAATCATATGTGTATGAACACGACACGACAAACCGCTGTAGAATCGTATCTATATGAACATGACAAACCGCTGTAGAATCGTATGTGAATGAACATTACAAACCGCTGTAGAATCATATGTGTATGAACACGACAAACCGCTGTAGAATCGTATGTGGATGAACACAACACAACAAACCGTGGTAGAATCGTATGTGTATGAACACGACACGACAAACCGCTGTAGAATCGTATGTATATGAACATGACAAGCCGCTGTAGAATCGTATGTGAATGAATATGACAAACCGCTGTAGAATCGTATGTGTATGAACATGACAAACCGCTGTAGAATCGTATGTGTATGAACACGACAAACCGCTGTAGAATCGTATGTGTATGAACACGACACGACAAACCACTGTAGAATTTTATGTGTATGAACACGACACGACAAACCGCTGTAGAATCGTATGTGTATGAACAGGACATGACAAACCGCTGTAGAATCGTATGTGTATGAACAGGACATGACAAACCGCTGTAGAATCGTATGTGTATGAACACGACATGACAAACCGCTGTAGAATCATATGTGTATGAACACGACACGACAAACCGCGGTAGAATCGTATGTGTATGAACACGACACGACAAACCGCTGTAGAATCGTATGTGTATGAACACGACACGACAAACCACTGTAGAATTGTATGTGTATGAACACGACACGACAAACCGCTGTAGAATCGTATGTGTAGAATCGTATGTGTATGAACAGGACATGACAAACCGCTGTAGAATCGTATGTGTATGAACAGGACATGACAAACCGCTGTAGAATCGTATGTGTATGAACACAACACGACAAACCGCTGTAGAATCATATGTGTATGAACACGACACGACAAACCGCTGTAGAATCGTATGTGTATGAACACGACACGACAAACCGCAGTTGAATCGTATGTGTATGAACACGACACAACAAACCGCGGTAGAATCGTATGTGTATGAACACGACACGACAAACCGCGGTAGAATCGTATGTGTATGAACATTTACTGCCCATGTGTCGCGTCATGCTGTCTTCTGCTGTGACACAGTGGGAAAGCGCGATGCAGTCATGGCTGCTGCACCAGACATTACATCCCAAGCTCATGAGACATGCGGTAACCAACTTCAGGAAGTCTGTATCTGTTTGACTTTTTTTGTACTACAAAGTGTCTCATTGGAAAGGTGCTGGTGCTTGAGTTACTTGTCATCAGTGTGAAGACAAGTTTTTATTGCAAGATAACAAAATGAATAAAAATACCATTAAAAACATAAAGCATACATATATATATCTCTTCCTTTGTCACCTCCAGGACTCTGCTCTGGAGGCTTCGATCACCGCATGGGGGGGTCTTTAAAAGGACAAGCTGAGTTTTGTCTGGTCTGGCATCTCGGGGTGAGGCTGCCCTGAACCGTCTCGAGATGTCCGCACCCCACACACTCACACAAGTGAGACTGTGGGGGCTGGTGGCCGAGGGAGGGGCCCCTGCCAGGTTTCCTCTTCCTTAGGGACTCTTGTAGGGTCACCTGTGGGGACCGCCCGGCTCGTCTGTGAATCCTACTCACCTCTTGGGTGTTCCAAGATGTCTTGTAAGTGCTGTGCTGAAGGCACCTGCTTCTGCTGATGCGTGTGCACGGCCGCACTGGCACACAACCCCCACAGCTGCCTTGTGACTGTCTCAGAAGCGTGAGGTGTCACTGAAGACTGAAGCAGTGCTGCTGGAGGGGTCTCCGCAGCCGGGTCCTTGGCACAGTCCTGACCCCTTAGGGTAATGTCCCAGCCCTGGCAGGCCGGAACCAGGCCAGGAGTTCAGTCCAATCATAAGGCAGCTCAGGCCACACGTGGGTAAAGGTTTTTCTGTGGCTGGTTTGCTCTCACAGCTCTCATCACTGCTCTGTCGAGGGCTCTGGACATGGCTGATGGTGCTGGAGGGGCTCTTGATTAAACTTCTCATTGCCACTGACTTGGTCACTCTTTGTCCACTGAGACCCTGTTTATGAAAGTGTCAAGCACAAGATTCTACGTCACGTGCTGGGTCTTGGCCTTGGTTACCCAGGCTTTGCGTTTTAGGCCACACTCTCTAAGAACCACGACCAGTGTCATCCCACTGGAAGCGCAGTGGTGCACCGGTGTGCAAAGTTCTATCGTGAAAGCATTCACCCCTGATCTGATATTAGGTCTGCCTTGTATCATAGCTAACCTGCTCTCTTGTGCAGCCTTGCCAGATGTGCCTCGCCAGGTGCGCTCTCATGCGCTGCCCTGCCAGATGTGCTCTCATGCAGTCACACCAGATGAGCTGCAATTTGCTGTCTCACCACATATGCTCTCATGTGCTGTCTCACCACATGACCTCTTGTGCCCTCTATCACCAGATGTGCTCACACAGATGTGCTCTCATGTTGTCTCACCAGTTGTGCTCTCATGCGCTGTCTCACCACTTGTGCTCTCATGTGCTGTCTCACCAGATGAGCTCTTGTGTGCTGATTCACCAGATGTGCTCTCTCACAGATGTGCTTGTGTGCTGTCTCACAGATGTGCTCTCATGTGCTGTCTTACCAGATGTGCTCTCATGCAATCACACCAGATGAGCTACAATTTGCTGTCTCACCACATACGCTCTTATGTGCTGTCTTACCACATGAGCCCTTGTGTGCTGTGTCGTCGGATGCGCTCTCATGTGCTGTCTTGCCATATGATCACTTGTGTGCCGTCTCACCAGATGAGCTCTCATGTGCTGTCTTACCATGTGACCTCTTGTGTGCTGTCTCACCACATACACTCTCATTTGCTGTCTTGCCATATGACCTCTTGTGCTGTCTCACCAGATGTGCTCTCATGTGCTGTCTCACCAGATGCGCTCTCATGTGCTGTCCCACCAGATGTGCTCTCTCACAGATGTGTTCTCATGTGCTGTCATATGGCCTCTCATGTGCTGTCCCACCAGATGTGCTCTCATGTGCTCTCTCACAGATGTGCTCTCATGTGCTGTCTCACCAGATGTACTCCCCTGTGCTGTCTCACCAGATGCGCTCTCATGTACTGTCTCACACATGCGCTCTCATGTGCTGTCTCACACATGTGCTCTCATGTGCGGTCTCACAGATGTGCTCTCATGTGCTCTCTCACAGATGTGCTCTATCACAGATGTGCTCTCATGTGCTGTCTCACCAGATGTGCTCCCATGTGCTGTCTCACCAGATGCGCTCTCATGTGCTGTCTTACCACATGGCCTCTCATGTGCTGTCCCACCAGATGTGCTCTCTCACAGATGTGTTCTCATGTGCTGTCTTACAAGATGTGCTCTCATGTGCTCTCTCACAGATGTGCAGTCATGCGCTCTCACACAGATGTGGTCTCATGTGCTGTCTCACCAGATGTGCTTGTTGGAAGGCGGACCTCGGGGAGTCGGAGAGACCACCCAGAGGGGCCCCCACACTGTACGAAGTAGCCGAGCGCCGCTGAGAAGCCTCCGAGGGAGATCCTTCTCCTATCATGCACTAGCACAGTAACACCACCACACCGGACTCAAGGAGGTTGTCTCAAGACGAGCAAATCTTTATCAGCACTTATAGGTTACGGGATCAGTATTTACACGAAAAGGATCGGAGGATCCACAAAAGTCTCAGTGTCTCTTTAGAAGGGAAGGGGTAGCGGGACAGTCTTTGGCAGGAGCTCAGTACGAGGGTACCTGGGGCCCAGTTCTTATCCTCAAGCTGGAGGACCTCCGGATCTCGGAGGGGTCGAGCCGCGACGGCGTCAGCAGGGCTCTGGCGTTCAGTTCGTGGAGAGCCGCGACCAGGTCAGCGGGGCACTCAAGATGGTTTCTGCTCAGCTCGAGCCGCGACGTCGTCAGCAGGGCTCCGAGGGAGGGTTCAGCGAGGTTGGGCCGCGACAGCGTCAGCAGGGCCCCGATGTTCCGGGGGGCTTCAAGGTTTCGGCAAGAAGGAGCCGCGACGCAGTCTGCAGGGCTCGTGGTGGATTCAAGCAAGAGTTCTTCTCCGTAGGGTCGGCCGCGATTCGATCAGCAGGGCTCTCGACTCCGGGATACAACTGCCGGTCTGTTGCGGGGTCGCCCCAGATATAGGCCTGGAGCCCTTTGAAGTCCGGACCCTTGCGCCCGGAGGGGCGGAAAGGCCGGGGTGGGAGCGGCCAGACGCCCAGCAGGAGAGGCGCCGGGCCCAGGAGAGATGGAGGCCGATCGCACCTCGGTGTGTTGGGACGGTTGGGGGTCCCATCGATACCGCCCTCCGCCAGGGCGATGAGGTGTTCACGTGATACCCCCTGGCCAGTTCTTGGTGCCTCAATGTCTGGGCCTCGCTGGGGCCGAGGCCGGGTTGAGCGGAGTCAGGTGGACTGGTGTGCAGGGTCACGTGGCAGGCAACAAAATGGTGGAGCCCCGAGGTGTATGCGACCTCGTGCGGCTCGAACGGGCGGCCCGTGGAGGCCAGGGCGGGGAACGGGCCCAACCCCAGGGAAGTCAGGACCACGCCACGAGGCCGGGTCCAACAGGCGTCCCCCCCCAGCCGTAGGCAGGGAGAGTCACCCATCTTCTTGGGGATTCTCCTCGTCAAGGCGGAAGAAGCAGGACAGGCCGTCAGCGTTGGCGTGGTCATTGCCGGGTCGGTGCTCAACCGAAAAGTCCATCCCTTGCAGGGCAATGGACCATCGCAGCAGCTTGGGATTCTCGCCTCTCATTTGCATTATCCACCGCAAAGGCCGGTGGTCGGTCTGGACCCGAAAGTGGGTACCGAAGAGATAGGGCCGGAGCTTCTTAAGGGCCCACACTACAGCGAAGGCCTCGCGCTCGATGGTGCTCCATCGTTGCTCCCGGGGCAGCAGCCGTCGGCTGATGAAGGCCACTGGGCGGTCGAGTCCCTTCTCATCCACCTGAGACAGGACGGCCCCGATCCCATATTCGGAGGCGTCTGTCTGTACGATAAACTCTTTACTGTAGTCAGGGGCCTGGAGCACAGGGGCAGTGCACATCGCGGCCTTGAGAGTCTCGAAAGCTGATTGGCAGCGGGGAGTCCAGTGCACCTTCTTGGGCTGCTTCTTCGAGGTGAGCTCCGTGAGAGGCCCCACAATGCTCCCATAGTCCCGGATGAACCGCCGGTAGTATCCGGTGAGGCCAAGGAAGGCCCGCACAGCGGTCTGGGTAGTGGGAGGTTCCCATGCCTGGATGGCATCGACTTTTGGTTGGAGGGGGGCCACCTGACCGCTTCCCACCTGATGGCCCAGGTAGGTCACCGATCCTTGGCCGACCTGGCATTTGCTGGCCTTAATCGTGAGCCCAGCCCTTTGGAGTGCGGCCAGGACGGCTTTGAGGTGAACTAGGTGCTCAGCCCAGTGGTTGCTGTACACGGCAATGTCATCCAAATAGGCCGCGCTGAAGGCCTCGAGCCCGGCCAGGACCTTGTTTACGAGTCTCTGAAAAGTGGCCGGGGCATTCTTCATGCCGAAGGGCATCACCCGAAAGTGGTAATGCCCATCAGGGGTAGAAAAGGCGGATCTTTCTCGGGCGCCGGGGTAAGCTGAATCTGCCAGTACCCGGCGGTGAGGTCCAGCGTGCTCAGGTAGCGGGCGGACCCCAAGCGATCGATGAGTTCGTCGGCCCGGGGTATAGGATGGGCGTCCGTCTTGGTCACAGCATTCAGGGCCCTGTAGTCTACACAAAATCGCAGCTCCGGGGGATGGCCAGGGGCTGCGGCCTTTGGTACCAGGACGACAGGGCTGGCCCACGGGCTGTCAGAGGGCTCGATGACCCCGAGGGCCAACATCTTCGCTACTTCGGCCTGGATGCATGCCCGTACTCGGTCGGGTAGCCTGTAGGCTCGGTGTCGCACGGGGGGGCTGTCCCCGGTGTCGACGTCGTGGACGCACCAGTGGGTCACCCCCGGGGTGAGGGAGAAGAGGGCTGCGTAGTCCTGCAGCAGTTGTTGACAG
Source organism: Triturus cristatus (assembly GCF_964204655.1). Taxonomy (NCBI): domain Eukaryota; kingdom Metazoa; phylum Chordata; class Amphibia; order Caudata; family Salamandridae; genus Triturus; species Triturus cristatus. The sequence goes on from NC_140593.1 coordinate 1,243,560,295, forward strand.
TCGATGCGCTGTTCCGGGGTCAGGGAGGAGGCGAGCTGGACACCTTTGATGGATCCGTCGTGGACGTCGTTCTGCAAGAGGTCGGGTAGGGGCTCGGAGTCGGCCTCGCCCCCCTCGTCGGTCGCCAGCAGCAGGCTCAGTTCGGTCCGGGCGAAGTAGGGTTTGAGCCTGTTAGCATGTAGAACCCGGAGGGGGTTCCGGGGGGACTCTAGGTCAACTAGGTAGGTGACGGGGCTCTTCTTTTCCACCACCTTGAAGGGCCCAGTCCACTTGTCCTGGAGGGCGCAGGGCTCAACAGGGGCCATGACCCAGACTCGCTGGCCTGGCTCGAACTCGATTGTCGAGGTGTCCGATCGTACCACCGCTTCATGTCCTCCTGGCTGGCTTCGAGGTTGGCTTCGGCCAGGGCTCGGAACTTGCGGGTCTGGTTACGTAGGGTCAGGAGGTATCGGTAGACGTCAGGAGGGGCGCCCTGGAGCTTCGTCTCCCAGCCCTCCTTGACCAGGCTGAGGGGCCCGCGGACCGGATGTCCATACAATAGGTCAAACGGGCTGAACCCCAGGGACTTCTGCGGGACTTCCCGGTAGGCGAACAGGAGGCATGGCAATAGGACATCCCATCTCCGCCGGAGGGGCTCTTCCAAGACCTGGATCATCCCCTTTAGGGTTCGGTTAAAGCGCTCTACCAGCCCGTTCCCCTGGGGGTGATAGGGGGTTGTGAATTTGTACGTGACCCCGCACTGCTGCCACAGGGACCGCATGTATTTGGAGATGAAGTTTGTGCCCCGGTTGCTCACCACTTCGCGGGGAAATCCCACTCGGGAGAAGATTCCCATTAAGGCCCGGCCCACCACGGGGGCCGTTACAGTTCTTAGCGGGACAGCCTCCGGGTACCTGGTGGCGTGGTCCACCAGGACCAGGATGAAGCGGTGGCCCAGGGCGGTCCGGGGGTCCAGGGGCCCCACAATGTTGATCCCGACTCGTTCGAACGGGGTGCTGACGGCTGGAAAGGGCTGGAGGGGGGCCTTGACCCGACCCCCGGTCTTCCCGCTGGCTTGGCAGGTCTGACAGGACCGGCAGTGGTTGTCCACGTCTTTTCGCATCCGGGGCCAGTAGAAGTGGGTCACCAGACGGCTGTAAGTTTTGTCTTGTCCCAGGTGCCCGGCGAGGGGCACGTCATGTGCCAGGTTGAGAAGGAACTCTCGGAAGCGGAGAAGGACCACCAACACGCGGCTGGCCCCGAGTTCTGCCACTTTCTGTTCACTGTACAATAGGCCCTCGGCCGAGTAGACCCAGTGGGTGCCGGTCTGGTCACCGTTGGCTTGTGCGGACGCTTGTCGTCGGACCCCTTCGAGAGAGGGACAGGACTGCTGTTCTTGCTGGAACTGTTCTCGCGAGGGGCCCCCTTCGTGGCGCCATTGTGTAAGTTCTGGTAGGGCGCCTAGGGAAGCAATCTCTTCGGGGGAGGGTTCAGTCAGTCCAGTGTCGGTGTCCGCCTCCCCCTTGCTGCAGGCGGGGGTTGGTGCGAGCCCCTCGGGCTGGGCGGTACCGGGGGCCTGGGATGAGCGGGGGGCCTGGGCGGCCATGGACCGGGTGATGGCGCAGGCCCATTCGGATAGTCCCAGCATTCGGAGGTGCTCTCGTCGCTCCACTTGAGCCCAGGGGGAACTCTCTAGGTCGTTCCCCAGGAGGCAGTCCACTGGTGCGTCATCCCGGACAGTCACTTTCAGTAGGCCTGTCACCCCTCCCCGCTCGAAGGGGACCAGGGCCATCTGGCACAGGCTTTCGCTGTTGTTGGCCGTCCAGACGTGGCACAGCACATCGGGTAGGATTTGTTCGGGGGTCACCAGGTGGCAGCGGACAGCGGTGACACTGGCGCCGGTGTCACGAAGGGCTTCGGCCCGTCGGCCATTGATGGTGACCTGCTGCCGGTATTTCTGGGTGTTGCTTGGGATTGGTGTGTGGGGCACCATTTCTCGGCTGCCCAGGCAGACCAGGGACATGGCCGCCGGCTCCCATTCGGTGGTTCCTCGGTCGAGGATTTCTTCTTCTTCCTCTCCTTCCCCCAGGGCGGCGGCCACCAGCTGTCGGGGCGGGGGCCCGCCGGCCCCGCTTCTTCGGTTCAGGGGGCATACCGGATCGCTGGCATAGTGTCCGGTTTGTTGACAGCCGTAGCAGGTTACTGGGGGCCGTGGTCCGGTTCTGGCTGAGGTCGCCCCTCTTCGGGCTAGGCTCGGGGAGAGGTGTTGCGGCGGCGGCCCTCGAGGCGGGCTCCTGGGGGCCCCGGCAGGGGGGGCCCGATTCCGGTTCGGCCCTCCCCCTCCACCGCGTTGGCGTGGAGGTCCGGTGGGGTTCCTCTGGTACTCCCCCATCGAGTTCCGGGGGACGCGGGTGTTGACCCATCGATCGGCCTCGACGGCGAGTTTACGTGGGTCGGTCATCTTGCTGTCTAGGAGGTGTTGCCTTAGCTCCACGAAGCAATTGTTGGAGAGATGTTCCCAAACAATGAGGTCGACCAGCTGCCCGTAGGTGGTGACCTTGCTACCCTTGATCCATCCTTCTAGGGCCCGGCTGAAAAAGTCCACATATTCCACCCAGGTAGTGCCCGGGATCTTCTTACAGTCTCTGAACCGCTGGCGGTACATTTCCGCGGTTAGCCCGTAGCGGGTGAGCAGGGCCTCCTTCATGTGGTCGTAGGAGGTCATCACCTCCTCTGGCAGCTGGAGCAGTGTGTCTCGACCTTCACTAAGGAACCGACCCCACAGGCCGGCGCCCCAGTCCTTTCGGGGCACCCGATGGGAGGTCATGGCCACCTCGTATGCTTTGAACCATTGTTGGATATCGTCATTTTTGTAGTACTCCTTGACGACATCTTTAGGGATATGTACCTTGTTTTCGGCAGGCGGTAGGGTGTCTCTATTACTGGGGGTGTCGGTCCCCCTGTTCTTTGCCTTGATTTCGAGCTCTTTGAGACTTCGCTCGTGCTCAAGGGTCAGTCTTTTTTCCTCCAACTCTCGGTGCCGTCTCTTCTCTTCTATCTCCTCTTGTAGCCGTAGCTGTTCTAGGGCCAGTTTCTTCTCTGCTAGCTGGAGTTCGCCGTCCAGCCGTAGTCGTGCGAGCTCTGGTTCGTGGTTCCGGACCTTCTCCCGTTCTCGTATCTCCTCTTCGGAGAGGCCGATTTCTAGGCTGTTTCTTCCTCCGGTTGCCGGAGTTGGTGCGGTTGATGTGGCCACAGTCAGGGGCAGTGGACCTTCGTCCTGGGAGGGGCCTGCCCCGGCCTCTAGCCAGGTCCTCAGGGCTTTCTGCATCTCTTCTTTGGTACCTAGGCCGGTGGTTGCAATGCCCTTGTCTTTGCAGAACTGTTTCAACTCTTTGTGCGTGTATTCCTCCAACCGTTCGGGCTGGAACTCCGTGGTCGTGTTGTTCTCTTGGTTGCTCATAACTTCCGGTTGTTTGGATGGGTAGCTAGTGGGTTACTGGCTTGTACGTACTGCGTTCGGCTCGGATCCCGTCGCTGGCCACCAAATGTTGGAAGGCGGACCTCGGGGAGTCGGAGAGACCACCCAGAGGGGCCCCCACACTGTACGAAGTAGCCGAGCGCCGCTGAGATGCCTCCGAGGGAGATCCTTCTCCTATCATGCACTAGCACAGTAACACCACCACACCGGACTCAAGGAGGTTGTCTCAAGACGAGCAAATCTTTATCAGCACTTAAAGGTTACGGGATCAGTATTTACACGAAAAGGATCGGGGGATCCACAAAAGTCTCAGTGTCTCTTTAGAAGGGAAGGGGTAGCGGGACAGTCTTTGGCAGGAGCTCAGTACGAGGGTACCTGGGGCCCAGTTCTTATCCTCAAGCTGGAGGACCTCCGGATCTCGGAGGGGTCGAGCCGCGACGGCGTCAGCAGGGCTCTGGCGTTCAGTTCGTGGAGAGCCGCGACCAGGTCAGCGGGGCACTCAAGATGGTTTCTGCTCAGCTCGAGCCGCGACGTCGTCAGCAGGGCTCCGAGGGAGGGTTCAGCGAGGTTGGGCCGCGACAGCGTCAGCAGGGCCCCGATGTTCCGGGGGGCTTCAAGTTTTCGGCAAGAAGGAGCCGCGACGCAGTCTGCAGGGCTCGTGGTGGATTCAAGCAAGAGTTCTTCTCCGTAGGGTCGGCCGCGATTCGATCAGCAGGGCTCTCGACTCCGGGATACAACTGCCGGTCTGTTGCGGGGTCGCCCCAGATATAGGCCTGGAGCCCTTTGAAGTCCGGACCCTTGCGCCCGGAGGGGCGGAGAGGCCGGGGTGGGAGCGGCCAGACGCCCAGCAGGAGAGGCGCCGGGCCCAGGAGAGATGGAGGCCGATCGCACCTCGGTGTGTGGGGACGGTTGGGGGTCCCATCGATACCGCCCTCCGCCAGGGCGATGAGGTGTTCACGTGATACCCCCTGGCCAGTTCTTGGTGCCTCAATGTCTGGGCCTCGCTGGGGCCGAGGCCGGGTTGAGCGGAGTCAGGTGGACTGGTGTGCAGGGTCACGTGGCAGGCAACAAAATGGTGGAGCCCCGAGGTGTATGCGACCTCGTGCGGCTCGAACGGGTGGCCCGTGGAGGCCAGGGCGGGGAACGGGCCCAACCCCAGGGAAGTCAGGACCACGCCACGAGGCTGGGTCCAACAGTGCTCCCCTGTGCTGTCTCACCAGATGCGCTCTCATGTGCTGTCTCACACATGCGCTCTCATGTGCTGTCTCACACATGTACTCTCATGTGCGATCTCACAGATGTGCTCTCATGTGCTCTCTCACAGATGTTCTCTCTCACAGGTGTGCTCTAATGTGCTGTCTCACCAGATGTGCTCCCATGTGCTGTCTCACCAGATGCGCTCTCATGTACTGTCTCACACATGTGCTCTCATGTGCTGTTTCACATGTGCGGTCTCAGAGATGTGCTCTCAAGTGCTGTCTCAACTAATGCGCTCTTATGTGATATTTCACCAGATGCGCTCTCACATGCTGTCTTACCATATGACCTCTTGTGTGCTGTCTCACCAGATGCGCTCTCATGTGCTGTCTCACCAGGTGCACACTCATGTGCTGTCTTATCAGATGTGCTCTCATGCTGTCTCACAGATGTGCTCTCATGTGCCGTCTCACCAGATGCGCTGTCATGTGCTGTCTCACCAGATGTGCTCTCATGTGCTGTTTCACAAATGTGCTCTCATGTGCTGTCTTACAGATGTGCTCTCATGCTCTGTCTCACAGATGTGCTCTTGTAAGCCATCTCACAGATGTGCTCTAATGTGCTGTCTCACAGATGCGCTCTCATGTGCTGACTCACAGATGCGCTTTGATGTGCTGCCTCACCGGATGTGCTTTCATGCTGTCTCACAGATGTGCAGTCATGTGCTGTCTCACAGATGTGCTCATGTGCTGCCTCACCAGATGTGCTCCCCTGTGCTGTCTCACCAGATGCGCTCTCATGTGCTGTCTCACACATGCGCTCTCATGTGCTGTCTCACACATGTGCTCTCATGTGCGGTCTCACAGATGTGCTCTCATGTGCTCTCTCACAGATGTGCTCTCATGTGCTGTCTCACCAGATACGCTCTCATGTGCTGTCACACATGCGCTCTCATGTGCTGTTTCACATGTGCTCTCATGTGCGGTCTCAGAGATGTACTCTCAAGCACTGTCTCAACAGATGCGCTCTTATGTGATATATCACCAAATGCGCTCTCATATACTGTCTTACCATATGACCTCCTGTGTGCTGTCTCACCAGATGCGCTCTCATGTGCTGTCTCACCAGGTGCGCAATCATGTGCTGTCTTATCAGATGTGCTCTCGTGTTGTCTCACAGATGTGCTCTCATGTGCTGTCTCACCAGATGCACTGTCATGTGCTGTCTCACCAGATGTGCTCTCATGTGCTGTCTCACAGATGTGCTCTCATGCGCTGTCTCACAGATGTGCTCCTGTAAGCCATCTCACAGATGTGCTCTAATGTGCTGTCTCACAGATGCGCTCTCATGTGCTGTCTCACAGATGCGCTTTCATGTGCTGTCTCACAGATGTGCACTCATGCGCTGTCTCACAGATATGCACTCATGTGCTGTCTCACAGATGTTCTCCCATGCGCTGTCTCACAGATGTGCTCTCATGCGCTGTCTCACAGATGTGCACTCATGTGCTGTCTCACAGATGTTCTCCCATGCGCTGTCTCACAGATGTGCTCTCGTGTGCCATCCTACAGATGTGCTCTAATGTGCTGTGTCACAGATGCGCTCTCATGTGCTGTCTCACAGATGCGCTCTCATGTGCTGTCTCACCGGATGTGCTCTCATGCGCTATCTCACAGATGTGCAGTCATGTGCTGTCTCACAGATGTGCTCTCATGCACTGTCTCACAGATGCTCTCTCATGCGCTGTCTCACAGATGTGCTCTCATGCGCTGTCTCACAGATGTGTTCTAATACGCTGTCTCACAAATGTGCTCTGATGCGCTGTTTCACAGATGTGCTGTCTTACAGATGTGCTCTTGTGTGCTGTCTCACAGATGTGCTCTCATGCGCTGTCACACAGATGTGCTCTCATACACTGGCTCACAGATGTGCTCTCATGCGCTGTCTCACAGATGTGCTCTCATGCCCTGTCTCACAGATGTGCTGTCTCACAGATGTGCTCACATGCGCTGTCTCACAGATGTACTTTCATGCGCTGTCTCACAGATGTGCTGTCTCACAGATGTGCTCATGCGCTCTCACAGATGTGCTCTCATGCGCAGTCTCACAGATGTGCTGTCTCACGGATGTGCTCTCATTAGCTGTCTCACAGATGTGCTCTCATGCATTGTCTCACAGATGTGCTCTCATGTACTGTCTCAACAGATGCACGCTCATGTACTGTCTCACCAGATGCACTCTCATGTGCTGTCTCACAGATGTGCTCTCATGGGCAGTCTCACAGATGCGCTCTTGTGTGCTGTCTCACAGATGTGCTCTCATGCACTGGCTCACAGATGTGCTGGCTCACAGATGTGCTCTCATGCGCTGTCTCACAGATGTGCTGTCATGCTCTGTCTCACAGATGTGCTCTCATGCACTGTCTCACAGATGTACTCATGTGCTGTCTCACAGATGTGTTCTTGTGTGCTGTCTCACAGATGTGCTGTCATGCACTGTCTCACAGATGTGCTCTCATGTGCTGTCACACAGATGTGCTCTCATGTGCTGTCACACAGATGTGCTCTCATGCACTGGCTCACAGATGTGCTGTCTCACAGATGTGCTCTCATGCGCTGTCTCACAGATGTGCTCTCATGCGCTGTCTCACAGATGTGCTCTCTCACAGATGTGCTCTCATGCGCTGTCTCACAAATGTACTCTCATGCGCTGTCTCACAGATGTGCTGTCTCACAGATGTGCTCTCATACACTCTCACAGATGTGCTCTCATGCGCTGTCTCACAGATGTGCTCTCATGCACTGTCTCACAGATGTGCTCTCATGTGCTGTCTCACTGGATGTGCTCTCATGGGCCGTCTCACAGATGCGCTCTCGTGTGCTGTCTCACAGATGTGCTCTCATGCACTGTAACTCACTGAAGCTCTCTGCGTTGTTCTCTGCAGGAGGAGTCGTCGCCAGGACATCAAGCATGGAGACCCCCTGAGGCAGTGCCGAGGGTTCAACGCCAAGGGTGAGTGCCCTGAGGGTGAGACACCTGCCGAGCGGGTGCAAGATGGGGGGAAAAGCAAGGAGGGTTGTGGTGTGAGGACAGGAAGAATGGATTGGAAAGTCTCAGCAGCTGGAAACGCCCTCAGTGGACCTTGAGACATCGCACACAAACACGCATAGAAAGGGGGGTCATGAAGGACCCGGCATAAGTCCTTTCATTTGTGGCTTGTAGCGGCTCAGAGCGCAAAGATCCCATCTTCATTGGCCTAGAAAAGATCTTACCCAGAAGACATGGGAGAGCGTCCATTGTATCCTTGAAGATGAGGCTAAATGAACACACATTGCGAGGCCCAGATCCACTTTACCCAAGGAAGGAAAACACACATTGAGGCGACAGCTACAGACGCCCTGAGCAGGTACTCACAACATTACCAGTCTCATTTCCAAAGTCTACCAATGTGCAGATCTTGCATTATCATGGCTGTGTTCACATTGCAGTGTCAGATTACATATCGCCCCTGCAGAGGAAGCACTCACTGACGTGTCAGTTTACATATCGTCCCTGCAGAGGAAGCACTCATTGGTGTATCTGTTTACACATTGTCTCTGCACTCGAAGCACTCACTAGCGTGTCAGTTTACACATTGTCTCTGTAGAGGAATCACTCATTGGCGTGTCAGTTTACACATTGTCTCTGCAGAGGAAGCACTCATTGGCGTGTCAGTTTACACATTGTCTCTGCAGAGGAAACACTCATTGGCGTGTCAGATTACACATTGTCTCTGCAGAGGAAACACTCATTGGCGTGTCAGATTACACATTGTCTCTGCAGAGGAAGCACTCATTGACGTGTCAGTTTACATATCGTCCCTGCAGAGGAAGCACTCATTGGTGTATCTGTTTACACATTGTCTCTGCACTCGAAGCACTCACTGACGTATCTGTTTACACATTGTCTCTGCAGAGGAAGCACTCACTGACGTATCGGTTTAAACATTGTCTCTGCAGAGGAAGCACTCACTGGCGTGTCGATGTACAGGGGCAGACTGGGAACCAAAACCGGCCCTGGCAAAGTGCTCGGCTGGCCCCCACAGGGCTTGGGGGTGCTGCCAATTTCTTTGCCAGGGCCGGTTTTCAGCCGATTTTGTTACAGGGCAGATTATGCAGCTATGCTGCTGCAAAAACGTCCCTGTAACAAAAACGGCCCCAGGGGCCCAAAACCAGCAGCCCACCGGGGGGATTGCCCCTGTCGATGTACACTTTGTCTCTGCAGAGGAAGCGATCATAGGCGTGTCTATATACACATAGTCTCTGCACACAAAACACTCATTGCCCTGTCACTTTATACATTGTCTCTGCACTCGAAGCACTCACTGACGTATCTGTTTACACATTGTCTCTGCAGAGGAGGCATTCACTAGCGTGTCAGTTTATACATTGTCTCTGCAGAGGAAGCACTCACTGGCGTGTCAGATTACACATTGTGTCTACAGAGGAAGCGCTCAATGGCGTGTCAGTTTGCACATTGTCTCGGCAGAGGAACCACTCATTGGTGTGTCACTTTATACACTGTCCCTGCAGAGGAAGTTTACACATAGTCTCTGCACACAAAACACTCATTGGCGTGTCGGTTTACACATTGTCTCTGCAGAGGAAGCACTCATTGGCGTGTCAGTTTACACATTGGCTCTGCAGAGAAAGCACTCATTGGCGTGTCAGTTTACACACTGTCCCTGTAGAGGGAGAACTTGCTGGCGTGTCACTTTACACATTGTCTCTGCAGAGGAAGCACTCACTGGCGTGTCACTTTACACATTGGCTCTGCAGAGGAAGCACTCGCTGGTGTGTCAGTTTACACATTTTCTGCAGAGGAATCACTCATTGATGTTTCAGTTTACACATAGTCCTGCAGAGGAAGGACTCTTTGGTGTGTCAGTTTACACATTGTCCCTGCAGAGGAAGCACTCGCTGGTTTGTCAGTTTACACATAGTCATGCAGAGGAATGACTCATTGATGTGTCAATTTACACATTGTCTCTGCAAAGTAAACACCCACTGGCGTGTCTATTAACACATTGTCTCTGCAAAGAAAGCACTCATTGGCATGTCAGTTTACACACTGTCCCTGTAGAGGGAGAACTTGCTGGCGTGTCACTTTACACATTGTCTCTGCAAAGAAAGCACTCATTGACATGTCAGTTTACACATTGTCTCTGCAGAGGAAGCACTCATTGGCGTGTCAGTTTACACATTGGCTCTGCAGAGGAAGCACTCATTGGTGTGTCAGATTACACATTGTCTCTGAAGAGGAATCACTCACTATGCGTGTCGGTTTACACATTGTCTCTGCAGAGGAAGCACTCATTGGCGTGTCAGTTTACACATTGGCTCTGCAGAGAAAGCACTCATTGGCGTGTCAGTTTACACATTGTCCCTGTAGAGGGAGAACTTCCTGGCATGTCACTTTACACATTGTCTCTGCAGAGGAAGCAGTCACTGGTGTGTCAGTTTACACATTCTCTGCAGAGGAATCACTCATTGACGTTTCAGTTTACACAGTCCTGCAGAGGAAGGACTCATTGGCGTGTCAGTTTACACATTGTCCCTGCAGAGGAAGCACTCGCTGGTTTGTCAGTTTACACATTCTCTGCAGAGAAAGCACTCACTGGTGTGTCAGTTTACACATAGTCCTGTAGATGAAGGCCTCATTGGCGTGTCAGTGTACACATTGTTCCTGCAGAGGAAGGACTCATTGGTGTGTCAATTTACACATTGTCTCTGCAAAGGAAGCACCCACTGGTGGGTCGATGTACACATTGTCTCTGCACAGGAAGCACTCACTGTCGTGTCAGTTTACACATTGTCTCTGCAGAGGAAGCACTCAATGGCGTGTCAGTTTACACATTGTCTCTGAAGAGGAGGCACTCACTAGCGTGTCAGTTTACACATAGTCCTGCAGAGGAAGGACTCATTGGTGTGTCAATTTACACATTGTCTCTGCAAAGGAAGCACCCACTGGCGGGTCGATTTACACATTGTCTCTGCAGAGGAAGCACTCATCTGCGTGTCGATGTAAACACTGTCTCCGCAGAGGAAGCACTCACTGGTGTGTCAGTTTACACATTGTCTCTGTAGAGGAATCACTCATTGGCGTATCAGTTTACACATACTCCTGTAGAGGAATCACTCATTGGCGTGTCAGTTTACACATTGTCCCTGTAGAGGAAGTACTCATTGGTGTGTCAGTTTACACATTGTCTCTGTAGAGGAATCACTCATTGGCGTGTCAGTTTACACATTGTCTCTGCACAGGAAGCACTCATTGGCGTGTCAGATTACACATTGTCTCTGCAGAGGAATCACTCATTGGCGTGTCGGTTTACACATTGTCTCTGTAGAGGAAGCACTCATTGTCGTGTCAGATTACACATTGTCTCTGTAGAAGAAGCACTCATTGGCGTGTCAGTTTACACATTGTCTCTGTAGAGGAATCACTCATTGGCGTGTCAGTTTACACATTGTCTCTATAGAGGAATCACTCATTGGCGTGTCAGTTTACACATTGTCTCTGCACAGGAAGCATTGATTGGCGTGTCAGATTACACATTATCTCTGCAGAGGAAACACTCATTGGCGTGTCAGATTACACATTGTCTCTGCAGAGGAAGCACTCATTGGCGTGTCAGTTTACACATTGTCTCTGCACAGGAAGCATTGATTGGCGTGTCAGATTACACATTATCTCTGCAGAGGAAGCACTCACTGGCGTGTCAGATTACACATTGTCTCTGCAGAGGAAGCACTCACTAGCGTGTTAGTTTATACATTATCTCTGCAGAGGAAGCACTCACTGGCGTGTCAGATTACACATTGTGTCTACAGAGGAAGCGCTCATTGGCGTGTCAGTTTGCACATTGTCTCGGCAGATGAACCACTCATTGGTGTGTCACTTTATACACTGTCCCTGCAGAGGAAGCACTTGCTGGGGTGTCAGTTTACACATAGTCTCTGCACACAAAACACTCATTGGCGTGTCAGTTTACACATTGGCTCTGCAGAGAAAGCACTCATTGGCGTGTCAGTTTACACACTGTCCCTGTAGAGGGAGAACTTGCTGGCGTGTCACTTTACACATTGTCTCTGCAGAGGAAGCACTCACTGGCGTGTCAGTTTACACATTGGCTCTGCAGAGGAAGCACTCGCTGGTGTGTCAGTTTACACATTTTCTGCAGAGGAATCACTCATTGATGTGTCAGTTTACACATAGTCCTGCAGAGGCAGGACTCTTTGGCGTGTCAGTTTACACATTGTCCCTGCAAAGGAAGCACTTGCTGGTTTGTCAGTTTACACATAGTCCTGCAGAGGAATGACTCATTGGTGTGTCAATTTACATATTGTCCCTGCAAAGTAAACACCCACTGGCGTGTCTATTAACACATTGTCTCTGCAAAGCAAGCACTCATTGGCATGTCAGTTTACACACTGTCCCTGTAGAGGGAGAACTTGCTGACGTGTCACTTTACACATTGTCTCTGCAGAGGAAGCACTCACTGGCGTGTCAGTATACACATTGGCTCTGCAGAGGAAGCACTCATTGGCGTGTCAGTTTACACATAGTCGTGCAGAGGAAGGACTCATTGGTGTTTCAGTGTACACATTGTTCCTACAGAGGAAGCACTCACTGGCGTGTCAGTTTACACATACTCCTGTAGAGTAAGCACTCATTGACGTGTCAGTTTACACATACTCCTGTAGAGTAAGCACTCATTGGCGTGTCAGTTTACACATTGTCTCTGTAGAGGAATCACTCATTGGCGTGTCGGTTTACACGTTGTCTCTGCAGAGGAAGCACTCACTGGTTTGTCAGTTTACACATAGTCCTGTAGATGAAGGACTCATTGGCGTGTCAGTGTACACATTGTTCCTGCAGAGGAAGCACTCATTGGCATGTCAGTTTACACATAGTCCTGCAGAGGAATGACTCATTGGTGTGTCAATTTACACATTGTCTCTGCAAAGGAAGCACCCACTGGCGTGTCTATTAACACATTGTCTCTGCAAAGAAAGCACTCATTGGCATGTCAGTTTACACACTGTCCCTGTAGAGGGAGAACTTGCTGGCGTGTCACTTTACACATTGTCTCTGCAAAGAAAGCACTCATTGACATGTCAGTTTACAGATTGGCTCTGCAGAGGAAGCACTCATTGGTGTGTCAGATTACACATTGTCTCTGCAGAGGAATCACTCATTGGCGTGTCGGTTTACACATTGTCTCTGCAGAGGAAGCACTCATTGGCGTGTCGGTTTACACATTGTCTCTGCAGAGGAAGCACTCATTGGCGTGTCAGTTTACACATTGGCTCTGCAGAGAAAGCACTCATTGGCGTGTCAGTTTACACATTGTCCCTGTAGAGGGAGAACTTGCTGGCATGTCACTTTACACATTGTCTCTGCAGAGGAAGCAGTCACTGGCGTGTCAGTTTACACATTGGCTCTGCAGAGAAAGCACTCGCTGGTGTGTCAGTTTACACATTCTCTGCAGAGGAATCACTCATTGACGTTTCAGTTTACACAGTCCTGCAGAGGAAGGACTCATTGGTGTGTCAGTTTACACATTGTCCCTGCAGAGGAAGCACTCGCTGGTTTGTCAGTTTACACAGTCCTGTAGATGAAGGCCTCATTGGCGTGTCAGTGTACACATTGTTCCTGCAGAGGAAGCACTCATTGGCGTGTCACTTTACACATAATCCTGCAGAGGAAGCACTCATTGGCGTGTCACTTTACACATAATCCTGCAGAGGAAGGACTCATTGGTGTGTCAATTTACACATTGTCTCTGCAAATGAAGCACCCCCTGGCGGGTCGATTTACACATTGTCTCTGCAGAGGAAGCACTCATCTGCGTGTCGATGTACACATTGTCTCTGCACAGGAAGCACTCACTGTCGTGTCAGTTTACACATTGTCTCTGCAGAGGAAGCACTCACTGGCGCGTCAGTTTACACATTGTCTCTAAAGAGTAGGCACTCACTAGCGTGTCAGTTTACACATAGTCCTGCAGAGGAAGGACTCATTGGTGTGTCAATTTACACATTGTCTCTGCAAAGGAAGCACCCACTGGCGGGTCGATTTACACATTGTCTCTGCAGAGGAAGCACTCATCTGCGTGTCGATGTAAACACTGTCTCTGCAGAGGAAGCACTCACTGATGTGTCAGTTCACACATTGTCTCTGCAGAGGAAGCACTCACTGGCGTGTCAGTTTACACATTGTCTCTGCAGAGGAAACACTCATTGGCATGTCAGATTACACATTGACATGCCAGTGAGTGATTCCTCTGCAGAGACAGTTTACACATTGTCCCTGCAGAGGAAGCACTCATTGGCGTGTCAGTTTACACATAGTCGTGCAGAGGAAGGACTCATTGGCGTTTCAGTGTACACATTGTTCCTCCAGAGGAAGCACTCACTGACGTGTCAGTTTACAGATTGTCTCTGCAGAGGAAGCACTCATTGGCGTGTCAGTTTATACATTGTCTCTGCAGAGGAAGCACTCACTGGTGTGTCAGTTTACACATTGTCTCTGCAGAGGAAGCACTCATTGGCGTATCAGTTTACACATACTCCTGTAGAGGAATCACTCATTGGCGTGTCAGTTTACACATTGTCCCTGTAGAGGAAGTACTCATTGGTGTGTCAGTTTACACATTGTCTCTGTAGAGGAATCACTCATTGGCGTGTCAGTTTGCACATTGTCTCTGTAGAGGAATCACTCATTGGTGTGTCAGTTTACACATTGTCTCTGCACAGGAAGCACTGATTGGCGAGTCAGATTACACATTGTCTCTGCAGAGGAAACACTCATTGGCGTGTCAGATTACACATTGTCTCTGCAGAGGAAGCACTCATTGGCGTGTCGGTTTACACGTTGTCTCTGCAGAGGAAGCACTCATTGGCGTGTCGGTTTACATGTTGTCTCTGCAGAGGAAGCACTCACTGGTTTGTCAGTTTACACATAGTCCTGTAGATGAAGGACTCATTGGCGTGTCAGTCTACACATTGTTCCTGCAGAGGAAGCACTCATTGGCATGTCAGTTTACACATAGTCCTGCAGAGGAATGACTCATTGGTGTGTCAATTTACACATTGTCTCTGCAAAGGAAGCACCCACTGGCGTGTCTATTAACACATTGTCTCTGCAAAGAAAGCACTCATTGGCATGTCAGTTTACACACTGTCCCTGTAGAGGGAGAACTTGCTGGCGTGTCACTTTACACATTGTCTCTGCAAATAAAGCACTCATTGACATGTCAGTTTACAGATTGGCTCTGCAGAGGAAGCACTCATTGGTGTGTCAGATTTCACATTGTCTCTGCAGAGGAATCACTCATTGGCGTGTCGGTTTACACATTGTCTCTGCAGAGGAAGCACTCATTGGCGTGTCAGTTTACACATTGTCTCTGCAGAGGAAGCACTCATTGGCGTGTCAGTTTACACATTGGCTCTGCAGAGGAAGCACTCGCTGGTGTGTCAGTTTACACATTCTCTGCAGAGGAATCACTCATTGACGTTTGTTTACACAGTCCTGCAGAGCAAGGACTCATTGGCGTGTCAGTTTACACATTGTTCCTGCAGAGGAAGCACTCATTGGCGTGTCACTTTACACATAATCCTGCAGAGGAAGGACTCATTGGTGTGTCAATTTACACATTGTCTCTGCAAATGAAGCACTCACTGGCGGGTCAATTTACACATTGTCTCTGCAGAGGAAGCACTCATCTGCGTGTCGATGTACACATTGTCTCTGCACAGGAAGCACTCACTGTCGTGTCAGTTTACACATTGTCTCTGCAGAGGAAGCACTCACTGGCGTGTCAGTTTACACATTGTCTCTGAAGAGTAGGCACTCACTAGCGTGTCAGTTTACACATAGTCCTGCAGAGGAAGGACTCATTGGTGTGTCAATTTACACATTGTCTCTGCAGAGGAAGCACTCACTGTTGTGTCAGTTCACACATTGTCTCTGCAGAGGAAACACTCATTGGCATGTCAGATTACACATTGACATGCCAGTGAGTGATTCCTCTGCAGAGACAGTTTACACATTGTCCCTGTAGAGGAAGCACTCACTGTCGTGTCAGTTTACACATTGTCTCTGCAGAGGACGCACTCGCTGGCTTGTCAGTTTACACATTCCCTGCAGAGGAAGCACTCATTGGCGTGTCAGTTTACACATAGTCGTGCAGAGGAAGCACTCATTGGCGTTTCAGTGTACACATTGTTCCTGCAGAGGAAGCACTCACTGACGTGTCAGTTTACAGATTGTCTCTGCAGAGGAAGCACTCATTGGCGTGTCAGTTTATACATTGTCTCTGCAGAGGAAGCACTCACTGGTGTGTCAGTTTACACATTGTCTCTGCAGAGGAAGCACTCATTGGTGTGTCAGTTTACACATTGTCTCTGTAGAGGAATCACTCATTGGCGTGTCGGTTTACACATTGTCTCTGTAGAGGAAGCACTCATTGTCGTGTCAGTTTACACATTGTCTCTGTAGAGGAATCACTCATTGGCGTGTCAGTTTGCACATTGTCTCTGTAGAGGAATCACTCATTGGCGTGTCAGTTTACACATTGTCTCTGCACAGGAAGCACTGATTGGCGAGTCAGATTACACATTGTCTCTGCAGAGGAAGCACTCATTGGCGTGTCAGATTACACATTGTCTCTGTAGAGGAAGCACTCATTGGCGTGTCAGTTTACATATTGTTCCAGTAGAGGAAGCACTCATTGGCGTGTCGGTTTACACATTGTCTCTGTAGAGGAAACACTCATTGGTGTGTCAGTTTACACATTATCTCTGTAGAGGAAGCACTCATTGGCGTGTTGGTTTACACATTGCCTCTGCAGAGAAAGCACTCACTGACATGTCAGTTTACACACTGTCCCTGTAGAGGAAGCACTCATTGGCGTGTCAGCGAACACATTGTCTCTGCAGAGAAAGCACTCACTGGCGTGTCAGTTTACACATTGTCTCTGTAGAGGAAGCACTCATTGGCGTGTCAGTTTACACATTGTCTCTGTAGAGGAATCACTCATTGGCGTGTCAGATTACACAGTGTCTCTGTAGAGGAATCATTCATTGACGTGTCGGTTTACACATTGTCCCTGTAGAGGAAGCACTCATTGGCGTGTCAGTTTACACATTGTCTCTGTAGAGGAATCACTCATTGGCGTGTCAGATTACACAGTGTCTCTGTAGAGGAACCATTCATTGACGTGTCGGTTTACACATTGTCCCTGTAGAGAAAGCGCTCATTGGCGTGTCAGTTTACACATTGTGTAAACTGACAAGCCAATGAGTGCTTCCCCTGCAGAGACATTGTCTCTGCAGGGGAAGCACTTATTGGCGTGTCTGTTTACTCATTGTGTCTGTAGAGGAAGCACTCACTGGCATGTCAGTTTACACACTGTCCCTGTAGAGGAAGCACTCGCTGGAGTGTCAGTTTACACATTGTCAGCAGAGGAAGCACTAGCTGGCGTGTCAGTTTACACATAGTCCTGCAGATGAAGGACTCATTGGCGAGTCAGTTTGCACATTGTCTCTGCCGAGGAAACACTCGCTGGAGTGTCAGTTTACACATTGTCTATGCAGAGGAAGCACTCATTGACGTGTCAGTTTACACATTGTCAGAAGAGGAAGCACTCGCTGGAGTATCAGTTTACACATTGTCAGCAGAGGATGTACTCGCTGATGTGTCAGTTTACACATAGTCCTGCAGATGAAGGACTCATTGGTGTGTCAGTTTACACATTGTCAGCAGAGGAAGCACTCGCTGGCGTGTCAGTTTACACATTGTCTCTGCAGAGGAAGCACTCGCTGGCGTGTCAGTTTACACATAGTCCTGCAGAGCAAGGACTCATTGGCGTGTCAGTTTACACATTGTCAGCAGAGGAATAACTCGCTGGCGTGTCAGTTTACACATAGTCCTGCAGATGAAGGACACATTGGCGTGTCAGTTTACACATTGTCAGCAGAGGAATCACTCGCTGGCGTGTCAATTTACACATTGTCTGCAGAGGAATCACTCACTAGCGTGTCAGTTTACACATAGTCCTGCAGATGAAGGACTCATTGGCGTGTCAGTTTACACATTGTCAGCAGAGGAATCACTTGCTGGCGTGTCAGTTTACACATTGTCTGCAGAGTAATCACTCACTGGCGTCTCAGTTTGCACATAGTCCTGCAGATGAAGGACTCATTGGCGTGTCAGTTTACACATTGTCAGCAGAGGAAGCACTCACTAGCGTGTCAGTGTACACATTGTCTCTGCAGAGGAGGCGCTCACTGGCGTGTCAGTTTACACATTGCCCACCTATGCCCCTCCCATCACTGTGGGCTTCCCTTGTGCCCACCTATGCCCATCTGGTTCTTCATGGTGCCCTCTTATGCCCCATTCATGCACCGATGTTCTTCCTGGTGCCCACCTATCCCCCTCCTGTCCAGCAAGGGCCTCCGTGGTGCCCACCTACACCTCTCCCATCCACCGAGAGCCTCCGTGGTGCCCAATAACGCCCCTCCCGTCCGAGGCCCTACCTGGTGCCCACCTACGCCCCCGTCCACCGAGGGGCTCCTTGGGGCCCACCGAAGATCTCCTTCGTGTTCTGGCCTTAGAGTCCGGTGCTGCAGAGCCAGAGTTTTCCAAAGCTGCCTTTTGCAAACTCGCTCTGCTCCGAGCTCTTGCACCGTCCTGTCTCCTTCCCCTGCCGGGGACGGAGCTTGGAAGGAACCCAGTGACAGGAGAAACATAAATCAACTCCACCGTTCGGTTTGACCCCAAATATCGTGGAAATGATGCGCTGCCCCGTCCTGCTTTCTGATCCCCTGCTGGGGCTGCGCTGACCCCCCCCCCCCCCCCCCCCCGTCCTCAGTAGACTCTTCCCCGCCCTGTCCCTCTCTCTCCTTCCATCTCTCCCACCCTCCTCTTCCTCTCTCTCACATGTGCTTCTCCTCTCCCTCCCTGACCTGTCCTGGCCTCTCTTTCATGCCCTCCCAGTAAGGTGTCTCTTGTCCTTCTCTCCTCTGCAGTGGAGCGGCACCTGCAGGAGAGCACACAGTTTGGAGTTGAAGGAACCAGTGTCTTCCTGGAGTGTCAGCCGCGCTCCCCCCAGGCCACCGTCAAGTGGCTGCTGCAGAGAGACGGCTCTTCCCAAAGGAAAGTGGTAGGTGGCATTTTTATTTACCTTTCTTTAGTGCGGGCCACACTGAGTCCCGGGCAACCTGCTCCTCCTCACTCCCTCGCAGTGCATGCTGTCACTGGTCCTCGTAGGCAGTGCTGGTGCAGTGCCTCATCCCTCCCTCACAGTGCATGCGGTCACTGGTCCTTGTGGGCTGTGCTGGTGCAGTGCCTCATCGTCTCATCACAGTGCATGCTGCCACTGGTCCTTGTGGGCAGTGCTGGTGCAGTGCCTCATCGTCTCATCACAGTGCATGCTGTCACTGGTCCTTGTGGGCAGTGCTGGTGCAGTGCCTCATCGTCTCATCACAGTGCATGCTGTCACTGGTCCTTGTGGGCAGTGCTGGTGCAGTGCCTCATCGTCTCATCACAGTGCATGCTGTCACTGGTCCTTGTGGGCAGTGCTGGTGCAGTGCCTCATCCCTCCCTCGCAGTGCATGCTGTCACTGGTCCTTGTGGGCAGTGCTGGTGCAGTGCCTCATCCCTCCCTCACAGTGCATGCTGTCACTGGTCCTTGTGGGCAGTGCTGGTGCAGTGCCTCATCCCTCCCTCGCAGTGCATGCTGTCACTGGTCCTTGTGGGCAGTGCTCGTGCAGTGCCTCATCCCTCCCTCACAGTGCATGCTGTCACTGGTCCTAGTGGGCAGTGCTGGTGCAGTGCCTCATCCCGACCTCACAGTGCATGCTGTCACTGGTCCTTGTGAGCAGTGCTGGTGCAGTGCCTCATCGTCTCATTACAGTGCATGCTGTCACTGGTCCTTCTGGGTAGTGCTGGTGCAGTGCCTCATCGTCTCATCACAGTGCATGCTGCCACTGGTCCTTGTGGGCAGTGCTGGTGCAGTGCCTCATCCCTCCCTCGCAGTGCATGCTGTCACTGGTCCTTGTGAGCAGTGCTGGTGCAGTGCCTCATCGTCTCATCACAGTGCATGCTGTCACTGGTCCTTGTGAGCAGTGCTGGTGCAGTGCCTCATCGTCTCATTACAGTGCATGCTGTCACTGGTCCTTGTGAGCACTGCTGGTGCAGTGCCTCATAGTCTCATCACAGTGCATGCTGTCACTGGTCCTCGTAGGCAGTGCTGGTGCAGTGCCTCATCCCGACCTCACAGTGCATACTGTCACTGGTCCTTGTGAGCAGTGCTGGTGCAGTGCCTCATCATCTCATCACAGTGCATGCTGTCACTGGTCCTAGTGGGCAGTGCTGGTGCAGTGCCTCATCCCGACCTCACAGTGCATGCTGTCACTGGTCCTTGTGAGCAGTGCTGGTGCAGTGCCTCATCGTCTCATTACAGTGCATGCTGTCACTGGTCCTTCTGGGTAGTGCTGGTGCAGTGCCTCATCGTCTCATCACAGTGCATGCTGCCACTGGTCCTTGTGAGCATTACTGGTGCAGTGCCTCATCCCTCCCTCACGGTGCATACTGTCACTGGTCCTTGTGAGCATTGCTGGTGCAGTGCCTCATCCCTCCCTCACGGTGCATGCTGTCACTGGTCCTCGTAGGCAGTGCTGGTGCAGTGCCTCATCCCTCCCTCACGGTGCATACTGTCACTGGTCCTTGTGAGCATTGCTGGTGCAGTGCCTCATCCCTCCCTCACGGTGCATACTGTCACTGGTCCTTGTGAGCATTGCTGGTGCAGTGCCTCATCCCTCCCTCACGGTGCATGCTGTCACTGGTCCTCGTAGGCAGTGCTGGTGCAGTGCCTCATCCCTCCCTCACGGTGCATACTGTCACTGATCCTCGTAGGCAGTGCCTCATCCCGACCTCACAGTGCATGCTGTCACTGGTCCTTGTGAGCAGTGCTGGTGCAGTGCCTCATCGTCTCATCACAGTGCATGCTGTCACTGGTCCTTGTGAGCAGTGCTGCTGCAGTGCCTCATCGTCTCATTACAGTGCATGCTGTCACTGGTCCTTGTGAGCAGTGCTGGTGCAGTGCCTCATCGTCTCATCACAGTGCATGCTGTCACTGGTCCTCGTAGGCAGTGCTGGTGCAGTGCCTCATCCCGACCTCACAGTGCATACTGTCACTGGTCCTTGTGAGCAGTGCTGGTGCAGTGC
The DNA here is from genome assembly GCF_964204655.1 of Triturus cristatus. Taxonomy (NCBI): domain Eukaryota; kingdom Metazoa; phylum Chordata; class Amphibia; order Caudata; family Salamandridae; genus Triturus; species Triturus cristatus. Next base: position 1,243,581,224 of record NC_140593.1, read on the forward strand.
CTCATCGTCTCATCACAGTGCATGCTGTCACTGGTCCTAGTGGGCAGTGCTGGTGCAGTGCCTCATCCCGACCTCACAGTGCATGCTGTCACTGGTCCTTGTGAGCAGTGCTGGTGCAGTGCCTCATCGTCTCATTACAGTGCATGCTGTCACTGGTCCTTCTGGGTAGTGCTGGTGCAGTGCCTCATCGTCTCATCACAGTGCATGCTGCCACTGGTCCTTGTGAGCATTGCTGGTGCAGTGCCTCATCCCTCCCTCACGGTGCATACTGTCACTGGACCTTGTGAGCATTGCTGGTGCAGTGCCTCATCCCTCCCTCACGGTGCATACTGTCACTGGTCCTTGTGAGCATTGCTGGTGCAGTGCCTCATCCCTCCCTCACGGTGCATGCTGTCACTGGTCCTCGTAGGCAGTGCTGGTGCAGTGCCTCATCCCTCCCTCACGGTGCATACTGTCACTGATCCTCGTAGGCAGTGCCTCATCCCGACCTCACAGTGCATGCTGTCACTGGTCCTTGTGAGCAGTGCTGGTGCAGTGCCTCATCGTCTCATCACAGTGCATGCTGTCACTGGTCCTTGTGAGCAGTGCTGCTGCAGTGCCTCATCGTCTCATTACAGTGCATGCTGTCACTGGTCCTTCTGGGTAGTGCTGGTGCAGTGCCTCATCGTCTCATTACAGTGCATGTTGTCACTGGTCCTTGTGGGCAGTGCTGGTGCAGTGCCTCATCCCGAACTCACAGTGCATGTTGTCACTGGTCCTTGTGGGCAGTACTGGTGCAGTGCCTCATCCCTCCCTCACAGTGCATGCTGTCACTGGTCCTTGTGAGCAGTGCTGGTGCAGTGCCTCATCGTCTCATTACAGTGCATGCTGTCACTGGTCCTTCTGGGTAGTGCTGGTGCAGTGCCTCATCGTCTCATTACAGGGCGTGCTGTCACTGGTCCTTCTGGGTAGTTCTGGTGCAGTGCCTCATCCCTCCCTCACAGTGCATGCTGTCACTGGTCCTTGTGAGCAGTGCTGGTGCAGTGCCTCATCGTCTCATTACAGTGCATGCTGTCTCTGGTCCTTGTGGGCAGTGCTGGTGCAGTGCCTCATCCCTCCCTCGCAGTGCATGTTGTCACTGGTCCTTGTGAGCAGTGCTGGTGCAGTGCCTCATCGTCTCATCACAGTGCATGCTGTCACTAGTCCTTCTGGGCAGTGCTGGTGCAGTGCCTCATCGTCTCATTACAGTGCATGCTGTCACTGGTCCTTGTGAGCAGTGCTGGTGCAGTGCCTCATCCCTCCCTCGCAGTGCATGTTGTCACTGGTCCTTGTGGGCAGTGCTGGTGCAGTGCCTCATCCCTCCCTCACAGTGCATGCTGTCACTGGTCCTTGTGAGCAGTGCTGGTGCAGTGCCTCATCGTCTCATTACAGTGCATGCTGTCACTGGTCCTTTTGGGCAGTGCTGGTTCAGTGCCTCATCCCTCCCTCGCAGTGCATGCTGTCACTGGTCCTTGTGAGCAGTGCTGGTGCAGTGCCTCATCCCTCCCTCGCAGTGCATGCTGTCACTGGTCCTTGTGAGCAGTGCTGGTGCAGTGCCTCATCCCTCCCTCACAGTGCATGCTGTCACTGGTCCTTGTGAGCAGTGCTGGTGCAGTGCCTCATCCCTCCCTCACAGTGCATGCTGTCACTGGTCCTTGTGAGCAGTGCTGGTGCAGTGCCTCATCGTCTCATTACAGTGCATGCTGTCACTGGTCCTTGTGGGCAGTGCTGGTGCAGTGCCTCATCCCTCCCTCGCAGTGCATGCTGTCACTGGTCCTTGTGAGCAGTGCTGGTGCAGTGCCTCATCCCTCCCTCGCAGTGCATGCTTTCACTTGTCCTTGTGAGCAGTGCTGGTGCAGTGCCTCATCGTTTCATTACAGTGCGTGCTGTCACTGGTCCTTCTGGGTAGTTCTGGTGCAGTGCCTCATCCCTCCCTCGCAGTGCATGCTGTCACTGGTCCTTGTGAGCAGTGCTGGTGCAGTGCCTCATCGTCTCATTACAGTGCATGCTGTCACTGGTCCTTGTGGGCAGTGCTGGTGCAGTGCCTCATCCCTCCCTCGCAGTGCATGCTGTCACTGGTCCTTGTGAGCAGTGCGGGTGCAGTGACTCATCCCTCCCTCGCAGTGCATGCTGTCACTGGTCCTTGTGAGCAGTGCTGGTGCAGTGCCTCATCCCTCCCTCACAGTGCATGCTGTCACTGGTCCTTGTGAGCAGTGCTGGTGCAGTGCCTCATCCCTCCCTCACAGTGCATGCTGTCACTGGTCCTTGTGAGCAGTGCTGGTGCAGTGCCTCATCGTCTCATTACAGTGCATGCTGTCACTGGTCCTTGTGGGCAGTGCTGGTGCAGTGCCTCATCCCTCCCTCGCAGTGCATGCTGTCACTGGTCCTTGTGAGCAGTGCTGGTGCAGTGCCTCATCCCTCCCTCGCAGTGCATGCTTTCACTGGTCCTTGTGAGCAGTGCTGGTGCAGTGCCTCATCGTCTCATTACAGTGCGTGCTGTCACTGGTCCTTCTGGGTAGTTCTGGTGCAGTGCCTCATCCCTCCCTCGCAGTGCATGCTGTCACTGGTCCTTGTGAGCAGTGCTGGTGCAGTGCCTCATCGTCTCATTACAGTGCATGCTGTCACTGGTCCTTGTGGGCAGTGCTGGTGCAGTGCCTCATCCCTCCCTCGCAGTGCATGCTGTCACTGGTCCTTGTGAGCAGTGCGGGTGCAGTGACTCATCCCTCCCTCACAGTGCATGCTGTCACTGGTCCTTGTGAGCAGTGCTGGTGCAGTGCACATCGCTCCATCACAGTGAATGGCTTCCTGTCCAGGCACTCTCCGTCCTGCCAGACCTTGCAGCAGTCTCCGTCTGTGCAGCTGGAGTAAGGCCCTCTCTGTCTAGCATGAGCCCCGGGCACTCTACGTCCGGACACCCTCCACCCCCTAAATAAAAACATCCAGTTTATCATATTTCTCACGAATTTGAGGTAGAGGTATACTTCGAAACAGTTCACCTGTCAGTAAATATACTGGTGTTTTACAAGTGCCAGCTCCTGGGGCTACAAGGGGCTGGTCCGAGCTCTTCCTGCGCCGGTGTTGTACATAGGACGCACCCACCCCTTTGCCCCCGGCGCTCTCTGCGTCTTATGGCCCCTGGCGCTGATTCAGAGGCGGCAGGAGGAGAAGGGCACACCTGGCTGCTGCTGCCCCTCCCTGTTGGGGGGCAGTGGGGGCCATGCACCCACACCGGTGGTCTCTGCATCTCCAAAGCGCCCCCGCCCTTTAACCACAAAGCGGTACTGAAAGCAGGTGCATTAACCCACTGGTCTCCCTGTCCCGGTGACAGCCTGCCTGCTTACACTCTGGGGTGGGGCAGTGGAGGGCTCTGTCCAGTGACAGCCTGCCTGCTTGTACTCTGGGGTGGGGCAGTGGAGGGCTCTGTCCAGTGACAGCCTGCCTCCTTGTACTCTGGGGTGGGGCAGTGGAGGGCTCTGTCCAGTGACAGCCTGCCTGCTTGTACTCTGGGGTGGGGCAGTGGAGGGCTCTGTCCAGTGACAGCCTGCCTCCTTGTACCCCTGTACGCAGGGGTTCTGCTGATGAAAACCTTTCCGGATCCAGTCTGACGCCTGGGAATATTCTAAGGTAAGGAATCTATCACTAACTAATGTCTCTTACAGATATATCGTTACACAAGTAACTTGTGCTTTTTGGATATTCTTTATCTCGCTCAACTCTCCCAGTGCATAAGTAGTCCCACCCACCAAGCGGGACACATTGTGGATCTCATATGCACCAACTTTTCCATCGAGGTAGAAGACCCTTGTCCGGTCCCCTGCTCTGACCATTTTCTAACCTATTTCTCATGGACAATCATCAATGCTAACCCCCCTGGCTAGATGCCACAGTAAACCAGCATTCAGCAAAATTGATCCGCACACATTCAATCAGGCATTGTACGCCGCTAGGCCTGCCCTCCTGGGTGATCTTGAGGGCGGTCTTGCTGGTTTTACAGACTGGGTGACTAGTGCTGTGGACACGTTAGCTCCGTCTAGCCCTCCCAGGCTTTCCAGGGAGTCTCCTTCTAAACCTTGGTTCACCCCGGAACTTAAAATGCTCAAACATGATTGCAAAGTTCTGGAGCGAAGGTGGCTTTTATTCAGTTCGCATTGACTCTGCTAACAATAATGCTTCATGTTCCCTACCGCTCAATTAATTACGTCTCCTTAGACTGATTACGTCTCCTCGACTGATTCCTGGAGGTAAGATCTGTACCATACAAGCATCTTTTATCCCTTATCCCTTGTGACAGTGCCTTAGGGGTCGTGTCAGTGACATCCTCTGCCCACCCTACTCGCTTCCTTCAGGCTTTCAGTCCCCTGGTCCTGCCTGAATCTCTGAAACTCTTAAAGGGCCTGAAATCGGGCTCTCCCGCGGACCCCTGCTCGGCCAGACTGTTGGCAGCAGCAGCTGAGACTATTAATGCAGAGGCGAACGCTATTATTAATCTGTCCCTGCAGAAAGCTTGCGTCCCGGCAGTCTGGAAGCAGGCCAAGATTCTTCCCCTCTTAAAAAAGCCCTCTTTAGACCCCCTTAACCTAGGGAACTTCCGCCCTATTTCCCTCTTGCCCAGCTTAGCTAACGTCTGTGAAAAAGCTGTGACTAAACAACTCACTGAGCTTGTGAATAGCGCAGACCTCCTGCACCTGGCACAATCAGGGTTTAGGGCCGCTCACGGCACCGAATCAGCCTTGGTAGAGGTCTCGGAAGCCCTCCGGGAGAGTCTGGACGCTGGTGGTAGGGCGGCATTGATTTTGCTCGACTTATCGGCGGCGTTCGACATGGTCCCGCACTCTCGGCTTCTCACGCGACTCACTGAGATAGGGGTCTCTCGCTCAGTATGGGGCTGGATCAAGTCTTTCCTGGACGGACGAGTCCAGCAGGTCTGACTTCCGCTGGCCTCTTCTACTCCACAGACAGTGACCACCGGGGTCCCCCAGGGGTCCTCCCTTAGCCCCCTTCTTTTTAACATTTATGTTACACCATTGGTTTACTTGGCGGAAGAACTGGGGGCAAACATCGCCTACGCTGACGATACACAGCTTCTTTTTACATGGGAGAAGAATACAGACTCAATCTCTTCTGCGAAGCTATGCTTGTCCTCCATTTTTAAATGGCTGGCCTCCTCGCAGCTTAAATGCAATGAGGAGAAGTCCGAGATTCTCCTCTTTGGGACTTTTCCCCCTAAGTCTAGGGACACCCTCTGGCCAGCAGAGTCCCCCCTGCCTACCTCTATCGGGAAGCCCGTAAAGAACTTGGGGGTCTGGTTTGAGGAGAACCTTGCCTTTCACACTCAAGTTAAGAAGCTTGCCGGCACGTGTTTCGGCCTTCTTAAAACCCTTAGGAAATTTCTCCCCTGTCTGCCTAGGGCTGCTAAGGAGACAGTTATCCGCGCCCTCATTCTATCCCGGCTGGACTACGCTAATGCGCTTTATGTGGGCATTTCTGGCTACCTGCAGGTGGTCCAGAATGCGGCAGCCAGACTTCTACTTGACTTGCCTTTCAGAAGTAGTGTGAGCCACCACCTGCGAGCATTGCACTGGCTGCCTGTGATGGCAAGGGTAAGGGTCAAATCGTTAGTCATTGCCCATCGTGCGCTCTACGGCCAAGGACCTACTTACCTGCAAAAACGTTTCTCCTTCTATGCTCATTTGAGACAATTACGCTCCTCGTCTCAACTTCTGGCCCTGGTTCCCCGCTTTAAATGCCAGAGGTTAGGTGGCAGCTCGCTCGCCCGGAAAGCGGCCGTGGTTTGCAACGCCCGACCCTTTGCTCTTCGGAACATTGAGGATCCACTGGCTTTTAGAAATTCCTGAAAACTCCTCTCTTTGCCGATGTTTCATTCTCCGCCCCTCGCTGGCTCTACGCCGGGACAGTCCTGAATATCTGTGTGCGCTATAAAATAAAATAACATAACAATCTGATAATAATGATGTGATCTTGGTCATATACATATATGTGTCAATTGTGCACATCGACATCGACCTTTCCAATGTTAACACGTTCTACGGGCAGATTAAGGTACCTAAATTCTAGGACTTCATGAGTTAAATGGCAAGATTGAGCTGTTTGGTTTGGGATGAAATAGAGAGTGCCTTGATTTTGGAAGAGAACATCTGGTCTGTTGAACAGCATCTCTTGAAGCACTAGACAGAGGTCGAAGTGTGGTGAACCAGGACTGTCTGGCCCACTTTGGGGCTACGTCAGTGAGGGTGAGGGATGTTTACTGGAGCTTCTGAACCTTGAATGGAAGAAGTGGGAAAGGTGGAAAAGCATTGGCAAATATCCCTCACCAGTTCATCCATAGGGGGAAGGGATGTGGTGCCGCGGCCAGGGTGACTGACTCCGGAATCTGGGGATCACGGTTCGATCGCCGGCGGCAGATTAGCCCAGCACCATGCGACTCTGGGCAATCGCTTGCTTAATCTTCCCGATGGCCCCCAGCGCCTAGAGACCCTTACGGTTGATTGTTCGCACTTTACAAATGTGGATTATTATCATAGTGAATAAGCGCATGGAAACCTAGAGGCGAAGATTGGGCATTTTGCATTTTTGGCTATGGTGAACAGGTCTATGCGGGGAACCCCCAACGGTGGAAGTTTGGGAGTAGGACTTGGGGGTGAAGTTCCCATTCATGGATTTGTTGAGGAATCCTGCTGATCAGGTTTACAAAGTTGTTGTCCACCCCATGTGTGTGTTGTATGGGGAGAAGGACCTGGCGATGGCTCACCCACGATAGCCGAAGGGAGAGTGTGCCGTCGTGGTCCTGCACGTAAAACATGGCAGATGTGTTGTCCGTCCAGACAAGAACTCTCTTGTATGAATGAGGGGGTGGAAGACGCGGAGGGCTCATTGTATCGCCATCAACTCCAGATGATTGATGTGGAGATCGGGTGTCCACACCCCTTGTACGGTCAAGTCTTGTAAGTCTGACCCCAACTAGTCAGGGAGGCGTCTGGGGTGATGGTCACTGAAAGGGCTGTCCCTGCAGCAGATTTGGGGCATCCCGCCCCTGCAGAGAGCGATGAAGTGTGTGAAGCGTGCACGCCTGTTGACACTTTCACAAAACACTGCTGCACTGACATGCAAACAAGACAAGAAGCACATGATGGGAAAATGGTCCTTAAACCACGTTCAATGATATCCCAACCACTTTCCACAAGCCACAACTATAAATGAGGTGCGGAAGGTACTGCTTTCCAGTCTTTGCAGAGCTTGTGTTCTATTAGAATATGTGCTGCACACAGGGCACATTGAAACCTGTAACACTCGGGCTGTAGCCTGTGTCGCTGCAGATTCACAAGTGCCCTGCTCCTGCTCATAGATGCAGCAAAGTAGAGGGGTACTGGAATAAACAATTCCATAGTATGGAGCACACATACTCAGACTCTCTTTGAGGGGTGGCACATACTCAGACTCTCTTTGAGGGGTGGCACATACTCAGACTCTCTTTGAGGGGTGGCACATACTCAGACTCTCTTTGAGGGGTGGCACATACTCAGACTCTCTTTGAGGGGTGGCACATACTCAGACTCTCTTTGAGGGGTGGCACATACTCAGACTCTCTTTGAGGGGTGGCACATACTCAGACTCTCTTTGAGGGGTGGCATATACTCAGACTCTCTTTGAAGGGTGGCACATACTCACTCTCTTTGAGGGGTGGCACATACTCAGACTCTCTTTGAGGGGTGGCACATACTCAGACTCTCTTTGAGGGGTGGCACATACTCAGACTCTCTTTGAGGGGTGGCACATACTCAGACTCTCTTTGAGGGGTGGCACATACTCAGACTCTCTTTGAGGGGTGGCACATACTCAGACTCTCTTTGAGGGGTGGCACATACTCAGACTCTCTTTGAGGGGTGGCACATACTCAGACTCTCTTTGAGGGGTGGCACATGCACATACTCAGACTCTCTTTGAGGGGTGGCATATACTCAGACTCTCTTTGAAGGGTGGCACATACTCACTCTCTTTGAGGGGTGGCACATACTCAGACTCTCTTTGAGGGGTGGCACATACTCAGACTCTCTTTGAGGGGTGGCACATACTCAGACTCTCTTTGAGGGGTGGCACATACTCAGACTCTCTTTGAGGGGTGGCACATACTCAGACTCTCTTTGAGGGGTGGCACATACTCAGACTCTCTTTGAGGGGGTGGCACATACTCAGACTCTCTTTGAGGGGTGGCACATACTCAGACTCTCTTTGAAGGGTGGCACATACTCAGACTCTCTTTGAGGGGTGGCACATACTCAGACTCTCTTTGAGGGGTGGCACATACTCAGACTCTCTTTGAGGGGTGGCACATACTCAGACTCTCTTTGAGGGGGTGGCACATACTCAGACTCTCTTTGAGGGGTGGCACATACTCAGACTCTCTTTGAGGGGTGGCACATACTCGGACTCTCTTTGAGGGGTGGCACATACTCAGACTCTCTTTGAGGGGTGGCACATACTCAGACTCTCTTTGAGTGGGTGGCACATACTCAGACTCTCTTTGAGGGGTGGCACATACTCAGACTCTCTTTGAGGGGTGGCACATACTCAGACTCTCTTTGAGGGGTGGCACATACTCAGACTCTCTTTGAGGGGTGGCACATACTCAGATTCTCTTTGAGGGGGTGGCACATACTCGGACTCTCTTTGAGGGGTGGCACATACTCAGACTCTCTTTGAAGGGTGGCACATACTCAGACTCTCTTTGAAGGGTGGCACATACTCAGACTCTCTTTGAGGGGTGGCACATACTCAGACTCTCTTTGAGTGGGTGGCACATACTCGGACTCTCTTTGAGGGGTGGCACATACTCAGACTCTCTTTGAAGGGTGGCACATACTCAGACTCTCTTTGAGGGGTGGCACATACTCAGACTCTCTTTGAAGGGTGGCACATACTCAGACTCTCTTTGAGGGGGTGGCACATACTCAGACTCTCTTTGAGGGGGTGGCACATACTCAGACTCTCTTTGAGGGGTGGCACATACTCAGACTCTCTTTGAGGGGTGGCACATACTCAGACTCTCTTTGAGGGGTGGCACATACTCAGATTCTCTTTGAGGGGGTGGCACATACTCGGACTCTCTTTGAGGGGTGGCACATACTCAGACTCTCTTTGAAGGGTGGCACATACTCAGACTCTCTTTGAGGGGTGGCACATACTCAGACTCTCTTTGAGGGGTGGCACATACTCAGATTCTCTTTGAGGGGGTGGCACATACTCGGACTCTCTTTGAGGGGTGGCACATACTCGGACTCTCTTTGAGGGGTGGCACATACTCAGACTCTCTTTGAGGGGTGGCACATACTCAGATTCTCTTTGAGGGGGTGGCACATACTCGGACTCTCTTTGAGGGGTGGCACATACTCGGACTCTCTTTGAGGGGTGGCACATACTCAGACTCTCTTTGAAGGGTGGCACATACTCAGACTCTCTTTGAGGGGTGGCACATACTCAGACTCTCTTTGAGTGGGTGGCACATACTCAGACTCTCTTTGAGGGGTGGCACATACTCAGACTCTCTTTGAAGGGTGGCACATACTCAGACTCTCTTTGAGGGGTGGCACATACTCAGACTCTCTTTGAAGGGTGGCACATACTCAGACTCTCTTTGAGGTGGTGGCACATACTCAGACTCTCTTTGAGGGGGTGGCACATACTCAGACTCTCTTTGAAGGGTGGCACATACTCAGACTCTCTTTGAGGGGTGGCACATACTCAGACTCTCTTTGAGTGGGTGGCACATACTCAGACTCTCTTTGAGGGGTGGCACATACTCAGACTCTCTTTGAAGGGTGGCACATACTCAGACTCTCTTTGAAGGGTGGCACATACTCAGACTCTCTTTGAGGGGTGGCACATACTCAGACTCTCTTTGAGGGGTGGCACATACTCAGACTCTCTTTGAGGGGTGGCACATACTCAGACTCTCTTTGAGGGGGTGGCAGGAGCAGGAAACTTATACAATTTAAGGTGGAATCCTTGTCCTGGTGCATTGTGGGTTTCTGCGATGTGATCATGAATCATTTGCAGCGTGCGCGAAACCTAATACTTGTCGAAAAACTAGTTGTCATTTTGCAAACCCAAAAGTACATGCTAAGTCAGTGCGCACCGCATGAGTCTATAACACTACATGCTAAACTCCAAATGTTACAAGTACTGTCTTCCGTACCCATCGACTATTTTGAACAAAAAGCAAAGGGCCAGTTTTATCAAGGGTTCGCGCCAACCTTGTGCCATGCGAAGGGATGAAAGGGCGACGGAAAACCTATGTGAGATTTACCAAGCCACGCAAGGCTGCCTTGCGTGACCCTGCGCGACCCTGTGTGAACTTGCGTGACCCTGCGTGACCCTCCACGGCTTGATAAATCTCGAGTAACTCAAGGGAGCATAAATCGCTATCTTGCATTGCTCCGCCCCAGGGAGGCATCTCATGAGTGGAGCGTGGGTGTTACCTCCAATGGATTTGGTGCATTTACCATTAGTGGTAGACCTGGGTATGCATCAATTTGCTACGCCTCCCCAGGACAAGGAGCAGGATCATGACACGCAGCATAGCCAGGTGGCCCGCTACTCTGCGCTGAGGGAAAGAGCGATAAATAGGCCCCAAGTTGTTGAATAGTAACTGCAGTTCACGGCTTTTAACCTCACCAGATAGAAGGTGGGAGTAGAGGGTTGTCGGCCTCACTGAGTGTGAAACCTCTGTGCACGTGCTAGAAGTCGATATTTTATTGACCAGAGTAGAAGCAAAGGGTGTTTCAAGGGTCTCCATCCAGAGTGAAGAGTGTTGGGAGAGAAAAGGGGGGTCCAGAGGGTTCTCACAGCACTGGGCCAGGAGGGACTAAAGTGGAGGGGGATGACTGAAGGATGCAGGTGGTGGTGGTGGTGGTGGTGGTGGGACTGGTAGATATGTCTCCTGAGAGTCCCTAGGTCATGAAGTGAATAGTAAAGTCGAGTGGCATTCCCAGCACTGTGGCGACAGTGGGAGAACGCGCATGTGGTAAGCTACCAGTGATAGACAGCAGGCCGCGGCAGCCCTCGTCCTTCGCCTTCATTCTCTTTGCATTGTGCCGTCTCTCTCATTGTACCTCTGCCATGCAATGTCTGAACCTCCTCTTTTTTTCTAGATCGGGCGAGAGAAGGTGTTGGTGAAGACAAGCCATGGTATCCTGCTAAAGACAGTGCTAAAAAACGACACTGGCCTGTACCACTGCGTAGCCACTGAGAACCGCTTCAAACACACCGTGGCTCGCATTCGACTGCGGGTTCTAGATCGATACCTGGTGGACATGGCCTCGATGGACCTAGCCTCCATGGAAGACCCTCCGCCAGATGGGCAGCCGCTGCCCCGGTCCCCTGCTCCTTCCCTGGCAAGGGGTCTGCCGGAGGTGTTCGAAGAGCCAGAACTGCAGGTCATCAACCAGTACTGTGAGAGCTACTGGCAGCAGCTAAGTCACGGACCCCGGCCTAAACGAATGGGTGAACTCTCATCCGCGCAGCTGGCACCAGACCCTGGCACTGGGTGACCATGCAGAAGGGTAGCGATTCCCACGTACGAGTGCCTAGCCTTTCCCTTGCAGCCAGCGGTGCCTTGTGCTACGCCTCCATGTCAGACCATATCCAGGGGGCAGGGTGTGCTGTTTGCAGGGGAGGGAAAGGAATTGGCCAACATTTTAACTACTGGAATGAGACAAACAAGTTATGTTGTGGAAGCTGAATTTAAGTTGTGTGTGTCGGGATGTGGTGTAGGAAGGTAAGGGTTTTTTCTGCGCATACATTGCAGCACTGCTACTAACTATGGGTTGCTTTGGCGTCCCAGACTGTAATCCGGATGATGAACTAGTACTTTGGTCCAGGCAGTGGTTTTTGGGAGGTTCCTGGCTGGATGGATGCTATCGGCGTTGGTGTGTAAGGAGAGGGGATCCTGGGTATTATCTGTGGACACTGCCTTGGCTCTAGGCCACAAAGCGGGCCACGTATTTATGTTTGGCTTCCACAAACCTCTCTCTGTGGTCATTGCCACTACTATGGTCACGGGCACGATTTGGGGTCCACAGGGGACAGGACAAGATCATTGGCTTCTTAGGGGGGCTCATGGCAGCATTGCCAGCCATGGGTGTGGTGTGCGCCGTGTGTATAGTGGGGAGCTTCGTGGCTAGTGTGTCATTGCGATTAGAAGACAATGGTGGCAAATATGAATGGGTGGAGGACTAGAGTGCTGTGTGAGTCTTAGCTCAGGTTTATATTCAGAGGGTGGTGGACAGCTTGGTATACTTGGGGGGGCATTGCCAAGGTCCCTCAAATAAACCTTGAGGCGCTCCTAGAGTCATGTCCATTATTCTTAGCTGAGGTTGGAGTGTTTGGCCTACACTGGCGGAAGGGCTCAGCAGCCCGGAGTACAGAGGGACCATGATCGAGTGGTGGCCTTGGTGAGGAGGGCATGATGTGGTGAGATGCAGAAGAGGACCATGCCTAAGGCTAGACTCTGTGGGCATCACTAGGGGTCATAGTTAGAATAACGGCCATAGATACAGATCCGCGCTATAGCTGTTGGCAAGTTTCTGGGAACGGTGGGAAGCTAGGAGTATGGTGGGCTTGATACAATGATCAGGGTTCAAGTATATGCCTTGGCTTCAGAGGGTTGCTATGTTGTAGAGGGGGGCTGTAACTATGGGTTCAGGATAGGATTAGCAGTCGGGGTAGGGTGGGAAGCTCAGGGTATGTTGGGGGTCCACAGTGATGGGTGCCAGGCAATCTATATGCTTGAGGGTGAGTTACAGTTTTAATTAGGGATACTGATTTCAATGTGATTCCCTGCGTACTGGGTGGCCTGTCATTTTTAGCTCTGATTTACGCTTGGTCGTACATCTGGATTATAATAATTTGAAGTCACTGATGTAGGTTGGGGGGGAGGGTCTATTTAGGTTGCACTGGGGACCATGGATGTGTGTTGGAGTCAAATGGAGAAACATATCATACTTTTGTTTTTGTTATAGGGTAATAATTGCCTTTTGAATTAAATTGTGGAAAAGTAATTGCTTTAAGAGTTAGAGGCAGCTGATTCTGTTTAGGTGTTTGGGACTGGGTAGGGTTTTGGAAATGGGGTGAATAATTTGGTTTTGGCTTCATTAAATGTTGGAGGATCAGTTGATTTACATTGTATGGTGTTGATTACCATGGTCTGGTTTTGGGCTGGTAAAGGTGGGGGCCAGGGTATAGGGTAGGGCTGTAAATTGGCATTTTATTGTACAGGTTTCGGTCACTTTAGGGGGGAGTTGGCCTTCAACATGTTAGAAGAATGTGAGCACGCACAAGGTTGACATTTGGTTGAGGTTTCTTTCTGCTATAGGTTAGCTGCTGGAAGGCTTTGTACTTCTGTGAGGCCAAACATGGCACTAGGGTATAGTTGGTGTCTCTAAGGAACACTACTTTTGGTGCTGGGTTTTGTGTCCCCTGGGATCTGTATTTGTAGTTTGTCTTGTAATTAATTACTTGGACGTGAAGACGCTGAGCTGGCGATGAGAATGGTTTGTCTGCATTTGAAAATGGCTTTAAGAGCCTGGCTTCTCTTTCTTTGAGGTGCTGCGCTGGGCATTGGGGGCTTTCAGTGTTATTCAGTATTCATTTGGGGAAGTATTACTCATATGGGCCAAACGTTTTGTTGTCATTCGATGCTTGTTAGAACCTTCGTTTGGCGAAAGAGGAGAGGGTGGTTGTTTCTTTCTTCAAGGGGATATTTCTACCTCTGTGCAGGACACAGGTTTGCTTGGCTTCAGCCTTTTTGGGGGACTTGTAGTTGTCTGAGAACAAGCAGTGACGTAGCAGGGGTTTGTTTCAGTGGAGCGTGTGATTGTATTCCTGTGTTGAGGTGGTCGTTGAGAGTCAATCCCTGGATTTCGTTTTGGATGGGGGAGGAGGATTGCTTTGACGAGTGTAATAATGTATCTGTGTTGAGGTTGCCTTTGACAGAAACATGTAGTTTTGGCTTTGTGCTGAGATTGTCTTTGAGAGGATTCCTTCGAGTTAGGGAAGGAGCCGGGGCACGTATATCTGGGCTTGGGTTACATTTGGAGCCAAAGCTTTGTGTTTAGGCGTCTGTAAGGAGGTATTTACAGATGATGAAGTGATTTTAGAAGCCAAAGCTTAGGGGATGGTGTTGACAGGAGTGGTTTGGCATGCATTGGTGTTTAGGTGGTCTCTAAGATGGTGCAGCTTTGTGTATTCGTCTTTGACAGCACAGCTTGCCGAGGGCCTAGCGTGGTTGACAACAATGGAGACACCAATTCGATGTTCCACCATTCGGCAGTCACTACTGCAGTGATTACATCTGCAGGAAGCAACAGAATTATGTCCACATTTTTCACCCTGGTGATGAGGGCCATAGAAGAATCCTAAGATAGGGCGCACTTCACTGCCACCACAATTCATGTCGAAGTAGACTCCTCAAGAGCGCCATCCTTCCTTTCATCGGGGTGCATATTTGTGAGGTCTCCTCTTGGTCCTACTGCTCATGCCCAGAGTATGGGGTTTGTGCCTGGGATGGCCACTCTGACCCTGAACACGCACTGAAGGCCACGCCACCTCTTCTCGTCTGGAATCCCATTTGTGTGGCTGAGCTTGGAAACCCCTTTGCCCCCGATGGATTCCCAGGAAGAGAGATGTTCTCATGGAGTTCAAAAAGACTAGGGCCAGGGCCATCGTTCGCTCTAAAACGCTCTGTATATCAAGCGATGATCAACGGTGCATTGCGTTAAGCCACATCTTGATGCTGATTTTTGGGCACCTCTGGTCCTGAGTCTTGACAGTCTCATATACGTACAATGAACACATCTGGTCACTGAAAGAAGTCCTACACCCACTCCCACTGTGATGGCAGAGCCATCGTACATTCTAGGAGTAAGCTGGTGATCCCTGCAGATCACCCAAACCTGGTACCCTAACCATTAATGGAATGACACCACCACTGGAACAAGGAACAAAACGCCACAGTAGGCGACATCTTTTCTGCCAGGATCGATCTAACCAACTCCAAAGGAAGTGGTGCAGACCAAGAGTCCTTTCTCAGCTGCAACTTGACACTCCAGTGATGCTGACATCCCATCCAGCTGCCCTCTGCTTTTGGAAGTGTTTGGGGCCATTATTTAGATTGAGAACTCTCATTAGTGAGTCCTTGACCTGAACACAATCTTAGACTGATATGCAATGACCAGGCGTCTTGTGTGTACCAGGGAAGGACCCTCACCTGCCACCTCTCGAAGACTGAGGGTTCTTCTACTGTGATGAAGTACTTGCATGCCACTGCATCTCTTACGCTCTCTTCACTCTGGCCTCTCAAGGCTCGGAGGCGCCCTTTCTTACTAACCAGGCACTGGCACCTGGGCTTCGATTTTCTATGATTCTGTGTGAATTTTGTGGCACATCTCCCGACACAAAATCACTTTTGGTATTTACTAAGCCACACAAAGTCACTTTGCATGACTTTGAGTGGTTTAGTAAATACAAAGTAATGCAAACCTTACGTTACTTTGTGGCTGGTAGACGCTACATGGGTGGAGCTTGGATGTTCCCGTGCATCCACCCAGGGCGTTCCATGCATCCACCCAGGTATTTCAATGCAAACGCAGATTTACAAAGACTGGTACACATGGGTTTGTGCCAAAATGGTGTGCCTACCTGACAGGTGTAAGAAGGAGAAATATCTTTATTTGTCCTCGTTACTTCTTTCTAGAGGAATATGCCTCTAAAGATTGTTTTTGTGCAGTAAATTGCATCTTATTCTCAGACATATCATGACTCAAGTAATCTCTGACCTCAATCCTGATCTTGCCTTTTTCTCCATTTAAGGTCAACTCACTCACTTTCAGCACCTCTGACGACTCCTAAACAAATTATGCTCTTGCCAATGCTTTCCATAGATCAATATGAAGTATGTGACAGCCTGCAAATCTTTAAAGAAGGCATGCATTATTTGGTGAAAGACCATGGAGACAGACACCAACCCAAGACTGTGTGATAAAAGATGGCAAATGCCTGGATTCTTTGTGTGATGCGTGGTACGCAGAAGGGAGATTGTGAATTTAATTAAAACTTCTGCTACATCTAAAAATGTCAAAATTACTTTAATATCAGGAAAGTTACGGAGATCCATCCAAATGCAGGCATTTTGGCCTTCGTCGCCGATATTGCTGGAGAGAGCCAACCAGAGCTCTCAATTGTCTCGATCACGGTACAGCACACAAACCATTCAAATCGCAGGAAAAACTTAGGATAGGTACCTCCATTACAAACCATCTTCAATCTTCCTGTTTGTGGACTTGATCAGTTGTTTGCGATGATTGGGACCCAACTTAATCCATGGATCCTACTGTTCCATCATGTGTCGTCCTTGGCCACTCACACATAGGCCCATATTCCTCCCATCAAACTAACACGGTCTCGAGCGATCCTGTTCTCTTCTATCCAGGCTTCCTTCCTCCTATCAAACAAACATGGTCTTGAACGATCCTGTCTGTTCTATCCCGGCTTACTTCCTCCCATCAAACCAACGCAGTCTCAAGTGATCATGTTCTATTCTGTCCAGGCTTACATCCATTCACCATGGAATAATATTTGTTCACTGACCCATCAGTATGTCCAACAGTTTCTCGGGTGGAAGAAACTTTTATATTCTCTGCTCTTATATCACGTATCAATAATGCAAACACTTCTAGCAATAGAAACAAATCCCTGCTGTGCCCTACAAACATGCCTCAAATCCCTCCGTTTATCCCAATCCAGTGCAAAAGGACCTGGACATTGGAGGAAAGGTAGAGGTTGCATAACACTTTCCATTGTACACGCACTCCGTTGCCTTTTCGTTAGGTTTGTGCCTTAGAAATACCACACGCATAGAAACAAAGCAACACTGATTCCCAACGGAATGCTGCATACAATCCATACTGCTGGTTAACCGCTAAAGAACTCGCGAGCAGGTCTTTAAGGAAGCAACTGGAATGCAATTTCTCTACTTCTGTAACAACTTTTGAAAATGGTGTCTGTCCGGTCACTGGTATACACAAATTCAACAAAACAAAAAAATTGTCTTGGTGAATATTTTCATTGTAGACAAGGCACTACACATTGGTGAATACTGCTCAACATAAAATGTGCACACCTGACATGCTGTAGTGCCAGCAGGCTGAGAAACCTATAACTGCAGCAGCAAAATAAAAAAACAAAGTCATCTGTGCTTTTTGCATAGTCCTGAGTATTGTAACTCCTCGTACATTGTTCAGTCCAATGGCAAAAGAGAATGTGTCTGGCTTCCTTTGGGTGTTAGACGACAGAGGTGCTGTCATGTGAAGCACCCACTATACCATCCAGCATATTGATGTACACAACTTCCGGCCTGCAACCAATGCTGTGTCTTTCTACCCCTCGACACCAAAGATGGATCTCACCACAAACCTTGTGCACAACAAACAGTTGTTAATGAGTGAAAAGGCTCTGAATGGCGCTACGCGCTCCCGTAGGTTTCGCCACGGCATACGTCTGCATGCATGGTTGTAATTACAGAGTTCCCTATTCCACAGAAGATGCTTCCCACTCACACAGACACACCGCAGTCTATCGTGCAAGTACGAACGTAGACTGTGGCAATGGTAACACTGAACCCCACAGCTCAGGTGCCGACATAGCAACCCAACGGGTTACTCTGTCTTCTAGTAGAGAGGCAGTCAGCACTCCAGGAATGAAGAGGGCTCCCCAAGTCAAAGACAACCTGCGCTGTCCACAGGGACATGTGCTACAGCTTGACCACTGCTCCACTCACAGCATCTTGAACAGACCAGACGTAGAAGGGCAGAAGGAAGACCCTTTATGGACCAAGGCAGGAACCACTACACAGAAGTAGCAGGAAGGCAGTAACTCGCGCGTTTGGAGATCCCCTCACAAGATGCAGTGAAGTTATAATACATTCCAGGTGAAGGTATGCCTTGCGACACAAGGGAATCCAAGGTGCTCGGACAAGTACGTGGGATAAGTTGATGCGCAGTAGGAGCTCCAGCGGGGCGATGGGGCTTCAGAAGTAGGAGATAACTCAAACCTTGGTTGTGAGGATGGGAGCTTTATTAATACATTTGGAGCTGTGCACACCTGTAGCTAGCACTAGGACACCTCATGGCGATAACTACGTGCTTTATAAAATGCGTTATTATTAAGTAACACAAGCCCTCCTCCAACAGCTGGACACAGCCTCAGTGCACGGTGGGCCTTGACAGTCACACACACCCTGCTCATCCACACAGCACTGGAGGGGATCTTCACACTCCTAGTACCGTCCAGGTACAGTCTCCTCCTCCTCCGGTGATCACGCCATCAGCACGACGCCCCTCTCCCCATTCACTCAGGCAGCTCCACCTACAGGTGCCATCATGCGTCCTGCTCAGCACATGTTGGCTCGGTCAGTGTGTGTGATCCTGGGTGAATCTGGTGATTCCAGCTTCTAAAACCAGATAAGAGCTGGTCACACGGCTACAGCTGGGAGGCCCGGTGCCTACCCTAACAGAAAGCTCTTCAAAGCTCCACGTTAGTCAATGAACCCACGCTTGAGGTGTGTTTGACAGCATATCACAGGTAGGGGGTTGTAAGGTTGTTGTGGGGACATTTGTGGATTGACATCTTAGATGATACAGCGTTGAGCTGGTACTATTTTAGTAAAAGTTTGTTGTGTTTATGCGTTTTTTGGATGTGATCCCGAAGGCCACAACTGTGCATTGTGGTCTTTGAGGGCACAGCTTTGGGTTGAGGTGTTGTATGGTACGGCTTTGCTGCTTGTCTTGGGGTGGGTCGGTAGGTTGTTGTTGTTGATGTGTAGATTTTATTGTTAATTAGCACTTGCCGGGCTCTGCTTTGGGTGTGGAGCTGGGTTTTCTGTTTGAAGCCATTCCCTGTGTGCTGGTTCTCAGAAAGCGCTGCTCTGGCTTGTAGCAGCTCCATGTCTGCAGCATGTAGTTGTAGATCTCATGCTTTGCACACTCCTGCTGTCTAGTGTTGAGCGCAGGCGTTGTACGTTGTTTTTGTACAAAGTAAAGGTTTCAGCTTTGACACCACTCCTGACCCCTCTCCGAAGTCCATAATGCTCCAGGACAAAGACAGCACTTTAGAATGATTCAGCAGGAGTGTGCAGAACATGTGAATCTACAGCATTCCAGCCTGAAAACCGACAGTCACAGGGAAGTAGCAACTTTTCTAACTGTGATCCATCGGTCTTGAGGGCCCTACTTTGTCTATGTAGTTAGAGATGAGATGGTTAGTGGAGAGTGTCTTGTATCTGTGCTGACGTTTTCTAGAAGAACCCTTATATCTGGGATGTGTGTGCTCGATCTGTAGAGCGTGATTAGCTCTGTATTCATGTGATATTGTTTGAGACGTGCTTGGGGTCTGGGTTCACATATTGTTGACTGCATTGATCAGTTTGTCTTTGGGATCACAGGTTTTGGTTTGTTGAGGCTTTAGAGCAGGGGGGGATGGTCTTTCACTTGTGTCACACTTGTGTATGTGTCGGGTTTGTTGTGGTGCTGTGCCGGGGACAGGGCCTGTTTTCTTGGTTAGTATGGATTAAGTAGCCAGGTCTGTCCAGTGTGGTGGTTCCACTTTGATCAAGTTGACTTGAAGGGAAATGCTTGAGTTCCACCTGCAGACGGTGGTTTGGGTCTTGTTTTTAGTTGTCATTGATGGTGCAGTTAGAGCGGAGAGATGTCTTTGTGGGGTCACATTAGGGCTCGCTTATGGGTTGTGGTCTTGTGGAGCATTCATGTGGGTGCCTGTCTGGGGCATTCCTATTGGCACTTCAACAGCTGGCGCATTCCTGTGGCACCGCTCCAGCTAGGGCATTACAATGAGCAATGGTCAAGCTAGGGTGCCCAATGTACACTGGCACAGCTGGGGATCCCTGTGGGCAGTGGTGAAGCAGTGGCTTGCATTCTTTCATTGACCTCACTAGGGAATCCATGTGGACAGTTTTGAAGCTAAGAAATTGCTGGTTCATTCCTTTGGGCTCTGATCTAATTGGGGAAATACTGTGGAATGTGGTTTTGCCAAATCATTCCTGTGGGTAGTGGTCTTGCACTGTAATCCATGTGGACAGTGGTCTGGTGTAGTTTGATACTCCCTTTGAGTAGTGGTGAAGCTGGGGACCACCCTTGGGCAGTGGTGATGTAGGAGACCCCCCCCCTTTGGTCAGCGGTGAAGCTGGAGACCCTCTTTGGGCTGTGGTAAAGGTGGAGACCCCCCTCTGGGCAGTGGTGAAGCTAGAGACCCCCTTTGGGCAGTGGTGAAGGTGTAGACCCCCCCCCCCTTGGGCAGTGGTGAAGCTGGAGATCCTCTTTGGGCAGTGGTGAAGCTGGAGACCCCCCCCCCTTTGGGCAGTGGTGAAGCAGGAGACACCCTCTGGGCTGTGGTGAAGCTGGAGACACCCTCTGGGCTATGGTGCAGCTGGAGACACCCTCTGGGCTGTGGTGCAGCTGGAGACACCCTCTGGGCTGTGGTGAAGCCGGAGATCCACTTTGGGCTGTGGTGAAGCTGGAGACAACCTCTGGGCTCTGGCTTATATGCGAGACAGCTTGTGGGCAGTATTCACAGACTACTGCATGCACAATAATTGAAAGGATGATTTAACCTCTGTAAGGACAGGGCCATGAACTCCTTTTTATTATTCCACTTGTGAGGTCTGTATTTCTGGGGAGTGCCCTGGCTCTCTGTCAAAACGTGCTTCTCTGTAAGGGACACGGCCCAGGAATGCTCCTCTAGTACTTCTGCTGTCAGGCGATGTTTACTCTTCTCCCCTCAGTGCTGCAGAGCCCCAGCTCCATCACTCCAGAATAGGTGCATGTGATTACTACCCAGTGTTGCATTATATCATCGAGTTGGTGCGATTACTGCCCAGTGTTGCCTAGAACTAAGTGCATGTGATTACTGCCTAGTGCTGCATGCTATAACTGAGTGCATGTGATTACTGCCCAGTGTTGCAGGATATTACGGAGTGCATGTGATTACTACCCAGTGTTGCATTATATCATCGAGTTGGTGCGATTACTGCCCAGTGTTGCCTATAACTGAGTGCATGTGATTACTGCCTAGTGCTGCAGGCTATAACTGAGTGCATGTGATTACTGCCCAGTGTTGCAGGATATTACTGAGTGCATGTGATTACTACCCAGTGTTGCATTATATCATCGAGTTGGTGCGATTACTGCCCAGTGTTGCCTATAACTGAGTGCATGTGATTACTGCCCAGTGTTGCAGGCTATTACTGAGTGCATGTGATTACTACCCAGTACTGCAGTCTATAACTGAGTGCATGTGATTACTGCCCAGCTTTGCATTATATCATCGAGTCGGTGCGATTACTGCCCAGTGTTGCAGACTGTACCTGAGTGCATGTGATTACTGCCCAGTGCTGCAGTCTCTAACTGAGTGCCTGTGATTACTGCCCAGTGTTGCAGACTGTACCTGAGTGTATGTGATTACTGCCCCGTGCTGCAGGCTATAACTGAGTGCATGTGATTACTGCCCAGCTTTGCATTATATCATCGAGTCGGTGCGAATACTGCCCCGTGTTGCAGGCTATACCAGAGTACATGTGATTACTACCCAGTGTTGCCTATAACTGAGTGCATGTGATTGCTGCCCAGCGTTGTAGGCTATTACTGAGTGTATGTGATTACTGCCCAGCGTTGCAGGCTATAACTGAGTGTATGTGATTACTGCCCAGCGTTGCGTTATATCATCAAGTCGGTGCAATTACTGCCCAGTGTTGCAGGGTAGAACGGAGTGTGCAAGGTTGCAGCCTAGTGCTGAAGTTCATACCCGATTGCATGGTTACAGCCCAGTCCTAGGGTTGATGAATGGCCATGTGTATGCGCATGTGATTACTGCCTAGTGATGCTTATAGCAATGTAATGTTACTGGTCTGTAATGGTTTTTAAAACTGGGTGTGTGAGGTTACTGCCCAGTCTTGGGGTTTACAGCAAAGTGTGCGAGGTGATAGCCAGCGCTGCAGTTTAGTATGGTGGGTTTGAGGACCCTGCCCAGTGCTGGGGTTTATAACCGAGGCAACGATGATACACCAGGTTGGTTGTAACCGAGTGTGATGTTACTGTACAGTAACTTCACACTGTGGTTTAAGAAGCACACGAGGTTACTGCTCAGTGCTGGAGTTTATAATTGTGTGTTTGCACATGTGAGGGTACTGCCATTTGTTGGGGTTCATGACAGGTGGGTGAGGTTCCTGCCCAGTCGTGTATTTTCTAGCTGGGTGTGAGAAGGGATCAGTGCTGGGGTTCAGGATCTACGCTAAGGCCACTGCCCAGGACTCTCGTTTAAAATAGTGTGAAGTTGCAGCCCAGTGCTGTGGGTCATGGAAATGTGTGACTGGCCTGTTTCCTCAAGACCAAAGTATATGGCTGCCCGTGCGTGTGCATGGTCACTTCCTCATAATGTACTTCACAGCAACCTCTGTGGACATTTGATGATGCTAAGCTGTTGTCTGGGGAAGACAGGTGAAAAGAGACAAAGAGACAACCCCTGAGGGCCTGGAGCTCAGTGGAAGCAGTCACACTCCCCAACATCAGGTGTGCACACACAGTCCCTCCCCTACGCTATCACTCATTCTGGGTAGAAACTTCCTTTATTTTTTAAATCTCATTTTTCTAACTGCTGATTTTGTAAATGTGTCTTTTTCACTTTTGAATGTGACAGAGTTTGTTTTATTTTGATATCATCTTCTGCTCTTGGATCGTAACAGATGTACACAGTTAATAAAAGCTCTTTCTCTTTAATACTTGCGTCATCCGGCTGAGTTTTTGTAGAATCCTTTTCTGAGTGATCACCCTATAGTTCGCCTTTTGCTGGACCCTATATTTTGCTGGCTTTAGAACTGTGTGGACTTTACCCCCTGATGAGCAGTTTGCTGGGCTCCCCGTCCAATCATGGTCAAATCGGCATATTCTTAGGGCCTAATCACACTATGGACTCAGCAGAGCTATGAATATTTGTCGGACAATTAATAAATCAATTCGTGAATGTCAACAATATATCACATGATGCACAGACTATCTTCATTTAAAAACAAAATTCTTTATTGATAGTTGTTTAAAATCATCTCCTTGTGGCTTGTTGTAGTCAATGCGTTTCATCCATAAAGACTTCCTCAGGGCTTTATGTTGTCTTTTCACTTTTGGCATCAAGATAATAAGATATCCTGCAAGAATAGACAGCAAATGGCATCACATTATCCAATTTTTGGTCTACCCAGTTCACAGTTTCCCCAGGTCACAACTTTGTTCCTTTCTGTTCGTTGTTGGCTGGCAAATACTCGTGTGTCGCGGGATATAAGAAGCGTTCAATCCTATGTGTCCCAAATGCTTCTCATATGATCCAATAAATCAGTGTGCTTTTTTCCCCACCTGTTTTGAGTAAGTAGATGATGTCGGGAGTTCCGATGCTCACTGAATCAGGAGATTCCTGCCCGACGTAGGATGAGGACCACAATCATTGATTTAATGGCTGTAATCATACAAAGTCTTCATTTGAGCCATTGTTTGAGGTCTGGTGCACATTTGAGAATGAAAGCCACTCCCGTGAAAGGCTAACGAGGGCTGACCTGGGGTGAAGAGAGCTAGTTTATCGACTGGGAGCCGGTGGAGCTCTTTGAGGTGCCGGGTAAAGCGAGTGTTCGGCAGGAGGTTGATGATGAGCCGGGCTGCGGAGTTGTATGTCTGGAGTCTTCTGGTCAGTTGAGTTTTGATTCCAGCATCAAGTGTGTTGCCGTAGTCCAGCTTGCTGGTGATGAGGGCTTGGGTAATGGCTCTGCAGGTGTTGGTAAGGAGGTAATTGAATATCTTCCTGTGCATCTTGAGAGTGCAGCAGCAGGAGACTGAAGCCACGTTCAGTTGCCTGATCGTTATGAGATGGTTGTCGATTACTATTCTGAGGTTCATTGCATGGGTTGCAGAGAGCAGTAGGGGTCCAAGTATAGCAGCCCACCAGGTGGAGTCCCAGAGCGAGGTGCTTTTGCGGAATATTACAACCTCTGTCTTGTCTGCATTAAGCTTGAGGCATTAGTTGGTTTTCAGCCAGCTGGTGACTTCGATCATGCAGGTGGAGAAATTGTTCCGGATGTTTGGTGTCATGTCGGAGAGTATGGACTGGGTGTTGTCAGCATAGGATATGATGTTGATTCCGTCTGCGCAGCTGATGCTGGCAGGTGGGGTCCTATAGGTGCTAAAGAGAGTGGGTCTGAGTGAGGATCCTTGTGGGACTCCTCAGGTGAGGTTGAAGGCGTCTGATGTGAAGGGGGCCAGGCTGACTGGGCTGTAGCTTGTCAGCAAGGAGCAAATCCAGCAAAGTGCAGGACCTTGGATGCTGGCTTTGTGCAGTCGCTGGAAAAGTTTGGGGCAGGAGAATGTCAAAGGCTGCAGAAAGTTGCACTTGGATAAGGTCCGCCGTGTCACTTCTGCCCATGATCATCCGGATGTCATCCATGGTGGCGCTGGGGGCGATCTCTGTATTGTTGTTTGATCTGAATAAGGATTGAGTGGTGTCGAGGAGGTGGTTGTCAGTGAGGTGGGTGGCTAGGTGTTTATTCTTTTTCATTAGTTCTGTCAGTTAAGATAGCAGGTTGATAAGCCGGTACTTGGCCAGCATCTTCGGATCTGCTGAGGGTTTCTTGAGGAGATGGAGTGCTGTGGCGTGTTTGCAGGTATCTGGCGAGGCGACTGAGTCATTCAGGATTGGAGTTAGGGCTGCGCTGATGGAGTCCAGTCCTTTAATGAACACATGATGAGGGCAGGGGTCTGAGGGTGCTCCAGTGTGTATGGACTGCATGGTAATGGCAGTTTCTTCAGTGGTGATGGTGGGCCAGGAGGTCAGGGGTGGTTCTCTGGATGTGGGTAGAGATCGGTGGAAGGGTGCAGATGTTTGCAGTTCTCACAGATGCTGGTGATCTTGTTGCAGAAAATAAGGACAGCTGAGTGTGGCGGTCCTGAGAGGTGGTTACGCTGGTGGAGCTTGCTGCAGGAGAGGTGACGTCTTTCACTATGCAAAGATTTCCTTGGTGCCGCTTTCAATGCAGTTCGTGAGTGCAAAGTGTTTAAAGGCTCCGATTTGCAGAGGGTAGCATCAGAGGGCAGATTTCGAAATGCTCTTGTCGGTGTCGTTTTTACTTTGTCTCTATTTGCATTCAACTTGCTTGCAGTGTCGTTTGGTGAGCCTGAGCTCTTCCGTGTACCAGCTTTCTTACGGTCTGGTTCTTGTGGCTTTGTGGGCTTTGAGAGGAGCCGGGGATCTGCGCGAGCGGTGATCCAGGTGCTGAAGTTGGAGATGGATTTGGGGAGGTTGTTGTGTCAAGGCCAGTGGCGTAGAGGTTCGGGAGACCTGGATGCTCCTGAGATATTATTGGAGTCCAGTTACGACGATTTGGTGATGGCGTTTCTACAGCGAAGTGGGTGGGCATGTTGAAGTAGATGGGGGGACCAGGTAACCGGTATGGGTTTGTCTACTGTGATGTTGCTAAGGCTGGTACAAATGGTGTCTAGTAGGTATCATGTAAGATCTGTGGGGCCTTCCACTCACAGGGTGAGTCCAATTTTAGACAGGTCCTCAAGGAGATAGGTCGTTTTGGGATTGGTGAGGTCCTCCAGTTTGTAATTGGGGTCGTCGAGGAGGATGGGGGACACTGGAATCAAGAATCGGGGTGATGAAGTTTGCAATCATTCGACCAAAGTTGCCATGTGGTCCAGGCGGACAGTAGACCAGGGTACCGCTCATGGTGTAGTTGGCGGTGATAAGGAGTTTGAAGGTTGGTATTTCTGGTTGCTGATGGTGCTTTCTGAGGTGGTGGAGCATTGGATGCATTCTTTAAAGATGACAGCGATTCCGCCTCTGGGCCTGGTTGTCCTGTCCTGTCTTGCAACCGTGTTCTTGGGGAAATAGTCAGTGTTGATGGGGGTTGACAAGGGAGTCAACCAGGTTTCAGTCAAGGAGAGCAAGTCCGGTAAGTGGTCTTGTAGCAAATGCCAAATTACGCTGGCATGTTTAGTGAGTGCGGGGCAGGGAGGGTTGTGGTAAAGGGGCTGTCAGGTTTGTATGGCGTGTGTTCAGTGCTGAAGGATGCAACCGGGGCTCAGGGCATGGAAAGTGGTGGAGTAGCAACTGGGCTGGAGGAGGACCAGGTGTCCTGGCACCGAGTGTTGGCCCGGTGCGGATGGGCTCAGTCGAGCTTGCCCGCTGTGCCTCAGTGCTTCCAGTTTTGGTGGGAAACCAGTGATGTCACTTCCTGTGCAGATGGATGAAGGTAAATCCAGTGACGTCCCTTCCTATGCAGATGTATGGGATACCCAGTAGTCACTTCTTGAGCAGAAACATGATGGTAAATGATTCATCTAGCTTGGCTGCTTCTTTTAAAGACAGTTTTGGTGGGAACCTAGCGATGTCACTCTGTGCAGCTGGCTGATGGCTAATTAAGGGATGTCACTTCCTGCACAGATGGATAGGAAAATCATGATGGAGTGCCTTCAATCTCAAGAAAGAGTCATTAGAAATGCTTCAAAAAGGTAAGTCCAGTCTTTGCCTCCGGAGGAAGGTGATAAGTCTGGTGATTACAAGGAGGGTCTGCAACCAATTTCAATTATTTTCTTGAGGAAAGCATCTTGAAGGATCAGTATGTTAATTTATCAGAATTTGGTAGTTTAATTCCTACCATGCCCTTAAGATGAAAACTCTTTAGAAAATGTTATGTTGTATGTCAAGGAGAATTGCTAGCTTTCCTGGACCTCTACGGTACGTATCTTCACAGTCTGCTACCACTGCAGTTCCAAAGGATTCTTCGTATCCCAATAGAGGATCAATAATTTTAGTCCACAGTTTCTCCTGTTCGGCTCAGTGTTTCCTCCCCTTCCCCCAGTTGCCGTCATCTACAGTGAATGTCATTCCAAGCAGGCACCGATGATAGTCAAGGTCTGAAATCTACTAGAGGAACTCGGATAACTCGGGAACTGCGGAAAAGCCTATGGGACTCCATCCGCAGGAAAGTGCGTACGAGATTCCGAATTGATCTGAGCAAGTCCTTTCTTGAAGAGGAGGTTTGTCTAGCTCATGTCAGAGGGGAGGCGCCAACGGAATGACTCTTGCTCTAAGGGTATCAGCTGTTCATCTCTTGGTCCAGTGGGCCGTCTTCATCAGAGGTTTTTAATCCACCACTTTTTGTACGTCCAGTCTCCCTTTACTCACACTGCAGGGTCTGTTTCTCAAGGTATGGGAAGTGCTTGGGCGGTGACTACCAACAACCTTTCAGGGGAGTCCACTCTGAAGTAAGCTGGTTCCATGAGTTGAGGCGACACAGCAGACGTAGCCAGGTTGTGTCTTTCAAGTTATTTATTCAAAGCCATAACCGCAAAGGTAACAAGGATAGCAGGTTAAGCTTCCCCACCAGGAGCAGCCTGCTAGCTGCTCAGCTCATCTTCCCGAGTGTCTCCCTCACAGCAGGCACCCAAGCATCCCACTCACGGCAACATTTCACACAGAACTCTCACACAGACTGAGACGCTAGTTACAAGGTAAAGGAGAACACTATGAACATAACATGAAGATATTACATTATCTTCTCCCTTTAAAATTAAAAATAAATCAAACTATCCTAAAAATTCTAAACAACTATACACAAAATGTACACAAGTAATCAATAGTCTAAAACTCAGGGGTAAAAGGTAAAAACCATACCACGAGAGGGAGACAGACTCCACAAAGGAAGAAAGAAGGGTGAAGAGATAAGAACAAACTGAAAAGATAAGTACAAACTATCACCATCCTCCTCCTTTAAAGAAAAGAAAAAAAAAAGAGGACGTTTAGCTTGCTGACAAAAAGTGAGAAAACATCACAAGCATCTACATGTGAAACAAATGTGCAGAGAAACACAGTAGGAAAAGGACTACAGGAACTCTACACAGTGACG
Organism: Triturus cristatus; assembly: GCF_964204655.1. Classification (NCBI taxonomy): domain Eukaryota; kingdom Metazoa; phylum Chordata; class Amphibia; order Caudata; family Salamandridae; genus Triturus; species Triturus cristatus. Next base: position 1,243,609,269 of record NC_140593.1, read on the forward strand.
AGACAAAAACGGGAATCACCCAGAATTCATACACTATGGGTGGACCACACCCATGTACGTACAACTTAAATATGAACAGACACTATGAGTGGACCGCACCCATGTACGTACATCATACAATTATAACAAACACTATGGGTGGACCCCACCCATGTTCCCAGAATAAAATATGGGTGGACCGCACCCATGTACATTCACCGAAATATGGGTGGACCCCACCCATGAACATACACCAAATTATTATGGGCGGACCGCACCCAAACATGCTAAAATGGGACTACAACCCATAAAGCAGAAAGTAAATGAGACAGAAACCCATTACCAAACCCCCCAGAAGTCAACCCTAAAGTAAGGGAAAAGTGACAATGTGGAAATGGGGCTATCACCCATTCCAAATAACTAAATGTGAAGCACAACGTGACTATCACACACAGTAGAAGAATAGCACACAACACATAGTGACTATAAACACTACAGCAAAAAGAGATGCGCGGGCCGACACACACCAATCGACATACCACCAAGGTATACAAATGCAAAAACTGTGGCAACAAACAGTTTGCTAGAAACCAAATAAAAGCTAAGACAATGCAAACTCCAACCCCCAAAACAGTAGTACGATTTTGTTTTTTAAACGGAAAACACACGCTGGTGAGCGACTTCTCACCCAAGAGTTGCACATCCTTAGGAACATTTAGTATAGTGCGCCCAACTTTTCAGTTAACTGACCCTCCAGTATTTATAATGCCTGTAACAATTATTTTCAGCAGCATGTCAACTTGTGAGCGAAGAAAACACAGAAAAACACAAGACCTTCAAAAATATAGAGTTGTGTGCAAACTTCACGATGGAAATGAGACAGTCCAGGAGGATACGGATACATACGGTGTTGGTCCATGACAGTATCAAGCACACCAAAATGAAACCGAACTTACACCAGAAAAAAAAATGCACACTCCAACAGAGCACCGGTTCAGACTGCAGAGCACGTGAACTCAGATGCCAAAAACTGTCGAGAGTACGGCCTGTTTGAAAGTAACGCAATTTTGAGAAGTCACCTTGTTTCAAATGATGACCACTGCGTGAACCAAAGGGCAAAACCGCCAGTCTCTTCACAAGTCAACAGCTTCTGACATGCTCGATGTACATGACGTGATGCAAATTTTTCAATAGAAGGGTCACAATGACTGAGTGAGCCACACCGCAGCCCTCTAACACTACCACGAAACAGGATCCATCTGCGGCGAAAATATCCAAGATGACCACTCACGGAGAATATTACCCAACAGACGCTGCATCCACCTTGAAACCATCGTTGCGCATTTAGTTGTCCGACAGGCACCTTGTGTCCCCAACACAACTCCGGGACTTGCGTTGTGCCAGAAGATCAAAATGGCCGTACCCTGAAACGACGGATGGCTCTAGGAGCGTACATGCTACAAAACATAGTTGCACAGCACAATACACATCACAGTACGTGTACACTTCTCTCCAAAAAGTAGATTGTGCAATGTGAAAGCACGTGATGACACGACAGAAACGGACTTCCTCACGCGGCATACAGGCAGGTGAGACTCGCGCTTGCCACGAACTGCTTTGAAGGGGCCATTTACACTTTAAAAACGCCAAACGCCAACTTCTCCAACAATAACAGACATAGCAATGCTCTAACATCTGATACAATCAGAGTTGAAAATCACCGCTCCCAAAGTCACTTGCATGTAAAAAGTACATACCAAAGCTAACCTCTTGCAGAGTTGAACACGTGAAGGGGCACAGAGACAATGTACCTCAACTCCAGCTTGAAACAGTGCACTATTCAAACAGACACCATGTTTAAAATAACGCGTTCCTCAAATCCAATGCTGCAGAAGTCAAATCAAAGGGCACAAACTGACATTCATGTTGAGAAGAAGTAACTGCACAATACGTGTTGTTGAGAACACACACCATGTCCCAAAATCTTAAGTCAAGCAATGCAATAGGTCTCGCATTAGTAAAAGTTTGAGCTATTCGGGTTGCTGATAATAATGCAACGCCAAAAGCTGAAACATTTAGTGATGCGAGACCTATTGCATTGCAAATGCTTGTTTTATGACCGGTCATTATTTAAGACTACGTAGCAGAGGATGCGGGAGCGCGCCAACGCTCCCATCCTTTTGATAGCTCAGTGTGCCGTCAGGCCTTAACACATCCCGTGGTGCCTTGCGCGGCCATCAGCCTTTTGCGCATGGCCTTTTAGAAGTCGTAGTTCTAAAAGCCCTTTCTTGGTGTCTGACGGACAGAACCTGTACGAGCAGAGGAAACTACAAGCCCCATCGTCCAGAAGAGGGCGGGTTGCACTTCACCACTGCCGGGTTTGAAACGGTTGTTCTTCGCCATCTCTGAGCAGCAGCAGTGCTAGTCGTGTCGTGTGAGCTAGGGAACGTGGGGAACTTCATAGAGCAATCTGTCATCGCTCGCCTCACGGTAAGGAGGCTGGGGTAGAAGCGGATAATCTTGGTTTGGTGGTATCCAACAATGTCAGAAAATAAAGTGGGTGCGAGACATGGCCAGAAACCCAGGGGGGCAGGAATGTGGGCGTCTGACAGACAGTGCAGACTATGACTCAAACAGATCTATAAAAAGAAATCAACTGTAGCCAAGAATTATGGAATAGGGAAGAGAAAATATGGATGATTGGTAACATATAGCGTGCTAGCTTAAAAAATTATGCGATACATATGGATGAAATGGCCGAGGGAAATTGGAAACGTACAAGAAAATATATTTAGAAAATATAGAAATTTGGAAACCTGGGTATTTGACGAAATACAAGAAAGGGCGACAAGGGAAAATAGCAAGAGTAAAGATTGGCACTTAGGAAAGATACTACAAATAAGGTAACATCTTGAAAGTGATCATAATTTGGACTATGGTCCATAAATAAATCAAACATTTATAAAAGGCGGCAACTCACCGATGAGCGTCTCGAGGCGCTGCCTGGTGTATCTTTACGTTTCACCACAGGCACAGAGACAGCTCCAGCAGCACCTACCCGGCCCCTTCCGTGCTGAAATGAAACCAGTGGTGCGCACGCACCACAGAGGAGCAGGGGCGGGAATCGAAAGCAGTGGTGCGCGCGCACCACAGAGGAGTGGGGGCGAGGGAGCCGGTCGTCAGTGCTGCGCTGATGCGCATGCTAGACACGGACAGGAATGGGTGGAGCAAAGGCGGGACATGCGCCCGCCTTTGCCCAATTTCGTGCCTTTAAAAAAAAAAAACAACAAAAAAACACACGCGAAACCCAATGGCTGCCGGCAAAAGCAAAACCACACGCACGAGCGTGTTATCAGCTTCCAAAACCCTCTACATGAGGTCTCGCGCTGCGCGAGCTGTGCTACGCACTGCAACGCTAGGCGCGAGACCTAAAAACTCATGGTTTCATTAAAGTCTAAAAAAAAGTGAAGTCTGTGAGCAGAGCATGCCTTTGCTGGGGCTGACCGGTGCAATGGACACTGGTGGGGCTGTGAGGCGTGTTGCTCCAGTTTCTCTTTTTCTTGACGCTGCATTTCTTTTGATTCAAGTGGATCTTTTCCCTTCGGTGTCCACACATCCTCCTTAAGACTCTTTAGTACCATTTCATCCATTAAAATTGCATGCTCCTTGCACTCTCAGGCTTGGTTTCTTTATGTTCCATCCAACTGTAGGAGAGTAGGATCTGCTTCTTATACTTACCCCCACTTTTTGGACTGATGCAAGGTGTAGGAGAGTAGGATCTGCTTCACATGGGTACCCCCACATTTTGCGCGTTTCACAGTTTTTCGACCTTAGTCTGGCTGTGGCCCTGCTAATCAGGACCACAGCCTAGCTGCTTCCTCTCTAAAATGGTTTCCATGTACATTAGGTACATATCTAATTGGATTCTGGAGTGCCTTATAAGCCCCTAGTATATGGTATACTATGTACCTGGGGCATAGGTACCTCAGAGGCCTACCAGGAGCTGAAACATGTATTATGCCACCACTGGGAAGCACTCCAAAATGGCACCACAGGTCTGCTACTGCAGCCTGGGTAAGGTGGTGCTTGCACCCCTTACAGTGGTATAGGCTACCTATATCACTACCATTGCACACACATATAAAACCTATAAGTACACTCCTATGGCAGGCCTTAACAATCCTGAAGGCAGAGTGCTTGGTTTTTATATGAGAGGGTGCCCCTGCATGAGCAGAGTCCATCTGCAGCGTTCGGAGCATCTCCTCTGATGCGGTTTGTGGTGCAGCCTGACCATATACTCTTAAGTGCATTATAACCTCGCGGTAAATGCTAACTTTGGGATGGCTGCGCGGAAACATGTCGTGTTTGGTGTCAAATGCTTTGGAATCCTGGTCTTCCTCGAAGTTGTGCTTTGGGCTCCGAGTAGCCCCAGCCTTGAGCACCTCCTGCACTGAAGATTGCTGGCCTCCACTCCACGAGTGACCCATGGGCCAGTTTTAAGTGTGACCGCTCAAGGCTCCGTCGCAATCGCTAGCCAATTGGCTGGTATGTCCCCACGAAGGCAACTCCTCTTCTCTTCTAATTGGGCTTTCCTGGTTGATCTAGACATGCCCTGACTTACCCTCGCTGGGTGAGTCCTTCAGACCTTGCTGGTCTGCACCGCAGTCCTTTCTCTGATTTCCAGTGACTTGCCGTTGCCAAGGTTTGTTGCGTCTATCCTGGTCGTCGACACCGCAGCACTCGACAGACTTCGTGGGACAGCTCAAATCTGGCTCGTGGACTTAGTCGACACCTCCTGGACCTCATGACTAAAGAGTCAAGACACCCCTCAACTCACTTGAAGCACCCGACATCTGTGGGCATTGGTCCATCCTGCCCTCGGTCACTGGCTAGTGACGCAGACTCTGTCCCCTCTGCTTTCAGGTTCCTTTCATCCTAGATCCGGCCTTGGATCTCTGCAGACACTTCTCCTCTTCACGGCAGCAGCAGTTCTTTGCAGGCTCCCATTGAAATAGACGACCTGACCCGACACCAAAAGACACCTATGCACCCGGCTTCGCTGGGTGAGGTAACTCGAGTACTCCGGTGCTCCCGTGGGTGCTAGCCTTAGAGCTTCTTAAGTCCAAAAGGGTTTGGTCCTGACTCGATTCTAAGTGTCCCTAATCTTTAAATTTCCAACCGCGACATTGCCCATAGAAGCTAACGGGAACCCACGGTTGTGTTTACACACTGCACACGGCCCCCGTGGGTCCCCTGTGTCACTACCTTGGGTGGTTCCTTGGGGTCCCAGTGATTCTACAGGCTCTAGGCCTTGTGTCTAGTTCAGTCGTGGTTCTTATACCACTTTTTTGGTATATGGTTTGGTACGCCCCTAGGGCCCAAACGTGTATTTGTGCTTTTACTGATGCTTGCTCACTTGTAAACTAAGTACTTCGAACTCCAGTCTCATAAAGAGACTAAAGGGGTGTGTTCTATCTTAAATACATATATTTTGAATATATACCTGGTGTGGTTGTCCTTTCATTTGGTCATTCAAGAGATTATAGACTGGTTAAAAACAAGCTGCTTTACATTCCTTCAAGACTTAGCCTGAAGGCTGCTCTCCATAGCTACTACTAGGATAGCTTTCAATAAAGGTTGTCTTTAACCTATCACCATAAGGGGTTATTTGGACTGATACAAGGTGCCCACTAGAACTAGTGACAGCATATACCAGGCCAACCTCTCACACTGACATGAAGACATCCCTTGGCTTGACATCAGGCAAAACATGGATAAGTCTCCCAATCGTTGCCAAATGAAGTAAGCTGGTTCCACGAGTTGCGGCGACACAGTAGACGTAGCCAGGTTGTGTCTTTCAAGTTAGTTATTCAAGTCCATAACATCAAAGGTAACAAGGATAGCAGGTTAAGCATCCCCACCAGGAGCAGCCTGCTAGCTGCTCAGCCCATCTTCCCAAGTGTCTCACTCACGGCAACATTTCACTCAGAACTCACACTGGCTGAGACGCTAGTTACAAGGTAAAGGAGAACACTATGAACATAACATGAAGATACTACACACTCCTTTCCTCACATCTTTCATACGAGGAGTCTCCTACTCCATTCTGCCCAGGATCCATGTCGGGATGAAGAGTTTGGGGCCAGGGTCTGACTGGCAGCCCATTTGTGCCCAAGGGTGTCTTGGTTCCCAAGGTTCATCACTCACCAGAGAGGACGGAATGAGTTCTCCATTGGGATGAGATCTCCTGATGTCAAGCCTAGTCATTTTTCTGCTGAAATCCAGTTTAGCGGGAGTAGTGTGGTCACCCAAGCCCCGCTCTGGTCCCACTGACCACTCTAAGGTAACAGACTATGGCCAGCGAGGCTGAATATGGAAAGAGGCCTGGGATGAGACACACTGGAGCTCTTGCTGTGTAAGGTATGTGGCAGGGAACCAGGAGTGTGTAGTAGTCTCTCTTTTACCTCCATGTATAATCTATGTGCATGCTCATGTCCATTATCACTATGATGTCATTGTCATGGAAATGGAGTGTTGTGCTTTGAATCACCAGGATGACCAGTTGGTTCCTGGAAGCTGTGGAGACAGACAGTTAATAAATCCAGTGTGTTACATTAACCATTCGTAATGTAATTACCACAAATTTGGCGACGGGAACTGTCTGTGTCTCCACCCATGCATGCAGGGAATATGTCCCTAGTGAATTGATCCTGCTGCTGCAACCGCAATGTCTCCTTCTACAGAGAATAGGATTCACAGAGCTTATCCTACATTTCAAACGAAAGGAAGATGACATCATACACACAGCTGGACATCATCTGATCAGAAGTGGTCGCTGTTTGGTGAGCCTTGTTTGATTTCAAGCACATCATCAAGTTTGCGGGAGAAATCGATTTAATTAACTGCATTTCTGAACGTGTTGTGCCAGAGCTGCGATGATCAGATGAGACACACGGAATAGACTTACTTGGGTGTTTTCTGTATAGCTGTGTCTGACGTTTTTCGCTGCGATATGCGCTCGCTGAGTGATCCGCTCTTGCCGATGCCCACGGGTGAGTGATGACGCATTCGAATGTTCAGTAGGATTCAGCGAAGGGCATGCTGTCACAGTTGGAGTGAAGGAGTATTCGGAAGGTGTGTGCGCACAAGGAAGAGGTGTACACGCTACGTGAGCAGAACGTCAGTTACGGACATCCTACCAGGAAGTGAAAGCGGGCGAGTGCGCTCAAGGGAGAGGTGCGCACGTCCGCTACACTAGCAAAGCGTAATATAGCAGGACGTGTAAGCGTTCTTCATTTTAAGAGAGCGTAGTGCGGTGGCTATCTCAGCAAGAAGACGGAGATGAAAAGAGAATCTGTTTCTTAATCAACTCTGCGTTGGAACTGTACATTTGGGGAGCATCATTGGTAACTTTATTCTGTAACATCATCTTAATTTAAAAGAACATCGTGTGACTGGTAAAAATAATTGCAGCATCGTGGTTAAGTGAGCGTTTGAGCCGCATTTCGGGGCATCCATGTAAATGCCCATGTAGAGGGTGTAAAACGCGTTGGGACACACGGAAGTGGAGTGGTTAACAAATTGTTGTCCTAGCGTCTATTGTCTCTACAGTTGGAAGAAAAGTGGAATTTCAAGCGCATTGATCATATAAAACATCTGGTCATGAAGTGATACCCCATACTGATGTTCAGGGGGAAATCAATTTTAACAAAGAGAAAAGCTGGTTTGAGGTGTTTATTCAGTTAATTCTGCATTTAATGGAACTGGACAACCTTTTATTCCGCTACTGAGGTGTGGGATATTCACATTCAGTGTTTGGTTTTATTCATTTAAAAGAGCATAGTGTGCAGTTTCGTAATTAAGTGCTATCCTATTTTCTTTGCAGGGTTTTATTACAGCTTAAATCAACATGCAAAATGTACAAGCTCCTCCTCCTTTTTTTCCGGCTTCCAGGCGATCCCCAGTAAAATGGAAAATTTGGCATAGGGCGTTTGAGAAATATCTTGGAGCAATAGGGGGGTCAAGATTTAGTGCTGAAAGGAAAAGGTTCATCTTGGAACATAACTTAGGTTTTGAAGGTCAAGCTGTATTAGAACATTTACCTCCCATTCCTACAGTAGTGGGAGAAGAAGTTTTGAATGAATGAATGACCAAGCTGTGAGAATGCTGGAAATTCAGTTTGATGTAGAGAGTAGTCTTGTAGTATCTAGGCATAAGTTTTTTACTAGGGAACAAGAAAGTGGAGAAAGTATTGTCTCTTATGTAGCGGCACTACGCATCTTAGCGTCTGAGTGTGAATTTGAGCACTTTTGTTCTCAACTCATTTGTGATCAGATTGTAGTTCATTGCCGTGATAGGAAGGTTCAACAAAAACTTCTTACGTTGAAAAATCCTTCTCTAGAAGAAACCATTGGGATTGTGAAAAGTATAGAGTTGTCAGAAAAGTCCTCAAAAGAATTGAAACCAGAAAAAATCCTGTAGGTGTTGTAAAAGAGTATAAGGATGATAAAGACCCAAAAGATTCTAATGAGAAAACAGTGACAGACAAGTACAAGGTCAATAATGATCAAAGGACTAATAGATTCCCTCCGGGTAAGTTTGGTCCCAACAAATTAGGAAAGAAAGGTGTTTACTCAAGAAACTTTTGCAATAAATGTGGGTTCCCCTCCCATTTTCCTGATGCACGAGTGTGTCCAGCTAAAAGTGCTGCTTGTCGGAAGTGTGGAAAACAAGGTCATTTTGCAAAAATGTGTATGTCCCTTGGAAATGTAAATGTTGTATATGTAGAGGGACCTAAGCAGGATGCTGTTGACGAGGTCGTTAGTTCTCCAACTGATTTTGTTGTAGTGGTAAAAGATGAGTCTGAAGATTGTGTCGATCCTATTGTTGATATTCTTGTGGATGGAAAGTGTCTGAAACTGTTAGTTGATTCGGGTGCCAGAATGACGATGATAACAGAAGAACTGTTTGAAGAGACTTGGAGTAACAGGCCTCTCAATCCTCCAGATAGAAGTCCGGTTTCCTATGAAGGGAGACGCATTGATCTGAGAGGGTTCTTTGAAACAACTTTGGTATTCAAAGAAAAGTGTATTCATGGGAAGGTGTATGTAGCAAAAAAGGGACTGAACATTCTAGGGTGGTATCATCAAGGATTGTTTGGTATGACTCTCAACCCAGGGACTTTGGAGCAGGTCTCCATTGTGGCTAATTTGCCTACAGATGAGAGTTTGATCTATTGGTCTAAAAAATTTCCTAAAGTTTTTAGTGACAATTTAGAACGCATCACTGGTTTCAAACATGCTATTAAATTGAAGGATGAGGTTTCACCAGTAAAGCATAAATTGCGGAACGTACCCTTTAGCATCAGGGATGGTCTATCTGCTGAACTTAAGAGAATGTGTGAGAATGGGGTTATTGAACCAATAGAGTCGTCCCTTTGGTTAAGTCCATTGGTGGTTGCGAGAAAAAAAAAATGGCAGTCTCAGGGTATGCATTGACTTGCGCAGTCTCAATAGAGAGATTGGGGTGGATTCTCATCCACTTCCACGCATAGATGATATTCTGTCCAAGTTTGCCGGAGCTAAATGGTTCTCAAAGATCGATTTAGCTTCAGCCTATCATCAGATTGAATTGGACCACAATTCTAAACATTTAACTGCTTTTGTGTCACCTGTTGGGACTTTCCAGTTTCGGAGAATTCCTTTTGGGTTGGCCTCAGCGGCTGCAGTTTTTCAGCAGATTATGGAGAAGGTGTTGGAGGGGGTTCCGAACACAGTTGTGTTTCAGGATGATATTTTAGTGGCAGGAAAAGACAAAGACGAGCATAATGAGAATGTTTGTAAGGTATTCGAACGTTTGGAAAGTAGGGGGATTGTGGCTAACAAACTCAAATGCACTTTTGGAGTTGAGTCAATAGAGTATTTGGCCATTGTATTTCTGGAGAGGGCATTGTGCCTAGGCAGAGTCTGATTGAAGCCATATCTGATGCTCCTTGTCCTGTGTCTAAAGATCAGGTGTTTTCATTTTTGGGAATGTGCGAATTTTATGCGAAATTCATTCCTAATTTTGCGGGGAAAACAGTTCACATGAGGGAGTTACTTAAGAGAAAGACAGTATTTTTTTTGGAGTGATCTTTGTCACAGCGAGTTTATGCAGATCAAAAAAGAGTTAGCTTCGTGTCAGATTCTCACTCCTTTTGATCCTTCTTCTCAGTGTACGGTATCGGCAGATACCAGCTTAGATGGTTTGGGTGGTATGATTTCCCAGATCAAAGAGGGGAAGGAGTACACGGTGGGGTTTGCGTCCAGAGCTCTAAGACCAAGTGAAAAAAACGACTCTGTCATTGAGAGAGAACTATTGGCGTGTTGTTGGGCTGTTGAGCGTTTCAAATGTTTTCTGTGGGGAAAGACTTTTAGGCTTTTGACAGACCATAAACCTTTGATTCCCATTTTAGAAGGTAAGATTGTGAAGGATCACACGCCAAGGATTGCTAGATTGAGTGCTAAACTTTTGCAGTACAATTTTTTGGTTGCGCATATACCTGGTGGGAAAAACACAAGGGCTGACTATCTTTCAAGGTCGCCGTTACCTTTAAGGGAAGATGGTTGTGATATTGATATAACGGATGAGTGCCTCATTGCCGCTGTGGATGCCTGTTGTATTGGATGTTTTTCAGAACATGATTGGTTCCGCCGGGATGGAATCCGATATTTTACTCAAAAAAAGTGAGGGATTTTATAGTTTTGGGCTGGCCTAAAGAGAAACATCTGGCCTCTGATCTTCATCCTTTTGCAAAGGTGGCTGAAGAACTTTCTGTAGAGGATGGTGGAATGGTCATGCGGGGAGATAAGTTCGTGCCCCCAGTGTCCCTCAGGGCTCGCATTATTGATTATGGTCACGAAGGGCATTTAGGTCAAACCAACACAAAAAAAAAGGATTCGGGCGGTCTACTGGTGGCCTTCTATGGATCGTCAAATAAATGATGTTATTGAAGGGTGTTTGACATGTTGTACGAGTGATAAGGTAATTAAAGTCATTTCACCTCCGTTACAACGTGTTGAAATGCCTGAGGGTCCTTGGTTAAAGTTGGCCATAGATTTTGTGGGTCAATTCACTATTTTATCCAACAAATACAAGTTTGCTTTGGTGGTCGCTGACTATTCCAGTAAGTGGTGGGAGGTCCACTTTATGTCTGATCCCAATTCAAAAGAAGTCATAAGGTTTCTCCAGACCTTGTTTGATAGGGAAGGATTTCCCAGAGAAATAGTTTGACAATGGAGTGCAGTTTACTTCGAAAGAAATGTCTGATTTTTTTAATCAGTCAGGCATTGCACACAGACGTGTGGCGTTATATCATCCTCAAGCCAATGGTTTTATTGAGCACAATAACAGGATTTTGGTTGAATGTGTTCAGTGGGCTGTTTCGGGGAAGGTAGACATCAGAAAGGCGGTGCAGAGTATGTTGTGGGCTCATCGTACGACTCCAAGTTCTAGTCCTTTTGCTTTGCTGAGAGGAAGGGAAGCTGCTTTTCACATGTGCCCAGCATGGATGAAAAAAATGGGGGGTGTTGTTTAGAGATGTTGAGAATAGAAACAGCAAGAATGATGAGTGCAGTGCATTTTCTAAACCCATGGAGAATGTTGAAGATAATTTTGAGTCTAGAGTCAAGGTTGGAGATTGGGTCAGGATAAAATCTCCTTTGAATGTTCCCAAGGGTTTGTCCAAGTTTGGTCCACCAGCTAGGGTAGAGGCTACTTCACGCTTTGCCATAAGAATTAATGGGAAAAATTGGTGGAATCTTTCCAGAGTGTATAAAGTACCAGTGAAGGTGGTTACACAGTTAGGTCTGGAGTCAGAAAACTTGAGTCAAGATCAACCTAATGCTAGAGGATTTCCTAAAAACAAGGAGGAACAGAGAAATGAGTCATTTGTTGAAGTATGTTCCTCCTCGGAGAAGCAATAGGACCAGTGTTCCACCAAATCGTTTAGATCTTTAGTTTTTCTGGTCCACCAAATCGTTTAGATCTATAGTTTGTAGTCCGTTGTGTGAGCATTATTTATGTGTCATGATCTTTAAAATTATCTAAATATTACAACTTCAGGTATATTATTTATATTATATTTTTAGTATGTTTACATCTTTGTGGTAGTATTTTTATGTGTTTTTAAGATAGCCTTTTATATTATTTTATTTGTTTATTTATTTATTTGTTCTGGAATCTGTCGAGAGATGGGAGATGATGTAGTAGTCTCTCTTTTACCTCCATGTATAATCTATGTGCATGCTCATGTCCATTATCACTAGGATGTCATTGTCATGGAAATGGAGTGTTGTGCTTTGAATCACCAGGATGACCAGTTGGTTCCTGGAAGCTGTGGAGACAGACAGTTAATAAATCCAGTGTGTTACATTAACCATTCGTAATGTAATTACTACAGAGTGGTTCCTCAGGAATGAGCATGTGTTGTCTGGGTGGCACTAAGGGCAGTAACCTTACGAGCACACCAAACTAATGAGGGCATCATGTCAAATACCTTAATCGAAAGGTATTGCTGGCCGAATACCTGCCCCTCTCTGCCTCAGGTTCTGAAGGGCGACGAGTCACTGCAGTTTAAGCCTTGTCTGAATATGAAGCCAACGACAAGCAGGTTCTGCTAAGTAAACCCCACCAACCTGTTAACTTACTTGATCCCTGGGCTCCATGTGCTTTTAGTCCCTGTCCACAAACATTGCTTTATCTTGTCTGTTCTTGTTAAAGTCTCAACTTGAAAACACTACTTCATCGCACAAGCCCTCCGTTCCAGTTGCTGTGTACAAATGGGCTATGGAGTCAACATGCCTTCACCTTGCTCTTGTCGTTATGATGCGCTTTGATTAATTCCATTAATAGGTTCTTGTTAGAAGTGTTCGCTTGTGAAGAGCGCTCTTGAGAGGTCAGTCTGTGGAATGGACTCCACCCAACCACTGAGCAGGTCTGGATGAAGATCTGAGAGTAAAACCAGTGCCACTGAACGAGGCCAGACAGGATGCAGGGCTGAACAGCAAGCTGGAGTGGACGCTAGAGTGCGGCTGGAGTGGACGCTAGAGTGCGGCTGGAGTGGACGCTAGAGTGCGGCTGGAGTGGACGCTAGAGTGCGGCTGGAGTGGATGCTAGAGTGCGGCTGGAGTGGACGCTAGAGAGTGCGGCTGGAGTGGGCACTTGAGTGCGGCTGGAGTGGACGCTAGAGTGTGCGGCTGGAGTGGACGCTAGAGTGTGCGGCTGGAGTGGGCGCTAGAGTGTGCAGCTGGAGTGGGCTCTTGAGTGCAGCTGGAGTGGGCACTTGAGTGCAGCTGGAGTGGGCACTTGAGTGCAGCTGGAGTGGGCACTTGAGTGCAGCTGGAGTGGGCACTTGAGTGCAGATGGAGTGGGCACTTGAGAGCGGCTGCTATAGGCAAGTTGTGGCAAAGACGGCTACCACTCCTGCAGAGCCACAGCTCCCGAGCCCTGCAGCACGTCCGCTGGAACTGCTCCGATTCTGCACCAGCACCGTGGCTTAAGACCCAGGCCACTCACTCCCTCTCCAGACCACTGCCCCAAACCATGTGGGAGTCAACCGCAAGCCCTGAAACGGCTGCTATACCACCCGGGGGAATATGGACTCGAAGATGGGCTTCTGGTTCAATGGCTGTGGGAGGGACAGCAACGTATGGGGCTAAGTGAATGCAAGACTGCAGCTGGGATCACTGACACAATATCGTGTTAAAAAATATTGTGTCAGAAATATCCTTTACCGTAATATCGTGATCCTATACTTCCAATGGTAAGTTCAAAAATATCTTAAACAAATATTGTAGACACTGATATTGTCCAAAAATAGTGTTTTTTATATAATAGAGTTTAAAGTAGTAAATGTTAAATAATTCAATACATATTTATATATATCATTTTATTATAATGTAAATTAAATTAAAGTTAAATATATTCTAATATGTAATACTATATATACTTGTATAAACACACACACATATATATATGTACATATTACCTACTGGCGGTCGCCAGTAGAGGTTTATAGTTAGGACCGTGTTTCCATAGGAAATCTGAAAATTCTATTTTGAATAACTTTGGCGCCGGTTGACGAATCCTCGCGAAATTTTCAAAACTAATGGGGCGCTCCGCTCAGCTCCTACCCTGGAAATCTCGGGGTGATTCGTCAAGCGGGGGCCGAGAAAAAAGGGGGGTTCCAAAACGCGTTTTCCCCATGTTATTTTCCATAGGACCTTTAGTCGAAGGTACAGCCCGAACGGCTGAACAGAATTACTTGAAATTTGGCAGAGAGGTAGTCCTCAGGTCAGGGATGTGCCTTTTGCATATATGGAGTCAATCTGTACAGTAGTTCCTGACAAAATTGCAGTTAAAAGTACATAAATATCTATATGCGCGCACCGTGCGCGCACGGTGCCGTGCGCAAGCGTAATTCTGATTGGTGGTTACATGTCAGTCAACATTCGAATTGGTCGAAATCAGGAAGTGTGGTCTGCCATTTTGTTTGTTTTGGGTGCGACACTGAAAAAGAGAGGTGGCGAACGTGAAAAGGGGGCAGGGTAGAGAGTTCCTGACCCCCTAGCCTTTGTCAGGGGGTCCCTGAAGGACCCCGAAGGGTGAAAAAAACATTTTATTTCTTTTTAAAAAATCGCAGGGTGCGCGCACGGTGAAAAACCTTAAAAAAAATATATATAATAATACATACATACATAACTTAGCATGTAAAAAAACGTACAAATTCACTTAAAAAACCATAGGTTTCACACACGTTATAGTTAGGAATTAGCATTTAAAAAACCTTGCAAATTCACTTAAAAAACCATAGGTATCACACATGTTATAGTTGGGTGAACATTTCACTCGTAAAAAACCAATGAAATTCCCCCGTTATAGTTAGTTCAGATAACTATAACTCGCGCGACCGCCACTCTATCACAAGGATGATGACATCAGTGATGTCATGAGTGATGCCACTGGCCATGTCATGAATGATGTAATATGTGACGTCATGAGCAGTGGATTGCGGGCGCGCGAGTTATAGTTAGCTGAACTAACTATAACGGGGGAATTTCATTGTTTTTTTACGAGGGAAATGTCCACCTAACTATAACATGTGTGAAACCTATGGTTTTTTAAGTGAATATATATATAGATATAGATATATATATTATCTACTGGCGGTCGCCAGTAGATAGTTATAGTTAGGACCGTGTTTCCATAGGAAATCCGCAACATTCTATTTGGAATAACTTTGGCGCCGGTTGACGAATCCTCGCAAAATTTTCAAAATAGGTGGGGCGCTCCGCTCCGCTCCTACCCTGAAAGTATCGGGGGGATTAGTCAAGCGGGGGCTGAGAAAAAAGGGGGGTCCCAAAACGAGTTTTCCCCATGCAATTTTCCATAGGGACCTTTAGTCCAAGGTACAGCCCGAACGGCTGAACAGAATTACTTGAAATTTGGCAGAGAGGTAGTCCTCAGCTCAGGGAAGTGCCTTTTGCAGGTCTGGTGTCAATCTGTTCAGTAGTTCCTGAGAAAATCAAAAGTAAAATCATATATATATATGTGGGCGGAGCCTAACCACACATCTCATCCTGAGATCGGATTGGCTGTCAGCACTTCATCCAAGAAGTGTTGGCAGCCATCTTGGGACCAATATACATGATAGCACCTCATTAAAAAGCATTGCAGTTAATAGAAGGTTTTAAGACTTTAGTTACATTATAAATCATTTGTTGATGGTACCATACTCATTTTAGGAATTGTGGTATGTTCTAAGGTGATTTCACCATGTGAAAAAGCCGTCTGCTGGGATATCATGATTGAGAGAAAAATATTTTCTCATGCTTTTCCCACAGAGGTTTGGAAGGTGATCTATAAGCTAAACTGAGAGCTTATTTTCTGTAAATTCACATTATCTTTCTCAGTCATGTGAGAATGAAGTCTGACATTCTCAGTAAAACATCCAACAAGGGCAGAGACTGTCAGTTGATTCCTTTGTGTTCTACTGCAGCTTCCCAGAGTGTTCCAAAGAACAACTAGAGCGCTAACAGTCCTACTTATGATAAACGTATGGCACACCTGAAGCCATCTTGCTTGGATTAACGTGGTAACTCTTAAAACATTTAATTTAAAAAGGAACAAAATGAGGGGGTTCATTTTTCCATAACAAGTATGATTAGTGCTGCAGAAAGAAAAACTAGGGCACATTTTGACTTCTGAAATCCTCTTTTATTTCATTAAAAAATTCTGACATGCAGACTGAAACATGCACTTTCAATACCAGCAGAAGTTTTCCCTGGTGAGCAGTAGCTTTACTATAGCGATCTAATGAGCAAAAAGAGTGCTAACATTCTGAAT
This sequence comes from Triturus cristatus, assembly GCF_964204655.1. Lineage (NCBI taxonomy): Eukaryota > Metazoa > Chordata > Amphibia > Caudata > Salamandridae > Triturus > Triturus cristatus. The sequence goes on from NC_140593.1 coordinate 1,243,625,631, forward strand.
TTATGGCAAATGTGTGACACATCTGAATGCCTTCTTGATGGAATCAAAGTAAAAAACTGAAAGTATTTCCTACTGAGGAGACTGCAGTAAATGAGGAAATTAGGAACTTCATAACAAATAAGTCTCCCAAGATGGCCACCAGAGACAAAAGAGCCCAAATGTAGCCCAAATATCACCCAGATGTAGCCCAAGTATAGCCCAATGACAGAATGTCCCAGAGTGTTCTTAAAAACAACTAGAGCGCTTACTGTCTTCCTTATGACAAAAGTATGGCACACCTGAAGCCATCTTGATTGGAATAAACTCGTAACACTTAAAACATTTAATTTAAAAAGGAACACAATGAGGGGGTTCATTTTGCCATAGAAATTATGATTAATGCTGAAGAAAGAAAAGGAGGGCACATTTTGAGTGACTTCTCAAATCCTCTTCTATTTCATTAAAAAATTGCAGACATATCTGAATACCTTCATGATGGAATCAAAGTAAAAAACTGAAAGCAGTTCCTACTGAGGAGACTGCAGTACATGAGGAAATTAGGAAACTTCATAACAAATCTCCCAAGATGGCCACCGGAGACAAAAGAGCCCAAATGTAGCCCAAAATCACCCAGATGTAGCCCAAATATAGCCCAATGACAGAAGTGTGCAAAACCCTTATTTTGTGTTTTTGCAGTGTTATATAGTGCAGACTTGTCAGGTATTGGAGTGCTTTACATGAGCATTGGTTACATCACACAAGAACAAATTCATTTTGGTTGTAGACATGGGGAGACTAAGTGATTTGACCAGAATCACAGAATGTCGAGCTGAAGCAGAAACTCCAACCTGGTTCCCCAGTTGCATAGTCTGCAGTTCTGGAAGTAACACCACATCCTCTCCCCTAAGTGCAACATTTAATCAAGTGGTCAACTGGATAAAAAAACAAAGATAACAAATAATTTAAAAGTGCTTTGTCGCTATTTGAAAACTCAGAAAATATATCCTTATTTTAGTCTTTTAGAGCACTAACCATAATTTTTATGCCAATAAGACCCTCTCATATATGTAATATCTATAGGAAATGCTCTAGGTATTACAGTTTTGATTACATCAAGACGACGTCAGGCGTTCCACACTTTTGTAATAAATATAGAATGTTAGCAATCTAGTTGTTCATTAGGATACTGTTGAGAGGCAGAGGCCAGGGGCACGGACTCTGAAAATTGAAGGCAGGTAGGAGGTTGCAAAGGCAACAATTTAACCACACTGAGCAGGCAGGAAGGGCCGTGGCAGCACAACAGACTATGGAGGGCAGTGGTAAGGGGGGCAGTGGCAACAAACCAACAATACAGGACTTGCAAGAGAGGCTGTGGCAATGTAATAGACCATTGTGGGCAGAAGGAAGAGGCAATGGTAGTACAACCATACATGCCAACAGACCCGATTCAGCCAGGAAACGTCCAATGTTTTTAAGCTCAAATGGGCTTTATTTGATCTGTCTCCTGTCTACAATCTCCTCTTTTTCAATGTAACTCAAAGGGGAAAATCAATACCCCAGTTTTTTTTCAAAATCTCCCTCTTACCAAGTTCAAAATGTTCACAAGTATGGTACATTGGATCATGGAAGGAAACGGGGTAGGGACATGGACTTGGATAACAGAGGACAGGAGGGACATGGAGAGGTGCACCAAACTGACCCTGCAGGGCAGGCATCAGGGTTTGCAGCAGCACAATACACCACACAGGGCATGCGGGACGGGAGTGCAGCACAACAATCCATAGAAAGCAAGAGGGAGGGGACAGGACCATGCACATGGACAACAGAGAACAGAGGGGCAAGAGGCAATGGTAGCTAGCGGACCATAATGGACAGACAGGAGAGAAAGCTGCAGCATAACAGACCATAAAGGGCAGGAGGGGCGGATCAGGGGCATTACAATGGAACAGACAAGCCAGGAGGGAGGGAATAGGGGTCTGCACATGTAAACAGAGGGCTGGGGGCAAGGGGGCAGGGCAGGAGCAGCAAGATAGCCATGGAGGTCAGGCAGGATGGGCACTAGAAGCAAGACACACCATGAAGAGCAACAGTGAGACTGTGATGGCATACACACAGACCATGGAGGGAAGGTGGGAGGGGGTCAGGGGCAGCTAACTGACCACACAGGGAAGGTGGGAGGGGCCATGGCAGCACAGAAGACCATGCATGGCAAGTGGGAGGGTTAGTGGCAGCACAATGGCTATGATGGGCAAGAAGGAGGGTGCAGGGGAATGCACAAAGGACGATGGAGGATAGAAGGAAGGGTCAGGACCTGTGCAGAGACAAGAAAGTTCAGGAGAAGGGGCCTCACACCAGACTGCACGGGGCAGGCAGGAGGAGCAGTTGCAGCACAACAGACCAGGGAGGGCAGAAGGGTGTGGCAGTACAATGGACCATGTAGGACAGGAGGAAGAGGATAGGGGCATGGCATGTGGACAGGCAGGGTGGAGGTGGCAGGGACAGGTTACAGTCATCTTACAATGCTAGGCAGGTGGGAGGGGAGTGGCAGCTCAACAGAACACTCAGAGTAGATAGGAGTGGCAGGTCCATGGAACATGGTGGGCAAAAAGGATGGAGCAGGGGCATGCACAAAGACATCGGAGGGCAGGGGGAAGGAGAATAGGGGCGGCAAGCTAAGCACAGAGGCTAAGCAGGAGGTCAATGATGGGGCATAGAATTGGGCAATGGAGGGCAGGAGGAGGGGACTGGTACATCATACTAAATTGAGGGCAGTGGCAGCACATCAGACTATGCATGGCAGGAGGGAGGAGGCTAGTCCATGGATTCACACAACAGAGGATAGGGAGGAGGGGGATGGGGCAGCAAGCTAACTGTTCAGAGAAGGCGGGTATTAGGAACTTTGTTTTTAAAACGTGTGTCTGTGCGAACTACTTAAAATATGAACAAGTATGCAGCATAATCTCACTTTTATTCAGGAAGAAGAGGACGTTTGTGACTGTGACTCTGGGCTCACTTGGCAGAAACACCCCCTGGCCCTCCACCCTCTATCGCAAAATGTAATGCCCGTGAAAAGGGTAGGTGAACACAGTGTTAAATAGAACATAGTCCTGAGAGCACGATTGAAAATGAACACTAGATATAGTGTATGGTATAAACTATGCACCAAAAAGTGTGATATAAGATGAACCGGGCGTGAAATGTAATATGCAATACATTGTGCGCAATGACAGATTCATTGGAGAGCGCGAGGTAGCACAGGCACTAGCGCGTGCTATGCGATGTGCGCCTTGGAGTGTAATATGCACAGGGCAGTGTTGTGTAACCTAACTAGTCTCTAAAGTTTTAATATAAAATATGTGCTGGGGAGTGTAACGTTGCATATGCACTGTGACAAAGATATGGATCCCAGATTGTAATATGTATGGCATAGCACTGTGCGTTATAACATAGGCATCGAGGAAGGCACGTTAGATGGGGCAATATAACCCGTGCGAAGACAAGTGTGGCATGACATTCACGGGGTGGTGTTACAGTGCACATGGGCTAGAGAGTGTCATAGCATATGCACTAGCTGGTGGAATATAACACAGAGGTGTGTGGCACTCGGCGGGCACTGGTGGGTGTAACACGGCATTGGGCTCTGCCAGGAGCGCGCTGTGACTCTCAAGTGATGTTCGTCCCCTTTCCAGAGAGTAAAATAAAAAGTATTACACATCCGGCAGTGGATGTGTGTTTTATTAACCGTGAGGGGGGTTTCTTACACAGTTTGTCGAATTTTTGTCGAATCCCCTTTGAATGGCTTGGTGTGCATATGTATTAAATGTGCCCATCAATAGCTACCCATGTTTGTATAAATAAACGACAAGGGTGTCTACCGGGATTAGGCACGGTAGGGCATCAGACATGTCAGAGCTTCACTAGTGGTGTAAATACATTCCACGTGGATTCATTGTATGCATAGTCGCCTTTTAATTAATATCACGCAAATCGTCATGGTGATAGGTACGTACGGTTTGTCAAGCATGTCCTAGGTGTGTCTATAAATATATATTTTTTTAAAATAATAAAAAACAGTGGCCGGCCCTGGGGATTGGGGTCAAAAAAATATAATTAGGAGACAGGCCCTGGGGGATGGGGTCATCAGGGCCAATAAATTAGAATAAGAAGGGGAATCACACAGCCCCCTTCTTAAAAAATTAAAATAAATAAAAGACTGGCATCATGCCGGAGGCCACGCCCCCTCCTTGCAGCACTCTGCAAACGCGCCCCCTGGCGAGTTGTAAGTTGGGGAATTAATTCCTCTTCAATACTGAGGGTTCCTGAGGGCCAACTAGCCCAACAGGCATCTCCAGTATGCGCCAGGGAGCTGCGCTGCAGACAGGTGTTCTGAGGCCAAGCCCCTTTTTACACCTCTCTGCAACGCAGCTCTGTGGCGCTTACTGGAGGTACCTAGTGGTCTAGTTTGACCCTAGGGACCCTTAGGATTCAAGGGGACTTAATCTCCAAATTAGAACAGCCACAGGGCGCGTTTACACAGTGGTGAAGGGAGGGGACGGGGCCTGAGGTGACGTGTGCAAACACGCACTATGGCACGTTTTAAATTGGGGATATAATTTCCCTTCAATTATGAGGGCCCCTGGGGGCTAACTAGCCCACCAAGTGCTTCCAGTAAGCGCCACTGAGCTGCATTGCAGAGAGGTGGTCCAGGCTGTGCCACTTTTTACACCTCTCTGCAACGCAGCTCTGTGGCACTTAATGGAGGTACCTAGTGGGCTAGTTGGACTCTAGGGACCCTCAGGATTCAAATGAACTTAATCTCCCAACTAAAAACGGACACAGGGCGTGTTTACACAGTGGTGAAGGGAGGGGACGGGCCTGAGTTAACGTGTGCAAAAACGCCCTGTGGCCTGTTTTAAGAGGTAGTTTTAATCCCCCTGCCCAATTATATACTAGGGGCTTACAGAGGAGGTCATGCTAATCACAGGGGGACCCCAACGCATAATGTTCCCTAGTGTATGTAGGTGTTTTCACTGTATTCTAAGTGTCTTTTAACATAGCACTGGCTCTAGGACTGGTTAGTCGGACTCAGTTACCACCAGTATCCGTCTGAAAAAGTTGAGGGTACAGGATGATTTTGCAACAAGGCTTCTTTCTGCTCTTCTTTTTGTTCTTTCTGCACGTTATCCTTCTTCCTGCACTTTTCTTCGTCTTTGAGGACTTCTGTTGCTTCTTTCTGCATTTCTTTTTTTCTTTCTGTGTGTTTTTTCTTCTTTCTTCACATGTCCTATCTCTGTAGGCATAGTTAGAAATTAGCATTTAAAAAACCTTTGAAATTCACAGAAAAAAACATAGGTTTCAGGCACGTTATAGTTAGGAATTAGCATTTTAAAAACCTCAGAAATTCACTGAAAAAACCATAGGTTTCAGGGGTGTTATAGTTAGCTGGACTTTTCACTTGTACAAAACCATTGAAATTCCCCCGTTATAGTTAGTTCAGCTAACTATAACTCGCGCGCCCGCAATGCACTGCTGATGACGTCACATATTACATAGTACATAGTAGAGAGAGTAAAGTGAGTAGTAGAGAGAGTAGTAGAGAGTAGTAGAGAGTAGTAGAGAGTGAGTAGTGGAGAGAGAGTAGTAGAGTTGTAGAGAGTAAGTGCTAGAGAGTAGTAGAGTGAGTAGTAGAGAGTAGTAGAGTGAGTAGTAGAGAGTGAGTAGTAGAGAGTAGTAGCGAGTGAGTAGTAGAGCGTAGTAGAGAGTGAGTAGTAGAGTAGTAGAGAGTGAGTGGTAGAGAGTAGTAGAAAGTAGTAGAGTGAGTAGTAGAGTGAGTAGTAGAGAGTGAGTAGTAGAGATTAGTAGAGCATGAGTAGTAGAGAGTAGTAGAGAGTGAGTAGTAGAGAGTAGTAGAGAGTAGTAGAGAGTAGTAGAGAGAGTAGTAGAGAGTGAGTAGTAGAGAGTGAGTAGTAGAGAGTGAGTAGTAGAGAGTGAGTAGTAGAGAGAGAGTAGTAGAGAGAGAGTAGTAGAGAGTGAGTAGTAGAGAGTAGTAGAGTAGTAGAGAGTAGTAGAGTAGTAGAGAGTGAGTAGTAGAGAGAGTAGTAGAGAGAGAGTAGTAGAGAGTCAGTAGTAGAGTAGTAGAGAGTAGTCAGTCAGTGTCAGTCAGTGTCAATCAGTCAGTGCTGACCTGGTTCTCTCTCTCTAAAGCAGCTCTGCTGACCTGGTTTCTCTGGCTCTACAGCAGGTCTGCTGACCTGGTCCTCTGGCTCTAGAGCAGCTCTTCTGACCTAGTTCTTATGCTACAGAGCAGCTCTGCTGATCTAGTTCTCTGGCTCTACAACAGCTCTGCAGACCTGGTTCTCTGGCTCTTAAGCAGCTCCGTTGACTCAGTTCTATGGCTCTGAAGCAGTTCTGCTGACATGGTTCACTGGCTCTATAGAAGCTCTGCTGACATGGTTCACTGGCTCTATAGAAGCTCTGCTGACCTGGTTCTCTCCCTCTAAAGCAGCTCTGCTGACCTGGTTCTCTCCCTCTAAAGCAGCTCTGCTGACCTGGTTCTCTCCCTCTAAAGCAGCTCTACTGACCTGGTTTCTCTGGCTCTGCAGCAGCTCTGCTGACCTGGTTCTCTGGCTCTAGAGCAGCTCTGTTGACCTGGTTCTTAGGCTCTAGACCAGCTCTACTGACCTGGTTCTCTGGCTCTAAAGCAGCTCTGCTGACCTGGTTCTCTGGCTCTACAGCAGCTCTGCTGACCGGGTTTTCTGCACTCACGACGCACGCACCCGACTTCGCGAAAATATATTTAAAAATAATATGTTTCTTATAAGTACAAATATATTATTTTGATGAATATCTTACATAATCTCTTGCCTTAATATGTATATTAAAGACACATACATATCATTTTGGAACATAATTTTTTTTTGCGGGAGTCGCGCACCCAGCGCGCCCCAGCACGTATATGATGTCACGCGGGACCCGCAAGCGTGCAAACATCTCGTACCGTAATGCGCATGTGTCGCGAATGCGCGGGAGCAGGAGTCGCAGACTGGTCGCATACCAATCGCGCATATCACGTGATATTAAATGTATATGATGTAACTGAAAAACACGCAGCCGTCGCACACCATACACGGATCCTTCATGACTTTTCTAAAATGGCGGCTAGAATACGCGCACCCACCGTGATGTGTACACTTTGAGTGCGCAACAGCGAAATATTTTTTTTTTTTTTAAAGAAAATGATATAAATATATTAAAATAAAAAATGAAAACAAGAAAATTAATCGATATTTCAGTTAATTAAAAAGTTTTTTTGCAATTTTCAGAATATATAATGTTATTTAATGAATAAAATATTTATAAATAAACAGTTAAAAAACTGTAGAAAATCAGCACAAAAAATAGATATAACTACTATCACACTTAAAAGTTAGCATTTAAAAAACCTTTGAAATTCACTGAAAAAAAACAGGTTTCAGAGACGTTATAGTTAGAAATTAGCATTTAAAAAACCTTAGGAATTCACAGAAAAAACCATAGGTTTCAGGGGTGTTATAGTTAGCTGCCCATTTCACACGTATGTGTGTATATATATATATATATATATATATATATATATATTCACTGAAAAAACCATAGGTTTCACACATGTTATAGTTAGCTGGACATTTCACTCGTAAAAAACCATTGAAATTCCTCCGTTATAGTTAGTTCTGCTAACTATAACTCACGCGCCCGCAATGCACTGCTGATGATGTCACATATTGCATCATTCATGACATGGTCAGTGACATCACTGATGACATCACTGATGACATCATCCACTGAATGTGGTTAAGTTTGAAATTTAAATATGTATTATATATATACCAATCTGTATATGTATATATACACACACACACACACACACGCATACACGTGTTACCATCCTTGTGGGGACTATGTGTGGATACCTGCCTTGTGGGGACTAACCTTTCCCAATGTTTTAAAAATATACCAATAATGGAAAAATGTTAAGAAAAAATTCATAATACAGGATCCTGCTTCAAATTTGCAAATTTCTTGTTATTTAATCATACGCACAGTACCATCTTTGTGGGGACTTGAACATGTGTTACCATCTTTGTGGGGACTTGCTGTATAATTATCATTTGCTATTGAATACAGTCATGTACACATGGCTAAATGTTTATTTTATCAGTAAAATATGCACATAACATCATAATCTTTTCATAATTCAATGGCTTCATTTATTCTATGGGTACACAATAGATGAATTGTGTTAATAAAGTGCCAGATATTAACATATAGCAAGATTACAGAAGGGAATTTAAAACTGTATGCAACTCTTTGCTTAGTGCTCAAATTCTTCAGAGACAAAGTAGGAGGGGGAGTAACTTGCATTATTTTCTGTAGCGTCATTATACGAAATTACAGCAAAATTATGCAAAATGTTGCTGAATTACGCAATTAGCATATCCCAGCATTTAGGACTTTTTTCTGAGTGCAAAATGCACAAAATGGACCTGAGGATGCATTTCATGCTAAGACAATAGCTAAGAAAATAGATCTAAATATAACAGAAACCGAACAGCAGCAGTCCACATCCACTCATGCTCGCTATATTCGTTCTTCCAGTGCTCCTGCAACAGGATGTCTGTGCCAAATTACTCATAAGTACGCGAACGGGCAGAGTAACGTAAAATTGCTGAAATTGCTCTCATAGTGTGTGGGGATTATCATGTCCAAGTCCATACAGTGATTGTGTGTAACTATAAATGTATTCAAGTCCCCACAGGGATAGTGTGTTATTATAGTGATGTTCAAGTCCCCACAGAGATAGTGTGTGATTATTGGAATGTTCAAGTCCCCACAGGGATAGTGTGTGGTTACTGTGATTTTCAAGTCCCACAGAGCTAGTGTGTTATTATAGTAATATTCAAGTCCCCACAGAGATAGTGTGTGATTATTGGAATGTTTAAATCCCCTCAGTAACAGTGTGTAGTTACACAGAACGTTCAAGTCCCAACAGAGATAGTGTGTGGTTATGAAGATTTTCAATATCTCACAGAGATCATATGTGAAGGTAAGCACGTTCAATTTCACACAAAGACAGTGTGTGTAGATAACATCTCTACACATATTGGACCGGATTCACAAAGATAGTGTGTGATTATAGTGGTGTTCAAGTCCCTACCAACAGAGTGTCTGGAGAACATTATGGTAACGTCCATACAACAATAGTATGTAAAGGTAATGATATTCAAGTTACCACAGGGATAGTGTGTGATTACAGCGATGTTCAATCCCCAGAGATATGTGTGATTATAGTAATGGTCAAGTCCCATCAAAGATAGTGTGTGATTAAAGTGTATTTTCAAGTGCCCAGAGAGATAGTGTGTGGTTATAGTGATGTTCAAGTCCCCACAAAGATTGTGTGTGATTATAGTGATGTTCAAGTCTCCACAAAGAAAGTGTGATTATAGTGATTTTCAAGTCCCCACAAAGATAGTGTGTGATTATAGTGCTGTTCAAGTCTCCACAAAGATAGTGTGTGATTATAGTGATATTCAAGTCCCCAGAGATAGTGTGTGATTATAGTGATTTTCAAGTCCCCAGAGAGATAGTGTGTGATTATAGTGATGTTCAAGTCCCCACAAAGATAGTGTGTGATTATAGTGATTTTCAAGTCCCCAGAGAGATAGTGTGTGATTATAGCAATGTTTAAGCCCCATAAAGATAGAGTTTGATTATTGTGCTGTTCAAGTCCCTGCAAATATAGTGTGTAGTTACTGGAATAATCGAGTCCCCATAGATATATTGCATTGTTATTGGGATGTTCAAGCCCTCAAAGAGATAGTGTCATGTCCAAAACTCCACAAACAGTGTGTGAAGATATTGTTCTTTTTTTGCAACATTTTGTTATTGATTTTAAGACTGTTGCTAACACCACTGCATTGCGGCCACGACACTGATGTATGAAGAGCTAAAACATGTATTACACAGAAGGAATAAGAAGAGACATATAAAGAAAACGGACATACACATAACAAACTATCTTGACCCGCACCATACCTCCTGAACATTCTAGGTCATAGTTTAAGCAACCCTACCAATGCTAGTACTATTCAAACAAAACTGAGTTCACAGATATGCAGTGCTAAGAACTAAAAACAGTATCACCAGTAATATACCCAATGTTCCTACAAAATAACCATACCTTTGCACACCCACCACTGTATGAAAGTATAGGTAGAGCATGTGCTACATACCTAGATGTACAATATATGCCCAGTGCCCTCCTCTGTTGTCCTACCTCTCTGTCAAATTTGACAGTGGTCATGTATGTGTGTCAGTATTCACTCCAATCCCATGTGATATGCCTTTGCTGCCTTTTCTGTTTGATCCCTGTCACCTATACCTATGCCTGGGGTGGAGGGGGAAAAATGGGGGATGAAGATACTGTTCAATCTCCACACAGATAGTGCATGCAGATAACGATCCTTAAGTCTCCACTTCAGGCCCTCACGTGGTTTTAGATTATAATGGTGTTTAAGTCCTTACTGACAGAGGGCCCAATTCACAAAGCTAAACTTAGACCTGATTTCTAAGTTTAGGCCTGAAGTCTAAGTTTAGGCCTGAAGTCCAGGTTTAGAGCTGAAATCAAACTTTAGACTTCAGGTTGAAATTTAGACTTCAGGTCTAAAAAGAGGACCTGTAAGTTTACAATTGTTAGCTATTCACAAAGTTATTTTTCTAGTAGCATCTTCATGACTGCTAAGAGTGCCCACATAAAAATATAGGACTGTCCTATCTTGTTATGTGCGCAGGCTCCACAGTTGTAAAGATACTTCTAGTAAAATACCTTTGTGAAAAGCAAGCACATTAAAACATACACAAAATTGTACGTTTACCTTTTCGAAACAGGCCCTTAGACTTCAGGTCTAAACTTCGACTTCAGTTCTAAAGTTTTACTTCAGGTATGAACTTTGACTTCAGGTATAAGTTTACCTTTGTGATTTGGGCCCGAGTATGTTGAGATTGTCATTGTCAAGTCCATACAGTAATAGTCTGTAAAGGTAAGGATATTCAAGTCCCCATAGAGAGTGTGTGATTATAGTGATGTTCAGGTCCCCACAGAGCTAGTGTGTGATTATAATGGTGTTCAGGTCCCCACAGAGATAGTGTGTAACTATAGACATGTTCAAACCTCTACATAATGTGTAATAGTGGTGTTCTCCTTCCTAGGGAGAAGGTGTGTGAAGATAATCATGTTCTCATTCCCAAAGAAAAAGTGTGTTGCGATGATGTTTGAGTCCCTACACAGATCGTATTAGAACATAATCATGTTCAAGTCCAAACAAAGATCATGAGAGACAAGAGTGGTGTTCAAGTGCCCACAGATGTTCAAGTCAAAGATAGTGTGTGATGATAATCATGTTCAAGTCTAGAGCCAGTGTTTGATTACAGTAATCTTCAAGTCTCTGTAGAATTACTGTGTAATTATAGTGATGCCATTTAAAGTTAAGTCAGATTTAAGTGATACCTTTACCATATTGTGTTATGATAGTCATGTTCCAATTCCCAAAGCCATAGAGCCCAAATCACAAACTGTATTTTTCAGTACGTAAAGTAGTACTACAGTAGTACTGCTTACTAAAACATGCAATTTAAAAACCTATGGAGCCCATTCACAAATAATATTACAAATGAATAAATTTGCATGTCTAAGTTTACTCACTTTTGAGCAACTTTTTGCTTAGGGATCTTCACTATTTATGAGTGTAATGTTACTCAAAAGTCCTCGCCTTCTAAATGTATAGGCTGGAGCCTAATTTATGAGTTGAAAGTTACTATTTGTAATGTTAAATACATTGGAGGAGATCTCCACCATTAAGGTCGCGGTCTCACAGGGTAAAATATAGGGAAAATGTTTAACGTGTATATTGTTTCGAAAAAATAGAAAAAATATTTGTGTTAATTAATAATGTGATTTAATGATCATTTAAAATATTTATTTTAAACGTATAATAATATAAACAATGTCACAGAATTATTAACTTAATTTTAAATTAAACATTTAAGTATTTTGAATTTTTATTAATTTAAAAAATATTTCATCTGAAGTTTAATTATTAAAAAATCGCACTAAAGTAAGAAAATGTTATTATGTATTTAAAATTATTAAAGGCATAGTATATAATTAAATAACAGTAATTTAATTATGTTAAATAAACTCTTGATATTTACAAAACATTAATACATTATTTTAAATTAAATTAATAAATATGCTTCATTTTTAAAACCTTTGTTAAAAAATACATAGAATTTAATTATATTTTAAACAGAGTAATCCTGCATGTCGCATTGATTCCATGGATCTACGAAACTTCAAATAAAAGATTTTTTTTTTAAATTTGACAAAGGTGGCCCTTCTGAGCCCCCCGCCACCCCCCAACAAGGCACAGGGGTCAGGGCAACCCTACCCAACTTTCTATCATTCTATTTAGTTTTTAGGACTAAGATGATGGGTGCAATTTTCTGTCAGGTTCAGCTAGTCAATCACAATGCTTGCTTAAGCTTGGGGATCCACTGATCCATCGTGAATCATTAGCATTGTTAAATATATATACATTTGAGTCGCCTTCTTGTCAATTTTCTGTAATTCCGCTCAGCCATTTTGGCTGAAGCTGTGTCTAAATTTTCTATTGAAAACTACATGGGAAAAACATGTTTTATGAATCACCGTTTTTCTCACCCCTGCTTGATGGATCACCTTTAAGAAGCTGAGGTGGATGAAATGTTTTTGGGGGAACGTTTCATAAAGATTAATCAAAAAGCACCAAAGTTATTATTAGACCAAAAAATCCATATCCTGTTCCTATGGATACGTGTCCCCATCTATAATTAGCTAGTGGGGAACAATGGGTAATATATACACATGTACATATATAAAAATGATGTTCAAGTATGATCAGAGATGTGTGTAATTATGGGCATGGGCATATTTTAAAAATATATATAAATACATTTCCCTACCTATGATCTTTTTAATAAAGTAAAATAGGCAGGGAACAACTATAAAACCTACTTACCCATATTTAACGTGCTTATACAGAAAACAGCCAAAGTGGAGTGAAAACTACATGGCTGCACTTTACGGTTGGAAGGCATCAATAGCTGGCAATATACTGCCTTGCGATTGGCATATATTGCGGTATACCATGAAGTAACCACAGTATACCGCAGGCCAGCACATAACTATTTGTATTGTGACATATAACTTTAACAATACTTAAGAAATTTAGAGCCACTACCAAAGTGACCTTTTCTACCCCATGTTCTATATTCTTGCCAAATGTAATCTACATTAGTTCAGACACTTTCATCCTATGTCTGTTTAAGCTAGACCCTACTACAAAACATGCCACTCCACTCTACACCACACCACTCTGCACCACTCCTATCTACACCATTCCACTCTATGCTATTTACCCCCATTCCACTCTGTGTCACTCCACTCTACCCTATTCCACTTTCTGCCACTCCACTCTACTCTTTTTCAGTCTACAGCACTCCATTCTATGTAACTCAACTGTATGCAACTCGACCCTGTGCCACTCCAATCTACATTATTCCACTCTATGTAACTCCACTCCAAACCACGTCTCTCCATGCTACGCTATAACACTCTACAGCACTTCACTGTATGCCACGACATTGTATGCGCCACAACATTGTCTGCTATTCCAGTCTACACCATTCCACTCTATGCTATTCCAATGTACACCTTCCCACTTTATTCCTCTCCACTGTATGCCACTTCACTGTATACCATGCCACTATACGTGACTCCACTCTACGCTACTCCACCGTATGGCACTCCAATGTACTCCACTCCAGACCACCCCACTCTAGACCACCCCCCTCTAGACCACGCCCCTCTAGACCACGCCCCTCTAGACCACGCCCCTCTAGACCACGCCCCTCTAGACCACGCCCCTCTAGACCCCTCCACACTATGCTATTCCAATCTATGCCCCTTGGCTTTACGCCACTCTACTCGACTCTACTTTACTATAGAACACTCCAATCTACCCCACTCCACTCGATGCCACTCCACTTTACACCACTCCACGCTACGCTATTCTACTCTGCACCACTCCACTTTACACCACTCCAGTTTGCACCACTCCAGTCTATTCCACTACACTTTATGACATTTAATTCTACAACACTCCACTCTATGCTATTCCACACTGTGCCACTTACTCTACGACACTAAATTCTATGCCACTCCAATGTATGCCACGCCCCTCTATACCACTCCACTCTACACTATTTGAAACTACTACACTACAATCAACACTACTCTACTGTATGCCACTCCATTTTTATTCCATTCTATGCCAATCAATTCTATGCCACTCTACGCCACTCCACTCTATGCCACTCCACTCTATGCAACTCCTCTTTGTGGCACTTTCACTCTATGCCATTCCACTATACACCACCTCCACGCTATTCCACTCTACGACACTCCACTCTGTCTCACTCCTCTCTATGCTGATCTACGTTACGGTATTTAGCTCTATGCCACTCCAATTTATGCCATTCTACTTTGTTACTGCACTCTGCACTATTCCAATCTATGCCACTGGAGTCTACGGCACCCCACTCTTTTGCACTTCACTGTGCACTGTGCACCATTCAATTTTACACTACTCCACTCTAAGCTTTTCCACTCTGTGCCACTCCATGACACTCTATTGTATGCCACTCTACATCACTCCCCTCTAGGCCACTCCTCTCTATGCTGCTCCACTCTACACTATTTGACTATACACCACTCCATTCTATTCCCCTCTACTGTACACGACTCCACTCTACATCGCTCCAGTCTATGCTGTTCCTCTCTTCACCGCTCCACTCATCTCTATGCCACTATAGCCTAAACCATACCAAACCACACCACTCCTCTCTAAGACACTAGACTCTACGCTATTTGACTCTATGCCACTATACTCAAAGCCACTCTCCTGTAAGCCATTTCACTCCATGCCACTGAACTGTATGCCAATCCACTCTATTCTATTCCACTCTATGCCACTCCACACTATTCCACTCTATGTTTCTCAGTTCTACGCAACATTTTATGCTTTTCCACTCTACGTCATTTCACATTACACCACTCCACTCTATGCCTCTCAACTCTATGCCACTCTGCTGTATGCCACTCCACCCCATACTCCACCCCATACCACTCTACGCTATTCCACTCTACATCACTGGACTGTATGCCATTTTATACCATTCCACTCTACTCCAGTCCACTCTATGCCACTCTACTGTACACCACTCTACTCTGTCACTCCGTTCTACGCTATTCCACTTTACTCCACTTCACTCTGAGCCACTCCTTGCTACACAGTTCCACTCTATGCCACTCCACACCACTCCTCTCTATGCTATTCCACTCTACTACAATTGACTCTACACTACTCTATGCCACTCCACTCTATACTAGTCCTCTCTACACCACTCCACACTACGCTACGCCACACCACTCTACACTATTCCGGTGCAGGTCATACACTCTACACCACTCCACACTATGCCACTCCACTCTACACCACTTCATTCTATGCCACTCCAATTGATGCTAATTCACTCTACGCTACTCACTCCACTCTATGCTTCTCTGTTGTACAATACTACACTCTGCGCCCCTCCACCGTCTGCCATTCCACTGTACGCACCTCCACTCTGCACCCCTCCATGCTAACCCACTCTTCTCTACCCCACTCCATTCTACACTATTCAACTCTACTCCACTTCACACAAGCTACTCTATGCTACTCCACTTTACATTATTCCACGCTATGATACTCCACTTCACACCACTCCACTCTAGGCCAATACACTGTTCTCCACACTATGCCACTCCACTTTACCCTACACAACTAGACAACACTCCACTCTATGCCACTTCATTCTATTCCACTCTACTCTATGCCACTACCCTCTACGCCACTATCCTCTACACCACTCCAGTCCACACCACTTCACTCTACGCCGCGACACAGTACAACAGTTCACTACCTAACTCTGCTCTACAACACTCTACTGTATGCCATTCATGAATTTACTTGATATTTAAAAAAAAATGAATAAATAAATGAATAAAACAAGCATGCAAATCCAATGAAAAAAACAAAGGTTGAATCTTAGTTATAGTTAGGAAAAGATATTTTATTCTTTCTATAGAAACCAAACAAACTACAAAAATATTATACCTTCAATTTACATTTTATGCACCATCTTTAAATTACTATAACTCACACACCTCCGCACACGGTGTTATAAACTCACTAACCACACAGTACATGAACTATAACTCGCCCTGCTGCCATGCACAGTGTAAAGATGTAATTGGAAATGTGATGAGTGTTATAAATTATATAATTTAACAAAGTATAAGTGATGTAATATGAAAGCATATAAGGTGTGCATGGAGAAGGCGCAAGTTATAGTTTATGTACTGTGTGGTTAGCGAGTACACAACACTGAGTACAGAGGTGCGTGAATTATAGTAATTTGAAGGCGGTGCGTAAAAAGATTGGGGGTAACTAATTCAAAATACAGTTTGTAAGAGGCTAGAACACTGGAATGAGGACTGGTTAGCAGGCCTCAGAGCACTCACAGGGGCTTATTTACAAGCCCATTGTGCCACTGGTGCGTCACTTTTATTGACACACCGGTAGTGCAATGGGTTTTCCATATTTGCAAGGCCATGTAAAGTACAGGAGTGGCCCCGGAATCATGGAAAGAAACAAACATAGTGGTGTTCCATAAGAAAGGGAAACCAAAGGATAAACCGGGCTCCTATCGCCCAATTTCGCTAATTAACTCAGATACGAAGTTATATTCTAAAATTTGGGCTAAAAGACTGGGTAGGGTCATTGGTGATCTCGTCTCCCCTTGGCAGCATGGATTTGTACCTGGGCGAGGTACCACAGATCATATTAGGAGGGCAATAGCCTTATTTGATATTCAGTCTGCAGTGGGAGGAGAGATGGCCATGATCCTGCTCGATGCAGAGAAAGCCTTTGACCGTGTCTGTTGGAATTATTTATGGCGGATTTTAATCGGCAGAGGCTTTGGTAAGAATTGTATTACAGCTCTGCGGGCAATGTATAGCGATCCAGTTGCCCGGGTTGTGGTCATGGGTGAGTGTTCTGAGAAAATTTATATAACGAGAGGTACGCGCCAAGGATGTCCTTGTTCCCCTATCCTCTTTGCTCTGTATATCGACCCTCTCATTCGTAAGATCTTAGCCAGCACCCGGATAGAACCAGTGATGCATAATGGATTTGAAAACAAAATCATGGCATATGCCGATGATCTGGCTGTGATTACAACAAACCCACAACAGACACTTGGGGTTTTGGTGCAGATCGCTTATATATTTGGCATGAGGTCGGGGTATCTGTTAAACGAGTCTAAAACCCAAATTATCTGTACAGCAAATATAGTTAAAGCTGACTCTAGATATGTGGATTCAGCAATTTATCTGGGAGTTAGAATTAATGCCGCGGTTAATAAGATCACAGCTGAGAATTTTATCCCACTTGGGAAAATTATAGAAGCGGATCTCAAAAGAATCGATGTTTTACATCTCTCATTGATAGGCAGGGTCAATGTTCTTAAGATGACAATGTTACCAAAAATTTTATATCTCTTTCGAGCGATACCTTTGTTAGTAGAGGAAAAAACTATTAAGTGGCTAGAGTCAATATTCATTAGATTTGTTTGGCAATACGGGAAACTTAGACGCTCCACCAACCTTTTGTCACTCCCATGGGACAGGGGGGGGCTTACCTTACCTAACTTAAGATTGTATCATTGGTCCTGTCTGCTGGCAGAAATGTTTATTCTTTTTCAACCTATTCAACCTAATGATTCTGGGCAAGACGATCTACAGACCCCACCATCTATATATGATCTACTAGTTTTTAAGTAAGGCATATGGTCTCCTGATGTGTGAGGTTGAACGGAGGTATTATAAAAGACCACGTTTTAAGATACTGGAAGGAGTATGGGGACTCTGGAGAGCTATATCGTGCTTTTGTAAAATTCCCAAAATTCATGCGTATTTGCACCTTAGTAATTCGAGCTTATTTCGGGGCAGAGGTCTTGAGAGGAATATCCGGATCTGGCAGGAGCATGGAATTAGCACATTAGGCGATATAGTGGGGGCAGATGGGCTGATCGGCTTTGAAGCACTTCAGAGTAGAGCTGCCATCCCTTCAAGTCACTGGCTCTCCTATGTTCAGCTGGCCAGTGTCATTAAAGCTTTAAGAATCAGATGGCCAACAGGGTTAAAAGTTCCTCTGATTGATATGTTGGTAACAGGGGGTATAAGAATTAAAAATGTTTACTTGTCGTTGCTGGATGCCTTACAGAGCGATATCGATAAAATGGAGAATACTCTTGTACGGATATTGGATAACCCCGATGTGGATCTCGATAAGACACTCTATTTAAACAAAAAAATCTTTCGTTCTACGAATTTGAGGGCCCAGCATTACAAAACCCTGTTTGATTTATATTTCACTCCAGCAAAGCTTTTTAGGTGCGGGGTTAAAAGTGATGACAGGTGCCCCAGATGCAATTTGGCTCAAGCAGACTTGACGCATATGTTTTATAACTGTAGCTCGTTATTAGCTATCCAGGGAGAGATAGCGAAATTTTGGGCGGAGGTGCTTGGTCGAAGGGTTGAATGGTCTTCCTCGTTGATGATATTGGGTCTAGATAATAGTTTAAAACTTGGGAAATCTGAGGAAGCTTTGGTCTTTTTAACTGTAGCAGTACTTCGGATATTAATCACCTCAGGGTGGAAAGATGTAAATGCCCCTTCTTTTCAGCTATGGTTATCTAGATTATTGGCTATATATAACATTGAAATTTCTTTATATGCTCAGAAAGGGAGGAAAAAACAGGACATTGGTAAAAAGATATGGTCTCCAATCTCTGACTGGATTGCTGGAAGACCAAGAGTTTGATGTATATTGTATTGTATTTTCGAATGTATGTAAATAATGCCTCCTCGTCCCATGTTCTGATATGTTCTTACCGGGCTTTGGTGCCTCTTGAAGATTTAGCATTTGTTTAAATTGTTGATAATATTTGTTTTTGTCTAATGTATTATGTAACATCTACTTGCATCAATAAAAAAAATTAAAAAAAAAAAAAAAAAGAGTGACTATTCAAGGCCTTGTAAATATGTTTACCTTTCACGCATAAGTCTCCGTGAAAGGGGCATTTCATGGGTGTTGCTGTGAGTGTTCCCACACAATATCCATGGAACTTGACAAATTCCCAGATTTACATTTTGTAAACCCAAATAAGTTAGAAAACTACACCTCCCCAGGGGAGGCTTAATGAGGGGCAACAAGGAGTAATACTTTTTTTTCTCCGTGTTTTTTCCTCTTTCTAATCCTGCTGCATTGTGCAGCACATATAGAAAGAGGAAATTGCCTTTAATGATTGTTTTTGTGCAGGACGGTATCCCTTCCTGTGCAAAAACAATCATTCCCTCAGTGCAGGTACCTTTGCAAAATGACACAAGGATGTCTGCGCTGGCGCACGACTGCTGTTTGTGTGCCGGCGCAGGGGAGAAGGACAGGAATGCGCCATAACTTCTAGATATGGAACATTTCTGCCCTTTTATTTTGATGCACAGCAGCGCAGCAGGAAGGCTTGCTGAGCTGCCATGTGTCAAAATACTGTAAATGGACCATCAGAGTTGAAAACCAACAGCATCAGTCCAAAGCTTTGGGGGTGATCATGCAAAAAGAGGCATTTCCTTCCATTTAGAAATTGTATTGCATTATATTGCGTGAGGGCATACCTTGCATAATAAAAGTCACAAGAGACATCAGGAAGAGATTGGTTTGAGCAGACAATGTTTCCCTGTAAGACATTTTCTGTGCAAACCTTCCTCCTACAAAAAAACCATAGCTGAAATTGTGTCATGCTAAATTTTGCAAATTTTGCATTATTTAAATATCAGGCATTTTACCAACACAGCTTCAATATTGGCTAGGTCAAATAAGATATTCAATGTTGCAAAACCGGGGTGAATCTCCTCTTTTAGCTGATAGGTCAATTTGTACGTATAAGCAAAAGGCGATTCAAGTAGAAAAGTGATGAAATGTAGCCTACTGACTTGCATTTGAAACTCATCTAAAATGATATACATTCTTTTGAATTGTTATTGGAAAAATAAGATGTAGATTCCAGAAACTTAAATTAATAGTTTTTTGGAATATGAAATGTAGCAAATGTTGCTTTTAAACTTTGTGCATTTGTGCCGATAAACTGGATGTGCTGTTATGACAGACACATATGCCAGAGTGCTCATGCTCCCATTAACCTGTGCGGATGCCTTGACCTTTGTCACTCTTTTCTTCACAATATTTATCAGTGTCCAAATGAAAAATCCTGCACTTCATTTTGCTTCGCTTTAAAATGGCGTTATTACGTTTTTGTGTTTGGGAGCACTAAAGGCAGTTTTAAGTGCTCAACCACATTCTGCTGCTGCGAAGTTTCCGGCCTGGCAAACCTGCTGTCTACTGGCGCTCTGTCTGCGCCCTTAACCAAGGTGTGTGTATTCTGTTGCAGCTGCGCCCATCCCCCAGTGACAGTCACTGACTGGAGGTGGTTTCCGCAGAGCAGGTTGACCGGCCGGCCCTTTGTTATGCAAGAATGTGCATTTGCACATCTTTAGCTGACCTTGGGCAGTGCCTTGGCTACCTTTCTTTCTCCCATTAAGAACAGGTGGCAGGCAAGCTGTTTGAGATCATTTTAAGAAGAAGCCTAGGAAACAGTTAATTGTAAACCGTAGTGACATCTTAGATGTGAAATTGTATATGTTTAAAAAACAAAGTAAACAGAGCAATAAACAGACTTCACAAGAAAACCCGCATTAAAGTCAGTTATCGCTCTTACACGTGTAATTCATGTTGACAGTTAAAATGAAGCAAACTTTAATTTAATTGCATTGCTTTCATTTTAGGAGGTATTTGCGGCCTTTATTTTTTAAATATAAAATTCAATATTCTGTTCAAGTTTTAGCTTTACTAAGTCAGATGCAAAGCTTTTTTTAAATTATTGTTTTATGCAATTTGAGTTAAGTACAACAACAAAACAAAAAAACAAGAAGTTACCAATCGAATTTCCCATAATTATGTAGGTGAATTTTGTTGGTTACAGAAGAAAGGGGGAAAAAGCATGTGTTCATAGCAGTTCTGTAAGTGGTACGAGAGTATAGTCCTGGATTGTTGGGGATGGATCGCGATTCACTTGGAATGGCAAGTAGGTGCTGAGGGGCTCCAAATATGTTTAGGGTGAGTTTTCGCAAACATCAGCGCCCAATACTCCTCCAGCCTTTCGAAGTGCATAATTAAAAAAAGCCCAGTAGCATCTTGAGAAAGGATGGATGTTTTTATTAGCGGTGCGCAAAGTTATTGCAATGTAATTGTTTTCGAAGGTCTGAAAGATAAAGATTCCAGTTCATGTACCAATGCCTTCCACGCACAGATGCCAGCAGAAATATGCAGGTAGTGCACACATCATCACTCTTATAATACTAAGGTGAATATGCTTGCGCTTTGAGAAAAAAAACAATTATGGTGCTGCAGTTGAACTCGCTAGAAAATGACTATCTAGACTATGATTGTGAGAAGTTGGCCTGATATATGATGTCACTAATTCTAGTGTACACCTTGTATCAGTCCAAACAACCCTTATGGTGATTGGTTGTAAAGTCAACCTTATAGACCAGCTATCCTAGTGGTAGCATGGACAAGAGCAGTCTTAGGCTAAACTCTGAATGGCATGTGAAGCCAGCTGTGATACCATATATAATCCCTTGAATACCAAATGAAAGGACACCACAACAGATATATATAAAAAATAGAATGTATTTATTCTAGTCAAACCCTCAGCACTCTTTATGAGATTCGAGGTAAGTACAACACAGTCTTATTTAAGCGTACATTAAGTCACACAGGTAAGTAATACAGTTAGGCCCTAGGAGCCACGCAAACCATATACTAAGTAAGTGGTATAAGGACCACTGTCACAAACACAGGATAGGCCTAGGCCTAGGGTATCGCTGGGGCTACACTATACTACCAAAGGTTAGGAAGTGGGAGGCCCACGGGATTCAGGTGCAGGTGTGACCACGTGACTGCTATACTTGTTTTAGATGGCACAGTGGTGCCCCAGTATTTCTCCAGCTGCCCAGCACTTAGTGGGCAGCTGCAACGTTTAGGTTGTGCACAGTGCTACTCTGCGCTTTGGCTTGCGCAGCTTGCGCAGTCTTGCCCTGACTCTGCTGGACACAGGGCGTCCTAGCCCCGACAAGGCCAGTTGACCTAGGGACTGCCACAGGTGGTGGCTTATGTGAGTTCTTGCGCTATGGTTCCTAAACCTGCACCTCTGAATGTGTTTTTATGCGTCATGTGCCTTGTGTTTACACCTCTGAATGTGATGCATCATGTGTAATGTGCGTTTACCCCTACAGGTATTGTGATACTTAGGTGGTTGTTTTCCCCTAGTACAGGTGGTGCTAGTGAGGTCCTGGTTCCTTGCACGATATTTTCCTAAGGTGGTTAGGGTTGCGTAGGTGGTACTTACCTGTTACCAGTAGTTACTGGTCGTGTGCTACATGTGTTATTTAGTGCTACAGTGATTGTATGTGCTATGTTCTAAAGTATTATTCCTATGTTCTAAGTGCTAATTTCTACAAAGTGCTAATTCCTGACTGTGGTCCATGTGGCCCTGTCCCCTGTACATATAATCCCTTGTAAACTCTGCCCGTGCCTGTTGGCACATTGTAAAGTGTGTGTTTTTATCTAATGGTAGCATGGACAAGAGCAGTCTTAGGCTAAACTCTGAATGGCATGTGAAGCCAGCTGTTATACCATATATAATCCCTTGAATACCAAATGAAAGGACACCACAACAGATATATATAAAAAATAGAATGTATTTATTCTAGTCAAACCCTCAGCCCTCTTTATGAGATTCGAGGTAAGTACAACACAGTCTTATTTAAGCGTACATTAAGTCACACAGGTAAGTAATACAGTTAGGCCCTAGGAGCCACGCAAACCATATACTAAGTAATTGGTATAAGGACCACTGTCACACACACAGGATAGGCCTAGGCCTAGGGTATCGCTGGGGCTACACTATACTACCAAAGGTTAGGAAGTGGGAGGCCCACGGGATTCAGGTGCAGAGTGGAAACACTCACGCGTAATGCGTAAAAGTCGATAGAATTACTAGCAGTTAGAAATTAACAGTTTTAGGACACTTCTGGTATAGCTAGAAAGTCGAGACTCGGAAACTAGACCCTAGGATAGTCAATACCCTTGTGAGCACCGAAGTACCCAAGTTACCTAGCCCATGGGCTGCGGGTGCATAGGTGTGAACTTGCGTCGGGTTTCGTCGAGGACTTCTATGGATGCCTGAAGGAAAGTTGCTGACAGGCAGTCAGTGAAGAGTGTCCGGTGGATCCCAAGGTGGGGATCAAGAAGGAAGGAACCTGCAAGCAGAAGGGACAGAGTCTAGGTCACCAGCCAGGAGCCGGGAAGCAACCAGGAAGGAACCAGGCGATGTCGTGAAGATGCAGTTGAAGAGGTGAAGCTTGTCGCAGCAGCCACGGGTACCAGAAGACGTCGAGGACGACCAGGACCAGGAGGTGAGCTGTCCCACGAAGGCTCTTGCTCTCGGCGGCGTCGAAGTCGAGTCAGGACCCAACAAGCCTTGGCAAGCGGAACCCACGCAGGATAGAGGACTTGCTTCTGGTGCAGACCAGGAAGGTCTGGGGTGCTTCTCTTTCACAGAGGAGCGGGTGCCAGTCTGGAGGAGCCGGACCAGCAAGATGAAAGTAAAGTTCGTCGTCGCAGAGACTACTAGCAAACGGGCCAGCAGCCGGACAACACGTCGAGCAACACAGGTGCAGAAGGGCCCCACGCAGAACACGTGAAGTGTGGGGAGCTGGTCTTCTTTGCAGATGGTGCTCGGGAGTGGGGCTTCTCAATTCCCCAAGCACAGCCTCGAGGGAGCCTCGGAAGTCGCGCTAGTCAGTTACTAGCCACTTTTCCCAAGTCGCCGGTCCCACGTCCCTCGTGCCCACCCTGCCAGGGACATTGCCATGGTCATCGGCGGGTGCCCACCCCGCTTAATTAATTATTTCTATAGCGGGTGCCCACCCCGCTTAGTTCTGCCTATTTTTCCACTTTAATACGAAGGCGGGAGGCCACCCCGCGCTTCGGAGAAAGCTGAGAAAGTCACCGCCGCGGCCCGTGCGAAGACAGGAAGTCAGGCAGTGCTCGTGGTGACGTGGGCGGGGCCTCGTCCCAAACCAGGAAATTGACGGGAGCCTACCCCGCGCTTCCCAGAAGAGCTCCGGTGAAAGTGAGCCCCACAGCAAGAGGAAGCGGAGACCGAGGCTCAGCGGGAGCCTACCCCGCCTACCAGAGGAGAAGAGAGCCGGTGAGTGTGGTGCGATCCTCGATGGTTGGGGGAGGCGTGGCGGGCCAATTTTGACGGTGGCCGGCCCCCTGTGCGAGTTGCCTCCCAGCTGCGACGTGCGGGGCAAGTTTCAGTTCAGTCCCAGAGGGGGACTCGGGGGCATTTGTGCTTGCTAGGAGGAGCGGCCCAGGAAGGCAGCGGGCCGCTCCCACGTTGTTGAGATAGTCGTGTCCGTGAGCCCCCGAGAGGCTCCACCGCAGCCAGCATTCGTTGTCTGAGAGTCCAGAGGGACTCCCACGAGGAGGGCATAATTGTTTAGGAGTCCGGAGGGACTCCAACGAAGGGGGCATCAGTTGCTCAGTGGTAGAGCAGCCCCAGAAGGCAGCGGGCTGCTCCCCCCTTGCCCCACAGTGACGTTCCGAGCCACGAAGGCTCTAGGGGGCATTTCTTGTGTGTAGAGCCCAGAGAGGCTCCACGTGACTGCTATACTTGTTTTAGATGGCACAGTGGTGCCCCAGTATTTCTCCAGCTGCCCTGCACTTAGTGGGCAGCTGCAACGTTTAGGTTGTGCACAGTGCTACTCTGCGCTTTGGCTTGCGCAGCTTGCGCAGTCTTGCCCTGACTCTGCTGGACACAGGGCGTCCTAGCCCCGACAAGGCCAGTTGGCCTAGGGACTGCCACAGGTGGTGGCTTATGTGAGTTCTTGCGCTATGGTTCCTAAACCTGCACCTCTGAATGTGTTTTTATGCGTCATGTGCCTTGTGTTTACACCTCTGAATGTGATGCATCATGTGTAATGTGCGTTTACCCCTACAGGTATTGTGATACTTAGGTGGTTGTTTTCCCCTAGTACAGGTGGTGCTAGTGAGGTCCTGGTTCCCTGCGTGATATTTTCCTAAGGTGGTTAGGGTTGCGTAGGTGGTACTTACCTGTTACCAGTAGTTACTGGTCGTGTGCTACATGTGTTATTTAGTGCTACAGTGATTGTATGTGCTATGTTCTAAAGTATTATTCCTATGTTCTAAGTGCTAATTTCTACAAAGTGCTAATTCCTGACTGTGGTCCATGTGGCCCTGTCCCCTGTACATATAATCCCTTGTAAACTCTGGCCGTGCCTGTTGGCACATTGTAAAGTGTGTGTTTTTATCTAATGTGTTTTGGTAATACAAAGGCTATTTTTATATAATACCTTGTGTGGAGTTTCCTTTGTGGTGGGCTTGGGTGTTGTTGCTGGGTGCGCGCGCAAACGCTTTACACATTGCCTCCGGGATAAGCCTGACTGCTCGTGCCAAGCTACCAAGCAGGTGAGCAGGGGTTATCTTTGGCGTGTAACTCCCCAGCCCTGACTAGAGTGGTGGTTTCTGCCTGACTTTGGCGCAAGCCCTAGGCAACCAGAAATCCCATTTCTAACAATGCCCAATTGTAATTCTTGAATGTTCTGGTCATTGTTTTAGGAAATCTTTATTACTTTAAATAAGGTTTAGTACAAATGTGCCTACAACATCCATAGTTTAATTGGCAGACACAAAATTCAAAAGTCGTCTTTTTCTAAGCGTATTTGTTAAATGTCGGGCAATCGCCTCTATCACTGCAACTGTATGTTTTTCAGTGCTTTATAAGGGGTTTTGTGTATCATTTCGTACTGGCTCTTCTTTTAAACAAGAACGAAAATATATTAAGGAGAGGGAGATAATTAGCCACGGGGTGAAATTATTTGTGTGACATGGACATTCAGGCTACATATCCTTTTTCCCCTTTTTTGAAAGGTGCAATTATGAGCATTTAAGCCCTGAATTGATATTGACTAGGAGAGGAAAACACAGCAATTAATAAATAAAGTGCTAAAGATGCTCGAGCACAATGCAATTACGTTGGTGATGCCAAATAATTTTGGAAATTCTGTGTTCTACTTCTAATGTAAAATTCCTGAAATTATGCGGTAAAAATGTACCTCAATCACCCGGGCACAACAGAACACCAATTGATGCTGCAGTGTGTTTGCTTTTTGCACTTTTTGTTTAGAGTGAAATGCATCTTCGAGTCAAAAAATGACACAAGGATACATTTTTGCGGTAAAATATTGTGCTAAATGACGAATTTCCATTTCGCTTAATTATGCATAATTTTGCCAACAATTCCCATAATTACAGAAAAGCAAACTGCGCAAATTTGAAACACCCCTAGTGGTACGACCTTTGTTGGATAGATGTGGACCGATTAAAAAATCTGCCTGTGAAATTACCTGTAATTTAGGATAGTATAGTATAGTAATGTCACTTTGGGAATTGCCACCAAATGAGAATGCTCCAAAGGGGGATTTATAACTTCTTGCATTTCCACTCCTCTCTACATGGGGCCCTTCAGTCTGCCAACACTGTGGACTTTAATAGCAGCATACAAACTGGATGTGAATTGCCTAGTTTGCTTATATGCCTCTGGTTGCTGAAAACCCTACTATTTGTTGGAAGTGATAAATCTGGTGGAAAAACCACCAGCAGAATAATATCTAAGGTATGGATAATATGGAGGAGCTAATTGCAATTCTGATTATCCCACACTAGCCCTATGGTGGGATATCCATACTCTGCTATGGATATGAAAGTTCCACCTGTGGATTTTCCTCTTTGTTATCACCTACACCACAAACTGAAGAATTTCAATTACCACTGAACTCTAAATAGGGTAATATAGGCTGATTTAGAGTCAATTTGTAACATTTCATCTGTCTATATAATGAGAAGGTGGAAATTCCTTCCCTAGAAGAGTCTCTACCAGTGGAGAGTCTGTCAGCTGATTACATGATTTATGCTAGACCTATGATCAGGTCTATTGGAGTTGGCCAACCAAATTACGCAGCAGGTTTTGCTAAATTATGTGGCAAGAAAAACAAATTATGAAGTGTACTGTGGCAAATTATTTGTCCTTTTTAAATGTTTGCACCGTTGGACACAGGTCCACCCATTTAGTAAAATTTTAACACTCAAATATAGCAATAGGCATTCGAAAGATGACCAGTTAACTTTAGGGAAGGGCCTTACACTGTGCCGCAACACATTTTCCTGCATTATAAGTTACTTTTGATCTATTTGAGCTACAAATATTTTTATAAATAAAATCTGCACATTTTGCAGCAAAATTATGCAGCAAATGTGTCAAATCTATAACTATGCAGAAAACACCATAGCCACAGGATTGTAAAACTCCAGGTGCCCTGCCACAGATGAAGGTAACTCTTTACAGGCAGAGAACAGGAGGATTCTGTGTTATGACCCAAGTCTAAATAAGGCAAATTATCTACACGTATCTCAGTTCCATTACCTGCCAACAGTGTCGATATTAACATCTGCCAAATAATGTCTGCACTTTGCCGAAAAAGCCTGAAATGCCTGATTTAGAGTTAGGTGGGAATAGAAGATTCTGTGATTCTGTGATTTGTGGAGCATGTGCTACATTTGTTAAATAATCCACTACTGGAATTTTCTCCAATGTATGCATAATATAGGTGAGGAAATTTTAATTGAGGATGTGCCACATTAACCATGTGGCAAATTATCAATTCAACAATGGCCTGGCCCCGGGGGATGGGTCCCCAAGCCCGAAAATGGCCCAGGAGGGGGCCCCCTCAAAGTATAAAAATAAAGAAAAAAATTAAATGGCCTGGACGTGGGGGATGGGGTCCCCGGGTTGAAAATGGCACGGGAGGGGGGATGCTCAGCCCCACTCCATTTAAAATGAAAAGGAATGGCCATGCCCCGGGGGATGGGGTCCTCGGGGGAATAATCTGCCTCAGTAGGGGGGCCGGCATCTGCCTCAGGAGGGGGGCCACATCGCCCCCCTCCTAAAAAAACACAAAAAAAACAAAGCTGACAACTTGGTGCAGGGACATGTAGGTGGCCACATCAGAGGGGGCCTGCCACAGGCCCTCAATGTCCCTTTCCATCAGCCTTTCAATGGCAGGTGAACTGCCATGAAAAGGCTGGTGGGGAGGGACATCGTAATCCCTACAGCGCACTATTGCAGGGATTGCGAGGCCCTCTGCTGTACGGGTGGGCTTAAGGAGCCCGTGAGATGCGTGGCTGTCAGTGTTTCAGACCGCCATCCTAATGTGGTGGGCAGTAAAGATGGTTCTGATGGTGGTAACACCACCACTGACAGCTGACGGTGGCGGTATCGCCACCATCGTAATCAGCCCCTAAGTCATGGAGTCGCCAAATTAAAATTCATGCATTTTTTGCATGCCTCTGACAGTAACAGAGTTGAACCTGAGATGTAATGTCAGTAGTTTTTTACTATGTTTTAACTGATGACTCCACACTCTTGGGCCCAATTTGGGTGGCAATTATGCAGCGTGCATCTTGCTGTATCGTGACAATTGAGTAATATTTTTGTGATTGTGAATTAAATCATTCTTCCATTTTAAACCTTGCGCAAGCTGTGTATTTTAGTTGTTTAGAATATTTTGGAAGGCAACTGACTTGAGTTTGCAATTGATGCAACAATTTGTCTCATAGTGGTCTGAGCCACCCTTGCTTAGAGAGCGTCCTGTATGGATAGAAATCTGCCACCCATGCTGCTGCTGGTAAATAAAATGAGGCAGCAGGGGTCCCTTTCACAGGTAAGTTCCTGGTTGGCCATAACAAAGCAGTGACTTGCCTCTGAATACATTTCCGCACCTCCCCCTAACACACCTGAATCTCACACAGCTTAGCTCCGTCAGGCTGGTGGCAAGTTGTTTGGCGGGGTGGGGAGGGAGTGTTGGTCCATAGTGGCAGGGGATGAAAGGAAGATGTGAGGGCAAATAGAATGTTAAAATGTAGTGACTGTGACACGTTAAGAATCATTAGGTCAACCTCAAACTGAATATCTGAAGCCACGGTATATAGATGTTGCTGTTTGCAGTACCTTAATGCAGAGAGCTCCGTGAGCCATTCCGAAGATTGGCCTAGCATGACAAAAGCCGACTCTGTTAGTAGTAGTTTCAGTTGCAGGTACATGCGGACTATTGTCTAACTGATTTACAAAACTATTCAGAATGACATGCATTTGACTGGGAGCGATTCGTTTTTTTTTCATGTGTGCATTTAAAGGATATTTTGTAATCTGAACATCCTCCTATCACTAGCTTATTTACAGTAATCCTATTTATGTTAGAAAATATAAGGATAATAATCTGGAATCAAAAAGCTGTTTGTACACCATAGAGTAAATGAGGTGAACAAATAGCAGCAGTTGTGGTCCTGATACAGTGAAAGTATTTGGAAATGTACTGCTGTTGTTTTTTCCATAAGCTTCTAGTAAATTTCCACTACTGTGTGTTTCATAAACAATCTGCAACTCCTCCCAGAATCATCAACTGCCCCTCAGAGGTCTTTGCAATTGTGCAGATGTATTCACAAGTCAAATTGGGCCAGGGTAGCTTGTGGGTGTTTATGGGAGAGAACAATGGTAAACCTAGGTCAGCTCCAACAATCTTACACTATATTTATTTTAAAGACTTGACTAAATGTACAGTCAGTGAAAATATGGAAAGATCACACCAACATTGGTAAGGTTGGTAGGGAAGGTTTTCTCAAAAAGGTTTCAAAGTGAAAATCCACTTCTGCATTACTTTCCATATGCGTGTACCATGTTCGTTCAAATATTAGTAAATAGTAGCACATTCTGCCATTATGCTGCTTCCACTTCACTGATTTTCGATCCGAAAAATACTCCACAAGGAAACTACTTTCTTCTCAGTTTTTAAACAAAGACAAAGCAGGGGAAGTGGGATTAAATAGTGTTACCCATGCTTTATTCCTAACAGGAATTGTTTACTTCACTTATTGAAGACAAGTAGCACAAATGTTATTAAAATGTAAATAACAAGTACATTGAGAGACACACAGCCTACTGTAACTCACTATGTCTGATACAAGCCAAACAAACTAAAACATTGATGAGGATCTCAAAAGAAGACTGGGGTCACCAAATGTTTGCATGCCATTTACATTTGTATATAGTATAATACTGCATTCCTTTACTGGCCTGTCAGCCAGTTGCCTAAGCTTTTCATGCAACCCAGATCAGGCTGTATGCAAACTCTTCAGTGGCTGGAACAGCCAGGGAAGGGTAGTATCTTCAAAGCCATCTGCTGTTTGGGTAGACCCAGTGTCCCTGTTGCACTACCAATGCCTATTTTTCTTGCAGTGGTGCATGAGTGTGGATCATTTGTGTCAATGGTGCATTCCAAGCTGATCTTCAGTGTATGAGTTGATATTCTTTCGAGGGCCCACATTTGGATTGGTGAAGACAAAGCATCCAGTGGCTGGTGATTTTTTCATTCAAGGAGGGCAAGATTGTCACCTGGAATATCCATGTGGGGGTTCTGGCACTTCGAGGAGCATTTGGGTAAAGCCTCCAGGATACATATTGTTCAGAGGGCTTCATGGAAACAACTGACCATTGGTGGAGTTATAGGTTTGCTACTTAATTCAGTACTGATGCAGAATGTAATTTAATAGTGGACACTCCAAGGAAGTTGATCGATATCAAGGAGATGGAGCTCCAATTTTAGGGATAACAATGGGTGCAGATTAAGTCCACCTTCAAGTGTTGGCTCCTTGATGAGTTGAGTGAAACCAAATGAGTTGATTGCCTCAGTGATGTTCTGACTCTGTGAAGCAGATTTATCAAATCTTTGTGCCATTGCAAAGTCACATAAAATGTTAATAAATAGTTACTTTCCAGCGCATTTTCTCTTATTTTATTTTTTGCTGGAAAGTAGTCCTTGATGTAGCACAAATAGCGCTTTGCACTACTTTGCTACAAGTGGGTGTCCATGGGTGTTCCCACACTACCACTCATGGTTTCTGTTTCAAAGCCATATCTTCTGCAATTATTAAACATGGTTTTGCATCAAACATTTTATACACTGCATGTGTACTGCATTATACAGCACACATCCAATCTGTGAAAAATTTAAATGTCTGTCTAGGTGTATACTAGGTGTATACTGGAAGGGTCACGTTCAAGTACAAAATCTACGGTAGATACTTTGCACTGGGAAGAAAGTAGAAGTAACTTATCTTCCACGAGCACAACGCAGCACGGTTGTTTGACATTACAATGCTGCCAATTACTACGCATGCCTTTCCCATGCAAATATTTACCACGCATATGAATTTACCATGCATACTTTTACCACGCATGGAAATTCCATTTAAGATATTATTATGGTAAGTATTATACATATATCTATATGTATATTACTTTGAGCCAGTAGTTGCCAATGAGTGCCACCGGTACTCATTTGTGGAGACTGGCATTTATTTTTCTGCATCAGACATTTATTGATAGCAAGAGGGAGGAAAACAAACACAGTGGAAAGACAGAGGAAGAGAAAAAGAGAAAAAACATGACGAGAGTTTCTAGTATTGCATCAAAGAGGTATGAGAAAGCCTTGTGTATTATTTTCTTGTGTAATTACCACCCACTAAAATCAGGTTCGATGTAGGAACATCGGCTCATTCATGATCAGACAGGGTAAAATTCCATACTGGAATTCCCGTCCACGTGACTCATAATCAGGGTTGCCATAGGTATTGTGGCTAAAATTGTTGGGGTGTGGCGTTATCCATAAACCCCATCATTCCAATAGTGGCGGTAGCAAGAGTTACTTCTCATACTGGAATTTATTGGGCCACACATAATGAGGGTATTAAAGTATTCTAAAGAACACCTTTTTTGTTCTAAAACATTCACCATGGTATAGTTTTTGAGTCAAGACTACCCAGTGTTTCAATGACAGCCAGCGATTATTATTTTTGACAAGGGAACATTGCACCTCCTTCACAGGACACTGGAACAGCAGGCCTTTCCTGATGTGCAGGGTGGCCCAGCAGTCAGTTGTCAGTCAATAACAAAAGTACACATTGGGCCCCTTAACCAAAATTATTGTGCCACCTGCAAACTCTTTGAAATGACCAACTGAGCAAATATGAGTTAAAGGAGATTTCATATTCTGCTGCTCTAATATGATAAGACGTCAGAGCACAATATCTAAAAGGATCTTTTACATTACTGTTGGACATCCCCCATTCCCAAAAGAAAAGGGTAATCACATACCTGCATGCCAGTCTTTGAAAACCCCACAAAAGCTCAAGAGAAAAATTCTATCTTATGTTGTTAAAAATATTATGTGTGATACAAGAATTTCTTGGATATTATGTTATTGGAAACATCTATTTTCATATATATTTACGCATTACACATGGATATAACATTATGAAAATAAAATATCTGCTATACTAAATAAAATAACTCAAACTATTAAAATTCAGATAATGCATACAAACCGTAAAATGTATGGGGTTACCAGGGATAATACCCTAAATTAACAGCTTCACATATCTGTATGCCATACATTAAATGCCAGGGGCCTCATTTACAACTTTTTGGTGCAAGGCAGCGCCGCAAGGCTTGTTGCTGTGCTGCCCTGCATCAAAAGAAAAGGGCATAAATGAGCATTATCTAGGAGATATGGTGCATTCCTGTCCTCTTTCACTGCACTGGCACACAAATGGCTGCATGATGCAAGGGTTTGTTCGTTGTAATAATTATTACTTTTGTGCAGGAAGGTATACCTCCCTGCACAAAAACAATCAATGGAAGTGTTTTGCTCTTTCTATGTGGCCTGCTCGTTATGCCACCCCTGGGGAGGCATATGGTTTTGACGCATTCTCAGATTTAGGCTATGTTGTAAATCTGGGAATGTGTTCAAAATCCAACGGGACACCCACCGAAATGCCCATGGCACCCCTCCCTGATACATGTTGAGGCAACGCAGCTTCTTGCACTGCCTTACACCATAACTAAGAGGCCATTAAAAGCCATGCAGGGTAGTGTTGCGTGGCCTTGTCGATATTGGTTTGCACTCTGCGCCATGGGAGCATCAAAACAATTACGCCCCAGTGGTGCACATGGTTTGTAAATAAGCCCACTATTCTTAGTTGCCATTCTACTCATGAACCCATATTATGCAATACCTCAAAAACTCGGTACCAGCAATCTCTTACAGTAAAGCTGAAAATAGATGCCAAAAAAACCTAGTTCCATAATTAGAATGTACCAAATGGATCAGGTGCTGTGGTAGTAGGTGACTACTGGGAAGTATTCATGATACATACTGAAATTTACCACCACTTTTTTAAAACTTGAAACATTTGGAGACTAGTTGTTCATTTTCTAAACTTGTCTCAAAGGTTGCAGGAGCGGGTAGTCCATGCTTACTTCAGAAGATTTTAAAGAAATGAGAACTCAAAAACACACGCACAAACTCAATCTCGGACTGCGTTATATCTTTAAACATGACCTGATTTAGAGGAGAGGATTTAGAATTAAAACCTCAAAATGCACCATAGTAGCTATGTGACTCATAGTATCCCTGCTGCCCAGTAAACATTTTCTGATGTATCAGCGCAGACAGTGTCTCTCTACACATACAAAGTGCCCTGCAATGTAAAATGTAAAGTTGGCCATCCTAATCACTATACTTATAAATGTGCAGAATTATTTAAAAGTTTGAGAACAGCACACGTTAAGACTGTCCTGTTTGATACATCGCATTTGTTTTTTTTCATGCCTTTTAGAATTCCAAAACTTGATTTGAAAGCTTATTGAAAACTGTGTTCCAGTTACATGTACAGCATGTGTTTAGGTCCATAGCCATCCATAGATGCAGTTGCCCATGTTTTAAGTTGCCTAGTGGGCAGTGCACAGATCCTTTTCAGTGCAGTATAGGTGATTTACTTCTGGCAGAAGAATATTTGATGTGGAAAGACCAGTAAACGGAAATATGTTTTACTAAAAGAAATGCTGCTCGTGGAGTGCTCTAGTAGAGGGTTAGTTTATGATAAATGGCAACATTTAATTTTAATTACTGTAAAGGCCCCACTCCCAAAAACACGTTTGGCATGCAGTCATCATTTGTGCATGAACTCATACAACACACATTTATTTAAGCCAGAGTTACTGATATTGGCACTGCTTCTAGGAAAAACGTCTCCGCTTTGAAATGAGTTCCAATAATTTTGTAGGATTTCTGCTTCCGAATCAAGTTCGTTTTTTTAATGTAAGTAAAAAATAAGGTGATATAACTGTAGAAGCATCCTTGATGTCATGCTGGTGTGCTGTGCTTTTGTCCAGGAGTTTGCAATTCACCTACAGATACTTGGCTAAAAACTGTAAAGCGCCCGTGTACCTTCGGGTCGCGCTGTATAAAGCTGCAAACATTAACTTGGGTGAGAGGGAGGATGGAAGAGGCTCGCTGGAGTTGGGAGTGTCGAGACCCAGGCACTTTGTCATGTAGAGTGCCCCTGGCAGTGACCCATTCACACCTGCTCCTCAGCCTCAGACAGACAAAAGACGCATTCACCTGCAGATCTACAGGAGGGGGAGGGCGCGGAAGAGGATGGGGCACAGAGGAAGTTCATTCTTTAGCAGGGACATACGTCGAGAGGGTGCTTTAGTTTTCAGAACTGGGAGCAGTGGCATTTGAGCACGCTAAAAAGCTCACTTCGAAATACAATTAAAAAATCGAATGTAAGCCATTTTTAGGAAAATAAACACAAGTCTACACCTAGAAAAGGCACACTGACGCATTGAAAATCTGTAACTATTTTTTAAAATAATACAATCTATACTCCTTTAATAAAAAAATTATGTTTCTGAAAAATATATACTGCTTTTGCTTTAGTCATGATTTTTCCGTGAGTTGAATTGTAACTGTAAAATGTCTGGATATAAACGTTTTCCATTACTCACTGTAGGACTGGTTTCTGGATGCAGGTTTATAGCAAGTCTTTGCTTTTTTGATTCGAAAGATTAGCCCTTAGAAGCTGGAATCTCAAACACTTTCGTTTAACTCTTTATATTTTGTAGCTTGTAGTTTAGCTTTTCAGATTTTGGACTACAAGTCTCAAAATGCAAAATATAAAATATAACAAAAGGCCAGCGCCTGCTAATATTATCTATCGCTCAAAATCCACTTGCTTCTCACTCTAGAATACCAAAAAGATTCTATATTTGGTTAAATTAACCCCATTTTAGCTAAGAATGAGCACGGATTGCCATATCACACCATTAAACTCTCAATAAATGCTTAGTCGAATTGTACAAAAAAATCCATAAAGCAATAAAATCACAAAAAAAACAGGGGCAGATTTACAAGAAAGTGACGCATCTGTACAGATGCGTCACTTTCCCGGCGCCACCCTGAGAAACCCTTGCACCACCATGGATGCGCCGTATTTACAATACTGCACTCCATGGGGCAAGGATTGACAAATGCGTAAAAAATTCTGACGCATCTGTTGGGCCAAAATTCACGCATTGCTGGAGTCGTGACGCAAGCACGATGCAACTCCAGCAATGAATTTGGAGGAATATTTCCACTAGCAGGTGTAAGGTTTTGACGCAGTGGCGTCCTAGAAGTGACGCTGTGAAATCTTGTAGATTTCCCTGCGTCACTTTTACAAGGTTTTCCTGCGTGGGAACGCCCACCCTTCATTCATTATACCTGACGCAGGTATAATGTGACGCAGGTCTTTACAACGTGACACATCTCTCTAGATGCGTCACATTGTAAATTGGCCGCATTTTTTACACCACCGCTGCATCACAAAAGTGACGCAACGTCGGCGCAAAAGTGTCGCAAGGGGCCTGTAAATCTGCCCCAATGTACTTTTGTTACAATAAACTCTCAAATTATCCCATTCGAAGAAAGAGTAGGCTGGGGTCACTGTCTCCTTTGTCTGAAACTAATGGCCATTAGAGGCAAAAGCCAGTATCTATGACAAAAAAAGACATTTCACTCGCAGGCCATTGTGGATACGAAACAAAACAAATCAGTTACATAACAATTATATTTTACTGTTTGACTTGTGGCTCCCAAATAATTTCTTACATTGAAAGTGTCATTAGGCTCTGAGGGCATTAAAACACTCATACATCAAAGGAGATTACACTAATTTCTTAATCCAGCAATCCCTTGCTGATTTGAGCTCTTTCTCCTATCTAAATTGCAGTACTTCTCTCTTCCATCTCAAATTGTGTACTTGGGGAAATAACTCAACCACATTAATTTCTAACACAAACTCCTCCCTAATTGCAAGCTTACCTCTCCATGTAACTTTTGTAGCAGGCACAAAATGTACTTTCCCAACTTTGCCCTACTCGGCAAAACCCAAGACTTGTGTGTCAACCCCAGTCAAATCCTTAAAGGACTCTTGCATGACCTTTTAAGCACCCACCACCCTGCCTCACTCTCCCCAGCCATTCCTCGGGTGACACAGTTGTTGATGACCGGTCAGCCATGGGCCCTATTCTCTGTCACTATAAGCAGCAGGAAAGTCCCCCCTTATCTTCTTGTGAGAGGATGTACCTTCATCATAGCTTGCTTCATGACAGTCTTATGCTACCTGTATATGTGCACCAATAAAGACTTGACTGTCTGCTTTCTCATAACTATCTTCCATGCTGTGTCAGTGTTCAGGGGCTGCCTTTCCCAAACAGCAGATTTCTTATGTGTGCCTGCAGGCATGAATGCTGCCTCCCTCAGGATGGCAAAGACTCCAAAGATGAGAGCAACCTTGACCCATAGGTTCTCACTTATGGGACCTGAGCTGCCTCCAAGTCTTTAGCTCTGCCTCTTCCACCAAGGGCCATCAGCACTGATCACCAGGAACTACCACCATATTTAGGTGAAGGTTTTCCCTGCATTGGACCTCCTCAGTTTTGCCTCCTCCCACAGGCAGTGGGAAACACCCAGAGAGGTACTGCTATGTTAGGTCCTGGAATCATGCCGGAGGCCCTGCTCCTCCTCAGTAAAGGTGAATGGTGACCCACAATTGCTGGTCGCTATCTTACTCAGTCAATAGCTACCTGGCCTGAAGGTTTCTTGACCCAGCATTTCCAGCTCTTTGGTCAATCATCAATGCCTGGCAGTTCACTACCATCCAACACGATTCTGACAATCGTATCAAAATCAAGTGAGGCAGTGCCTGACACTTGCAGACCCACACACAGGAGAGTCACTTCAATCCTCACTCCATGCTCACCTTGTTGAAAGCCAACAGAATCAATAGAGGAAGTGCTGAGGGACTTGAAAAAGGTGAGTGCTATTAAAAGAAGTACTGTGATAGTTGAGTATATGGCATATTTTTGGGCTGCATAAGAATTTTGTTAGCTTCCTAGTGTGTATTGGCTGTTTTTGGTAATGTGTTGCAGTTGCATTTATAAAGTGTTGCAACCCACTTATGAGGCAGCAAGGTGCATTTTAAGAGGGGTATTATGCTACTTCATGGAAGTGTGGGTGTCAAGTGGCTTAGTTGAATAGTTTTTCAATGTCATGCATGAGAACCATAGTTGTGTTTTTATCTTTTTAATGTTGCTGTGCCTTGGCATGTACTGAAGCAAAAGGAGAGAAAGGACAGTGAAATGAAATGAAACACTCACTATGAGTAGCCTCATTATTTCCGATGGGAACTACAATTAAAGTTACCGTTCAGCATCAGAAATTTGGGTTCTGCAATACCTCCAAAGACCTGGAGTTTCCCCCCAGTGACTTTGCCTGCTGAAAGCAGGGGGAGTCCCCCTTGAAACTCTGTGGCATGAGGAATTACGAGCAATCGGATGTTGTGTTTTTGATTCCCCTGGTCACTCTAATTTCTGAGTGGCTGTTCCTATAGATGGCTCTGTAGGTAATGAAGTTAAGTCTTAAAGGCAGAGCATCTGGCAATTGGAAGTCAACAGAGCGCTAGAGGACAGGGTGGATGTGGTCATGTAGATGGATTCATTACAGTCTTCAGAGCAGACAGACTAGTGTCTTTGCATCATCAAGAGGAGAAAGGGCAAGTGAAATAGCCGCCAGGTGCATGTGAGGTAAATGTGGAATGCAGAAAACTTCATAATAGAGTTTGCATGGTGTATTAAGCATTTATTGCGATTTGGTTCATTTAGGGAACATGGGAAAGGCTACAATTGATAGTCACTCCAAGGTTTCTCACTTTTGTCAATATGGGTGGTGCTGCACTAAATTCCTGATTTCAAATGCTTGTAAGCCAGTAGTTCTACCAATTGCTTCATGTGAGGATAGAATCTCTGTTTTAGACCAGTTTAGTTTAAGGTGAATACTCAGTATTCATTGGTATTGACTTAAGTCAGTGGTCTTGTCCTGATGTTTCCAGGTCCCTCTGTTGTTTCAACT
The DNA here is from genome assembly GCF_964204655.1 of Triturus cristatus. Lineage (NCBI taxonomy): Eukaryota > Metazoa > Chordata > Amphibia > Caudata > Salamandridae > Triturus > Triturus cristatus. The sequence continues at coordinate 1,243,664,398 of NC_140593.1, forward strand.
TTAAGATGACCTTCATGGGGTCAGTGCACTTGTAGCATGTTAGGTTGAGGATATTGAGGAATTTAGGTAGTGGTCTCAGGGAGGCATTAAAGGGCAATATTGTGATGAGTGAGCTTTAAGGAACAGCATCATTAATGTTGACATTTGGTGATGTGAATTGAGCAGCAAGATTATGCTGGGTTTAATGGAAAGGTAGGAGGAGAAGCAGTCAGAAGCTAAGTTCGTCTAAGCTTACTATGAGGGAGTGGTGGTGACCTGTGTCAAAAGAAGCGGTTAGAACCAGCAGTGAGAATTCAGCAACTCCGGTCCTGTCCATGGCGGTCTTCACATTGTCTGAAATGGAAATCAGAATTCAGTTGGTGTCTCCCCAATTGTGGCCAACCCTGGCATTGTGGTTGTCCCCCGGCATCATAATGGCTACAATCAACATATTTTGTGTCTTCTTGGCCAGCCACTGCATTATTGCACAGTGCTATATTTTGAGAATCCTTGTCATTGTGCTGGATATCACTGAGATGTAATGGCAGTACCTGGGCACCTAAGGCAGAATATGTTCATGCAAGGGGTTTGTACATTTGAGTAACTAAAGGAAATGAAAGGCTGATTTTATAAAGTATGCTACAATTTTGAGGCAAGGATTGTGTCTTTTCAGAAAAATACATTTTTCCTTTGATAATTGAGTTTGTATATCCCAAGTTGAAAGCATTTATTTGCTAGAAAAAAGGAATTGACCCAAACTGATATGCTTATGTTTGAGGGCAAAATAATTGTGTTTTCATAACGTATTGAAAGTTGATATTTGAATGATAAAGGTAGCTGTCTGAGGAAGACCCATTAGTGCTTTTATTCCCTTTTTTCTAGAAGGCTGCTATAGCTGTTATTTCATTGGACATGTGGCGGAATTTCACTTAGATGAAACACTTTTTGACACTAATGTCCCCTCTCCTGATGATTGGTGGTGGTCACTAATGTGAATAGGATGCTCACTAAAAATGTCAACTCAGATGTGGTCACTATTGTAACAGCTATAAAATGTGATGGTAGCTCAGGATTATTTTCAGTACTCAGAAGTAGCTCTCATTACAGAAAGCTTGGAGACTCCTGATGAAGAAGCAACATTTTTTGAAATGCAGAGGAAGACTCAGCATTCAAATCTCAGGGAATTAAAAGATTATGGGTGTAACCCCCTGGAAGATGCAGTTTCAAACCTGCAGGGTACACTTGGCTTACAGAAACACAGACTATTTATAGTTTTCTATCTGTAGTAGTGACAGGAAATTTGCTGGAAGACTTAGCTTCCAAACCACCCCAGAGTTATAGGTCTATGGAGTTGCAGCAATGCACAAACAGAAAAATACTCCTTCCAAAATCACCAGAAAAAATGTCTAATTACTCCCAAGTGGTGCAGGTGCAACATCATCACAGAATTAACAGTCTATGAAGTTTCCATAGAAGCAGCATGAGTGCAATCCAGTGAAAGATGTAGTTTCCGTAAACAACCATGGAACTGATTATTTAGTTGTCTATGGGCCATCAAGAAGTAGTAACAGGAAACCGCTGGAAGGCTCGACTTCCAAACCATCAGGGAGTTTTGAGTTTATGGAGTCCACCTAGGTCTCAGGGAAACACCCTCAGAAATACACACCTTCCGAAACTACCAGAAACATGTCTAATGAACCCCCAAATAGTGCAGGTGCCACTGAAGCAGCTTCCAAAAATCATGACAGAATTAGGAATATGTAGGTTCCATAAATAAGCAGGGAATAAAGAGTAAATGGAGCAACCTAGTAGCAGCATAGGTGAAACCTACCAGAAAATGCAGCTTTCAATACCACCAATTTATGAAGAGGGGGCAGGCCCTACGGTGGTTTCAACGCAATCATTATTGTAGAAAGGAGTATAGTGTTCTTCCCAGATACAGGAAGGAATGTACTTCCTTCAGTTTAGCAACCCCAAGGTAAAACTTCTAATGCCCCTCTGTCTTCTAAAGATCATGATATTGCTCAGTGCTTCTTCACAGCATATAGCAGGACTTGAGGCCTTTAGGATTTCTAAGAATCAGAATTCTTGAGTCTGTGTTATGAAGAGATGGGTTCTGTATCCCATATTGCTCCGGCCTAACTCGACAGCTAGACTGTGCTTTGGCAGAAGGAGGGAGTTAAAGTCTACCTTAGAGAATTTACAACTTTTTTTATATTTTGTAGGTTTTCAAATGTGCTTAGTTCTTTCAGAGTCTCTTTGATGAAAACCTATGGAGCCCAGAAATCTCATAATATGTGTGTCTATACCATTTAGGAAAGAAAGGTTCTCTCTAGCAACTCTTGGTGTTGATACAATGGCCAGCCCTGATTTTGCAGTTGTGGTGTTACTTTAATTTTAACCATTGTCATTACTCTAGCTGTATCTACACCAAATAATGGAAGTGTTACAATTTGTACGTCAAGTCTACTAGACAGCTCAGCTGTCTGTTTGCAAACCACCTATTGTGGTCTTACCAAGAGCTTACCTTGGCTTATAACCAGTCTATTGCTTACCAGTGGTTGGTTCCACTGTCACTCTTATTTACTTGCTTCTTATTCAATGGCTTTCCATGTTACACCTTTTCAATATTGTGTGTGTCTCTCTCCTGGAGCATAACCTCTTTACTGTCTCTCTGACTGGCTGGCTTTTTATATCACTGGTTGACTGTTGTTATTGCTGTTATTATTTATGTATTGTGATTGACTTTTGTTATTATTTATTTATTGTTATCAGCATTTGCCATATCAAATATATTAAAATACATACACCATTGATGATTACACTTTACTCTACTCCACTCTTGACACTTTACACCACTCTCTGACACTTTACCCCACTCTACAGCACTTTTCTCCACTCTGCTTCACTCTACGAAACTTTACTCTGCTCTGCTTCGCACTACAACACTTTGCTTCATTCTTCTCCACTCTATGACACTTTTCTCCACTCTGCTGCACTTTACTTCATTCTACAACACTTTACTCTACAGCACTTTACTTTACGACACTTGTCTACACTCTGTGGCACTTTACTCCACTCTACTCCACACTCTAACACTTGACTTCACTCTACAACACTTTAAACCACTCTACTCAACTCTACTTCACTTCACTCTGCTTCACTCTATGACACTTTGCTCCACTCTGTTCCACTCTGCAAAACTTACTCTACTCCACTTCTCTATGGCACTTCACTACTCTCTATGGAACTTTACTCCACAAAACTTTACTGTGCTCCACTCTAGAACACACAACACTTTACTCCACTCTACAACACATTACCTGACTCCATGACACTTTACTCCACTCTTCTTCTCTCTACAACACTTTACTCCCGTCTACGGCACTTTACTCTACCGTGTTTCACTCTACAACACTTACTCTACTCCACTTCACCCTGACACTTCACTACACTCTATGGAACTTTACTCCACTCTGCTCCACTCAACAACACACAACACTTTACTCCACTCTACAATACTTTGCTCAACTCTATAGCACTTTACTCCACTCTATGATACTTTACTCCACTCTATGCCACTTAACTCCACTGTACAATGCTTTACTCCACTTTACTCTACTCCGTTTCACTCTATGACACTTTACACCTCTCTACAACACTTTAGTCCACTCTGCTCTACATTGCTCCACTCTGACACTTTAATCCACTCTTCTCTACTCTACAACGCTTTACTCCACTCTACACCACTTTAATCCTCACTACTTTACATTGCTCCACTGTTCTCCACTCTATGACACTTTGCTCCACTCTGCAACACTTTGCTCCACTCTATAACACTTTGCTCCATCTACAACACTTTGCTCCACTCTATAACACTTTGCTCCATCTACAACACTTTGCTCCACTCTACAATATTTTCCACTCTACAACACTTTGCTCCACTCCGCTCTACTTTACAACACTATACTCCATTCTACTCCTCTATACAACACTTTACTCCACTCTGCTCTATCAGCTCCACTCTACTCCACTTTGACACTTACCTCAACTCTACAAAACTTTACTCCACTCTACAACACCTTGCTCCACTCTAATCTATTCTGCTCCATTCTACGACACTTTACTCCACTCTGCTCCACTTTAGAACACTATACTCCATTCTATTCCTCTCTAAAACACATTACTCCACTCTACAATACTTCACTCCACTCTGCCCCGCTCCACTCCATTCTACTCTACTCCAAAACACTCCACTCTACGACACTCCACAACACTCTTCTCCACTCTATGCAACTCCAGAACTCTCCAGTCTATACTCCTCCATTCTACACCACTTTATTCCACGACACTCTAAAACACTCCACAAAACCCCACAACACTCATCTCCCTCTCTGTTACTCCCCAACCCTCCACTCCACTCCACTTTCCTCCCCTCCGCACCACTCTACTCTACACCACTCTACTGCACTCTACTCTACAATACTCTGTGACATTCCATGACATTCCACTCCATTCTACTCCAGTACACACCACTCTAATTCCTCTCTATGCCACTCCAAAACACTCCTCAACACTCGACTCTAAACCTCTCCACATTACTCTATGCTACTTCATGCCACGCCACTCTATGCCTCTTCATTCTACCACACTTTACTCCACTTTGGAGTATGCTGGTGTAGAAAATGGCTAAACACACATTGGCAGAGCCAATAGCTCTTCTATAGGTGAGACCTTATGCCTTTGTCAATGCTTGTTATTATTGCTCTTCAACCACACTTGGGAATGTCAACAAACTGTGTTAACTTGGATAACTTTAGGAACTGTTTTTACATTAAGCCGTTCAAATGTTTTAAATTATAATTACATATAATGGCAATATCTGAATATATCGTCTAAGCAGTTTACTATTAGTATAAGAACTTTCCTTTTCTGTTAAAAATAAACTTCCCCATGCTGTGGGTATAACGTTGGTTCAGTTCGCTACCTGTGAGAACGTAGCCATTACCGCAAAGTACCGCTAGTCTCTCACTCATCTAGCCATCATCTAAAATAACTTATTCCACGTTGCTTATTAATATTTAAACAAAGGCAAAGCAATAGAAAGATTTTGTATTTCTGGTACGTACTAGCATTAAAATGTAACAATAGGCACTGATGCCTCTAAGTTACTTGCCAAAAACAATAAAATCAGTTTATTTGTATTGCATTCTATTGCACCATCATTCTTTTAGCAATGTTATAAAACCCCTAACAATATATAGACCAAAAATGTCAAAGTTCAAAAGCTTCATGTCAATAAAGATTTATTTTAATAAACAGAGAAAAGGTACATTTGAATGAAAAATACTTTGATAAAGATAGTGCTATGCAGCTTTTACTTTGAGATGTCTGTCTTTTCTGCTGCTAATATGTGTTTCTGGTGAGCAAAGTGTGTTTAAATGCAAAGTGTGACTATGGCTATGGCTTGGTGTCGGTGTATGAATATGTCATCATGACAAAGCAGTGCATTTTTTAAGTCTGGCTGAACATACATGGGGTATACTCAGTCAATCAACATCATGTAATCAAATATTGTTTAAGTGCACGTAATCATATCAGTTCCTACAAAAGAATTCCATAATTGTCACAATTCTAACATAATAAATGTAAAGGCAGAAATTCAAAGATTCTGTTTAACTCTGTAGTCCTAAAAAAAATGCTCGGGTGCTCTGACCTACTGCAAAGGTATCAAACAACTTGGCACAATGGCAATTCGCGCATTCCACATTGTCCCATGTCAAAAATTTCTGGTGCTCGCTCTATTCTCTACATATTGTTCTGCTCTTTAAATCACTCAAAATAAATATTATTGTGATATTCAAAAATACTTTTAATAAGTTTACTAATTTTATAAGAACATCCCTCGTCTGTTAAAAATATACTTTCCCGTTCTGCGGGCATAACATTGCTTACGTTCACTGTCTGCAAGAACGTAGCCCACAGCACAAAACAGCTCTAGTCACTCACACAGCTAGCCATCGAAAAGAAGTGCATATTAGTATGTGAACAAAGGCAAAGCTACATAAAAACTCAGAATTCCTGATACACGCATTGAAATGTAACAATAGGCATTAATGCCGCAAGGTTATTTGCAAAAAACAATCAGATCAGTTTATATCCTATTTCAGTGCAGTGCACCATCATTCTTTAATTGCAGATACGGATCAAAAGGCAAACGTGAAGTATTTTGGGTTTAGAAAAGGGACCCTAATTGCTTTTAGCAATATTTATAATACCACAAACTATTTTCAGACACAAAAAGTCTAAATTAAATAGCTTCATGCAAATAAAAAAATTATTTTCATAAATAGAAAGGTTCATTTCCATGAAAATATTTGAATAATTACAGGACTATGCAGCTTTCCCTTTGAAATAGATGTCCTTTGTGCTGCTAGCATGAGATTCTGGTGAGCAAAGTGTGTTTAAATGCAAAGTGTGTTTAAGACTGCAGTACCATCACCTGTCTACGGGGGCAGAGCTGAGCACAAATATAAACACACTTGATGTAACACAGGTCCCCACAAGGCAATTTTTTTTAAAGTTGTAAAAATTTACACAGATGTTCCTGAAGCCATTTTTTATCATTTAGAAGACATTGCCTTGTGGGGACCTGGGTTCAAGTCCCCACAGTGCACTCAAGTCCCCACAGCGTGAGTGTGTTATCACACCCAAGTCCCCACAAGGATAGTAACACAAACCCACGCACACACACCCACACACACACACACACACACACTTGATATACTATAGAAATATATAAATATATTTCCTAAGGAAACGCTGACCTACCTATACCTATTCAGTGGCAGTTGCTACTAGGTAGCTATAGTTAGGATCGCGTTTCCATAGGAAATGCGTTTTTTTGTGTTGCTAATAATTTTGGTGCCATTTGATGAGCCTTCATGAATCTTTTTTTTTTTTTTTTTTAAAGTGCTCTTTTTTGCTTAGTTTGGGCATGGAAGGTTTTGAGGTGATCTGTCAAACGTGGGCAGAGAAAAACAGAGGGGCCCAAAATACAAACTCCCGTGCATTTTCAAATAGACTTAAGAAGCGCTACAGCAAAAACTGTTGGAACGGAATGACACCAGATTCGGCAGGAGGCGAGATCTCGGTCCATAGATTGTACTTTTTGTGATTAGGTGTAAAGTCGTTCAGTAGTTTTAAAAAAAGAATTGCAGAAATTAAGGGTCAAGAATATCTCTTATATCTGGACGGTTGTCCGCAAAAGGCTCGAGAGACTCTCACGCGAGCGCCAACTTACAAATGGAGCATTCTGATTGGCCCAAAGGAGCTTTTTTCCCTTGGGTCTATTTGCTCCCGCAGGTGTCAGACTCACCTTTGAAATCAAAAAGGGCCCTGGGGGATGGGATCCCCAGGGCATAATGGGGCTCAGGGAAGAAGGCCGCGCGGCACCCCTCTCCATCAAAAACCTACAGCCCTGGGGGATGGGGTTCCTAGGCCTTAATAAGGCTCAGAGAGGGGGGCCATGTGGCCCCCTCCCCTTTAAAATACATAAAGACCCAGGGGATGGGGCTCAGGAAGGGGGGTGGCCACACAGCCCCTCCCCTTTTTTCTTGTATTTGGCCCCAGGGCCCGAAAGCCAACCTTATGCTGCGCACGGTAATGGTCATACACAGCACGGGGTTGGGCTGCCTGCTGGGATTTGGCAGCAGGGCCTGGCGTGGTGTTGGCTTTACGTATGGTAATATAATATTACTTTACCTTTAAAAAACCCTAGAAATTCACTGAAAAAACAGATTGAATTAACATTATAGTTGGGTGTGATAAAAAGCTGTGTTTTTTTAAATCTTAAAATTTCATTGAAAAAAACGTAAAGCTTAAAGTAACGTTACAGTTAGGTGAATACATCAGTGACAACATTAATGTTTTGAACTAAAAAAAACAGTGTAATTCACCAGTTATAAGTAACAGCGCTGAATTATAACTTGAGACCCCGCCATGCACTGCACATGACCTCACATATTACATCACTAATGACATGTTCTATGACATCAATATGAAATCACTGATGACATCTCAGATGGCATTACTGATGATGTCATCCAATGAGTGGGCTAGCTTGTTTTATAGTTTACACAGTTGCCGATAACTACGTATGACTTCTCTACCTAGTTTAGTACAGCCTGTCGAGCTGTGAGTAGTGGGAGTAAGTGTAAACAAAAGGCATGTGTGAACGCATCATAGGTGAGTAGAGGTACCGAACATAATGTCAATCTTTTAATTGAAGAGTAATTCTGTGTGCAGATGACAGGCACCCTTGGCCAACCCCCCCCTGCAAAGGCAGCCAGCGTCCAACCCCCCCAAAGGAAGCCATCCCGTGGGACCACCTGCATTTAATATTGGGGTGTGAATCCTCCACAGACCGCTTGCAGCCCGGGGATCCCATCCACCAGGCCCGACAACATATTTCAGGCACAGGGGCAGATGGCTCCCACCCCAGGTCTTGTTCGGCCCCGATCACTCCATCCCCGGGGCTCAGCACCATATTTAATAGGGAGGAGGGCATGCAGCCCCTTCCCTGGGCCAATTTCGGCCCCGGGGCCTCATCCCCAGGGACTCAGCTCATCTTTTGGGAGGATGGGGGCACAGAGCCCCCCTCCTGGGGTTGCTTTTGGCTCCCTGGATCCCATTCCTCGGGAGCCAGGCACATTTTTGGGGGGGGGGGGGAGGGGCATGTGGACATCCCTCCCTGGGCCTATTTGGATCTGGGGACCCCAACCCTTACAGGGCCTACCACTATATTTATGGGAGAGGGGGCACACAACCCCTCCCAGGGCAATTTCAGCCCTGAGATTCCCATTCTCGGGGTCTGGACAAAGGGTGGGTGCCCTGGTTCCCACCCAGGGCACCCACCACACTATGGTTGAGGACTGCGGAGGGGGCCCTGCGCCACCCCCCAGCTCCCTACCACTAGCAGGAGCCAACACTGCTCTCACGCACAGGGAGCATCTAAAAATGCTGCTCCCTGCGGGATGGGAGAAATATTTTCACCCGTTTCCCTGCGGCCAGGGAAATAGACCTGTGAGTGTATGTGTATATGTGTGTGTGTGTGTGTATATGTGTGTATATATATATATATATATATATATATATATATATATATGCCGTGGGCAGTCGAAACGCGTCAGGCTGAGTTGAGCACTTGGGTGAAATCTTATGCACTATGCACTTTAATCTGCACCATCAATAAAAAGAAGTTATTTTCCACGAAGTGGTCCGTACCTGCTTTTTTGGATCCCATTGGATTGTTCCAGGACACTTTGGGCTCTTTTATATATATATATCTATACACACACACATACGCACAATAAAACCTTAAAAGATAAAAAATTTAATAAGACAAAATATATTAATGTACACAATAAATATTACAAATTAAAAAATCCTAAACAGACATATACAAAAAATACTATAAACATTAAAATGCATTTTAAAAAATAAATCAAATAATGTTAAATGTGAAAAAAATCAATGAATGCTAAAAAATAAACCTCTACTTAACGAACATTATTAAATCTATTGGAGTCTTAAGAATATTAAATACAATATTCACACTCTGGTTTATGCAAGGACAGGGAAAGAGTTGGATTTTGGAGGGGTTACATTTACTATTCCCACTCTAGTCTGTGCAACAGGGGGAAAGAGTTGGATTTCAGATGGGCGAGATTTACTATTCCCACCTCACACATCACAACAGCAGGGAAAGTGTCAAATAGCAAAGAGGTTAATTTTACTATTCCAACCGCAGTCTAAGCAAGAATAGAGAAAGTACTTAACTTCAAACACATTACATATCTAAGTAACTTCATGGATGTAAAAAAAAAAAAAACGTTAAACTCTTCATAGAAAAAATATTAACAAATATATATGTAAATATATATATAATAAAATGAACATTAACCAATTTACATAATTACTATTCATTAAAATAGTTCATTAATAAATAATTGTTATTCAATTAATAATTCTCTTCCCACCCTATACCCCTAAAAACCTGGCAGCCAGCTCCTGAAATACAACTTAAAAAAATAAGTATTCCATCAGTTACACATTTAAAATCGATGAAATAGATTAATATTTAATTTTTAATTCATCATTACATAATTAACTTCCCATCCTAGACTCCTTCAAACCTAGCATCCCACAACTAAATTAGGACAGTAAATCAGTAATACATATTTTACATAATTGAAAATAAAAAACATAAGTAAAAAGTATTAAATTATTCTTAAATTACTTAACTTTCCATCCTAAACACTTATAAACGTAGCAGCCCGCAACTAAAATATAAGTAAAATAAATTACATTAAAATCAATGAAATAATTAATTGTTAATTAATCTAATTCCCACCCTATACCCATAGAAATCTATTGAAAATAAAGGATTACATAATTTACATAATAGATGTATTAAATAATTCATAATTATGAACTTCCCACCCTAATCACCTATAAACCCAACAACCTGCTTCAACAAAAAATTGCTATAAAAATTAAATAGAAAATTCTAAATCACTTAAAATTATAAGCTATATTTTAACACAAATAACCTTTATATAAACAATAGTAAGCCATTTAAATAAATTGAAAACAATATTTTTACCGCTATATTATTGAAAACGATATTAAAAACATTGATATTATTAAAATCAATATTACTTACCTAAAATAATGATATTCTTGTCAACGATATTTGTGTACCACAATATTTATTTTCCGATATTTCTGCCTCCCAATATATTTAATCCAATATTTTGTCCACACACCCTACAGGGGCGAGACCACCCGAAGGGTGAAAAAATAACACTAGAGATCAGGACAGCGGAGGTCTCTTGGGTCCAAGAGACATCGCATCAAACTCTAAATGACGGGCTGCCTCTCAAACAGGTCTGACTTCAGCTTTGAAGTTAACTGTGATGTGGCCCTGGGAGTTCAGCAGTCAGTCGAGCATACCTGGGTGGCACGGCCTTCACACATTTTTTTATAACATTTCATTGTTACATAGAACATAGGCGGTGCGGTATTTAAACATTGTCACAGTTTGCGCATTAAATACACTGGTGTGCATGATGGAAGCATAGATTTGAAATAAAATGCCATAAAGTTTGCATAGACATTAAATATGTGCTCAATTATCATGTTTTCTGCGTCTCACGCTAACCAGTCAGAGAAGCGATATTTCCTTTAGGCCAGGGCGTAAAATTCCAATTGGTTCACAGAGTTGATGGATTTTTTCGTGCTCAATGTAGCGCGTCGAGTTCCGAAAAAGTCTGCTCCACGTAGCGGAGGTTTTCCCTCTCTCGCACTCACCAACGTTAAGTTGGGGAGCACGAGTGAGAAAAATCTTACTCCAGACCACCTTCCGGTGATATTTCTCAACGCGGACGGTCGCTACAGCTTGCGTTGAGCAACCTCCCATTCGCGTTGATGAAGCTGCCACTCAAGCAGTACACCTTCTCTAGCAGCAGAAAGAAGCAGCACCCTCTTGCGCTGCACGTGGTTCCATTTGCAATGATTTCCTGCGCAGGACAAACACACGGCACTAAAAATCAGCAACAAGCGAGTGGTGGCTAGGATTGTTATGGGGGTGAGGGGATGGTGGTGAAGGGGTGATGGCTGGAATGGTGGTAGCTGGTGGTAGGGTGTTGGTGGTTAGGGTGTTCGGTACATTATGTGCAAGCTTGGTTGTTACAAACATCCCATGATGTGCTTGTGTTATGTGAAATGGGATTAGCCTAGGTAGGTTCAATTCTATGACTTTTTCCCAGGCTCTCATTGATACAACACAGAGAGAGAAAGGAGGCCGGCAAACACATGCACTCTTATGGCGTACTGCAATTAAAATAAAATAAAAGTACCTCAGAAAGTGTGCAACCAGTGGAAAGACGCAGGGCGCTACAGGGAAACAGTACTTATGCCATGCTCCAGGGGAGGGACAAACATGAAGAGGAAGGGCTCAAGAAGTTAACACCACAAGATAAGTGAAACACTTTTCAACCTGTATATAAACAATGAAACACAAAAGCTGCAAAGATAAGAGACCTGACATTTCTGAGTAGTGTAATAATTCCAGTAGCACATTGCCTGCATATGTTGATCGTGTTTCAACCGTATACATCAATGGAAGGTCATCATCAGAAGAAAGAATAATGCGGATGCCCTGCAATGGCTGCAGAAAAGAACCAATCAGAAACAAAACCTTTAGGAAGTTAGTAAACATGCTGGAAGAATGACAACTGTGACAAGAACCTTCTGCACAACTTGGTGCCAGTCAGGGGCATACACAAAGGTCAGAGGCCAGCAGAAGTGTAGGAAGGAAGGGAAGTAATTCATAGTGCGAGCCGAGTGGAAATATAGATTTAAAAACAGAGGGGCGAGGAGAGGTCTTAGTCACTCACGAAGATTCAAAATGGCCTCAAGCCACTGAAAGACCAAGAAATTAAAAGGGATCCAGTTGTTGAGGCGACACGAAGGTGAAAAATGGCAAACTCCGCAGGTGAGAACTCCAAGGTGAGGAGTCCAATGGCCCTTGAGTGATGCAAGGAATTGATTAAACACTACAGGCAATGGTGGATTAGGAATCATGAACAGGCTTACTGAAGAAAGGTTCTTGAGGGCTGCAAAATCTTCAGAGGAGGAGCAGGTGCCAGAGTCATCCCTACACCTTCGCAGGAAAGGGGTAACCGAGGAGAAACACCTTTACTCCTCCGCGTAATTTCCTTGGTGTGTGCTGCATTCTGCAGCGCGCCTAGAAAGAGGAAAATGCCTCCAAGGATTGTTTCTGTGCAGGAGGGCGCCCCCTACTGACTAACACAGGCACACTTGCACCATGGTGTAAGGGTGCCTACGCTGGCACTAGGCTGCACACAGTGTGTCAGCTCTAGGTGAGAGCAGAAATACTCAAGGGCATATTTATAAGAGGGTTGCTTCACGTTTGCACCACGCATCGGGGTACATGCGTCACACAAACTTCTAAGATAGATTTTTGAAGCCAGGCAAATCCTCTTTGCGTGACTGAGTGGCTTAAAAAATCTGAGTAACGTAGCACTGCGCAAATCGCTGCCTTGCTTTACTCGGCCCTGGGAAAGCGTTCCATCGGAGTTGCATGGGTGTATCCGTTCTCTTTCTATGTGTGCAGCACATGCGGAAAGAGGAATATGCTGCCCCGTGCCGCATAGCATGGTGACTTGCTGCGCAGCCCTGCGTCGCTTGCTCATAACTGAGACCCACTCAATATCTTTGTAAATATGGAGTATTTCTGCCCTCTCTCTTTCACACAGCAAATTTACTTGCTGCCTTGTGTTGTGTAAAGATTAGCAAACGTGCCCCTCAGTGTTTTTATTGTTTCAGATGATGTATTATTACAGCGGTGCCATTTTGATTTGCGTGTGCTCACGTGGAATGGTCCTAACGAAGTCGGCCCAACATTTAGAAATCTGTTCTTATAAACTAACCACAAGTCTTTTTTTATTTAAGATTATCATAAAGCGCAAACCAGTCCCGAAGATATCAGGTATCAAAGCACTTTACATAAACACCAGCTGCATTACACAAGGACACATTCATTTTTTGTTAGGAACGGGGAGATGAAGTGATTTGCCCAGAATCCTAGGACGTTGAGCGTCATTGCCAAGACTCGAGCCAGGTTCGCCAGCTTCGCAGTCGACCGCTCCAGCAGTAAGGCCACATCCTCTCCCCAAATCTTGTTCTCAAAACCAGGTTTGGGGCAGAAACCCTTTCTCCACCGTCCTTAGTGACTAGCTCGGCTCAGGTGCTGCACTCACTCATTCAGCACTCACTCATTCAGCACTCACTCATTCAGTGACACATCTTCCTGAAACCCCAGCAGAGTGGACCTTGTTCCAGCACCCCTTGCCGACTAACGAAGAGCAGCGGATTGGGAAAGAAAAGTGGGGTGCCGAGCTTGATGTCCCCCCCATGCACTAGTGCCAAATCACCAAGAGCTGCTGATGGAACCCCTGCTTCGAAGAGGTGAGATGGCGCTGGGTGCCCTCGTGCAAACACTTCCTGGTTTACACCGACCAGATCGGAAGCTTAACTTTAGAGAATTATTTACAGATGCAGCTGAGGCGGCCAAGGTCTCGCTTTGAATTCTCTTCTATGCTTGCTTCGGGTCGTGCAGGCTCCCAGGTCCAGGGCTCACCACCAAGAGGGAAGGGAGTCCTGCGCCATCATCAGTGAACCATGGAAGCGCTGGCTCTGACCACACGGGCTCAGATTTACTAACGCCTCATGCAACACACCACAGTGCAGGGCGGTATATGCACAAACGGGCCGGCAGCCCTGGTCATCCCTGCCCTGGAGCTCCAACCATTTATTTATTTATTTGAACGTTTTATATAGCGCGCATCTGAGAAGTTGGCCTGGTATATGCTGGTCACTAGTTAAAGTGGCCACCTTGCACCAGTACAATTCGACTCTTATGGTAGATAGGTTTAAGACAACCTTTTAAAGAAAGCTATCCTAGTGGTAGCTGTGGAGAGCAGCCTTCAGGCTAAGTCTCAGAGGAATGTAAAGCAGCTTGTTTTACCTTATAATCTCTTGAATTACCAAATGAAAGGACACCACACAGGTATATATATAAAATATATATGTATTTATTACTAACCATTCTCTGCTAATCTCTTTATGAGATTAGAAGTCAGGAACATATGCACAAATCAACATTTCACAACAAGTTAAGCACAAATATAGCTGGGGCCCTAGGGGCTTACCAGACCATATACTAAAAAAGTGACTTAGGAATATCGACTTGCAGAGGGACAAGGCCTAGGGCCTTCAGAAGTGCTGGGGCCTCACTAATCCACCCAAGGCAGGTAAGTAAAGGCCCTACGGGAGACACATGCAGTGTGAGAACACAGGCGCGGATCCCAATTGACTTCTATGGAGCAAGTCGTGGTTGGAATGTTAGAGTTTTAGGATACTTCGGAAGAGTCTACAAGCAAGTCACTTACAGGGTAAGTAGTTCTAGACCATATACAATAAGGAGCTTAGGGGTAGAGAACAGGTCGTCCCCCACTCTTATAATCGTACACAATAAAGGACCTGTTCACATAGAGATTCTGATACTCAAATCCCTTCACGTCCGTTGTGAATCATTCAGAACAATCTATTGGACCAGCGGTTACATCTACACCGTCTGTATTATTGGGATCTGGATCACTTTTATTAGGACACTTAAAAACTGTCAGTTGCGTTTGTTCTAACCAGTGTCTTCCACAGTTAAGCCCATCCTCTCATGTGATGTGACCTGCTCAATAGAGCAAAAAATTACACATTTTACACTTATTTTCTGTAACCCCACACACCCGCACCGTAGAGGGCAGTAGACGCACTTCTGGCCTGGTAAATTTTTAACATATCACCAATGCGTCTATCTCCTAACTTATTGGCAAATCTAAAAATACCAAAAGCGCTCGTCATCTTGGCGCGAACGTTGGCAAATTCTTGGGACCATAAATTGTTTTTACAAAAAGTGATCCCCAGATAGCAAAATGTGTCCACGTGTGATAATTTCTGGCAGTTAATATAAAAGGAGGGTATTTTCTTCCGAGCCATAGTGTGTGTCTTGCTGATATTAATAAGTAGCTTCCTCTCCTGTATAAAATCAGAAAACTTGTTCATTAAGCGTTGGAGACCAATTGGGGTCCTGGATAGCAGCAGAGAATCGTCCGCATATAGTAACACGGGTACGCTTATCCCTTTAACCTGAGGAGCGTCAGACACAACCAATTTTAGGGCTTCCTCCAACCCATTAATGAACAAAGTAAAAAGTAAAGGGGCAAGAACGCATCCCTGCCTAAACATAGGAGTGCACTCGCCCTTCATACCAAAACGGACACAACTTTGGAGTTTAATATAACATAGGAGTGCACTCGCCCTTCATACCAAAACGGACACAACTTTGGAGTTTAATATAACATAGGAGTGCACTCGCCCTTCATACCAAAACGGACACAACTTTGGAGTTTAATATAACATAGGAGTGCACTCGCCCTTCATACCAAAACGGACCCAACTTTGGAGTTTAATATAACATAGGAGTGCACTCGCCCTTCATACCAAAACGGACCCAACTTTGGAGTTTAATATAACATAGGAGTGCACTCGCCCTTCATACCAAAACGGACCCAACTTTGGAGTTTAATATAGAGCCGAGCCAAAAAGAAAACAATGCCCTCCGGAGCGCCAAGATCAAGCAGGGTTCTCCACAAGATCACATGATCCACCAGATCAAAAGTGCTGCTTAAGTCGGCGAAGCAAAGATATAGAGAACCCTGCTTGGCCCGAGTATATTTCCCAATCAGGAGATCTAGATTTAGGCATTGCTCAATGGTTCCTCTGCCTTTCCGAAAACCATACTGAGCGGCTGATAAAATCCCATTTTCCTCTGCCCATTCCTCCAGTCTAGCCATTAAAACTCTGCTCAGAATTTTAATGGAAGAATCGAGCAGGGAAATTGGCCGATAGTTTTTGACATCCGACCTATCACCCTTTTTGTGAATTGGTATTATTATTGATTCAGCCCATGAAAGAGGGGATTCGTTATTAACTGCTATATTAAAAACAACAGTGAGAACCGGACCCCATAAAGATACATCTGCCTTATAAACATCGATAGGGACTCCATCCGGGCCCTGGGCCTTCCCCCCTTACTATTGTTAATGGCTAGCACAACTTCCGGTATAGTAATATTAAGGGGTAAAATCGGCCAATGGGTAGTAAACGGTACCTTTGACCTGGTAGGGTCAAAAATACCAATAAAATGAGAGACCCAGGACTCACTGGTTACGTTTGAGGTAAGTACCGGGATGGATTCATCTTTGAGGAATGGGGAGCTCACTGTAGCCCAAAAAAGAGCACAGTTGGACGCAGCTGTTGCCTGAATCAGGCTATCCCAAGCATGTTGTTGCAATTCCTTCTTCCTACGTTTTAAGGCAATATAATATTCCGATCTCGCAGCACGGATCCTCACCCGATCCCTAGGCTTAACTGACAAAGCTTGTTTGAGTCTCGTTAATAGGGATGTACATGCATGGTCAAACCAACCCGGGGCACATTTAAACTTTACATTTCCTATCTTGGTAAACAAAGTGTTAATGTGATTATTCATACTATAGAAATTACTCAAAACACAGTTAGAATCATTATAAAAATGTAAAATATTATTAATATCAGTTAAACAGGTGGTTACCACTTTAGTATGAAGTTCCTTACATTTTGCCCTTTTCTAAACCTAAAACCATTTGGCCTGCATGGAACAATGTTATCAACAATTTTCCCCTGCACGGTTAACATACTGGGGTCGATAGCGATATATAAGATGATAAAATTGTGGTCACTCAGACTAGACTCCACAATGATAGGGGCCTCACAGTAAGGTGCTAAATTGGAAGAGACCAATACATGGTCGATTGTAGTGTTAGAATTCCTGCCCATAAAAGTAGGGAGGGTGATCCCATCCGTTCTTATGGAAAACTGTAAAATTTCCAAGTTCAAATCTGCCATTAAACTATTAAGCGATTCTCCATATGGATTATGCGGAAAATGCAAATCCTCAGCCCCTGCATTATTAGTTACCTCACAAGCTTTAGATGTAGACTGGGCGCAGGTCGGGAGGTTAAAATCGCCCACCCACAAAACATCAAACAAAACATTGCCCTCTACACTCAATTGTTCAATAACAGCAGCTAACTCCATAACAATGGAGTTCCTGGTATTGTCAAAGATGTTGTAAAAGTTGACTAACAGGATATTTCGCCCACGTTTGACCCGCAACCATAAAAGCTGGACCAGGGTCCCTACTTGAAAATACCTTTCCACTGTTAGGGGTAAGTTAATAGAAATCAAAACCAGGAGACCCCCTTTGGCTCTTCCTGAGGTGGAAGCCACTGCTGGTAATTCAAAAGGGGTAAAGCCATCAAAACCTTCAAAACGAGTGTAGTTGGTACACCAAGTTTCTTGAAGACAAATAATGTCACCGGAGCCAATAAAATTCTGCCATCCTGGTAAGTCCCCTTTAGCAATCAATCCCGCTATGTTCCAACTAACTATCCGTAATCCTCTTCTATTACTGGGGTGTTCAATAGTTGGGGAAGTAGGGTCTGGTATGGAGAGGTCATCGCTGGATGTAGTCGCTAAACCTTCAGAGATGGGCACCCCGCCAGTCGGTATTAGTGGATGGGCTTGGGCTAACCCTTCAGATACAGCACAATCTGGGATTATCTTTTCTTCATGGGAGACGCTACCCGAACTAGGTCAATTAATTAGTTCCAGGTTACTTAAAACTTGATATCGATTTGAGACAGGGATCTCCCCCCTGAATGGTAAAAACTGGCCTCTGCCTGGGTATCGGTGCATACATACTTCCCAGGCTTTACCATCATCATCTATCCTCCGCTCAGACAACCCACTATTTTTTTAAAGATATATCATCTGTGCTTCAGGGGCCGAGTAATAAAAACTATTTAAATCTCTTATTACAATTCCATTGCTATCCTTATAAAACCGAGTGTCACAAATGGTGCTCACTACATGGGGATCTTTAAAGTTGATAATAATATCACCCGATGTGAGTTTCGAGCTATGGCCCAACCAACTTGCCCTTCTTACAAACAGAATTTCCCCATTCAAATTACTGGGGATAGGTCTATGTAGATTTAGCCAATAGATGACTTTATTCTTCAACTCCCGATGCGATTCTAATTTACCTTTTTTTAATACTGGGACCCCAATCAATACAGCAACATATGGGAGTGATTCCGGTGGAAGATCCAAAACCACCGAAGACGGTTTACCTGGGGTATCATAGTTACTACTTGAGTTCCTAGTAATAGGGAGGTTCGGGGTACTACTACATTTCCCTTTCTCCTGGCCGTTCTGTATACTATTATGGCTACCTTGCTGCTTAACTATTTTGTCAGCAGTAGGTGATATCACAGGCGCCGTTGTCAGATAAGGCGATGTGGCTTTAGGGCTTGGCCTAACTTTGTTCTGTAACTTAATTATATTCTTTAGGGAGCAAAAATTATCCAACATGACTTGTTCCACCCTATCTACTTTTAAACTTAATAATTTGATACGTTCCAATAAAGGAAGAATCAAAGATCTCATCATATGTTCAACTGATGGGGATGTGACGTCCGGTTTCATGGGGGCAGGTATTTCCTCAATGTGCCCCCAAAATCTGTTAAGTTGGATAATGTAATGGCCTCGATATCAGAAGCATTCGAGCAATGTTGGGTAAGTGAACTAACTTCCAAATGGGCAGATTGTGAGGCCTGCTTTATGCAGGGCCTCCAAAACATTTCTGAGGTGGACCAGGTGATCCTGCCAGGTGGACCTAAAGACAGCAATATCATCTAGATATGCTGAGCAATAAGTTTCCATACCAGTCAGAACTTTATTCACCAACCTCTGAAAAGTGGCAGGTGCATTTTTCAAACCAAAGGGCATTACCACAAGTAGTGCCCACTAGGGGTTGAAAATGCTGTTTTGGCTTTTGCATCATCAGCTAACTTGATCTGCCAGTAGCCAGCTGTTAGGTCAAATGTACTCAGATACTTGGCTGAGGCCAAAGCATCAATCAGCTCATCTGCCCTGAGAATGGGGTAGGCATCAGTCCTGGTGACTGCATTGAGGCCTCTGTAGTCTTCACAAAACCTCATTTCTTGGTTACCACCCTGGGTATGAGGTTTGGGTACTAGGACTACTGGACTAGCCCAAGGGCTATCTGAAGGCTCAATCACACCTTACTCCAACATTTTCTGGACTTCAGTCCCGATACAGTCCCTGACATAGTCAGGTTGCTTGTTGATTTTACTCTCGACAGGCAGACTGTCCCCAGTGTCCACCTCATGGGTGCCCCCTTTTGTGCCGCTTTGTTCGCCATAAGTTGGCAGGGTATGCTCAAACGTTGAGTCCCTTGCTCACTTTGCCACTGGATTCAAGCAAGCCTGGCTGAAGATGGCTGAAATGCCAGAAACCAGTCCTAGGAAGCTTGTTTCCGGTCCAGGGAAGACATGGCTTGGCAGTTCGGGCTGGACTGTTCCCATGAGGCACAGGATCAGACAGATTTGCATATGGCAATGTCTGAACTGAGGTGGCAGAGTGGGCTAAAGAACGGTGATGGATCAAACCCAGATCTGTTGACTGGGTGTGAGTGTTTTATTGGTTCTGATGCTCCGTCCATCACCACCCCCTTTTGTACCACCTCATGGGTGCACCAGGTAGTCTGACTAGGGGTCAGGCTAAACATATGTCTGTACTGTTGCAGAACGTGTCTGCAGTCAGTTTGCTGATGGTCAGTGAGGCTGCTTGCCCAAGCAACACCATCTACTGACCCATCATCTGGGTTCTGTGAGAGCAGGTCAGGGAGAGGGTCACTCTCCTCCTCCTGTTCCTCATCAGTTGCCATGAGCAAGCCCATGTCAGCCCTGTCAACATATGGTTTCAATCTGTTGACATGGAGCACCCTCAAGGGGCTCCTGGGAGTTCCAAGATTCACCAGATAGGTGACTTCTCCCTTTTCCTCAACAATGGTATGGGGGCCACTCCACTTGTCATGGAGGGCTGCTGGGGCCACAGGCTCCAACACCCACACTTTCTGTCCTGGCTGGTATACAGCCAGCACAGCCTTTTGATCATGCCAAGTTTTTTGTAATACTTGGCTGGCCTCCAGGTTTTTAGTTGCCTTCATGTATTCGGCCATCCTGGAGCAGAGACCAAGTACATAGTTCATCACATCCTGTTTGGGAGGTTTGAGAGGTAACTCCCATCCCTCCTTCACCAAACATAATGGGCCTCTTACAGGGTGCCCAAACAGAAGTTCAAATGGGCTGTAACCAATCCCCTTCTGTGGAACCTCTCTGTAAGCAAACAAAAGGCAGGGAAGAAGAAGGTCCCATTTTCGCCTAAGCTTTTCTGGGAGGCCTTTAATCATTCTCCAGCGCCTCGTTCAGCCCGCAGGCCACGCCCCCTGCAGAGGCCACGCCCACTGATCGTCACTATAAAGGGGACGCTGATTACGAGCGCTCCCATTTGTCGTGACACACTCCTGAGGCGGAAAGCCGGGAGACTGCTCATTTTAAAAATTGCTGTTATATTTCTTGTTTTAAAAACTCACTCACCCTCACTTTGCACGCTTGAAAAGCGGACTCAGCGCTTCCTGTAATTAGACGTGGAACGCTCTCCAGCGCCTCGTTCAGCCCGCAGGCCACGCCCCCTGCAGAGGCCACGCCCAGCGATCGTCAGTCCATTCTTCTATAAATCATGTGCTTTCCCCGGAAGCGCAGCGGACGAGCGCAGCGGGCGCGACGAATGCGCGCCGAAGGCGCGCCAAAGGTAAGCCCGTCTGCGCCCGTCCGCGACCGACCGGGACTAGGGGCATCTCACAATACCCAAACATTCCATTACTCCAGGGTCGATTTATTGGAGTGCAATAAAAACAATGATCATTTACTGCTACCGAAGGACACACTCTTCCAGCTCTGTAAGCATGGTATCTTGAGACAAGGCTGTCACCTTTCCATTCGTGCAGCACGTTTCGCTCCACCCAACCCACCCCTCAATTTGCTCGTTATCCTTAACCTCAACACTCGTTCCCTTGTCAAGCATCAGATGGACATCTTTCTGTTACTTGACACGGAGAAACCTGACATCCTTCTGCTGGCAGAAACGTGGCTATCTTCCACCTCAGCACCCGATATCATAGCAGCTCTACCACCTGACTACTATATTATCCAGGCAGACCGCGCTAGCGGGAAAGGAGGAGGTGGAGTTGCGGCGATTATTCGCTCTAGCCTGGATGTCACTACTCTCACTTGTCTGACACTAGCCAACACAGATAATCTTGTATTAAAAATTGCCACTCCTCACATGACTATAGCATGTGTCCTTTTGTATAGACCGCCCATCTCAAAGGCATGGTTTCCCTTGGACTTTAGTGAGCAAGTTGCTAATCTAGCTTTGGATCACGCCAGGGTCATGTTAGTAGGTGATTTCAATTACTGGTACAAAGATCCATCAGAGGGCTCTCAATCGGCGGAACTGACCGACCTTCTGTCTAACCTCAATTTTAAGCAACTGGTGCTCTCCCCCACTCTCGATAAAGGACACATACTGGATCAAGTGTGGTCTAATACCACTTGTGTGACCTCTCCGCTAACTTTGCCTTGCCTATGGTCAGATCATCTTATCCTTAAATTTAAAATTTGTGTCACTCACACCAGGACCACTGTGCCAATTGCTGGCAGATTAGCCAGGAATTGGAACGCTATGGATAAGACTGCTTTTTTACAGTCACTAGCTAATGATGTCCCTTTCCTGGACAGTGACATAAATCTGTCAGTTTCCTCTCTAATTGACTGGCTACAAGCGGCCAGCAATCTCCATGCCCCGTACAAAAGAATTAAACTTGCACGGCGCACAGATGCCAATAGATGGTTTTCCGCCGACTTGAAAAGTAGGAAACTGACTTTACGTCAGCTTGAGCGCTTGTGGCGCCGTGATTATGACACTGAGGGAAAAATTAAATATACTAGGGCGAGGAAGGAATATATGAATGCCATCTCTGCAGCTAAGGTGGAGTATTTCTCTTCTCGCATTCTTGACTCATCAAACAAATCTAAAGACATCTTCTCTGTCTTTAATGAATTGACCAACCTGGAGAATGTTCGTCCTAAAGTAATCCCCACTCAGTGTCTGTGTGACTCACTGAATTCTGACTTTAGTGACAAAATCACAGACATAAAAACTAGCATTCCCCAATCTAAGACCTCAATCACAACCGGCATGGCAATAAAGACTGGCTCTGCCACTCTTATTAATTTTCAACCCATAACTCATGACCAGCTCTTGGAACTAATGATGAGAGTCAAATCTGGCTCCCCACTGGATATCTGTCCCCCTCGTATCCTGAAAGAAGGCTTTTCCACCTATCCATCCCCTGTCCTTGCCCTTCTAAATGATTCCCTCTTGTCGGGCATAGTCCCGTCCGCTTTCAAAGAAGCCACGGTCATACCACTATTAAAAAAACCCGGGGTGGATCCTGGTTGTAAGGCAAACTACAGGCCCATCTCCCTATTGCCTTACTTGGCAAAAATCCTGGAAGCACACGTGGCGAAAACTTTCAAATTTTTTGGAGGAGTCCTCCTGCTTTGACCCTCATCAGGCTGGATTCCGGCCTGCACACTCTACGGAGGCAGTGGTCACTGCAGTTTTGGACACACTTCGAGACTGTGCAGATAGACATTCTCCCCAGGCCCTGGTGCTTTTGGACTTGTCGGCCGCCTTCGACACGGTCGACCATAATATCCTGGTCGAGCGTGTCAGACAGGCCGGCATACAGGGCGTGGCGGCCTGCTGGGTGAGGTCCTTCTTGGAGGATCGCTCCCAAGCGGTGCGTCTGGGGGACTTGATTGGTGTTAAAACAGTCCATCTCATGTGGAGTGCCACAGGGTTCTTCCCTGTCACCCCATCTTTTTAACATATACATACTCCCCCTTATACAAACCTTGAGGGACAAACAGGTGAGAGTCTTTAATTATGCAGACGACCTGCAGTTACTCTTTAGCATGGATAACTCTGAAAAATCTGTGAGTCATTTCCAGTCAACCATGAGGTTTATTAAATCCTGGATGGATCAAAATCAGTTGAAACTAAATCCAGGTAAAACCGAATTGGTACTGACTGGGGACAGTGCTAAGTACTGGGGCCCTCACTATTGGCCTTTAGATCTGGGTCAAGCTCCGCAACCCTCACCATCGGCCAAAACGCTTGGAGTCATTGTGGACAGTGACCTTTCACTAAAAGCACAAGTGGGACAAGTGGTCTCCAAGTGCTTTTATCAGCTAAAAAAAATCAGGAAGGTCAGGCGATTATCAACGCCAGAAGCTATTACCCAGGTTGTGATCGCCACTGTTCTGTCCCATCTGGATTACGCGAATTCCATCTACTTGGGTCTCCCAAACTATTTACTCAAGCGTCTCCAGATGGTGCAGAACTATGCTGCTAGGCTGATCCTGACGCAGCCTAGGTGGCAGGCGGCTACTCCTCTTCTCATTAAGCTGCACTGGCTTCCGGTCATACAACGTTGTTCCTTCAAAGCAGGCTGTATGATCTTTAAGTCACTACATGGTAAAAGCCCTAAATTTATTAATCAACTAATCTCCAGATATATTCCCTCCCGTAATCTTCGCTCACTCCACTTAGGCCTTCTCCAGACCCCTCCCTTTAAACTTAAACGCTCTGGTGGACGTAGATTTGCCACACTGGCCCCCTGCCTATGGAACACCTTTCCCCTGGAAATCCGGTCCTGCCAAAATCTCTTACCCTTCCGGAAAACACTGAAGACATGGATCTTTAGACAAGCTTTTTAATCCATCTCTTCCACCTCTGATTGTGTTACTGTCAAGTTTAGCGCCAAGAAACTAATCAGTGTTAGCGCGCTTAACAAATGATTTCATAACATAACATAACATAACATTCCCTTTAGGGTTTTGTTGAAGCGTTCAACCAACCCATTGCATTGTGGGTGATAGGGAGTAGTGAATTTATAGTTACACCACACTCCTTCCACATTGCTTTTAGATATCCTGACATGAAGTTGATACCTCTGTCAGATATGACCTCCTTTGGGAAACCCACTCTGGAGTAAACTCCAATGAGGGCTCTTGCCACCACAGAGGCTGTGGTGGTCCTCAGGGGAATTGCCTCTGGGTGCCTGGTGGCATGATCCACTACCACCAGGATACATTTGTGCCCAGATGCAGTTGGAGGGTCAAGGGGACCAACAATATCAATCCCTACCCTTTCAAAGGGTACCCCTACCACAGGTAGTGGTATCAGGGGGGCCTTTGTTGTGCCACCTGACTTGCCACTGGCTTGGCAAGTGACACAGGAGCGACAACACTCCTTGGTGTCCTCTGACATATGTGGCCAATGAAAATGTGGAACAAGCCTATCCCAGGTCTTGTTTTGGCCCAAGTGACCTGCTAAAGGGATGTCATGTGCTAGGGTCAAGAGGAACCCCCTAAACCTCTGAGGTATTACCAACCTCCTGTTGGCTCCAGGGGTTGGATCTCTACCCTCAGAATATAGGAGTCCCTCATCCCAATAAACTTTATGGGACCCACTAGCACTCCCAGCAGCCTCAGCAGCAGCCTGCTGTCTGAGGGGTTCAAGAGAGGACCAGCACTGTTGCTCCTTACTCAGATCTTCCCTAGAAGGTCCCCCTGCTCCCAAGAACTCAACCTGATCAGGCTCAAGTCCCTCTGGGCAGATCCTTCTTCAGGATCTGCTTCTCCTCCCTCAGGAGGGGAATCTGAGATCTGCGACAGAGGGGAAGGCACTGCCTTAACCCTACTGCTCCTCTTCTTGGGAAGCACCTGGTCCATAGTTTCAGGATCCAGAGCTTGTTCAGTGTTATGCATTTTGGCCTGTGACCTGGTCACAGCAAATACCTCTGCGGGGATGCCCAACATCTCAGCATGAGTAAATAACTCTACTTCAGACCAGGCTGAAGTTTCTAGATCATTGCCCAATAGACATTCGACAGGGAGGTCTGCACTGACTACAACCTTCTTGAGGCCAATTACCCCTCCCCAGGAGAAATTCACAACTGCCAGACTATGGTTGGTCCTGACATTGCTTGCATTGGTATTCTGGTACGTTTCGCCCAGGATGATCTGTCCAGGGTCCACAAGATCCTCTGCCACCATGGTGACACTAGCACCTGTGTCCCTAAATGCCAAAGCCTGTTTGCCATTTATTACAGGCTGCTGTTTGCATTTGCCCAGATTACTGGGGCTCACTAGGAAGGACATATCAATGTCTCCATCACAAATCAGCAGTGCCTGAGCGGGTACTGACTAGGCCAGAGTCCACTTCAGAACCCAGGGTCAACCCTACTACACCCTTATTCTGAGTACCACCTCCACCAGTAGCTGCACTAGGGGGAACAGTTGCCTTAGGGGCAGGAGTGGTGGTGGTTTGGTCTTTGGACTTGTTACAGTCAGAAGTCTAGTGCCCTTTCTGTTTAAAGAATTTGCATCAGGGCTTCTTTTGGACTTTTCTCTTGTTAGACTGTGAATCCCCACCAGATGCAGATTTTTGGGGCCCTTGTGAAGACTTCTGGTCTTTTGACTTATCCCCACCTTTCTCGGAGCCCTTAGAATCCTGCTTCTTAGTGTCACCCCCTTGGTTCTCGGTTTTCTGCCTCACCCTGGTTCTAACCTATTTGTCTGCCTTCTTTCCCAATTCTTGGGGAGAGGTCAGATCAGAGTCCACCAGGTATTGATGCAACAACTGGTTCTGGCAATTATTAAGGATCTGTTCTCTCATCATTAGATTATACAATCCCTTGAAATCAGTAACCCTACTGCCAACCAGCCAACCCTCCAGAGCCTTGGTTGCACAATCTACAAAGTCAGTCCAGTCCTGAGTCTGTGCTTTCTGGGTGTCTCTGAACTTCAACCTGTACTGCTCAGTGGTTAAGCCAAACCCATCTATCAGTGCACTCTTCAGGACTTCATAGTCATCAGCATCCTCTTCTCTAACAGTGAGGAGCTTGTCTCTGCCTTTATCTGAAAAGGAGAGCCACAAGATTGCTGCCCACTGCTTTTGGGGGACCTGTTGTACTCTGCAGGCCCATTCCATAGCAGTTATCCATTTATGGATATCATCCCCGCTCTGGTAGGGAGGAACAACCTTGCTCTGGTTCCTATGGTCTGGAATATATTCTCTGACTCTAGGCACACTGTTGCTGCCACCAGGGGTTTCTAACCCCTCTCTTCTAGAAGCTCTCTGGAGCTCAAAGGCTTCTCTATCTAATGCCAACTGCTTGGTTTTGAGGGCAAATCTTGCTTCCTCATACTGCAGCAGTTTGTCCATTATTTCAGAGGAGGTCTCTCTTCTAGGAAAGTATGAGTTCCTCTGTTGGACAGATTCTCTGCCAGAGTGATAGGAGTGGTCAGACTCCCTAGAAGGGGACCTAGGCCTTTCCTCCACTCTGTCAGTTCTCTTAAGGAGAATTCCTCTGTCCTTTTCAGATCCTTGTGGATCTGGCCCTTCAACCACAGAGTCCAGGTCCTCTTGATTTTCATCATCTGACCCAGACACTGTAATTGACCCACCCCCTGATTCAGACCTATTAGCTCCTAGAGCTAATCTAAGATCATCTGCTGTCAGCAGATCTATCAGGTGTAGTGTGGAGAGACTCTGTCCTATCCTCAGGTGCCTTGCAGCACACATGGCTTTCAAGTCAAAGAAATTCATGTCCTTATACTGAGGCTGAGTGGACCCACCGGCTCCACCCCTTAAGGACATTCTAGTGTTGTACTACCTACACTAGTTTGTGGCCTACTGATACTAGCTTGAGCTTTAGAAAGGGTATGCTATCCCTTGACACAGCTCTACGTTCAGTAGAACTTAATGATACTAAGCTTGACTTTATATGTACCTTGACTACCTATAGTGGTTTTCAGTTAGTAATTCAAATAGAGATTTTCTGGTAAAACAATGGCAAGCTGGAATCCCACACGCTGCCCACCAATGTGAGAAGTTGGCCTGGTATATGCTGGTCACTAGTTATAGTGGCCACCTTGCACCAGTACAATTCGACTCTTATGGTAGAAGGTTTAAGACAACCTTTTAAAGAAAGCTATCCTAGTAGTAGCTGTGGAGAGCAGCCTTCAGGCTAAGTCTTTATTAGGTAAAACAAGCTGCTTTACATTCCTCTAATCTCTTGAATTACTAAATGAAAGGACACCACACAAGTATATATATAAAATATATATGTATTTATTACTAACAACTCTCTGCTAATCTCTTTTTGAGATTAGAAGTCAGGAACATATGCACAAATCAACATTTCACAACAAGTTAAGCACAAATATGGTTGGGGCCCTAGGGGCGTACCAGACGATCTACTAAAAAAAAGAGACTTAGGAATAACGATTTGAGAAGGGACAAGGCCTAGGGCCTTCAGAAGCGCTGGGGCCTCACTAATCCACCCAAGGCAGGTAAGTAAAGGACCCACGGGAGACGCATCCAGTGTGAGAACACAGCCGCGGATCCCAATTGACTTCAATGGAGCAAGTCGCGGCTGGAATTTTAGAGTTTTGGGATACTTCGGGAGAGTCTACAAACAAGTCACTTACAGGGTAAGTAGTTATAGAGCCAACTCACACAGGAGCACCGTAGTGCTGGAGTTACCTCACCCAGGGAAGCCGGGTGCATAGGTGTCTTTTGGTGTCGGGTTGCGGCGTCGTTTTCAATGGGAGCCAAAGAAGACTTGCTGCTTGTGAAGACAGGAGAAGTGTCCAGTGGAATCCAAGGCTGGATTCAGAAGAAAGAAGACCTGAAAGCTGAGGGGACAGTGTTCAAAGTCACTTGCCAGTGACCCAGGGCCAGGAAGATGGATGCCCACAGTTATCGGGTGATTCCAGGTGATCACGGGTGTCTTGACTCTTCAGCCACGAGGTCCAGGTGTCGTCGATGACAACCAGGAGATGGATTCAGCGTGTCCCACGAAGTCTGCAGCTTACTGCGGTGTCGGTGACCAGATTGGAGCCAACAAGCCTTGGTAACAGCAAGTCTTGTGGAAAAGATAAAAAGTCAGCGGTGCAGACCAGCAAGGTCTGAGGGACTCACCCAGCAAGGGTAAGTCAGGGCAGGCCTGGAGCAACAAGGGGAGCCCTTTGGAACTGTAGAAAAGTCTTCAGGGGACCCACAAGCCAACCAGCAAGCGATCGCGAAGACGCCTCAGGAGGATTCACTCACCAGGAGCCCACGGTCACTCGGGACGAGGCAGGCCTCTGATCTTCGGAGGAAATCCTGCTGGAGGCTTGGACCACACGTGGTCCAATGCACAAGTTCGTAGAACGTCGTGAAGGGGTTGCACTCGAAAATAGTGCCCGGTACCCAGGTAGTGCGATTCCTTGTCACTCGTGGGGTCCACTTGCCTCCGCGTTCCTGGGAACTCACAATGGCCTTGGAGAAGTCAGGAAATCTACTTCCGGGGCTGCAGGGACTTCGGACTCCGGCGGTAAAGTTTGCGACCGTTGATGCAAAGTTTTGGTGCCTGCCAAGCAGGGGAGTCACTCCTTGACTCCAGGGGAGATTCTTCAATCTTCCAGAGGTAGTGGAATGTCAAAGGTCCAGGATTCTTCTTCAGAGCGTTGTCCAGGGATATCTAGTTTGCAATGGCAAGGGTTCCCTAACTTATACTACAAGGAAGGGAGGGACTAGCTCTTTGACCCCTCCGATGGGAGGGTCAGGCGAGTGGGTGGCTACACCCACTTCCCTTTGTCCAGTTTCACGCCAGAGCAGGGGCAGGTAGCCCCTGAGCCGGTTTGAACTGGCATATGCACAGAGGAGCCTACTGCTCCCCCAGTGCAGGACTTCAAAGCACTCTAGGAGTGCACCCACCCAGCCCCAATACACTAAACCCTGTCTGGGAGGTGTTCACACCTCCCTGTGACAGGATGCCTATTGTTGGGCCTCCTCCACTTCGAGTTTCGGTCAGCAGTAGGAGGGCAGCCCAGTGTCTGTCACTGGTGGCATCCATTTTGTGATGCCAGGGCTCTACAGGATTCTACCGTGTTTCCACAGTGGGTACATGTCTATCCCTCTAGAAGGGTGGGATCATACTCCCACACCAGTTACTAGTGTGGGGGTATGCTTCCAAAGCGTTTGACACCAAACACAACATGTTTTGATGCAGCCATCCCAGAGTTAGCATTTACCGCTACGTTATAATGCAATTAAAAGTATATGGTTTGACCGCATTCACAAACAGCCCCAGAGAATGGACTGAGAGCTGCAGAGGGGCCCTGCTCAGGCAGAGGCACCCCCTCACATGGAAACCAAGCACCCTGCCCTCAGGATTGATAGGGCCTGCCTTAGGGGTGACTGTTGGTTTATATGTGTGTGTAATGTGAGATATAGGGAACCTATATCTCTGTGAGGAGTGCTAACACTACCTCGCCTAGGCTGCAGTAGCAGGCCTGTGGTGTCAGATTTAGTCTGCTTCCCAGGGGTGGCATAATACATGCTTCAGCCCCTGGTAGGCCTGTGAAGTACCTATGCCCTTGGTACCCAAGGTACCATATAGTAGGGGCTCATAAGGTACCACAGTATCCAATCACTAGTGCATCTAATATGCACTCCATGTTGTTTAGAGAGAACAGAGAGGCTGGGGCCCTGATCAGCAGGGTCCCAGCCAGACTATAGCCAGAAACCAGTGTAAACATCAGAAAAAAAGTGGGGGCAACATAAGAGGCAGATCCTACTCTCCTACAGCGAACAAGACCCTTGCGAGTATCAGAGCGCTTTACAAGTCATATGTAGAAAACAAGGCATAGCACACAAAGCTTTAGGTGAAACAGCTATACATAGCTCATAAACGAAAAAATAAGCTAGCGCAAAAACAAAAGGACACTTTGGAGCATAAAAACAGAACAGGTAATAAAATACAGTAAACAGTCAGAGTTCACGTGAATTTAGCCATGAGGATCGCTTTCACCTTTTTGAAGGAGGATATGTGAGAGTTTCTCTTTGAACCCGTGATGAGTCTCGCAGCTGAGTTGATAGTGGCTCTTAGTGGGGCTGTCGAGGACCTTGGGAGGCCGCATAAGGTTACCGCCCCATATTCCACTCTAGGGATTACTAGGGCTTGAACTGCTTGTCTGAAATCGTAGGCTGGCAGAAAGGGTTTCAGTTTTCACAGGGTCTTCATGTGGAAGCTAGCTCCTTTTGTGGAAGCGCTGATATGCTTCTACATCTTTAGGTTACTGTCCAGAGTTATACCTAGCGATTTCGCTGATTCAACAATGAGAGGTTGTCCTTTGAGAGCTGTTAAGTGCTTCAGCCAATTCAGGATAATGGGTGTTTTGTTAGGGGGAGCGATTAAGAGGAATTCCGTTTTGAGGGAGTTTAGTTTTTAAATGGTTTTCGGTCAGCCATGTTTGGGTTTTTTGTAGTGTGGTGTTGAGCGATTTGATGTCATCAAGTGAATGGATCTTAATGTAGATTTGGTTGTCGTCTGCATACAAATGGAAGTGAATCTTGGCGAGGCTGAGAAGATCTGTAGGAGGTTCCATAAAAAGGTTGAAAAGGGTGGGTGAGATGGAGGAGCCTTGCGGAACTCCTAACGTGACTGGCATGGGGTTGGACAGGGATTGGTTGACCTTGAATCTTTGGGATCTATTTTGGAGGAAAGAGGCTAACCAGTTAAATACAGATCCAGACATTCCCATTCTGTGTTTCAGGAGTTCTAGCAGGTTGCCGTGTTTGACGGTGTCAAATGCTGATGACAGGTCGAGTAGGATTAGTAAACAGGCTTCGTTTTGGTCCAGGAGGTTTAGAGCGTCGTCTATTACATTTGTCATGGCTGATTCGGTGCTGTGACCTGCTCGGAAGCCTGATTGAAATTGGTTAAGCAGGTTGAATTGATCAATGTGACTGTTCAGCTGCATGTGAACGCATTTTTCCAGGAGTTTGACTAGCATAGGTAAGTTCGAAATCAGACTATAGTTATTTAGGTCCGAAGGGCCAGCTGTTTTCTTTAGGATAGGCGTAACCTGACCTGTTTTCAGGATGTCTGGAATGGATCCTTGAAGGAGGGAGGTATTTATCATCTTGGTCCAGAGAGGTAGTAACAGAGGAATTAAGTCTTAAGTAGTGGGCCGGAAGCGGGTCTATGAAGTGATTGGAGGGTTTCAGAGCAGTTAGCATCTTCAGTATGGTATCTTCACTGTAAGTGTTGAAGTGGGACCAAGTTGCGTTGTTTTTGAGTTTGAATTTTGGGAGGTCATTAGCTTGGGCACCAGCCGGGGGCATTGATGAATTCCTTTTCATGTCTGAGAGGGATAAGAGGTCCTTGAGTAGATCTGATTTTATGGATTCTGTTTTAGAAGCGAAGGAGGCAAATTCATCACAATTGGGTAGATTGAGTGGGATTGCGTTAGGGCGAATGGGTACGCTCTTGGTTTGGGCTTTGATTATATCGAATAGCTTTTTGAGGCAGTTCTTGGCTTGGTCTAGTTGAGTCCTGAGGAAGTCGGTTTTAGATTTTCTGATCTTTCTAAAATAGGAGTTTCTGGAGATTCTAAGAAGCTTGACGTGGTCAACTGAGGGGGCGGCTCTCCAACGTCGTTCTATTACTGTAAGAGCGTCTGTCTTCATTAAACCTCCCATCATACCACGGTTTTGAGTCTTTTGTGGAATCTTTTGCAGTTTGCCAGGCCGTTGCTGTTCTTTGTCCTGAGGGGAACGACTACCTATCGCGGCCCCTGCCGCAAGGAGAGCGGACCACATTGCTCTTTCCACGCCGTGAGGGGAACGGCTGTCCAAACTGCACTTCCCAGCAGCCTTGCACCACCCTGACGCTGCATTTGCGCCGGGAGGCGTTCAAAAGCACCGGAATCCTCCCGCAGCGCGGGACGCGGGCGAAGCCCGGGCAAAGGGCGGCCCGTCTGTGGCCGTCCGGGGCAGGAGGAGGCAGGGCTGGGCCCTTTCTCTTTGATCTGCCTTTCGGGACAAAAAGAGTAAGATTCATAATTAACTGTTTCATCCTATTCCAGTACTTAGTATTCGATAGGCTGTATTACTTTTTAATCCTTCTCGTGTGAGTACGGCACTCTGAGCAGCCCGAGCATATATTAACTCAAGTATGCCTTCCCGTACTCCCCAAAGTAGACCCTCACTACTAGGAGGGTCAGTACGAGGAACTTTGGACAACTTTATTATTAGGGCTACCTCAGTGCTTGAGAAAGAAATAGCCTTGGTAGAGCAGCGCCTATCGGCTGATTACTTACTAAATAATCGCTCTTCGATTGGATCAATCCAGTTGGCTATCACACCGGAGACCGTACCACCAATGTCTTGTTTGGTGAACAACTCATCGAGCGACGCTAGTACTCCCTCACGTATGCAAGATAGTATTCCCTCGGCAAAAACCTATAATGACTCGATAGGGCTTGTTTCTAACTTCTCTTCTGACACATCCTCAGACCTTATTACAATCGAGAGACAGACACCCAGCGATGATGCTGTAACCGCTCAGGTGCAGAAGAGAAAAGAAACCATCACCGCAGGCTCCCCACCAAAAAAAAGGAAGAGGGGAGGAAAAATAAATAACAAAAATAATATTATCAGTAACAATAAAAGTAAATCAGTGAAAGCTACTAAGATGCCTGTTTCTTTAGGCGTCCCAAAGGCCTGGGGGGGGGGGGGGGAAACTCATTCGGACCCCCATTATTTTGACCCATTAATTAATGAGCTAATGGGACGTATGGAGATACTGGTCAGATCACTTCTACTTCCACTTCTTGAAAGAATGAAGGGAGTGTCGAACCAACTTGGGTCACTAGAGAAGTCGATTCTAAGTAACACCGATCAAATAAAAGATCTATCTATTAATAGAGCGATACATTTAAATAGCTCCATACAAGTAAAACCATCTTCACTGATAGATGATAGACAGACTAAGTCAGTGGCCGTTAAAAGTTTATCTCCCCTATTGAGTTAAAAAAATCTGACCCCCCAATTGAAGAATGATATTGAGTCAGAAAGCGGGCAGACAAATCCCAGCGCGCAAACCCATGGGTCTGATTTGCCTAGTGTTAGACCTGGCACCTTGGCGTGAGTTTCCCTTCCACTTTTTGATGGTGTGTCTCGATTGTTTTTCCGGTGTTGTCCACTCAGGGCGCTGCGCCACGGCTAACACGTGCCGCAGCGCAAGTGCTCCCTATGATAAAGATGTTTATAATTGATATACATGATTGGTTTATTGGATTCCCTGTCAGTCCCCAGTAAAGTGCACCCGGAGTGCCAGGGCTTGTGAATGCCAATGCCGCTAGTGGGCTGCAGCGCTGGTTGCGCCACCCACAACAGCGGCCATGTAAAATGTGTCCTGGGTCTGCCACCGCAGACCCTGCGTGCAGTCCCGTACTGTCACGCTGGCTGGGCAAGTGCACACACTTGCCAGCCCCCAGAACCTTCCCTTAGCCTCATGTTAGTCACCCCTATGGTAGGCCCGCGGGCAGGGTGCATTGTAGGTTGAAGGTAGGACAAGCCGGTTGTGAGGCCTGTCCTAATAGTGAATCACCGCCATCTTCGTGGTTCACTATTGCAAGGCTACCTGTTCCACTTAGGCCAGATGAGCTGCTGGAGTTATTACATCCTATAATCCCAGCAGGCTCAGGGAACAAGGTAAAGAGATATGTTTAGTATGCCTGAACTCGAAATGATAAAATACTTCTTGTAGTCAAGTTTATTTTACTATCCTGGGTTCGTAAATACGACTTTTAGAAAGTTAGTATTTACTCGCTTAACCATTCCAGCCCGCCTCTGCTGTGTGTGTATCTGACTGTCTGGGCTATGTGAGTGACAGGGCTGGAGGGATGACAGGTAGTGGGTGGCAGGAGGACACCTTGGTGGGAGGTGGGAGTGCTCCTTGGACTCTGCATAGGGCAGTGCTCCACGACCACAATACTGGCTCCGCCCCCTGGGGAGCGACTAATGGCTCAACGGGCACCTGGCCCAGGAAGGGCAAAGCGCTGTCCCCAAGGTGCTCCTGAAAGTACTTGTCTCCTGAATGCCGGCGCCACCTCCTGTGGAGCGGCTGATGTGCCTGCCCCTCACACTGAAAGCCGAAGTCAGAGTACCCCCAACAAAGTGCTCAGGACTGAGAACAACTATGTGAAGGCCCCCCTGGCCTGAAAGAACAAAAGAAATGTGGTATAAAAGTAGGAGCCCTGCTCCTTGCAAATCAGAATCCTGTTTACCACAAAGAACCTCTACCCGACTAGAAGGAGAAGAAGACGCTGGAAGGACTGGCCTGCTGCTTGCCTTGCTGAGAAAGGAGAGGAAGAGACTTGCTGAAAAGACTTTGCTACTTTGTGCTTGAACATTCTCCAAGGGCTTGATCTGAGCTTGCCCCCTGAACTGAACCCCAGGACTAGTGGGTTCTATGTGCTTTTGCTCGTCCTCCAATTCGAGCCGTGTGCGCCTCCCGCTGGAAAAGAGACTGCGCCCCTCCTCGCCCCTCCTAGGGCCGTGACACTCAGGAGCTTGCCTGCCTTAACCCCGTGAGAGCCCCGCTCCGTCCGGAGCCGCTCTCTGTCCCCGGGCTAGGTTGCCTGCGCCCCTGTCACCGCCTGCCACTGGAGTGCGCCGAACGCGCTGTCACCCCTCCCGCCGGAATCCGTCCGAAGACTGTGATCTACGCCGGGTCACCCAGCTGCACCGACCGTGCCCTGTGACCCCGCTTCGCTATCCCCGGACCTCCCAGGCCGCGCCGCCCCCGTTGTGGAGACCCCCAGCACCGCCGTGCTAAGGGTCGCTGGCCGCGCCTGCCTGTTGCCCACACCCGCTGATTGAGGATCCAAGAACACTCCCCCAAGCCGAGAGTCGCACCGATCTGCGCCGACTCTCTCACCGCAACCGTGTCACCAGAGTTCCAGTATCGGGCTCGGGGCCCGCACCGCCTTACTTCCCCGTTAACTCCTCTGAAGTAAGTCAAGACTGGAATCTCCCAAGTGACATTAAGAAACGACTAAAGAAGTATCCGCTTAAAGAACTGTTGCCTGCTTTACAACCTGGTGGCATAGCAAAAACGTTATTGGTCTTGTGATAAGTCTTCTGAGATATATATACCTATTTTTACATAAAGAAGCGTATTTTTCTACATATCCAAGCCTGGTGTCCGTTTCTGGGGGGATTGATGTATTTACTGTGTGTGTGATTATAACTGCTTAACCAACAACGCCTGAAGAATCGCCTTGGCTGCTCACGCCACGCACCTAGAGGGTGAGCAAGGGTCATTCCAAAAGGGGTTATCCTTTGCCCTGACGTGGAGGAGAGGGTCACTGCTTGACACAAGGGCCTCCTTGCGCCAATCAGAGATACCCGTCTCTAACATTGGTGGCAGCGGCTGGGATTCGGATTTGCATTTGTAATTTGCATACAGTGAATTATTAATCACCAGATAGTGAGAGCAGACCAAGTAACGCAGCCACAGGTTTTCATTTGTTTAACTTTGTTGAGACTTCGACCATTGCTTCAACCATGCCTGGCTCGCACTCCGCTGGAAGAGCACTCTCTGTGATTTCTGGAATAGATGAGGTGGATTGGGAGAGACTGGAAGGCTACACGATGGAGCAATTGAAAGGCTACAGTGTAAAACTCCGAGTTCCCCATGCTGGATTCAAGAGGAAGGTCCAGTACACCAAGGCGTTGAGAGCCTGGAAGGAGTCAAGAGACCCACGGAATGCGGGGGACATCGTTCCACCCGACAACCTTGGGGAGCCCGGCAGAGTCCGGTCGCCGGAGGAGCTGGCAGACAGGGCAGCAGACAGGGCGCATGCAATGGAGATGGCAAGGTTGGCAGGACAAATGGAAATGGAAAAGCAGAAGTTGGCCCTGGAGGCACAACAACGCCAAATGGATCATGATATAAGATTGAAGGAGTTGGAGCTGAAGGCGAAAAGTTTGGAAACAGCTCCTTCTGGTGGCAGCACTCCGCCGGTGCAGGTAGAGTCCAAGGTGTACATCCCCAAAGATGTAGTTAAGGAGTATTTTAGGAAGGATGACATAGGGCAGTGGTTTAGAGCCTACGAGGTGGCCATGTCTTCACACCGGGTCCCTGAGAAAGACTGGGGAGCGGGGTTGTGGGGAAGGTTCCTTGCTGAAGGGCGTGACACACTGTTAGATTTACCCTTAGATCTCCAAGCCTCATACCCCCATATGAAGGAAGCTTTAATGACCAGGTATGGGTTAACTCCTGAGCTATATAGACAGAGGTTCAGGGAGACTAAGAAAATCCCTGAGAGTACGTATGTGGAGTATGTAACCTTTTTCTGCAGAGCACTGGATGGTTGGGTGAAGGGTAGCAAGGTGAATGATTATCAAGGGCTGCTTGATTTAATTGCATGGGAGCACTTGTCCAGTCAATGTTTTCCTGAGCTACGCCAGCACCTGATTGATAGCAAGCTGTCCAACCCGAGGAAGCTTGCTGAGGAAGCGGACCGCTGGCTCAGCACCAGGGTCCACAAGGGTCCAGTGGGAGACTCCGCCAAAGGTGGGCAGGGTCCCCAGCAGAAGAGTGGGGGGGACAGGGGTAAACAGAAAGGGTTCCAAAAAGGCCCCCAAAGTAATCCCCCAGGGAACCAGCAGAAGGGTTCTCAGCCTCCCCCGCCCCCGCAGCAGAACGGGGCCCCGACAGGTAGGCCTGTTCCAAAGGGGCCCTTCAACTGTTTTAGATGTGGTGAACCGGGTCACATTGCCTCTGATCCTAAGTGTCGCCTGTTTGGTAAGACAGCACCCACTGGTGCTCCCCCCGGCAAGTAGCGAGTGTTAATTTTGGGGAGGAGGTAGCAGTCCAGGAGGGTGGGGGTCCTGCGCATATGACCCTAGTCTCGCTAGGAGACAGTGAGATGGTCCCTGAAACCTACTTACCCTCTAACACTAAGAAATATGGGCAAGTAGTGACCATCAATGGAAAGAAGGTTGAGGCTCTTAGAGATACAGGAGCCAGCGTGACCTCGGTGAGGCAACATCTGGTGTCTCAAGAGCAGGTTGTACCCCATGCCTACTGTAGAGTTGTCAATGCTGACAACGTAGAGAGTCGTCGTCCAATGGCTCAAGTTCCCTTTGAGTGGGGGGGGGGTCTCTGGTACTCTACAAGTCGCTGTGAGAACTGACATGCCTGTAGACTGTCTGCTAGGGAACGACCTGGAGAGCTCCCCTTGGGAAAAGGTGGAGAAGACCACGCATCTGAGGATGGTGGGTCTACCCGACTGGGCGTGCGTGACCACCCGGTCAATGACAGCCAGTAGGGGTGTCGAGAGGGTCCTGGAGCCTGAGGAAGAGGTCCAGGAACCGGTCTTAGGGAGAAGGCACAGGAGGCGCGGGAAACCGGCCCCCAAAGTTCCCACGGCCCAGGAGGAAGCAGACCCTGAGGGGGATGCTCTGGAGCCTACCGGGGAACAGATTGCCGAACTGGGGGACCTGCCTGAGCTGACCCATTGGCAGCAAGAAGGAGGCCCCTCCAGGGAGGAATTCTGCAAGGAGCAGCGAGAATGCCCTTCTCTCGTGGGTATGCGGCAACAGGCTGCAGACCAGGCCAATGGTGTTCAGGCCAAAACACACTACGTGTACTGGGAGAGTGACCTCCTGTATTCCGAGCCTAAGGCTGCTGAACCTGGGTCAGCCCGTGCGCTGGTGGTACCCCAGAAGTTCAGAACCT
The DNA here is from genome assembly GCF_964204655.1 of Triturus cristatus. Taxonomy (NCBI): domain Eukaryota; kingdom Metazoa; phylum Chordata; class Amphibia; order Caudata; family Salamandridae; genus Triturus; species Triturus cristatus. The sequence goes on from NC_140593.1 coordinate 1,243,702,709, forward strand.
TCCTACTGGGGCTGGCTCACGATGTGCCTTTAGCAGGACATTTGGGGATGGACAAGACCTATGACAGGCTCGTCACCCACTTTTACTGGCCCCAAATGCACAAGAATTCGGATTCCTACTGCCGAACCTGTCAGACTTGTCAGGCAAGTGGTAAGAGCGGAGGGAAGCACAAGGCTCCTCTGCAACCTTTCCCTGTGGTCGGTACGCCATTCCAGCGAGTGGGTATTGATATTGTGGGGCCTCTGGACCCCAAGACAGCCCTGGGCAACAGGTTCATCCTGGTCTTGGTGGACCATGCCACCCGGTACCCTGAAGCCATCCCTCTGAGGACGGTGACGGCCCCCGTGGTGGGACGAGCACTGATGGGAATTTTCTCCAGAGTGGGATTCCCTCTAGAGGTGGTGAGCGACAGGGGGACCAATTTCATATCCACATATATGAAATCCCTGTGGAAGGAGTGTGGGGTAACTTACAAGTTCACCACTCCTTACCACCCCCAAGGAAATGGGTTGGTTGAGAGATTCAACCGAACCCTCAAAGGCATGATTATGGGCCTAGACGGTCCAATGAGGCGTAAGTGGGACGTCCTCTTGCCATGCCTGCTCTTCGCTTACCGAGAGGTGCCACAGAAGTCTCTAGGGTTCAGCCCCTTTGAGCTTCTGTACGGTCACCCGGTAAGAGGACCTCTGAGCTTGGTGAAGGAAGGCTGGGAGCAATCTCCCAGGAAACCTCCCCAGAATGTATATAGTTACATGCTGGCCTTCCGAAACCAGACTAGGCGTTTCAGGCAACTTGCTGAGGCAAATCTGGAAGCCAGCCAGGAAGAGATGAAGCGGTGGTACGACCAGAATGCCACTCTGGTAGAGCTTCAACCTGGACAAACGGTGTGGGTCTTGGCCCCAGTGGAGCCGTGTGCACTTCAGGATAAGTGGACAGGTCCATTTGAGGTTGTGGAGCGCAAAAGTCCAATCACCTACCTGGTGAACATGCAGTCTCCCAGGAACCCTTTGAGGGTCCTACATGTTAACCGCCTTAAGCCCCACTTAGAGAGGACCGAAGTGGGCATGTTGCTTGCCACTGATGACGGAATGGAAGAGGAGACCAAGCCTCTTCCTGACCTCTTAGTGGCCTCTGAGAAAGATGGGTCAGTGGATGGAGTTAACCTCTCACCCTCCCTGACGCCCGAACAACAGGAAGATTGCCGCCAGTTGCTGGGGCAGTTTCCTGACCTGTTCTCCCTGGTTCCTGGTGTCACCGATTGGTGCGTCCATGAGGTGGACACAGGAGACAGCTTGCCTGTGAAGCACAAGGCTTACAGGGTAACTGACAGGGTCAGAGCTTGCATCAAGGAGGAGGTCTCCAAGATGTTGGCCTTAGGGGTGATTGAATCCTCCAGCAGTCCTTGGTCCAGCCCCGTGGTCTTGGTCCCCAAAGCTGCTGCGCCGGGAGCCACACCTGAACTCCGGTTCTGTGTGGACTACAGAGGACTCAATTTAGTGACTAAAACTGACGCGCACCCCATCCCCAGAGCTGATGAGCTCATAGATCGGCTAGGGGCTGCCCGGTTCCTCAGCACGTTTGATTTAACGTCTGGGTACTGGCAGATCGCCTTGACCGATGGGGCCAAAGAGAGGTCCGCATTCTCTACGCCAGATGGGCACTTCCAGTTCTGAGTCATGCCATTTGGGATGAAGAATGCCCCTGCCACCTTTCAGAGGTTGGTCAACCAGGTGTTGGTTGGACTGGACGCGTTCAGTGCCGCCTACCTGGATGACATCGCAGTGTTCAGTGCCACCTGGCCTGACCACCTGCGCCACCTCTGGGAAGTGTTGATGGCGCTGCGCCGAGCAGGCCTCACGATCAAGGTGAGCAAGTGCCAGATCGGGCAGGGTTCCGTGGTGTACTTAGGACACCAAGTGGGGAGTGGCAAGGTGGCACCCTTGCAACCCAAAATCGAGACCATCCTGGCTTGGGAACCGCCCAAGACGCAGACCGCAGTGAGGGCCTTCCTGGGGCTCACTGGGTACTACAGGAGGTTTGTCAAGGGCTATGGAACGATCGTTGCCCCCTTGACAGAGCTGACTTCTAAGAAGCAGCCCAGGAAAGTGATCTGGACTGACACCTGTCAGAAAGCTTTCGACACCCTGAAGACTGCCATGTGCACGGCGCCCGTGCTCTTGGCCCCCGATTTCTCCAAGGAGTTCCTAGTGCAGACGGACGCTTCAGAGCATGGTGTAGGGGCTGTTCTCTCACAGATGACTGAGGAGGGCTGGCACCAACCCGTAGCCTTCATCAGTAGGAGGTTACTTCCACGGGAAAGTAGGTGGAGTGCGATTGAGCGAGAAGCATTTGCTGTGGTCTGGGCGCTGAAGAAGCGAAGACCCTACTTGTTTGGGTCTCACTTCTGGGTTCAGACACACCACAGGCCCCTCAGATGGTTGATGCAAATGAGGGGTGAGAACCCGAAACTGTTGAGGTGGTCCATCTCCCTACAGGGTATGGACTTTACGGTGGAACACCGTCCTGGCACAGATCACGCCAACGCTGACGGTCTGTCCAGGTATTTCCGCCTTAGTGACGAGGAACCCCCTGGGCAAGGGTAGTTCTCCCCACATTTCAGCTGGAGGGGGCACGTGTTAGACCTGGCACCTTGGCGTGAGTTTCCCTTCCACTTTTTGATGGTGTGCCTCGATTGTTTTTCCGGTGTTGTCCGCTCAGGGCGCTGCGCCACGGCTAACCCGTGCCGCAGCGCAAGTGCTCCCTATGATAAAGATGTTTATAATTGATATACATGATTGGTTTATTGGATTCCCTGTCAGTCCCCAGTAAAGTGCACCCGGAGTGCCAGGGCTTGTGAATGCCAATGCCGCTAGTGGGCTGCAGCGCTGGTTGCGCCACCCACAACAGCGGCCATGTAAAATGTGTCCTGGGTCTGCCACCGCAGACCCTGCGTGCAGTCCCGTACTGTCACGCTGGCTGGGCAAGTGCACACACTTGCCAGCCCCCAGAACCTTCCCTTAGCCTCATGTTAGTCACCCCTATGGTAGGCCCGCGGGCAGGGTGCATTGTAGGTTGAAGGTAGGACAAGCCGGTTGTGAGGCCTGTCCTAATAGTGACTCACCGCCATATTCGTGGCTCACTATTGCAAGGCTACCTGTTCCCCTTAGGCCAGATGAGCTGCTGGAGTTATTACATCCTATAATCCCAGCAGGCTCAGGGGACATGGTAGAGAGATGTGTTTAGTATGCCTGAACTCGGAATGATAAAATACTTCTTGTAGTCAAGTTTATTTTACTATCCTGGGTTCGTAAATACGACTTTTAGAAAGTTAGTATTTACTCGCTTAACCATTCCAGCCCGCCTCTGCTGTGTGTGTATCTGACTGTCTGGGCTATGTGAGTGACAGGGCTGGAGGGATGACAGGTAGTGGGTGGCAGGAGGACACCTTGGTGGGAGGTGGGAGTGCTCCTTGGACTCTGCATAGGGCAGTGCTCCACGACCACAATACTGGCTCCGCCCCCTGGGGAGCGACTAATGGCTCAACGGGCACCTGGCCCAGGAAGGGCGAAGCGCTGTCCCCAAGGTGCTCCTGAAAGTACTTGTCTCCTGAATGCCGGCGCCACCTCCTGTGGAGCGGCTGATGTGCCTGCCCCTCACACTGAAAGCCGAAGTCAGAGTACCCCCAACAAAGTGCTCAGGACTGAGAACGACTATGCGAAGGCCCCCCTGGCCAGAAAGAACAAAAGAAATGTGGTATAAAAGTAGGAGCCCTGCTCCTTGCAAATCAGAATCCTGTTTACCACAAAGAACCTCTGCCCGACTAGAAGGAGAAGAAGACGCTGGAAGGACTGGCCTGCTGCTTGCCTTGCTGAGAAAGGAGAGGAAGAGACTTGCTGAAAAGACTTTGCTACTTTGTGCTTGAACATTCTCCAAGGGCTTGATCTGAGCTTGCCCCCTGAACTGAACCCCAGGACTAGTGGGTTCTATGTGCTTTTGCTCGTCCTCCAATTCGAGCCGTGTGTGCCTCCCGCTGGAAAAGAGACTGCGCCCCTCCTCGCCCCTCCTAGGGCCGTGACACTCAGGAGCTTGCCTGCCTTAACCCCGTGAGAGCCCCGCTCCGTCCGGAGCCGCTCTCTGTCCCCGGGCTAGGTTGCCTGCGCCCCTGTCACCGCCTGCCACTGGAGTGCGCCGAACGCGCTGTCACCCCTCCCGCCGGAATCCGTCCGAAGACTGTGATCTACGCCGGGTCACCCAGCTGCACCGACCGTGCCCTGTGACCCCGCTTCGCTATCCCCGGACCTCCCAGGCCGCGCCGCCCCCGTTGTGGAGACCCCCAGCACCGCCGTGCTAAGGGTCGCTGGCCGCGCCTGCCTGTTGCCCACACCCGCTGATTGAGGATCCAAGAACACTCCCCCAAGCCGAGAGTCGCACCGATCTGCGCCGACTCTCTCACCGCAACCGTGTCACCAGAGTTCCAGTATCGGGCTCGGGGCCCGCACCGCCTTACTTCCCCGTTAACTCCTCTGAAGTAAGTCAAGACTGGAATCTCCCAAGTGACATTAAGAAACGACTAAAGAAGTATCCGCTTAAAGAACTGTTGCCTGCTTTACAACCTGGTGGCATAGCAAAAACGTTATTGGTCTTGTGATAAGTCTGCTGAGATATATATACCTATTTTTACATAAAGAAGCGTATTTTTCTACATATCCAAGCCTGGTGTCCGTTTCTGGGGGGATTGATGTATTTACTGTGTGTGTGATTATAACTGCTTAACCAACAACGCCTGAAGAATCGCCTTGGCTGCTCACGCCACGCACCTAGAGGGTGAGCAAGGGTCATTCCAAAAGGGGTTATCCTTTGCCCTGACGTGGAGGAGAGGGTCACTGCTTGACACAAGGGCCTCCTTGCGCCAATCAGAGATCCCCGTCTCTAACACCTAGACTAAATGAAATTGCTTCTATTGTGCCGGGAAAGTCTGACGGCGCAAATAGTCAACATATAGATTTGCCCCCGGAGGCGGTCCCATATGTTGTGGCTTTAGTAGGAGTTCCAATACTAGAGAAAGGGAAAAAAAGAAGGATACTATGATTTAAAGAACAAGGTTGTACACTGGTTGGGTCAGAACAGACCCTTACCCCCTAATATTGATGGGGAAATTTTAAACGAACGCAGACTCGGCTGGGTTGGACACCGGCCGAAGGAAACACATGGGGATTTGATTATTGTTAATTTTAGAGATTGCAGGGCAACAATGCACATAACAAATTGGTATCAAGGGCAAGGGCAGAGTGTTATTAGAACTTATGATTTGACCTATTTTTATCCCCAGACACTAATGAGGAATCCAATACAGATTAGAGTCCATCCCCGGCACCAACTTGGGGGCTTCAACTTTAATATTCCTATTTCCAATCGTTTTTCAACTCTCCGAGGGCTCGAGGACGTAGATTGACTCCCTATTGGGGGAAAAAAACGGGATTCTCAAGAATTTGGTGACAGGGTATTAGAGAACAGCGATTCTCTAATCCCCTGCCCAAATTCCATTACAGTTCACAATAAGAACATAAAACAACAGGATCAAAGCACTGTCCCTCAATGGGTGGATTAAGTCTTGGAATCCCCCCCCTCTATCATCAAACATTATGACTGGCTGTAACCGGAAGGTAACTAAGCCAAAAATGGATGTTGTATTCTGGAACGTAGCTGGACAACGCTCCAAACTAGGGAATGATGTCTGGACAAAATTTATTTAAAATTTTACTATTCTGTGCCTACAGAAGACATGGCTGACAACAGAGATCCATGTAGATGGGTACAAAACTTATTTTACACCTGCCCAACCTTCTAAGTCTGGTAGGGCTAAGGGAGGCCTAACTATTTATATTTCAAACATGATAAATATAGACGAGATAAGGGTTATAAAACTTGACCATAATTTCCAGATCCTTAGTTTTCGTATAAACAAGAAGGACACTTTCCTGTTGGTAACCTTTTATAACAATCTTCCCGAGATAGAAGAAGTGAACTTAGTAAATTCTATCTGTTCCTTAATATCATCTATTATAAGGAAATTAGCCAGGGAGGTAATTCTCATATGGGGTGGAGACTTTAATCAGACTTTTTGTCAAGTAACTAACAAATTTATCTGTGGCATCCACGATGAGAGAGATAACCCTATCCCCCATTTTAGTCACACAAGATTAGGTTCCTCCCTAAATGAAACCATGTTCAACCTAGACTTAGGAATTGCCAATAATTTAGTTAATCCGAACATGGCGATGGCCCCTACATTTCATGGGAGAGGTTTTTACACCACTATTGATTTTATCCTGGTGTCAAATGGAGTAATAAGAAGAGATGGTTCTTTCCATTTACACCAGAATGCTTTGAGTGACCACTATCCCCTGAGCATCACTTTTCAACTCTCATATAGGCCCAACCCTAATATCCCTAGTTTATTGGACCAAAATAATTTAGTATTAGATAGATTTAATGGCTACTCTCTGAAATGGGCTCTTGTTGATCCCGTTGAAATTGTTAAAACTGTGGTAACCAATGTACACTCGTCCATTCAGAAATGTTTAGATTTGGCTACTACAGATGTTGACGTTATTACCAATTTTGGCACTGTGATTAAGGCCATAAACGAAGCCTTAATGGTGAAAAAAAATAAAACACCAAGGAAAAGACAGGGCTGGTTTAATCACAGGTGTACTGTAGCTTATTCAAACTTAAAATCTGCTTTACGTATGACAGTTAGGGTTCCCGTCGAGATCTCTAAATTGAGGAGGGCATATAATTCTGCCATAAAAGAAAGAAAACTGGAGTTAAAACAACAACTCTGGGACCAATTGCATGAGAGTTGTTTATATAAAAATAGTGCTGCATTCTGGAAAGTGGTAAAATCACCTTTTTTAATTGATAACGGTGACTCCCCCAAAATTGAGGTCGCTATTGACGAAAAAGACTGGGTAGAGCACTGTTCAAAAAAATGTATGATCAACTCAGCATCTTTTAACAAAATTGAGAATGATTCTCGCTATCAACGGTCTTCCCCGTATCCCATTGACCTGGTCATTTCATCAGACCAGATCACTCGGGCTTTGAGTGCAAGTAAGAAAGGGAAGGCCCCGGGACTTTTAAAAATCTATATTGATCTTTGGATCCCCTTTTTGACCAGGGTCTTTAATGCATTGTGCACAATGGGACTTCCGGAATCCTGGAAAAAATCTATACTGGTCCCGATCTTTAAGAAAGGGGACCGGAGCTCAGTATCCTGCTATCGCCCAATTTCCCTATTGGATTCCCTGGGGAAAGTGATGGGTCGAATAATTCTTGGGCGTTTGCAGGAGTGGGCGGAGGATAGTGGTATCTTATCCGACCTACAATATGGGTTTCGTGAGGGTCTGGGGACCGTTGACCAAGCCTTAAATCTATCACTCCTGATGGATAAATATGTAAATGTCAAGGCTGGAGCTCTCTATATGGTCTACGTTGACCCATCTGCCGCATTCGACTGTCAGTCACGCTAAACTCTGGTCTGTTCTGTTAGAGATGGGGGTGGAGCAGAGTGTAGTTACCTTTGTGAGGGAACTATACTCAAAAGCGACCGCCACTGGGGGAGAAACCTGTAAGAGAGAGGGGGTGAGACAAACATAAAATACTCAAAATGGTTGTCATTCGGTAGACCTTGATGTGTCACAGTCATGCTCCATACTTACTGCTCTCTCCTAAAGTGAAAAGGTGAAAAATGTATATGAGTGTCAGGCATCTGTGTTCACTCTGACATTCATGTGAAACAAATATAGAAGTCTTACCCTATTGGAAAAACCTATTTGCCCCATGGGAGGGGTAGGGGGGAAATCCTTGTGGCCACATTCTGGTGGGAGACGATAAAGGATGAAGACAAAAGGGTTAAAAACCAGACTGGTTGGGAAGGTATATCAAAGATACTGAATTAGTTAGCAGAAAAAACCGTCAGGGCGTGCTTGGTCTACTATAGTTTCAACCTGTTGGAAGAAGAAATCAGAACAATGACTTACAGTTCAAGACGTACTCCCCGCTGGAAAACCTAGTGCTGCATGCGTCCAGCCTCCTCCCCGGTGACATTAAGTGTAGTGCGCAGCAAGCTTTTATACTGTTGGGTGGGGTCGTGGCATGCGATATGGGTTTCAGGTGAGCGTGGCGCACAGTGATGATGCTGCATTTCCTGTGTCCTGAGCGAAGCATGCAGAAAGGACTGCACGTTGCCCGTTTGTTGCCTGACCCTCGTGGGGGTGTGTCAGCACATGGCGCTGCTCTATGACACGCCGCTTCCTGTGTCCCGTCATTACCTCAGATGATTGCCTGGGGTGGGGCGGGACCAGCTGTGGTCCAATGAGAGCGCCTGCCATAGTTTCTGGAGATATTTAACGTGTGTAGACAAGTTATATAGAAATATGGGGAACATGTGCCCTGCTCATGAGTATTATTTCATGACGGGAGCAGTTACGAGTATTTACACAGAAGAAAGGAAGAGAAAACAAACCCAGGGTGGCGGTGTGGTTAAACCTACAATTAGTGCACAAGTTGATTTTACAGCTACCGCATGATTGCTGATCAAGAGGATTCTAGTTTTAGGGAGTATGGGAAACTGCGTGTAGCTCTATTCACATGTATTACTGTGTCTATTGTTTGTGTTTTTGTCTTTATAATGGGTACTGTTAAAGTGTATGTTTTAGTGAGCGCTAAGGGAAGTTACTTCATTTGTAGCCATGGGATATCATCGTTCAATCCGTTTTTCCATGTCCCAAGGCGAAACACCCAACGCTGTTCTCTAACATGTAAGACATGTGAGAGGCAGCCATTGCGCTTCTGTACTACTTCCAGTACCGTCCATCTTAGATCTTTATCAGAGTGTTCTTTCTCAAGGAAGTGTTTTGTTAATTTGGTGTTATCTTTCTTCCTTCTGATAGTGCTCCGGTGCTCACTAATTCTGATCTTTACACGCCTAGTAGTCATGCCAACATACATGAGTTGGCAAGGGCATTTGAGTAGGTACACTACATTTTCTGTGTTGCAGTTAGAGAAGTTCTTCTGAGTCCATGGCCGCTCAGTACCTATGTCCACTTCTTTTGTGGTGGCCGTGAATTGGCATGATACGCAATCGCCACAGGGGTAATGTCCAGTTGGTCGTTGGTGGCCCCAAAGTGTCAGTTGGTTGTCATCTGTAGCGGCTGGTGGTTTTGTATGGACTAGTTCATCCTTGATGTTCCTACTGCGTTTGTACGCAAATAGGGGTTGGGTCCAGACTTTGTCGCTGGTGTTTAATATGCGCCATTTCTTTTGAATAATGTTCTGAATTTTGTTGGACGCTGGGGTAAAGGTGGTGACACACACCATCCGGTTCGCCGGCTCCTTTGGCGTATTTTCTAAAAGAGCTGCCCGGTTGTTGTTTCGAGCTCTTTTTTTTGGCATTCTTGACCAATTTTTTGGGGTAATTTCTTGCTCTGAGTTTCATTTCCAGGGTGTCTGCTTGTTCATGAAAGTCTAACATTTCTGAACAATTTCTGCGGATGCGCAGAAATTGCCCTACCGGGAGGTTTTGTCTTAGGGCTTTGGGATGGAAGCTTTCAAAAAGCAGAAGGCGGTTTTTGTCGGTTGCTTTGTTGTGAACTAGTTTCCTACATGCCAAATCAACCCAATCTGTATAGATGGTAGCTGCCTCATCAATATCATTTGTAAGAACCGGCAGTGAATTTTGTAAAAAATTGTTAAAAGCAGTGGGATCGATATTTTTCCAACATCTAGATTTTAACCTAACCCTATTCAGTAGTTTGACTTTTGGAGTAGGTTTGTTTAAGTTCAAAAAGAATAGCTGCATGATCCGTCCACGTAAGGGGTAGTGACTTCATATACACTAAATTGGGATTATTAGTAAAGATGCCATCAAGCGTATGGCCTGCAGTATGAGTGGAATCCGTGACCAGCTGTTCAAGTTCACCTCCATTCAATATTTGATAAAGTTTTAAATTATCAGGATCATTCAAATCTTCAAGATGAAAGTTAAAATCACCCATGACAGTAAAATTTGTATTGCACAATCCCTCTTCTAGAAAAGAACCCAGTGAGTCTAAAAACAGGCCTCTGGGTCCCGGAGGACGATAGAGAAGGATACAATTAAAAGTGTCATGGTTTGAAATTTGAATATTGATCAGCAGCGCTTCACAAGTTGAATTCGAAGCATTTGTAAAGCTGGGTTTAAGAGAGTCATGATATAGAACCGCCAGTCCCCCACCTCTACCTGAGCGTCTGTCTTGTGTGTAGCAAAGAAATCCAGGGGGAGAGGCTTTAAGCAAATCTGGCCCTGAGGCTTCATGGGACCAGGATTCTGTTATCATGGCTAGTTTAATATTGTTATCTTCCATGAATAGTGCACATTCAACATTGTGTTTAATTAATGATCTAGCGTTCAGCAGAAGACAATTAATAGATGGCGGAACGATAGGTGTAGTCTGTAAGGGAGCCTGTGAGGAACTACCGGGTTCAAAGTTGTCAGACAGTAAAAAAGAGCAGTCGGGGCATAATATGTTCAGTGCTTTCTCCGTAAAATGTGGAAAAACTCTCGGGCATAGACTAGTGTGCTCATGAGAGTATTCCAGAAGCTGTTCCCTAGTATAAGTTATTAGATGGGAAGAACACGGGCCGGGGGGGGGTGCCCTGAGCCCGGATCGAGCGCAAAGGGGCGCAGACGGGCTTGCCTTAGGCGCGCCTTCGGCGCGCCAGCGGCGCGTCCGCTGCGCGGTCGCGTCAGCGCTGGAATTTATGGGTCTTGGGGAAAGAAACTAGACCGCTGACTGTCAAGATGGCGGTCCCCGGAGAGGAGACCCACTAAACAGTTTGCATGCCGGTCAATGAGGAGGCGTAAAGTGCAGAGTGCAGCAGCAAGTATCACACACCAAAATACAATTAAAATATTCACAATATTCAGGAAATTATAAAATAATGGTTAAAATTCACTCGATGGGTGGGATATCGGGGGGTGGGTTTGCCCTGATATGCCCCCAAGGGGGCAGAAACACTGTGGCTATTTGCGTAAGGGGTGGGGGCATGGGTATGCCCATTCTGGGCAGCCCAGCCCCCACCCCCACACATAAAAAGCCAGCGTAATTGTTGGGGTCTAGTGGGCTTTTTGCCCCCCGGGGGGTCGATTGGGGGCTACTGCCCCCATCTTCCCCCCAGGGGGGGGCAGAAAGGCTGTAATTGTTGCAGGTGGGTGCATTGGCATGCCCGTTTTGGGCAGCCCCCACCCTAATTCAAATTTGCCTAAAAAATCCCTCGCGTCTAGTGGGATTTTAGCCCCCGGGGGGAAGATTGGGGGCTACTGCCCCATCTGCCCCCCCCCGCGGGGATAGGAAGGCTGTAATTTTTGCGGGGGAGGGGGTGGGGAAATGGGCATGCACGTTTTGGGCAGCCCCACTCTAATTCAAATCTGCCCCCCAAAAAACCCTGGCGTCTAGTGGGCTTTTTGCCCCCCGGCAGGGCAGATTGGGGGCTGATGCCCACAATCTGCCCCCCAGGGGGGTCTGAAAGTCCACTAGCCAGGGAGTTTTTTTGGCAAACGTGCATGCCAATGCCCCCACTCTAAAATTTGAACAAAAAAACCCTAGCGTCTACTGGGCTTTTTGCCCCCCCGGGGGGGGCAGATTGTGGGCTAATGCCCCTATCTGCCCCCCAGGGGGGGCAGGAAGGCTGTAATTTTGGCACGGGAGAGGGTGGGAGCATGGGCATGCCTGTTTTGGGCAGCCTCCACCCTAATTCAAATTTGCCCCAAAAAAATCCCTGGCGACTAGTGGCCTTTCTGCCCCCCCCGGGGGTGCATATTGGGGGATAATGCCCCCATCTGCCCCTGGGGCGGGGGGCTGAAAGTCCACTAGACGCCAGGGAGTTTTTTGGGCAAATTTTAATTAGAGTGAGGGCATTGGCATGCCCGTTTTGGGCAGCCCCCACGCTAATTCAAATTTGCCTAAAAAATCCCTGGTGACTAGTGGGCTTTTTGCCCCCCCGGGTGCAGATTGGGGGCTGCTGCCCCCATCTGCCCCCCCAGGGGGGCAGAAAGGCTGTAATGGTGGTGGGGGTGGGCGTATTGGCGTGCCAGTTTCGGGCAGCCCCCACCCTAAAAAAAATGGTGCAAAAAAATCCCTGGCGTGTAGTGGGATTTCTGCCCCCTCCAGTGGGGGCTACTGCCCTATCTGCCCCCCAGGGGAGCAGAAAGACTAATTTTGTGGCTGGGCATGCCGATGCCCCCACCCCTAATAAATATCCCATAAAAAATCCCTGGTGTCTAGTGGGCTTTCTACCCCCCGTGGGGGCAGATTGGGGCCTACTGCCCCCACCTACCGCCCAGGGGGTGCAGAAAGACTAATCATGTCAACATTTTTAAGGGGGGGAGCAAAGGCCCTTGCCCAAGGGGCCGCTCCCCCCTCCCTGGTGCCTAGTGGGTGGATCCCTGCTTGGGGATCGCCCTCTTGGGGTGATCCCCAAGCAGGGATCCACTAGGGTGGGGTACCATTGGAAAGGGGAGAATCTCCCCTTTCGAACGATACCTCTCCTGAGTTTCTACGTGCTCAGGGGGCTGAGATAGCCCCCTGAGCACGTAGAAACTGAAACGAGCCTCTTGGCTCATTTCAGTTTCAGTTTCACTGAAATGACAGCGCGACGATCGTCATTTCAGGGAAACCAGGGGGGGGGGGGGCTCGGGAGCTGGGGAAGCTCTTCCCCAGCTCCCGAGGCTTTAGGGGAGAAAAGGGAGTCCCTCTGGTGCCCGCACCAGAGGGATTTCTGGTGCTGGGTGTCATGACGAGCTGGACTCGTCATGAGCACACGCCTACTGTGTGCCATGACGAGTCCAGCTTATCATGAGCATCAAAAGGGTTAAAACACTGATTCGGTCTATCAGAGAACATAAGTTGTTAGCCACTGTATGCAGCCATTCTGATTGCTCCTCCACAAGCACACCGGACGACAAGTCGAGGCACTTCACGAGTGATTAATTCTTTCGCTTTCACTAGGAGGTTGGTGAGACCCCAATGGGCTTACACAACTTAATAACCAGGTGTCCTTGTTCTAACACCTTGATTTTTTTTTATCACTCATTTCAGGTCACAGAACTCCAGGCCAAATGACCTGGTGAAAAACAGCAAAGCTGGTTACACCGTGACGTTCAGAACCAGCATTGCGGTAGTGTAAGAGTCAAAATCACCTTCTCTTTTTTACATAAAAGTCCTGATGAATTGCCACCAGACCCGCTAGGGGCTTTTTAGGCAAGAAACATGTCGACCACTTGCACCAGATAAAACCCTGCAGGGCCACTACTTCCGGGTCGGCATCGCACATTGTTTAGCTAGGTTAGTGCACCCACAGAATAAAATCATTGCCAAGGGCAGTACTAGACCTATTTTAAATTACACAGCACACTCACCACACTACCAACGGCTTCATGAAAAAAGATCTCCGCTAAAGAGCTCATTCACGAGTGCCAGTCAGGCATTGCAGCGCCAGCCCGACGAGGAGCAAGGCCCAATGATGAGGCATGACATCCTCTGGGTTGTGTGAGGGCAAACCATAACAGACCTGCACTCTCCTTTACAAATAGGAACGGCACAGGGACATTTGTTCCTATTGAATACAATAGAGCAGCGACAAACTATTATAAGTTAACTCTGCAAATGATAATGTCTTCCAAATTGACTCAGCAGAATTAACAAATCAGGACAGATATTACTCTACGGTCTGATTTAGTCACTCAGTGTACCCATTTGTTTTTGGATAATAGTCTGAAGAAAGGGCACAATGAACCCCCAACTCCTAGCACATCAGAGACCGCAATATGCAGACAAACGGAACCCTTCTATCAGAGATCCTCTTCTTCGGTAATCCATGGTACTTGACCACGTAAAAAAATTACTTCAGCCATCTTAGCAGGAGACCACTTGGGACGAGAAGCAAAATTAACCGTTCTGGAAAAGGACTCGACAGTCGCTCTAATAGAGGCCCAGGCATCAGAATAAGAGCGTTTACTATTAAATCTGTGGAGAAGAACTCCCATAGAGGACTAGGAATTTCCATTAGTTGTAGTTGCCCTGCTTTGATGTCACTGGTTGTGGCGATAGCCTGTATTCCTGGAAGGAATACAGGCGCAAGGCGCTGCCTTGTGTTACTCTGTTTTGGGAAGGAGTACCATGGGTGGAGCATGGGTGTTCCCACACATCTACCATTTTGGTGCATTCCCAGCCTTATTAAGACTAGTAAACCTGGTAATGAATCAAAATGTTACGCCATCCATACAGAGATACAGAGGTGCAACGAGGAGAAATATCTTTTTTCTCCTTGTTTTTTTCTCTTCCTACATGTGCTACATTCTGCAGCAAACAGAGAGAGGAACAGGTCTCTGAGGATTGTTTTTGAGCAGGGAGGTGTTCCTTCTTCCACAAGAACAATCCTGACTGCGACGCAAGCACCCTTTCACCATGGCACAAGGGCGCCTGAATTGGCGCTAGACTGCACTCAGTGTGCCAGCGCAGGGAGAGGGCAGGACTGCATCTCATTGCCCCTGAGCTTTAAATACGTGAGCTGGGGCAAGTGACAGTCACTACTTAATCTAACAGAACAGGGATTGCTTACTGGTTCAAGAACAACCCATCCCAGGTGGGACCGTCACAGACTGAAAGGTACTTAGAGGCGAAAGAGGTCCCCAGACTAGGAAAAGAGGCTGCTCGAGTGTTGGAAGCAGGGATAACACTGGAGGAAGTAGGGGCAGCTATCAATTACCTGAAGTCTGGGAAAGCGGAGGGTCCCAACGGACTGCCGCCAGAACTCTTCAAACAAAACGCTGCCTTATTGGGCCCCCACCGGTTGAACCTATACCTGGAGGCGCGAGATGTGGGCAGCCTACCAAAAGACCTCCGCACTGGTGGTCATACCCAAGAAAGACAGACCGCCGCAGAAGTACAGCTCGTATCGCCCCATCTCGCTTCTAAATATAGAAACGAAGTATCTGACGAGTATTCTCACTGGCAGGCTCACAACAGTCATACCTAGTCTCATTCACCGTGACCAATCTGGCTTTATGCCAAGGAGGTCCATGAGTTTAAACCTGCGAAGAGTACACAGTTGGCTTGAGGTAGCTAGCAATAGGGCAGACCCGCACTTAATACTCTCACTCGACGCTGAAAAAGCGTTTGATACTGTTCACTGGCCTTCTCATGTCCACATTGGAAAGGTTCGGTTTTGGTCCCAAATTTAGGCAATGTATAACTCTTATACGAGAAGCCAATGGCCCGGGTACGGGTCAATGGAGTGATCTGAGAAATTTTCAATAGAGCGTGGGACACGACAAGGATGTCCCCTGTCCCACCCCCCTCCTTTTTGCTCTTTTATTGGAGCCCCTTGCCTGCGTCATTAGAGTGCATCCGGATATGACTGGGTTTCGGCGTAACACCGAGATTAAGGACGAACAAATATCGTTATATGCGGATGACATTCTTCTCTGTCACGAACCCCGAGACAACACTCCCACGACTACTAGACAGTTTCGACTGCTATGGTAGACATGCCGGATATAAAATTAAGTGGGAGAAATCTTGCCTATATTCAGTGAATCATGGATGGGGACCTCTCGACTGTGAGTCAGCTCCAGGTGGAACAAAATGGGATGCAATATTTGGGTATTTACATAACCTCTGACAGACAGGAGGTCCTGAATCGTAATCTCCACAGAGTCCTCAAAGAGTTCAAAATAGATGTTGAGAGGTGGAAGATGTTGCCTCTGACACTGCTAGGTAGGGCCGCCCTATATAAAATGGTAGTACTGCCCAAATTCCTTTATATCCTCCAGAACACGTACTACCCAATCCCAGAGGACGTATTTGTCAAGATTGATTATGCTCTGTGTACATTCCTCTGGGACGAAAGGCCCCCCAGGGGTTCCCCTGGCTACCCCACGGCGAAATCAATATAACGGTGGAATATCGCTACCAGATGTTAGAGCCTACTATTGGGCCACACATCCGATAGTGATTAACGAGACCCCAAATTTGTGCTACTGGGCATTCATACAGACGTAGACCTCCCGAAGCCAAAGCTACTACTAACCAACCTCGGCCTGGTGGTTGTCAAGAGAGATTTGGCGCGTAAGTGGGGCTCGACACAGGAACCTACGTTGGGTGAATGGAAGAGGGGGATGGATATGAATAGGACAGGAGCAAAGACCACATACACGGCCAGGGATGCCCAAAAAAGTTCCTGAAAATATGGAGTCCATGGATACAATACTATGGCCTCGAGCTGGAAGTTTAGCAATTGGCCACCCAATCATAGCATAGAAGGGGGTGGGGGGGACCGAGACGTGGTGGATTTGAGAACCACAAAACTGACACGTATCGCTGTTGCAAGTATCAATGCCTCTATATGTAAATGTTACCACAAATTTGCTTCTAACACCTGCAAATGCTAATTGTATTAATGTTGAATTAAAGAAAATGTTAATAAAGTTTATTTTTATTTTTTTTAAACCACCAAGAACCCACCTTAATCTATCTTCAGCAGAAGATAAAGAAGCTCCCATAGTTATGACAACGCTTATATGAAAAAGCTAACAAAGTTGATTGCTAGCTACCAGGTTGCAAATAGCCAATGAGAGGATTAGAAAACCACATGTTTTGACATCTGAGGGTCAGTTTACAGAATCAGAACAGGACAAAAAAAACCAAGAATTACCACCTTTTATCGGGAATTATATAAAGGGAGGTACACACACTAGAGGTATTGAGAGCTTTCCTGGCCGCCTTAGATCTGCAAGTTTCGAGTACTAGCCCCAGGCATGACTTAGGACAAGCGATAAACAAAGATGAGGTCAGATCAGTCGTAAGAAATATAACTGTTAACAAGGCCTGTGCCCTGGAGGCGTAACATCAAAGGTTTGTATGTGATTTAGGCCCATATGTACGAAATGCCGGATTTGCAATTTCTAAATTGCAAATCCATAGAAATCGCTAATTGGGAAGCGCAAATTGGTATGTATGTACCCGCCGAATGCACAAACAGCAATTCCTATGGATTTGCATTCGGTATTAGGAAATCGCAAATTAGGAAGTCGCAAAATTGTGATTTCCTAATAGGAAATCACAATTTAGGAAATGAAGCTTTCTGGATGCAGAATAAAGGTGTCGGACTAGGAAGTCTATAATTACAGGGTGTGGCCACAAGCCAGAGGCCTAGGAAGCTACTGGAAGCAAGGCGTGCCCCTGCATCACTGCTGCCAGTGCATCACATCTCCAGGGAAGACCATGGCTGATGAAGAGGGATACAAGGACTCAGGAAGCGGGAAGAGAAAGGTGGAGTTCTCTAAGAGGGAGCTGGAGGTCCTGACACAGGAATGTGTGTCCCACATGGACCAGAGGGTAAGGAAGGCCTCCTGAGTCCCAAAAAAACACAGATATGGACCAGGATCCTGGAAAAAGTTAACTCCCAAAGAGTCACCCAGAGGATCATCCCGGAGATCCGCAAGCTGTGGTACGACCTGAAGTCCTGTACGAGGGAGAAGGTGGACAGCAGGATGGCAGAGGGACGTGGAACCGGTGGAGGACCCTCACAATACCCTCTTCGACTCCCATGGAGACGCTCATAGAGGGGACCCTAGAACCCGACAGTGTGCAGAGGTTCGCAGATATCGACACCTCCAATCCAGAATGCACCGGCCAGGATAAGTTATCTGCGCTTTATGTACATAACGTAATATTAGCTAGACCATATATCATAGCATGTATAACTTCATTGAGGTGCTTGGTCCAAGCAGGCAATGCATCTTGGGAGTTGTAGTACACATCATTTGCTTGTTGCGTGTGCTGATGACCAGACCAAACATATCTGTACAACACAAACATGTCACAAACACACGTAGCAGAGTCACAACAATATTGTGGCCAAACATTAAACATTTATTTACACTAACTACATACATGTATTTCCACAGATCCCAGCCTGGATGTGTCAGGACATGTGGCAGCCGATGGGGCTACTGACAGTGAGGTGGTCCTTGAGGTCACAACACCCTGGGTATGGTGGCCTGGCGAGGTCGATCATCTCCACACAGTGCCTGCAGACAAAGCAGATGCATTACAGCAGCCTTCTGATGGTGCATATGTCTAAGTCACAGCAGAATTTAAAGAAAGGGCAGTAACGGTGGATAGCAGCAATGGAGAGGGAGCACCGAGTGCCGCGAGAGAAGCACAGGCAGGACCTGGCAAGGTTCGATACCTTCACCCGGTTCATCAACGGGCTGGTCGCTGTTTCAACAACCCTGGCAAAGTGGACTGTGAATATACAGACATGGCACACTGCTGCCAGAACGTTGCACGTGGGCTAGTGCAAGTCACCAGTGCACTAGAAAACAGCCAGACCCACATCCCCAACATCCTGGCTCCACCTTAGTGCGAAGAGGGCTCTAGCCTCAGAGGCACATCCCTTCAGGATGCACGCAGTACCAGACATTCACGCCTCCACATATCTTGCAATGTCATGCCAGCAGTCTCTCAGCCCAGAGCTGCTGATAAAGCACCGAACCCCAGAGACCGTGAAAAGTGACTCGCGATACACTCGGTGGAATGAGTCGCCTTTGTTTTGACTTCCATTATTTACTTTGTTCTTATTCTTTTAACAGTGTAACATCCACAAGGACGCGGTGTAGCCTTGCTTGGAACAATGGTGGAGCCACCTGAATAAAAGATGCTCACTCAGTTATGCACCAAGCATTACTATCACGTGTGATATCACATATTTAGGATGCTTTAAAATCTCTTACCTCAGAAATAGTTGTTGGTGATCTCTGTGCACCGTGCACGTCCCTCTGGTGCACGTGTGCCCTCCTGCCGCACCTGTAGTGGTGGTAACTCCTCATCAGAGTCGGACGCAGCTCATCTCCGGCCTGTACGGCGGTGCCCGCTGGTCTCGTGGAGGCAGTGGAAGCAGGACTTCGAGATGCCAAAGGCCCTCTCTATGAAGGAGCACGTTGTCCTGTTTGCACGGTTGTACTGCTGTTCACTTCTTGTCCTTGGAGTCGGGTATGGTGTTAGGATGAAGGGATGTAAGGTATATGCACCGTCACCTTAAGAGCATAAGGTGGTACACCATTGGGTCACATTACACACACCGTCCTGGCCACTGTATGCATGGAGTCTGTGATTCGCTTTCCTAAGAGAAAACCTTTGCCGAATTTACCCTGTGCCCGTCGGTTCTGTAGTCCACTGTGGCGGATCATGAATGAGTCGTGGGCGCTGCCTGGGAATCTGGCCACAAGGTCTGTGATGACACAGGAGGCGTCACACTACTTGCACGTTGACCGAGTGTGAGCTTTTACAGTATATGTATTTAGTGGCTGAGGGGCGACATATGGCAATATCTGTGCCATTAACACAGCCAGTGGCACTGGAGAACTGTGCTACCCAGTAGAACATACGTTTGTTTTGTTGCGATGATTGGGGATAATGGGGAATGATATATATTGGTTGACTCCGCTCACCATGATGTCCAGAAACCAGAGAAAGAACCTGGACAGGGCACTTTGTGACACCCCCTCCCCCATCACTGCTATAACTCCATGGTAACTGCCGAGGCTAAGAGGTGTAGGTAACAATACCTGTACATGTGGTGGGAGTGCGTTGCTTCTGCGTATGGGGGCCTGGAGCTGAGGTCGTAACTCAGCAGATAAATCAACGATCACCGGACAGCTGAGTCTGTATCCATCAATGATCTCCTCCTCTGTCTAAACAGGGCGACCCTCACCCCGAATAGCCTCTCCGGTCTCCTCCTCACCAGAAGGTACAATGCCGCCACCGTGAAAGAGCCGGATGCATTTTGGGTGCTTTTTATAGTTTGCGCCTGTCACCACCTGATCCAATTCAATGGTAACTATTTCCTAAAAGGCCCTTTTGCGACTAGTTGCGATTAGGAAATCCGTTGTACGTGCGGAGTTTGATTCACATTTTGTAAATCACTATTTGCGAGTTCCTATTATGCGATTACTAAAATGCGATTTCTATCGAGTAGGAATTGCCTTATGCACCACTGCAAATGCCTTTCATACAGTTTGACGCGGCACTTGGGATTTCCTTACAGCCGAAATAGCGATTCGCACAGTTACGAAATGCAAAACGCCTTCGTGGATATGGCCCCCGATTCCCTCCTAATACCTCACTTCGGGACACCACATAAATTCTTAAAGAAATGGGAACAGTAAAACCATAAATAAGAGAAGCCAATCTATCACTGATACCTAAAGAAGGTTTAGCAAGTGATTTTAAAGTAAAAACAGGAGGCAGGAAAAATAATCTGAAAATTCATGGTCACAAGTTGAATGAAGCCCAGGCCCCTCTCCCAGCAGGAACACGAAGCGAATCTCCCTCGCCAAACCGTAACCACCAATAAACACCTACAACAACATTCTCCATTCGGAGAACACAATAATTCCATATTCTACTTACCCATCAGTAAAGAAACATCCATGATGCCCATCAGTAAAGAAACATCCATGATACCCACATCAGCAAGAAACATCCACGATACCCACATCAGCAAAGAAACATCCATGATACCCATCAGCAAAGAAACATCCATGATACCCATCAGTAAAGAAACATCCATGATGCCCATCAGTAAAGAAACATCCATGATACCCATCAGCAAGAAACATCCATGATACCCATCAGCAAGAAACATCCATGATACCCATCAGCAAGAAACATCCATGATACCCACATCAGCAAGAAACATCCACGATACCCATAAGTAAGAAACATCCATGATACCCATCAGTAAAGAAACATCCATGATACCCATCAGTAAAGAAACATCCATGATGCCCACATCAGCAAGAAACATCCATGATACCCACATCAGCAAAGAAACATCCATGATACCCACATCAGCAAAGAAACATCCATGATACCCATCAGTAAAGAAACATCCATGATACCCACATCAGCAAGAAACATCCATGATACCCATCAGCAAAGAAACATCCATGATACCCACATCAGTAAGAAACATCCATGATACCCACATCAGTAAAGAAACATCCATGATACCCACATCAGCAAGAAACATCCACGATACCCACATCAGCAAAGAAACATCCATGATACCCATCAGTAATGAAACATCCACGATACCCATCAGTAAAGAAACATCCACGATACCCATCAGTAAAGAAACATCCATGATACCCACATCAGTAAAGAAACATCCATGATACCCACATCAGCAAAGAAACATCCATGATACCCACATCAGTAAAGAAACATCCATGATACCCACATCAGTAAAGAAACATCCATGATACCCATCAGTAAAGAAACATCCATGATGCCCACATCAGTAAAGAAACATCCACGATACCCACATCAGCAAAGAAACATCCATGATACCCACATCAGTAAAGAAACATCCATGATACCCATCAGTAAAGAAACATCCATGATACCCATCAGCAAGAAACATCCACGATACCCACATCAGCAAAGAAACATCCATGATACCCACATCAGTAAAGAAACATCCATGATACCCATCAGTAAAGAAACATCCATGATACCCATCAGCAAGAAACATCCACGATACCCACATCAGCAAAGAAACATTCATGATACCCACATCAGTAAGAAACATCCACGATGCCCACATCAGTAAGAAACATCCATGATGCCCATCAGTAAAGAAACATCCATGATACCCATCAGTAAAGAAACATCCACGATACCCATCAGTAAGAAACATCCACGATACCCATCAGTAAAGAAACATCCATGATACCCACATCAGCAAGAAACATCCACGATACCCATCAGTAAGAAACATCCATGATACCCATCAGCAAGAAACATCCATGATACCCATCAGTAAAGAAACATCCATGATACCCACATCAGCAAAGAAACATCCATGATACCCATCAGTAAGAAACATCCATGATACCCATCAGTAAAGAAACATCCATGATACCCACATCAGTAAGAAACATCCATGATACCCATCAGTAAAGAAACATCCACGATACCCATCAGTAAGAAACATCCATGATACCCATCAGTAAGAAACATCCATGATGCCCATCAGCAAGAAACATCCATGATACCCATCAGCAAGAAACATCCATGATACCCACATCAGCAAGAAACATCCACGATACCCATAAGTAAGAAACATCCATGATACCCATCAGTAAAGAAACATCCATGATACCCATCAGTAAAGAAACATCCATGATGCCCACATCAGCAAGAAACATCCATGATACCCACATCAGCAAAGAAACATCCATGATACCCACATCAGCAAAGAAACATCCATGATACCCATCAGTAAAGAAACATCCATGATACCCACATCAGCAAGAAACATCCATGATACCCATCAGCAAAGAAACATCCATGATACCCACATCAGTAAGAAACATCCATGATACCCACATCAGTAAAGAAACATCCATGATACCCACATCAGCAAGAAACATCCACGATACCCACATCAGCAAAGAAACATCCATGATACCCATCAGTAAAGAAACATCCACGATACCCATCAGTAAAGAAACATCCACGATACCCATCAGTAAAGAAACATCCATGATACCCACATCAGTAAAGAAACATCCATGATACCCACATCAGCAAAGAAACATCCATGATACCCACATCAGTAAAGAAACATCCATGATACCCACATCAGTAAAGAAACATCCATGATACCCATCAGTAAAGAAACATCCATGATGCCCACATCAGTAAAGAAACATCCACGATACCCACATCAGCAAAGAAACATCCATGATACCCACATCAGTAAAGAAACATCCATGATACCCATCAGTAAAGAAACATCCATGATACCCATCAGCAAGAAACATCCACGATACCCACATCAGCAAAGAAACATCCATGATACCCACATCAGTAAAGAAACATCCATGATACCCATCAGTAAAGAAACATCCATGATACCCATCAGCAAGAAACATCCACGATACCCACATCAGCAAAGAAACATTCATGATACCCACATCAGTAAGAAACATCCACGATGCCCACATCAGTAAGAAACATCCATGATGCCCATCAGTAAAGAAACATCCATGATACCCATCAGTAAAGAAACATCCACGATACCCATCAGTAAGAAACATCCACGATACCCATCAGTAAAGAAACATCCATGATACCCACATCAGCAAGAAACATCCACGATACCCATCAGTAAGAAACATCCATGATACCCATCAGCAAGAAACATCCATGATACCCATCAGTAAAGAAACATCCATGATACCCACATCAGCAAAGAAACATCCATGATACCCATCAGTAAGAAACATCCATGATACCCATCAGTAAAGAAACATCCATGATACCCACATCAGTAAGAAACATCCATGATACCCATCAGTAAAGAAACATCCACGATACCCATCAGTAAGAAACATCCATGATACCCATCAGTAAGAAACATCCATGATGCCCATCAGCAAGAAACATCCATGATACCCACATCAGCAAGAAACATCCATGATACCCACATCAGTAAAGAAACATCCATGATACCCACATCAGCAAGAAACATCCATGATACCCATCAGTAAGAAACATCCATGATACCCATCAGTAAGAAACATCCATGATACCCATCAGTAAGAAACATCCATGATACCCATCAGTAAGAAACATCCATGATACCCATCAGTAAAGAAACATCCATGATACCCATCAGTAAGAAACATCCACGATACCCACATCAGTAAGAAACATCCATGATACCCATCAGTAAGAAACATCCACGATACCCACATCAGTAAGAAACATCCATGATACCCATCAGTAAGAAACATCCACGATACCCATCAGTAAGAAACATCCATGATACCCATCAGTAAGAAACATCCATGATACCCACATCAGTAAGAAACATCCATGATACCCACATCAGCAAAGAAACATCCATGATACCCACATCAGCAAGAAACATCCATGATACCCATCAGCAAGAAACATCCATGATACCCACATCAGCAAGAAACATCCATGATACCCATCAGCAAAGAAACATCCATGATACCCACATCAGTAAGAAACATCCATGATACCCATCAGTAAAGAAACATCCATGATACCCATCAGTAAAGAAACATCCACGATACCCATCAGTAAGAAACATCCACGATACCCATCAGCAAAGACACATCCATGATACCCACATCAGCAAGAAACATCCACGATAACCATCAGTAAAGAAACATCCATGATACCCATCAGTAAGAAACATCCATGATACCCATCAGTAAAGAAACATCCATGATACCCATCAGTAAAGAAACATCCACGATACCCATCAGTAAAGAAACATCCACGATACCCATCAGTAAGAAACATCCATGATACCCACATCAGTAAGAAACATCCATGATACCCATCAGTAAGAAACATCCATGATACCCACATCAGTAAGAAACATCCATGATACCCATCAGTAAAGAAACATCCACGATACCCATCAGTAAGAAACATCCATGATACCCATCAGTAAGAAACATCCATGATACCCATCAGTAAGAAACATCCATGATACCCATCAGTAAGAAACATCCATGATACCCATCAGTAAGAAACATCCATGATACCCATCAGTAAGAAACATCCATGATACCCATCAGTAAGAAACATCCATGATACCCATCAGTAAGAAACATCCATGATACCCATCAGTAAAGAAACATCCATGATACCCATCAGTAAGAAACATCCACGATACCCACATCAGCAAAGAAACATCCATGATACCCACATCAGTAAAGAAACATCCATGATACCCATCAGTAAGAAACATCCATGATACCCATCAGTAAGAAACATCCACGATACCCACATCAGTAAGAAACATCCATGATACCCATCAGTAAGAAACATCCATGATACCCACATCAGTAAGAAACATCCATGATACCCACATCAGCAAGAAACATCCATGATACCCACATCAGCAAAGAAACATCCATGATACCCACATCAGCAAGAAACATCCATGATACCCATCAGTAAAGAAACATCCATGATACACATCAGCAAGAAACATCCACGATACCCATCAGTAAAGAAACATCCATGATACCCATCAGTAAGAAACATCCATGATACCCATCAGTAAAGAAACATCCATGATACCCATCAGTAAGAAACATCCACGATACCCATCAGTAAAGAAACATCCATGATACCCATCAGTAAAGAAACATCCACGATACCCATCAGTAAAGAAACATCCACGATACCCATCAGTAAGAAACATCCATGATACCCATCAGTAAGAAACATCCACGATACCCACATCAGTAAGAAACATCCATGATACCCATCAGTAAAGAAACGTCCACGATACCCATCAGTAAGAAACATCCATGATACCCATCAGTAAGAAACATCCATGATGCCCACATCAGTAAGAAACATCCATGATACCCACATCAGTAAGAAACATCCATGATACCCACATCAGCAAAGAAACATCCATGATACCCATCAGCAAGAAACATCCATGATACCCATCAGCAAGAAACATCCATGATACCCACATCAGTAAAGAAATATCCATGATACCCACATCAGCAAGAAACATCCATGATGCCCATCAGTAAAGAAACATCCATGATACCCATCAGCAAGAAACATCCATGATACCCACATCAGCAAAGAAACATCCATGATACCCACATCAGTAAGAAACATCCATGATACCCATCAGCAAAGAAACATCCACGATACCCATCAGTAAGAAACATCCATGATACCCATCAGTAAGAAACATCCATGATGCCCACATCAGTAAGAAACATCCATGATACCCATCAGTAAAGAAACATCCACGATACCCACATCAGTAAAGAAACATCCATGATACCCATCAGTAAAGAAACATCCATGATACCCATCAGTAAGAAACATCCACGATACCCACATCAGTAAGAAACATCCATGATACCCATCAGTAAAGAAACATCCATGATACCCATCAGCAAGAAACATCCACGATACCCATCAGTAAAGAAACATCCATGATACCCATCAGTAAAGAAACATCCATGATACCCATCAGTAAGAAACATCCACGATACCCATCAGTAAAGAAACATCCATGATACCCATCAGTAAGAAACATCCACGATACCCATCAGTAAAGAAACATCCACGATACCCATCAGTAAGAAACATCCATGATACCCATCAGTAAGAAACATCCATGATACCCACATCAGCAAGAAACATCCATGATACCCACATCAGTAAAGAAACATCCATGATACCCACATCAGCAAGAAACATCCATGATACCCATCAGTAAAGAAACATCCATGATACCCATCAGCAAGAAACATCCACGATACCCACATCAGCAAAGAAACATCCATGATACCCACATCAGTAAGAAACATCCATGATGCCCATCAGTAAAGAAACATCCATGATACCCATCAGCAAAGAAACATCCACGATACCCATCAGTAAGAAACATCCATGATACCCATCAGTAAGAAACATCCATGATACCCATCAGTAAGAAACATCCACGATACCCATCAGTAAGAAACATCCATGATGCCCACATCAGTAAGAAACATCCATGATACCCACATCAGCAAAGAAACATCCACGATACCCACATCAGTAAAGAAACATCCATGATACCCATCAGTAAGAAACATCCACGATACCCACATCAGTAAGAAACATCCATGATACCCATCAGTAAGAAACATCCCTGATACCCATCAGTAAAGAAACATCCATGATACACATCAGTAAAGAAACATCCATGATACCCATCAGTAAAGAAACATCCATGATACCCATCAGTAAAGAAACATCCATGATACCCATCAGTAAGAAACATCCACGATACCCACATCAGTAAGAAACATCCATGATACACATCAGTAAAGAAACATCCATGATACCCACATCAGTAAGAAACATCCATGATACACATCAGTAAAGAAACATCCATGATACACATCAGTAAAGAAACATCCATGATACCCATCAGTAAAGAAACATCCATGATACCCATCAGTAAAGAAACATCCATGATACCCATCAGTAAGAAACATCCATGATACCCATCAGTAAGAAACATCCATGATATGATACCCATCAGTAAGAAACATCCACGATACCCATCAGTAAGAAACATCCACGATACCCATCAGTAAGAAACATCCATGATACCCATCAGTAAGAAACATCCATGATACCCACATCAGTAAGAAACATCCATGATACCCACATCAGTAAGAAACATCCATGATACCCATCAGTAAGAAACATCCATGATACCCATCAGTAAGAAACATCCACGATACCCATCAGTAAGAAACATCCATGATACCCACATCAGCAAGAAACATCCATGATACCCACATCAGTAAGAAACATCCATGATACCCACATCAGTAAAGAAACATCCACGATACCCATCAGTAAAGAAACATCCACGATACCCATCAGTAAAGAAACATCCACGATACCCATCAGTAAGAAACATCCATGATGCCCATCAGTAAGAAACATCCATGATACCCACATCAGTAAGAAACATCCATGATACCCACATCAGTAAGAAACATCCATGATACCCATCAGTAAGAAACATCCATGATACCCATCAGTAAGAAACATCCACGATACCCATCAGTAAGAAACATCCATGATACCCACATCAGCAAGAAACATCCATGATACCCACATCAGCAAAGAAACATCCATGATACCCACATCAGCAAGAAACATCCATGATACCCATCAGCAAGAAACATCCATGATACCCACATCAGCAAGAAACATCCATGATACCCATCAGTAAGAAACATCCATGATGCCCATCAGTAAGAAACATCCATGATACCCACATCAGTAAGAAACATCCATGATACCCACATCAGTAAGAAACATCCATGATACCCACATCAGCAAGAAACATCCACGATACCCACATCAGCAAGAAACATCCATGATACCCATCAGTAAAGAAACATCCATGATACCCACATCAGTAAGAAACATCCATGATGCCCATCAGCAAAGAAACATCCATGATACCCACATCAGTAAGAAACATCCACGATACCCATCAGTAAAGAAACATCCATGATACCCACATCAGTAAGAAACATCCACGATACCCATCAGTAAAGAAACATCCATGATACCCACATCAGCAAGAAACATCCATGATACCCATCAGCAAAGAAACATCCATGATACCCACATCAGTAAGAAACATCCATGATACCCACATCAGTAAGAAACATCCATGATACCCACATCAGTAAAGAAACATCCATGATACCCACATCAGTAAGAAACATCCACGATACCCACATCAGCAAGAAACATCCATGATACCCATCAGTAAGAAACATCCATGATACCCATCAGCAAATAAACATCCATGATACCCACATCAGTAAGAAACATCCACGATACCCACATCAGTAAGAAACATCCACGACACCCACATCAGCAAGAAACATCCATGATACCCATCAGTAAGAAACATCCATGATACCCATCAGTAAAGAAACATCCATGATACCCACATCAGTAAGAAACATCCACGATACCCATCAGTAAAGAAACATCCATGATACCCACATCAGCAAGAAACATCCATGATACCCATCAGCAAAGAAACATCCATGATACCCACATCAGTAAGAAACATCCATGATACCCACATCAGTAAGAAACATCCATGATACCCACATCAGTAAAGAAACATCCATGATACCCACATCAGTAAGAAACATCCACGATACCCATCAGTAAAGAAACATCCACGATACCCATCAGTAAGAAACATCCATGATACCCATCAGTAAGAAACATCCATGATACCCATCAGCAAAGAAACATCCATGATACCCATCAGTAAGAAACATCCATGATACCCATCAGCAAAGAAACATCCATGATACCCACATCAGCAAGAAACATCCATGATACCCATCAGCAAAGAAACATCCATGATACCCACATCAGTAAGAAACATCCATGATACCCACATCAGTAAAGAAACATCCATGATACCCACATCAGCAAGAAACATCCACGATACCCACATCAGCAAAGAAACATCCATGATACCCATCAGTAAAGAAACATCCACGATACCCATCAGTAAAGAAACATCCATGATACCCATCAGCAAGAAACATCCACGATACCCACATCAGCAAAGAAACATCCATGATACCCATCAGTAAAGAAACATCCACGATACCCATCAGCAAGAAACATCCACGATACCCATCAGTAAGAAACATCCATGATACCCATCAGTAAGAAACATCCACGATACCCATCAGCAAAGAAACATCCATGATACCCATCAGTAAAGAAACATCCACGATACCCACATCAGTAAGAAACATCCATGATACCCATCAGCAAAGAAACATCCATGATACCCATCAGTAAAGAAACATCCATGATACCCACATCAGTAAGAAACATCCATGATACCATCAGTAAAGAAACATCCATGATACCCACATCAGTAAGAAACATCGATGATACCCACATCAGCAAGAAACATCCATGATACCCATCAGTAAAGAAACATCCATGATGCCCATCAGTAAAGAAACATCCATGATACCCATCAGCAAGAAACATCCATGATACCCATCAGCAAGAAGCATCCATGATACCCACATCAGTAAGAAACATCCATGATACCCACATCAGTAAAGAAACATCCATGATACCCATCAGTAAAGAAACATCCATGATACCCACATCAGTAAGAAACATCCATGATACCCACATCAGCAAGAAACATCCACGATACCCACATCAGTAAAGAAACATCCATGATACCCATCAGTAAAGAAACATCCATGATACCCATCAGCAAGAAACATCCATGATACCCATCAGTAAGAAACATCCATGATACCCACATCAGTAAGAAACATCGATGATACCCATCAGTAAAGAAACATCCATGATACCCATCAGTAAAGAAACATCCATGATACCCATCAGCAAGAAACATCCATGATACCCACATCAGCAAAGAAACATCCACGATACCCATCAGCAAGAAACATCCATGATACCCATCAGTAAGAAACATCCATGATACCCATCAGTAAAGAAACATCCATGATACCCATCAGTAAAGAAACATCCATGATACCCACATCAGTAAAGAAACATCCATGATACCCATCAGTAAAGAAACATCCATGATACCCATCAGCAAGAAACATCCATGATACCCACATCAGTAAGAAACATCCATGATACCCATCAGCAAGAAACATCCATGATACCCATCAGTAAGAAACATCCATGATACCCATCAGCAAAGAAACAATCAGCAGATCTGGCAGGAACAACTGTTTTCCTCTTGCTACGAACATCCAGGTCTCCATTTACATTTTGGGAACTGTCACTGTAGGAGAGTAGGATCTGCTTCACATGGGTACCCCCACTTTTTGCTGGTGTTTCACTGTTTTTCTACCTTAGTCTGGCTGTGGCCCTGCTAATCAGGACCCCAGCCTAGCTGCTTCCTCTCTAAAATGGTTTCCATGTACATTAGGTACATTTCTAATTGGATTCTGGAGTGCCTTATCAGCCCCTAGTATATGGTATACTATGTACCTAGGGCATAGGTACCTCAGAGGCCTACCAGGGGTTGAAGCATGTATTATGCCACCCCTGGGAAACACTCCAAAATGACACCACAGGTCTGCTACTGCAGCCTGGGTAAGGTGGTGCCTGCACCCCTTACTGTGGTATAGGCTACCTATATCACTACCCTTGCACACACATATAAAACCGGTAAGTCACTCCTATGGCAGGCCTTAATCCTGAAGTCAGAGCGCTTGGTTTTTATGTGAGAGGGTGCCCCTGCATAAGCAGAGCCCCTCTGCAGCGTTCGGAGTACCTCCTCTGATGCGGTTTGTGGTGCAGCCTGACAATATACTTAAGTGCATTATAACCTTGCGGTAAACGCTAACTTTGGGATGGCTGCACGGAAACATGTTGTGTTTGGTGTCAAAAGCTTTGGAATACTACCCCCCCCCCCCCACGAGTTCTGGTGGCAGGGGTAGCATTCCACCATTCTAGAGGGAGAGACATGTTCACACAAGTCTAACCCGGTAGGACTTTCCTGATCCCTGGCATCACAAAATGGATGCTTCTGCCACAGACACGGGTCTGGCCTCCTGCTGCTGACCGAAACTCCGGCAGGGGAGGCCTGGACAATAGGTTTCCTGTCCCAGGGAGGTGTAACCACCTCCCCAGACAGGCAGATGGGTATTGGGGCTGGGCGGGAGCACTCTCTGGTGCTTTGAAGAACTGCACTGGGGGCACACTTGGTGTCCCTGTGCATAGTCCAGTTCAAACCGGTTGCAGGGGCTACCTGCCCCTGCTCTGGCGCGAAACTGGACAAAGGAAATGGGTGTACCCACCCCTCTTTCCAAACCCTCCCATAGGTGGGTCCCTAGAGTATGTCCAACCCCCAAACTTAGTACAAGTATGGGAACCCAGTCCTTGAGACCTTAAATTACCCTGGATGAAACTCTGCAACATATATCCTGGACCTTCGACTTTCTATTTCAACTAGAAGACGGAAGA
This sequence comes from Triturus cristatus, assembly GCF_964204655.1. Classification (NCBI taxonomy): domain Eukaryota; kingdom Metazoa; phylum Chordata; class Amphibia; order Caudata; family Salamandridae; genus Triturus; species Triturus cristatus. The sequence continues at coordinate 1,243,734,427 of NC_140593.1, forward strand.
AATCTCCCTTGGGGTGAAGGAGTGACTCCCCTGCTTGGCAGGCACCAAAGAAGCAACTGACCAGTCTGCATCGCTGAAGCTCCCGCCGGACGCCGAAGTCTTTGCATCACCAGAGGTGGATTTCCAGACTTCCCTGAGGCTACCCTGAGTTCACAGCAAAGCTGAGGCCCGTGGCTATCGTGGGTGACGTGAAACCTTGACCCCTGGACACCGTGAACTTTTGCAGCAACAACCCCTTCCTGGTCATCCTCGAAGTTGTGCTTTGGGCTCCGAGTAGCCCAAGCCGTGAGCACCTCCTGCAACGAAGATTGTTGGCCTCCACTCCACGAGTGACCCGTGGGCCCGCTCCAAGTGCGACCACTCGGGGCTCCTTCGCGATCACTAGCCCGTTGGCTAGCAGGTCCCCACGAAGGCAACTCCACTTCTGTTTGGGCTTTTCTGGTTGCTCCAGACGTGCCCCGACTTACCCTCGCTGGGTGAGTCTCTCAGACCTTGCTGGTCTGCACCGCAGTCTTTTCTCTGCATTCCTGAGACTTGCCGTTGCCAAGGCTTGTTGGGTCCTTTCTGGTCGCCGACGCCGCAGCACTCGACAGACTTCATGGGACAGCTCTAATCCAGCTCGTGGACTTCGTCGACGCCTCCTGGACCTCGTGGCTGAAGAGTCAAGACACCCATCAACTCACCTGAAGCACCCGACATCTGTGGGCATTGGTCCATCCTGCCCTCAGTCACTGGCAAGTGACCCAGACTCTGTCCCCTCTGCTTTCAGGTTCCTTCCATCCTAGATCCAGGCTTGGATCTCTCCGGACACTTCTCTTCACGGCAGCAGCAGTTCTTTGCAGGCTTCCATTGGAATCGACGACGTGACCCGACACCTATGCACCCGGCTTCCCTGGGTGAGGTAACTCAAGTACTCCGGTGCTCTCGTGGGTGCTAGCCCTAGAACTTCGTAAGTCCAAAAGGGTTTGGTCCTAACTCGATTAGAAGTGTCCCTAATCTTTAAAATTCCAACCGCGACATTGCCCATAGAAGATAACGGGAACCCGCGGTTGTGTTTACACACTGCACACGGCCCCCGTGGGTCCCCTGTGTCACTACCTTGGGTGGTTTCCTTGGGGTCCCAGTGATTCTAGAGGTAATAGGCCCACTGCCTATTGCAGTCGTGGTTCTTATACCACTTTTTTGGTATATGGTTTGGTACGCCCCTAGGGCCCAAACGTGTATTTGTGCTATTACTGATAATTGCTGACTTGTAAACTAGGTACTTCGAACTCCAGTCTCATAAAGAGACTAGAGGGGTGTGTTTTATACTAAATACATATATTTTGAATATATACCTGGTGTGGTTGTCTTTTCATTTGATCATTCACGAGATTATAGACTGGTAAAACAAGCTGCTTTACATTCCTTCAAGACTTAGCCTGAAGGCTGCTCTCCATAGCTACCACTAGGATAGCTTGCAATAAAGGTTGTCTTTAACCTATCATCAGTAAGGGTTGTTTGGACTGGTACAAGGTGCCCACTAGAACTAGTGGACAGCATATGCCAGGCCAACTTCTCACAGGTGCCGCCTGTGGAACAGGCGCTCTCAATACCAGCGGTGCAGCCAGAGGCCCTCTCAGTCCCAGAGGAGTAGCCTGGGGCCTTCTTAGGCTCAGGGGGTCAGCCTGTGAAACAGGACCTGTAAGGCCCAGGGGTTCAGCCAGAGGCCCTCTCGGTCCCAGGGGTGCAGCCCGAGGCCCTCTGAGGCCCAGGGGTGCAGCCCGAGGCCCTCTGAGGCCCAGGGGTGCAGCCCGAGGCCCTCTGAGGCCCAGGGGTGCAGCCTGAGGCCCTCTGAGGCCCAGGGGTGCAGCCTGTGAAAAGGCCTTCTTAGGCTCAGGGGTGCAGCCTGTGAGACAGGACCTCTAAGGCCCAGGGGTTCAGCCAGAGGCCCTCTTGGTCACAGGGGTGCAGCCTGAGGCCCAGGGAGGCAGCCTGTGAAACAGGCCCTCTGAGGCCCAGGGGTGCAGCCTGTGAAACAGGACCTCTTAGGCCCAGGGGTGAAGCCAGAGGCCCTCTCAGTCCCAGGGGTGCAGCCAGAGGCCCTCTCAGTCCCAGAGGTGCGACCAGAGGCCCTCTTAGGCCCAGGGATGCAGCCTGAGGCCCTCTTAGGCCCAGGGCTGCAGCCTGTGGAAAGGGCCCTCTGAAGCCCAGGGGTTAAGCTGAGGCCCTCTTAGGCCCCAGGGTGCAGTCTGAGCCCCTCATACCCAGGGGTTCAGCCTGAGGCCCTTTCAGTCCCAGAGGTGCAGCCTGTGAAGGGAAGCCGTACTGGCCGAGGTAGTCAGCCTTGACAACACGGACAGACAGAATGCCACAGAGGTCCGGCTCCTGAGGGCAGCCCTGTCCGACCAGGTACGGAGTCTGCGACGGCCCCACCCAGTCCGGGTCAATACCCCTAAACGTAACGTGTGGAGGATCCCGAGAAGCAGAAGGCAGGGCACCCCCAGTACCCCGTCTTTACACCCAGGCTGCACCCCTCGAGCTCCTGGGGGCCCTGCAGAGGCTCGAGGAGCTGCAGCCGTAGCGCATCCCCCGAGCATTCAGTGCCCACTTCCAGACGCTGTCTTAGATGTCAGCAGCGAGCGTTTAACTCACGGAGCAGCTTGTGTTTGTCCCCAGCGCGCACCCGGGGAAGAGGCTCGGAGAGCCGGGTGCTAATGATGCACCAGTCACCCCCCCACACCCCGCCCAGTGCCAGCCCCACACACCACCGCCCCCCTGGCAGGTGACCCCCAGCTGCGGACTCAAGGGCCCTTTAATCATCTCCACTGAAAGGCGCCACGTGTTTGACAAATACTTGTTTTGAGAGAAATGCCGCCGAATGACCCCCTCCGCGCCGTGTTTATGAGGTAAGTGATGGTTTAAAACGAGCCTGGCAGGGTATTATGGACTGGCCCTCCTGCCCTCCCCCCCCCCCCACACACACACACACCCCCCAGCCTCAGATGCAGCCCTGTCCTCTGTGTTGGGGGAGGGAGTGGGTAGTGGGTAAGGGGGGCTGGTCTAAATGAATTCCAAAGATCTCGAAGCACAGACATCGTCCCCCAGTGCTGCTCACATGAACTCCCACAGATACAACCCCCCTCCCACCGTCCGGGGGAGGGGGGGGGGCACACCCAGAAACCAACTGCAGTACGACTTTTTTGTGGGTGTAATACCCACAAACACCTCCCTGAAGGTGAGATCCCAAGGACAGCACGAGGGTGCCAGAGAGTGATGTATAAACTACTAGGCAGGGGACAAAAAAACAGCAGAACAATCTTTCAATAGAAAACAAGCATTGGCAAAGGCAATAGGTCTAGCATAAGTGCCAGCTATTAGCCATGGTGTACATCAGTGCGGCTGCTGTTCAGCGTGGCTAAAAGATAGTGACGCAACGAACCTCAAGAACTTCAGACCCATCTCTCTGCTCCCCTTCCCAGCCAAGGTCATCAACGACCAACTTTCCGAGTTCATCGAAGCGCACCACAACCTGGAACTCTCCCAATTCAGCTCCCGAACGAACCACAGTACCAAGACCGCCCTCCTCGCCACCACAGACGTCTGCACCCTCATCCTCCTGGACACAGTCTCCCACCGTACCCCATGTACAAGACTTCACGACGCCGGCATCCACGACAAAGCCCTGGAATGGATCTGCGCCTTCCTCGCGGGCCGAACACAGATTCAGACGACCTCCGTTCCTCTCGGAACCCACAGCCTCAGGGCTCCTCCCGGAGCTACACCCTCTTCAGCAGCCACATAGCCCCGCTTGCAGCCATCATCAGAAGCCACGGACACAACATCGTCTCCAACTCCAATGACACCCAGCTGATCCCCTCACTCACCAAGGAGCCCACAGTCGCCAAGAACAGCTTCCACGACAGGGTGACGGCTGTCGCCGCCTGGATGATGGACAGCTGCCTGAAGCTCGACTCAGAGGACCGAAGTCCTCATCCTGAGCTCCACCCCATCCACCTGGGATGACTCCTGGTGGTCTGCAGATCTTGGTCCCTCCCACACTCAGACCACACACGAAACCTCGGCATCATCCTTGACTCCCTGCTTACAATGAACCGCTAGATCAACGCCATCTCATCATCCTGCGTTCTCACGCTACGCCTGCTCCAAAAGATCTACAAGTGGATCCCCACAGAGTCCATAAAGACGCTCACCCACACACTCGTCAGCAGCAGCAGACTCTGCAACGCACGCCACGCCAGCAGCACCCGGAAACTCCAGAACATTCAGAACACCTCCGCCAAAATCATCCTCTATATCCCCCGCCGCAGCTACATCAACAGCCACGAGAGACCACCTCTGACTCAGTCAACAAAAGAATCACCTTCAGTCGCCTAACACACTCCTACAAAGCCCAACATGACGCCGAACCTGCATACCTCAACCACAGCCTCGCATTTCACGCACCCATCAGAGACCTCCGCTTCGCCCAACTGGCCCTCACCACCGTCCCACGTGCCCGCAAGACCACAGCTGGAGGCAGATCCTTCTCCTACCTGGCAGCAAAGACCTGGAACACCCTGCCTCTGCATCTCAGGCAATCACCGTCACTGCCTCAATTCAGGAAGGACCTCAGACCTGGAACTCCCTGTCTCTGCATCTCAGGCAATCACCGTCACTGCCTCAATTCAGGAAGGACCTCAGACCTGCAACACCCTGCCTCTCACCTCAGGCAATCACCGTCACTGCCTCAGGTCAGGAAGGACCTCAGACCTGGAACACCCTGCCTCTCACCTCAGGCAATCACCGTCACTGCCTCAATTCAGGAAGGACCTCAGACCTGGAACTCCCTGTCTCTGCATCTCAGGCAATCACCGTCACTGCCTCAATTCAGGAAGGACCTCAGACCTGGAACACCCTGCCTCTCACCTCAGGCAATCACCGTCACTGCCTCAGGTCAGGAAGGACCTCAGACCTGGAACACCCTGCCTCTCACCTCAGGCAATCACCGTCACTGCCTCAGGTCAGGAAGGACCTCAGACCAGGAACACCCTGCCTCTCACCTCAGGCAATCACCGTCACTGCCTCAGGTCAGGAAGGACCTCAGACCTGGAACACCCTGCCTCTCACCTCAGGCAATCACCGTCACTGCCTCAGGTCAGGAAGGACCTCAGACCTGGAACACCCTGCCTCTCACCTCAATCACCGTCACTGCCTCAGGTCAGAAAGGACCTCAGACATAGAACACCCTGCCTCCACCTCAGGCAATCACCGTCACTACCACAATTCAGGAAGGACCTCAGACCTGGAACTCCCTGCCTCTCAGACAATCACCGTCACTACCACAACTCAGGAAGGACCTCAGACCTGGAACTCCCTGCCTCTCACCTCAGGCAATCACCATCACTGCCTCATGTCAGGAAGGACCTCAGACCTGGAACACCCTGCCTCTTACCTCAGGCAATCACCGTCACTGCCTCAATTCAGGAAAGACCTCAAGACCTGGCTCTTCACTGAACCACAGTGCCTTCAACGGATCAGCAGCCCCCCAGGGCCTTAAGACCCTTACGGGTGAGTAGTCGCGCTTTACAAGTCACTTGATTGATTGGGTTAGACTGCGCAGATGGGAGTGAGGTGGATTAGGATAGAATAGAGTGGGTAGATTGGAGTGGGGAAGAGTGAGAGATTGGGCTGGAGTCGACCGGAGTGTGGTACAGTGGAGTGAGGTAGATTGGAGTGGATTGGGTTAGAGTAGAATAAGGTAGATTGGGGTACCATGGAGTAGGGTAGATTGAAGTGGAGTGCGGCTGCTGCCTCCAGCCAATGAAATGCCCAAACCCGCTCCTCTGTGACAAGCACCACTGCCACCATGGGGCCCAGTATTCGCTGCAACCATGGGGTCCTGGGTTCATTGCAACAATAGGGTCCAGGGTTCGCTGTCACCATGGGGCCCGCTGTCACCATGGGGTTGGGCCCGCTGTCACCATGGGGTTGGGTTTGCTGCCACCATGGGGCCCGGGGTTCACCGCCACCATGGCGCCTGGTGTTTGCTGCCACCATGGGGCTCAGGGTTCGCTGCCACCATAGGGACCGGACCGGTGTTCGGTGTCTGTGGCCGGGACCTCGCCAAACAGCAGTGTGGTTAAACCGCAGTAGGGAGACAGGCTGCCGGAAACTTTGGGAACTGATATCTGGCCACGGGGATGGCAGCTGTGGTTTGTGGATGGAGGGCAGCCCTATAAGACAGTGCCTCGTGCCACTCCTTTTCATGCTCTTTGACACTCTTCGTGCAGGCATTTCCAGTGACTTATCTGCATTGCACAGCCTGATTTTTCCCTTCTGAAAGGACACACTGCGATGGCAGTGCTTAAAATCCAGCAATGTCGCTGCTGGTTCGCCATCCTCTTGCCTCTAGGAACATAACAAACCAGAGGCTCTACCATGTGCCAGATCTCGGAGCAGGTAAGGGAGTCAGAATAATCCCCTTTCTAGCAACTTCGAACAAGTGGGAAATCAGACTGCGGGGGGGAGAGGGATGGGGGTGTCGAGTGGGAGGAGTAAAAGAAATAGTACCTCAATCACGAGGGGAGCAGCGAACGGGCACTGATTATATTTGAATAATCTGTACTTGGTCTCTGCTCCACAGGCGAACGGAAGTGACATTTGGCCTGCACTGGCCAATTAGGAGGCAGCAAAGAAGACTGAAGCCAACAAATGGTAAGCAATGGGCGGGCTGCAAGCCCCTTATTGAAAGCAAAAGTGTCTTGCAAGTGCATGCTATTGCAGGCTCGACTCCAAAAACATGCAGCAGACGCTACTGCACATACCTTCAGGAAAGGAGCAAGGCCCAGGCGTTGCCGGCACACATCGGACTGCAATTGGAAGGGGTACTCACAAAGTGGAAAATGCAAAATAGCAAGGAGGTAAAACCCTTCTTACCTGGAATATTCTCATGTCTTCATCACTCTATGCTGCTTTCATGATCGTGGGAGGGTCACGTGATCAAACCGACTGTTACAGGCAAGTAATATTTTTAATTTGCATAATGTGTTACTATGGATTTCATGCTGTGCATGGACTCTAAGGCAGTACATTACCATCTCTCACTACATGCTGTTGTCAGGCCTACCTGGAGGAATAAAGGAAGTGGCATTATTGTCATCCTCCTCCTCCTCCTGGTGGTCTGTGTTCACCAGAGTCTGGTCATTGTCACCAGTCTGGTCAGCATTAGAGTTTGGGTCAGGGGAGTTTCCACCCCTAGACCCACCCTCAGGTTTGCCCCACCCACACGGTCTACATCAGGCCCACTAGGCCCTGTGATATCATCCAGTTTCAGTATCTTTATGAGATGCTGGGTTGAGGGACTGTTGCCTGTCTTCAGCTTCCTAATGGAACATAAGGCCCTTAGCTGAGCAAAGGAGAGATCCTCATTTATAGGGAAGGAGTTCACTGGATCCTGGTAGGGACCCACTGGTTCCTGGCTGGTTAGACATTACTAATGTGGTGTAGTGTATTGCACTACCTACACAAGTGTGGCCTACTAAACTCTCTTGAGTTGTAGAAAGGGTGCGCTATCCCTTAACCCACAACTCTAAGTTCAGTAGAACTTACTGTAGCTAAACTTGATACAATATGTACGTTAGGTACCTTTAGTGGTTTTCAGTTGATCAATTCAATTGAGATTATCTGGTAAAACAGCAAGCTGGAATTCCACCGCTGCCACCAATTGTTCGAAGGTGGCCTGATGTATGCTGTCCACTAGTTCTAGTGGGCACCTTGTATCAGTCCAAACAACCCCTTATGGTGAATGGTTAAAGACAACCTTTATTGAAAGCTATCCTAGTGGTAGCTCTGGAGAGCAGCCTTCAGGCTAAGTCTTGAATGAATGTAAAGCAACTTGTTTCACCATTCTATAATCTCTTGAATGATCAAATGAAAAGACAACCACACTAGGTATATATTCAAAATATATGTATTTAAGATCAAACACACCCCTCTAGTCTCTTTATGAGGCTGGAGTTCGAAGTACTTAGTTTACAAGTCAGCAATTATCAGTAATAGCACAAATACACGTTTGGGCCCTAGGGGCGTACCAAACCATATACCAAAAAAGTGGTATAAGAACCACGACTGGAATAGACACTAGGCCCATAGCCTGTAGAATCGCTGGGACCCCAAAGAACCACCCAAGGTAGTGACACAGGGGACCCACGGGGACTGTATGCAGTGTGTAAACACAACCGCGGGTTCCCGTTATCTTCTATGAGAAATGTCGCAGTTGGAAATTTAAAGATTAGGGACACTTCTAATCGAGTCGGGACCAAACCCTTTTGGACTTAAGTTCTAGGGCTAGCACCCACGGGAGCATTGGAGTACTCGAGTTACCTCACCCAGGGAAGCCGGGTGCATAGGTGTCTTTTGGTGTCGGGTCGGGTCGCGTCGTCGATTTCAATGGAAGCCTGCAAAGAACTGCTGCTGCCGTGAAGAGGAGAAGTGTCCGAAGAGATCCAAGCTTGGATCTAGGATGAAAGGAACCTGAAAGCAGAGGGGACAGAGTCTGGGTCACTAGCCAGTGACCAAGGGCAGGATGGACCAATGCCCACAGATGTCGGGTGCTTCAGGTGAGTTGAGGGGTGTCTTGACTCTTCAGTCATGAGGTCGAGGAGGGGTCGACAAAGTCCAAGAGCCGGATTCGAGCTGGCTGACAAAGTCTGTCGAGTGCTGCGGTGTCGGCGACCAGAATGGACCCAACATGCCTTGGCAACGGCAAGTCACTGGAATTCAGAGAAAGGACTGCGGTGCAGACCAGCAAGGTCTGAGGGACTCACCCAGCGAGGGTAAGTCAGGGCAAGTCTGGGGCAATCAGGAAAGCCCAAGCAGAAAAGGAGTTGCCTTCGTGGGGACCTGCTAGCCAATGGGCTATTGATTGCGAAGGAGCCTCGAGCGGTCGCACTTTAAGCTGGCCCAAGGGTCACTCGTGGAGCACAGGCCAACAATCTTCGGTGCAGGAGGTGCTCAAGGCTGGGGCTACCAGGAGCCCAAAGCACCACTTCGAGGAGGACCAGGAAGATAGTGTTGCTGCAAAAGTTCACGGTGTCCAGGGGTCACTGTTCCACGACACCCACGATAGCCACGGGCCTCAGCTTTGCTGTGGACTCAGGGTAGCCTCGGGGAAGTCTGGAAATCTACCTCTGGTGATGCGAAGACTTCAGCGTCCGGCGGGAGCTTCAGTGATGCAGACTGGTCAGTTGCTTCTTTGGTGCCTGCCAAGCAGGGAAGTCACTCCTTGACCCCAAGGGAGATTTCTTCAGTCTTCTAGTTAAAGTAGAACGTCGAAGGTCCAGAAAATATGTTGGTTTCGTCCAGGGTAATCTAAAGTCCTAGGGACTGGATTCCTATACTTATAGTAAGTTTAGGGGATGGACTAACTCTAAGGCCCCACCTATGGGTGGGCCTGGAAAGAGGGGTGGTTACACCCATTTCCTTTGTCCAGTTTCGCGCCAGAGCAGGGGCAGGTAGCCCCTGCAACCGGTTTGAACTGGAGTATGCACAGGGACAGCAAACGTGCCCCCAGTGCAGGACTTCAAAGCACCAGAGAGTGCTCCCTCCCAGCCCCAATACACATCTGTCTGTCTGGAGAGGTGGTCACACCTCCCTTCGACAGGAAACCTATTGTCCAGGCCTCCCCTGCCGGAGTTTGTCAGCAGCAGGAGGCCAGACCTTTTTCTGTGGCAGAGGTATCCATTTTGTGATGCTAGGGCTCAGGAAAGTCCTACCGGGTTTAGCCAGTGTGAACATGTCTATCCCTCTAGAAGGGTGGAATGCTACCCCCCCCCCGCCAGAACTGGGGGGGGTAGTATTCCAAAACGTTTGACACCAAACACGACATGTTTTGATGCAGCCATTCCAAAGTTAGCATTTACCGCGAGGTTATAATGCACTTAAGAGTATATGGTATGGCTGTATCACAGAACAAAAGAGGAAGCAGGTGAACTGTCACCTGGATGCACAACATTAAATGCAATTCTAACTGATAAGCACACTTTTCACAATAAAGACACAGGTATCTATTTAAATGCACATAAGCTTCATTTATAATCATTCAATTTTGAAGTTATCAAAAATGTTGACAAAAATATTACACGGAAATTATATTATTGTACATCTACAAAAGAAACAAGACATTTTATAAATTTACATGTAATGAAATCAAGACGTCCGCAATGAACATAATTCGCTGAGAATGTTGACGCTGTTTTGATTGATGCCCGATGCATTTCGGGATTAACAAAATCCCTTCTTCAGGGGCCTCTATATGGAGGATGAAGAGAGACAAAAATACATCGTTGTACAACATATAACACTGGAATACCACGTAAAATAGCAGATGCAGCAACCATGTCCAGAGTTCATGTCTAATTCCTCTCACACAGGGAATTAGACATGAACGAATGCACTGTTCTTAAGAAAGGACTAGGCTTTTGTCCAACTCAATATGGTGACTTAGTTGATGTACATGTTGATTTATACAAATTTCTTCGTGTGTTAAAATTAAAAGAGTTTTTCTCACAGCAAACAGCTTTTCCTGTCCCTCATGTTTCAAATGTCTCTGTCACTGATAAAACCATTGAGGACATTAGACATGTACAAACTTTATTATCACTAGAGGATGATGAGATGCCTGACATGCAAACTATTTTAAACGATTTAGACATTATTGAGGATTACAACCGTGACACTGGTTTGAAATGCAGATCAAAGTTTGTACCACAAGGGGGGTATCATCCCAACATCGATAGATTTGGAGAAAAGATCACTGAGGAACTATATAGATTGGAGAGCACTGGCCCACATAGACAAAACCGTTACAATCTGACCAGGTTGGAGAGGGAGGCTTTGAATAGATTACAGAAGGATAACGAAATTGTGATCAGGGAGGCCGACAAGGGGGGCAACGTGGTTGTAATGGATATTAAGGATTATATGGAGGAGATAGCACGACAACTAGGAGATCAGCAATGCTATGAGCCCATTGAGTACAACCCCATCAAAAATCTACAGACTACCATCAATGGCCGATTGACAGAATGGAAGAATGAATGCTTGTTAACTGACAATGAATTCAGATACCTCTTCGTCTACCAGGCACGCTACCCCTGCATATATATCCTCCCCAAGGTCCACAAGGGTGGGAAGTTCCCCCCAGGCCGACCAATCATCTCGGGGGTGGGATCTCCGACAGAACGAATGTCTGAATTTGTTGACATCACACTACAAAAACATGTAGTCAATCTACCTTCCTACCTTAAAGACAGCAAGGACATTCTTGTCAAACTGGATGGCTTCACATGGTCCGATGACCTTATGTTTGTTACATTGGATGTGGTAGGACTATATACCTGTATACAAAGGGAATTGGGACTATTGGCGGTCCGACATTACCTTGATAAGGAAGGGGCTGACCATTATTCATACAACCTCATGATTATGGAAATGATCGAGCTCATCCTTACGAATAATTTTTTCAAACATGATGAAAGGTGGTACCACCAACTCCAAGGTACAACCATGGGTACCAGGTTTGCTCCCTCTTATGCGGGCCTCTTCATGGGGTGGTATGAGAGGGAGCACGCATGGAGCAGGAATGCCTCCCCCTGGACTAATTACATCGTTTTCTGGGGGAGGTACATAGATGATATTGTGTGTCTATGGTCAGGCTCGGAAATCCAGCTCAAGGAGTATTTAACATACCTCAATAATAACTCCTTTAATGTACAATTAACGATGTCATATAGCAAAGAAAATATTGATTTTCTAGACCTCCATTTCTACATCAGAGAGGGAAAAATACATAGCACCATGTTCAGAAAAAAGACCGCATGTAACAGTATTTTACATGCCTCAAGTGCGCATGCCAGTTCCGTCATCTCCAACATACCTTATGGGGAGATGGTAAGAACTAGACGGCTATGCAGTGAGGAACAAGGATTTAGGGAGAACATCAATGACATCAAACAGCGCTTCAAACATAGGGGATACCATCCCAATGTATTGGACAGAGCTGAACGTAGAGTCCTAAAACTTCCCAGATCTCAGACTCTCCTACAAACTGATAGAGGGGCCACCAGTAACTCTGGCAAAAATCACAAAACAGGGGAAAGAATCAGCTTTTTCACAAACTATACTGCACACAGTGACAACATTTTCAAAGCCTTTAGAAAGCATTGGCACCTATTGACAGATATCCCCAGACTGCGCACCATCATTACTGACAAACCCTCTTTGGTGTATAGAAGAGGACTTACACTAAGAAGGTCTTTATGTCCAAGCTATGTGACCACCCAGAAGACAAACAACACCTGGTTACCGAAACCCCCAGTGGGTTTTTTTACATGTACCTCCTGCAATGTATGCACTCTGGGACGTAACAAATGCAAAGAATTCAGTTTCAACACTGGTAAGACACATCACATCAGGCACTTCATCAATTGCAATACCAAATACGTCATATACATACTGGAGTGCCCATGCGGAAAGGTCTATGTGGGGAGCACAGCACGATGTTTGAAAACCCGTATTCAGGAACACCGACGCGCCCTTATCAACAACGACACACGATACCCCATGACAGAACATTACAATAGGGCACACCCGAATGACAGGTCTTTTCTTTTCTTTGGTATAGACCACATTCCTATGAATAAACGGGGAGGTAACAGAGACCTCACATTGAGACAGACAGAATCCAAATGGATATGCAGATTGCGGTCGGTCACCATGGGGCACAATTCGGACCATGAATTTCATTATTTCTTGACCTGAGCTCACCCTCGTGGATTGAGATAGTCTGGTACTGCATGTGCCTAATCTCTTAGAACTTTGAGAATTCCATAGATCTCTGTACTTGTGTGCGCCGCACCAACTCACCATGGGATACAATTCGGACCACGAATTTCATTATTTCTGGACCTGAGCTCACCCTCGTGGATTGAGATAGTCTGGTACTGCATGTGCCTTTCTCTTAAAACTCTGTGAATTCCATAGGTCTTTGTACTTGTGTGCGCCGCACCAACTTACTATCGCCTGTCAATAGTACTAATCCTTAACATATCTGTAACACAGTAGGATTATACATACGTGTCCCTTTAAATCCTTTGGGCACCTCCCACCCACCATTTGCCCCTCTAATCATCCATCATGTTCTCTTTCTTATATTCTTCATACAAATCGTTTTAAGATTGACGATGTCCTTCACCCCTTATATTTCTTGTTATCTTTTATAGGCTCGCATTGATGTCTTAATTTGTATATTCAGCACTGCAGACATTGCATTATCTACACGAGCCTATATCTGCGTGTGACACTTAACGTCCTTGCTCCTCTCATATTAAGACTCGCACTTGGCTCATAACCGTTTACCAATTAGGCATTACTATACATGCACGACTGGCATTCCTTATTGCGAATTTGCATTTTACACTTTCCACATTGTTCTTACTCTGATTATATCGGCGGCCCATAGACATGCCCCCTTCTTTTTACCCACACCATGTCGCGCTGTTTTATATAACCCATTGGGTTTTTTCTTTAAAAACAAGCGCTTTCTAAGATCTTGATATTGCATTTTGCTTTTTCGAATCCGGCACGCCTTAGAATCGCTGAGGCAGTGACTGATCAACACACATTGGCATATTTCGTGATGTACCCTGTGACAGCTCCTGACATGCTATAATGTTTTTGACGTTTTTTTCCAAACACGCCACACTTGTATTTATAACAGGCATTCTACCTGTGTTTTCAACATTGTTTTCACCCCGATAACACTGGCGGCTCTCCGGATACACCCCTTTCGTATATACCACGTCACGCGGCTTTTTATAACCTATGGACGTTTTCCTTTACGAACGGGCGCTTTCTTAGTTCTTTACATTGCAGTATTGACCTTCGATTCTGGCGCGCTTTAAACTTCTGACGTAGCGCCTCCCTCGCACACATTGGCTAGCCTGATTAACATACATTAGCTAATTGCCTGATGTACCCCGTGACAGCCCCTGACATGCCGTAATATTTTTGATGTTTTATATCCAAATATGCCACACTTTTATTTTGTAACTGGGAATTTTACCTGTGTTCCCAACACTGTTTTCACCGTGATAACACTGGCGGTCCTCCAGATATACCCCGTTAATACGTACCGCGTTGTGCGGTTTTCCATAACTTATGGGCATTTTTCTTTACAAACGGGCGCTTTCCTAGTTTTTATCCTTGCATTATTTTCCTTTACAAACGGGCGCTTTCCTAGTTTTTAACCCTGCAGCATTGACTTTCGAATCTGGCGCGCTTTAAACTTCTGACGTAGCGCCTGCCTCACACACATTGGCTAACCCCGGACACACCCTCTGATAGCTCCTGACATGACTTGACGCGTCTGACGTCTCTATTCTAACCTTCACGTCAGCCTTCTGAATACAAAACCGGGTCTCCTTGGAAACCGCCCAAGCAAGATTATCATTGGCTGCCCATTACACGCCCAGTGTCAACTTTGTGAAACGCAATGACGTGCGCTGATTTTGTACACGCATGCCCGGTGTTAAAACCCGGCGTCTGCCCCGATCACATCACGGGACACTCGTAGGGGAGAACACGGACTACCGTCACGTCACAGGTATGTGGGGAACTTTGTTGGTAACCTTATGTTGCGGTTGACGTATGGCATGGGTCCTCCTTTATCGAATTCTTTTGGCAATTATTTGCCTCTTCGATCATGTGGCATAGGGGCCACTTTCTTAAAGCCTGTTTTGTGATTCGCCTTTCGGGCGCACTTGTCCTGGTGAACCTAGTTGTTAACTTTATGTTGCTTTTTGCGTACGGCATGGGTCTTCCATTATGGAATTTTCTTAATTACTAGTCCCGCCGAATTTGTAGCATGGGGCAACTTTTTAAAAAAAAACCAAAACACTTTCTGCAACTCGCCTTCTGGGCGCTCTTGTCCTTCTGACTGTGTGGCAGCTGGCCACTTCTTCTAAGCATTTTACTTAACTTGAAATTTATGCATTCTCTCATGCATGCGATGTTTTGCAAATACCTTTGTTTCTGCGCAAGCGGCTTGGACTACTTAGGTGCCTGATTGGTTTTTATCTACCATGATTCTGCCCACTTCAGTGTCTACCAAGCAGACACACTTGTTGCCCAGACAGGGGTCCCCGCACATCGCATGTGGGATGAATTCATATTTGTGTTTTTCTGCTTTTCCTTTTGACGAACCAATGCCAGCAATATAGGCATTTTGAACTGCACGATTCTGGTCTTTTTTGCGCATGATTATAGAGTCGAAACTCACAACCATATCCCACATGTAGCAGTTTTTGAAATTCATAGACGAATTCATACTCTATCAGTCAGACACATTAGAATGTGATTTCAGAATTTTGGATTTATATTAAATTTGGATTCATTTTTAAATGTTAATAAGCGACAATTATTTATTTATCTACTCTGCTTTAACAGATACGTGTACAGTGCCCTTATCAAGGTGGTACTAGATGATTGAACAGGATTGTTTACTCAACACAAATTACAACGGTTTCGTAACCTATCGAGAGACGGCTTCTGGTCTACATGAACCCCGGTTTTTATTGGATTGCACTCGCATTCCCGCTTATGGTACGTGTCTTCAAGTGTCCTATAACGTAGATACACACCTGTCCACTCCCCCTCCCCCAGCCTTTTTCTCCCCTATTAATGAAAAAATCCTCTATACAACATGGGGTAAGATGGGATAGAAAGACACAAACCATTGATAGGGAAATGATGTTTCAGATGGGGACACCCTGATCAAACCATTCAATTTTAGCAAATCAAAAGTTTACTCGCTTTAGAATCACGGCGGTACACCTGTGCTTCTTCCGTTATTAATGTAAAACATGTTTTTCACTCGTAAAGTTATATGTCATTTTTCATGGTAGTGTTTTGTGCGACATTGTCAACATGACAACAATACAATGTATATTCATGATCTGTCCTGTGCATTCTCTCTTAGTATGTGTAAAAAACTATTGCAAAAAGATTTTTTAATTGATGTCTTATATATGTATTTTTTAAATGTTATGTATGGTGCGTCTACTTATGTCATGTTTCTCTGCATTTTTCCAGCCCTGACGAAGTTCATTCTGAACGAAACGCGTTGGCTGAGGCTTTGTTTCAACAACTGAACTAAAATAAAGACTTTTTTGTATACCAACTACTGACCACTTGGTGTAATATACTTACAAACTTTTTTGGTGGTGCACCACCCCAAACCCCTTTCGAGATAACTGTCTTCTATTGTGAAAAGTGTGCTTATCAGTTAAAATTGCGTTTAATGCTGTGCATCCGGTATACAGGTGACAGTTCACCCGCTTCCTCTTTTGTCGTCTAGGTTGGCTACCTATTTCTGGTTTGCACGCGAATAATTTTGGAGTAAAAAGTATTGAGTTTGATTCTAATATTTGAATAACGGTTTCTTTGATCAAGATTGAGTGCGCCGACTATTTCAACTTCTTATTGTATCACAGAACAGGCATAAGGAAGTATTTCCAAAAGCAGCAGAGGGGCTCAGCTCATGCTTGGGCACCCTCTCACACAAAACCAAGAACTCTGCCTTCAGGATTGTCAAGGCCAGCCATAGGAGGTTTATATGCGTCTGTATATAGGTGTGGATATTGGTAGCCTATACCACTGTAAGGGGTGCAAGCACCCCCTTACCCAGGCTGCAGTAGCTGACCTGGGGTGCCATTTTGGAGTGCTTCTCGTGGTGGCATAATACATGCTGCAGCCCCTGGTAGGCCTCCGAGGTACCTATGCCCTAGGTACAAAATATACCATATACTAGGGGCTTACAAGGCACTCCAGAATCCAATTAGATATGTACCGAATGTACATGCAAACCATTTTAGAGAGGAAGCAGCTAGGCTGTGGTCCTGATTAGCAGGTCGACAGCCAGACTAATGTCAGAAAACAGTGAAACACCAGCAAAATGTGGGGGTACCTATGTGAAGCAGATCCTACTCTCCTACACACCCCCCCCCCCCCCAAAACGCAGGGACATTAAACTAAAAGTGACCAGTTGAGTCTTAATGTTCTAAGTGGAAATACCTAGAAAGTCCATCTGCATTGGCATGGTTACTCCCAGGTCTATGTTCCACTGTAAAGTCCATCCCCTGTAGGGAAATGGACCACCTAAGCAGTTTGGGGTTTTCACCCTTCATTTGTTTTAGCTATAAGAGGGGCTTATGGTCTGTCTGAACAAGGAAGTGAGTTCCAAGCAAGTATGGCCTCAACTTCTTCAGAGCCCAAACCACAGCAAAAGCCTCCCTCTCAATGGCTGACCAACGTTTCTCTCTAGGGGTCAGTCTTCTGCTTATGAAAGCTACTGGCTGATCCTGACCTTCATTCAATTGTGACAACTGTGACAGTACAGCCCCAACCCCCAATTCAGATGCATCAGTTTGAACAATGAACTTCTTGGAGTAGGCAGGACTTTGCAGAATGGGAGCAGTGCACATGGCCTGCTTCAGGTCATCAAATGCCTTTTGACAGCTAGCTGTCCACTGAACCTTTTTGGGCATTTTCTTAGAAGTTAAGTCATTCAAGGGTGTCACTATTGATCCATACCCTTTGACAAATCTCCTATAGTACCTAGTCAGGCCTAAGAAGGCTCTCACCTGAGTCTGGGTAGTTGGAGCAACCCAGTCCATTATGGTCTGGATTTTGCTCTGCAACGGTTGAACCTGGCCTCCACCTACAAGGTGGCCCAGGTACACAACCTGACTCTGCCCTATCTGGCACTTAGTAGCCTTGATAGTTAGGTTTGCTTTTTGCAGGGCCTTCAAAACATTCCTTAGGTGGACCAGGTGCTCCTCCCAGGTGGAGCTAAAGACAGCAATATCATCTAGATATGCTGCACTAAAGGCTGACAGACCTGTGAGAACTGTATTCACCAATCTTTGGAAAGTGGCAGGTGCATTTTTCAGACCAAAGGTCATTACCACAAATGTATACTGCCCACTAGGGGTTGAAAATGCTGTCTTTGCATCACCAGCTAGTCTGATCTGCCAGTAGCCAGCTGTCAAGTGAAATGTGCTAAGGTACATGGCTGAAGCCAAAGTATCTATAAGCTCATCTGCCCTTGGTATTGGATGGGCATCAATCCTAGTGACTGCATTGAGACCCCTGTAGTCCACACAAAACCTCATCTCTCTTTTTCCATCACTGGTGTGAGGTTTTGGCACAAGGACCACTGGACTAGCCAAAGGGCTATCTGAGGGTTCAAGAACACCCAAATCCAACATTTTCTGGACTTCTGTCCTGATACAGTCCCTGACATGGTCAGGTTGCCTATAAATCTTATTTTTAATAGGCAGACTGTCCCCAGTGTCCACTTCATGAGTGCACCAAGTAGTCTGACTTGGAGTCAGTGAGAACATGTGTCTGAACGGATTACCAACTTTATACACAATGTGTATGTAGTCAAATCCAGCCTTCTTGTTGATTCCCCACTTTCTTTTTCATTTGAGGAACAGCAGGTAAAACTCTTCTTGGTAGTCTGAACTGATTGAGCACCTGTCTACAATCAGTTTGTTGCTGGGCAGTGAGGCTGCCTGCCAAGGCTACACCAACTGACCCATCATCAGGGTTCTGTGAGAGGAGGTCAGTGAGTGGGTCACTCTCTTCCTCCTGTCCCTCATCAGTAGCCACGAGCAAGCCCATGTCAGCCCTGCCCACATATGGCTTTAGCCTGTTGACATGGAGAACCCTATGGGGACTCCTGGGAGATCCTAGGTCTACCAAATAAGTAACCTCTCCCTTCTTTTCAACAATAGTGTGGGGTCCACTCCACTTGTCCCGGAGAGCTGCTGGGGCAACAGGCTCCAACACCCACACTTTCTGTCCTGGCTGGTAAACAGTCAGTACAGCCTTTTGGTCATGCCACACTTTTTGCAGTTCCTGGCTAGCCTCAAGGTTTTTGTTTTCCTTTTTCATGTACTCAGCCTTCCTGGAGCGGAGACCAAGTACATAGTCCACTATGTCTTGCTTTGGAGGCTTGAGAGAACTCCCATCCTTCCTTCACCAAACACAATGGACCCCTGACAGGGTGTCCAAACAAAAGTTCAAATGGGCTGTAGCCATCCCCCTTTTGAGGCACCTCCCTGTATGCAAATAAATGGCAGGGCAAAAGCAGGTCCCATTTTCGCCTAAGCTTCTCTGGGAGTCCTTGAATCATGCCCTTTAAGGTTTTGTTGAATCTCTCAACTAAACCATTGCATTGGGGGTGATAGGGTGTGGTGAACTTGTAGTTCACTCTACACTCCTTCCACATAGCAGTCAAGTAACTAGACATGAAGTTTACACCCCTGTCAGATACTACCTCCTTAGGAAATCCTACTCGAGAACACACAAGAGAGCTCTTGCCACTACAGGTGCTGTAGTGGTCCTTAGGGGAATTGCTTTTGGATACCTGGTGGCATGATCCACCACCACCACCACCAGTATAAATCTGTGCCCAGATGCTGTTTGGGGATCCATGGGACCAACAATGTCAATCCCTACCCTTTCAAAGGGCACCCCCACCACAGGTATTGGTATCAGGGGGGCCTTTGTAGTGCCACGTGCTTTGCCACTGGCTTGGCAGGTTACACAGGAGCGACAAAACTCCTTTGTGTCTTCAGACATGTGGGGCCAGTGAAAGTGAGGAACAATTCTGTCCCAAGTCTTGTTCTGGCCTAGGTGTCCTGCTAGGGGAATATCATGGGCTAGTGTCAATAGGAAACCCCTAAACTTCAGAGGTATAACCAACCTCCTGGATGCACCAGGCTTGGGGTCTCTACTCTCTGAGTAAAGGAGTCCATCATCCAAATAAACAGTTATGGGTGCCACTAGCATTCCCAGCAGCCTCATCAGCAGCTTGATTTCTGAGGGGTTCAAGTGAGGGGCAGGGTTTCTGCTCCTGACTCAGATCAGCCCTGGAAGGGCCCCCTGTCCCCAAGAACTCAACCTGGTCAGGTTCAAGCTCATCTAGGACAGTTCCTTCTTCAGGCTCAAGATCAGCTCCCTGAGGAGACTGATCAGCATCCTGAGCCAGGTGGGAAGGCTCTGCCTTAACCCTACTGCTCCTCCTCTTGTGAGGCACCTGGTCCATTATTCCAGAATCCAGGGCCTGTCCAGTTTTAGACATTTTAGCCTGTGACCTAGTCACAGCAAAGACATGTGCAGGGATCCCTAACATTTCTGCATGTGTCCTGAGCTCCACTTCAGCCCAAGCTGAAGTCTCTAGATCATTACCAAGCAAGCACTGTACTGGTAGGTCTGCACTTACCACAACCTTCTTAAGGCCGGTTACCCCTCCCCAGGAGAAGTTAACAACTGCCAGAGAATGGTCTGTTCTGACATTGCTAGCATTGGTCACTTGGTACATTTCACCAAGTATAATCTGCCCAGGATCCACAAGATCTTTTGTCACCATTGTGACACTTGCTCCTGTGTCCCTGAATGCCCAAGCTTCTACTCCATTAATTAAAGGCTGCTGTCTCTATTTGCCTAAGTTACTGGGACTCACAAAGGGGGACATATCCATGCCCCCATCACAGACCAGCACAGCCTGAGTTGGTACTCTGACTAGGCCAGAGTCCATCTCAGAACCCAGGGTCAACCCTACTACACCCTTATTCTGTGTATTCCCACCACCAATTGTAACTGCACTAGGGGGAGCAGGTGCCTTAGGGGCATTGGTGGGGGCTGGAGTATTTTCTTTGGCCTTGGTGCAGTCACTAGTCCAGTGAGTTTTCGGTTTAAAGATTTTGCACCAAGGTTTCACCAGATGACACCTTGGCGCGATTGATGCAGTTTGAAGGTTGGACACTGTAGCTGCTCGTTTGTGTGCCCTCTGTTATACTCCAGCCCCTTTCCCTCTCCTTACTCGAGGAAAGGTATTTGCTGGCAGTATTTGAAGGTGCACTATTGCATTTTTATGTTTTGCAACTGATCTGAACTTACTTTTAAAAATGAAATAAACATATCTTCCGCATACCCGCACATAAAATTGGCCACACACCTCGCTATTTAGCGAGTTTCCGGGGTTCGCTCTGGGGATTCTGCCATCTTTGGGCCGCCATCTTGGTTAGCGCTCTAGCGCTCTGACAGTCGGGGCTTCATTAACAGGCTCATGCAAGCGTGCGCGCACGCCGATGGCGCGTGTGGGAGCCGGCCTCGTGGTGTGGTCCTGTTTCCCCGCGCTAAGCCGCACGAGGTCCCATGCACATCGGGGCTCCTCCATTTTGGATTATACGTCACTTCACATGACCACCTGCGTGACCCTGCTCTACCCGGCATCGGTCCCAGCGAGGACCGACATCGAGACGCCAACCCCTGGCCCGGGGGATACCACGTGAGCCCTTCCCACTCCCGGCGGAGGGCAGTATCGATGGGACCCCCAACCGTCCTTCCACACCTAGGTGCGATCGCCCCACAGCTCTCTGGGGCCTGGCGCCTCTCCTGCTGGGCGTCTGGCCGCGCCCTACTCGGCCTCTCCGCCCCCTCCGGGCGCAAGGGTCCGGACATCAAAGGGCTCCCTTCCTATATCTGGGGCGACCCGACAACAGGACAGTAGTTGTATCCTGGAGTCAAGAGCCCTGCTGATCGGATCGCGGCTGACCCTACGGAAGAAGACTCACCTTGAACCCACCCTCTGAGCCCTGCTGACGACGTCGCGGCTCCACCGTGCTTAAAGACCTTCACGAACCTTTGGGGCCCTGCTGACGCTGTCGCGGCCCGACCTTGTTGAACATTACCATCAGAGCCCAGCTGACCTCGTCGCGGCTCGACCGAAGCGGACCTACCACCGGAGCCCTGCTGACTGCGTCGCGGCTCGACCTAAGCGGAACTACCACCCGAGCCCTGCAGACGCCGTCGCGGCTCCCCACGTCCGAGCCGCTCTGAGACCAGCACTCAAGGTCTGGCGCAGAGCCCTCCCGTACCTGGTTGGCACTAAGACTGTCCCGCTACCCTATTCCCCTAACGGACATTGAGACTCTTATAGGATCCCTCGATCCCACTGTAAATATTGTACGTATTACTACTGATAAAGAACCAAGTCACGCAACTGATATGGAGTCCTGTGTGGTGGTGTTACTGGGCCTAGTACGATCATAGGAGAAAGACCTCCCCGAGGGGGCTTCTCAGCGGCGCTCGGCTATAACTTTGCGGTAGGAAGGTGCCCCGGAATAGTCTCCCCGACTACCCGGTGGGCCTCCCTCCAACATTTGGTGGCCAGCGACGGGATCCGAGCCAGACGCAATCGTACAGGCAAGTAACGCACCCACTACCTGACCAGACGGAAAAAGAAAAAAGGGAACCATGGACGGCCAAGAAGCAACCGTGGCCGCAACCTTCCAGTTGGAAAAACTGGAAGAATACACCCACAAAGAACTCAAACAATTCTGCAAGGACAAAGGGATCCCAACCACAGGATTGGGCACCAAGGAGGAAATGCAGGAAGCCCTGAAAGCCTGGGCAGAACCAGAGACCACGCCACCCCGAGCCGAAGGGACCTCGGCCCGGGATGGAAACCTGCCGACCCCAACCCCGACAGAGGGGGAGCGAACCGTCCCAGAAACCAGCCTTTCCCACGAAGAAATACGAGAACGGGAAAGGGTCCGGACACACGAAATGGACCTCGCCCGACTCCGGCTGGACGGTGAGCTCCTACTGGCGGAGAAGAAGATAGCCTTGGAGCAACTACGGCTGCAAGAGGAAATCGAGGAAAAGAAACGGCATCGGGAACTAGAGGAGAGACGGCTAACCCTCGAGCACGAGAGGAGCCTTAAGGAACTTGAACTAAAAGCTAAAACAGGGGAGACCAGCAACCCCGGAGCCCGGGACGCTCTGTCCCTGACCGAGCCAAAGGTTCACATCCCCAAGGATGTCGTCAAGGAGTACTATAAAAATGACGACATCCAGCAATGGTTCCGGGCGTACGAAGTAGCAATGACCTCCCATCGGGTACCCCGGAAGGATTGGGGTGCCGGCCTATGGGGGAGGTTCCTCAGCGAGGGCCGGGATACCCTGCTGCAACTCCCCGACGCGGTGATGACCTCATACGACCACATGAAAGAAGCCCTACTCACACGCTACGGACTATCAGCCGAGATGTACCAGCAACGCTTCCGGGATTGCAAGAAGCTCCCCGCTACCACATGGGTCGAATACGTGGACTTCTTCAGCCGAGCGTTGGAAGGATGGATAAAAGGAAGCAAGGTTACCTCGTACAATGAACTGTTCGACCTCATTGTCTGGGAGCACCTCGCCAACAACTGCTTTGTTGAACTAAGGCAACACCTCCTGGACAGTAAACTGACCGAGCCCCGGAAGCTCGCCGCCGAAGCGGACCGATGGGTCAACACCCGGGTCCCCCGGAACCCCGTGGGGGACTACACACGGAGTACCACGGGACCTCCTCGCCAGCGAGGCGGAGGAGGGGGGTCCCACCGCAGTCGAGAATTCCCAGTCGGGCCGCCCAGAAGCCCGCCACGAGGTCAAGCAACCAACCACACGTCCCCGACCCAGGGCCGAAGGGGGACCCCTATCGCACGGCCTGGACCACGACCGACAGTGACCTGCTTCGGCTGTCAGCAGACCGGCCACTATGCCAGTGACCGGGCATGCCCCGTGAACCGACGGAACGGGACCGCTGGGCCCCCTCCCCGACAAATAGCCGCTGCAGCCTTGGGGGAGGGAGAAGACGAGGAGGAAAACCACGACGACGGGTCCCCCGAGTGGGAACCAGCTGCCATATCGCTTGTATGCCTGGGCTCCCGAGAGATGGTGCCCCGAGCCGCCATCCCCAGCAACACCCAGAAGTACCAACAGTGGGTCACCATCAACGGGCGACGGGCCGAGGCCCTCCGGGACACTGGGGCCAGTGTGACCGCTGTCCGCTGCCATCTGGTGACCCCCGAACAAATCCTGCCGCACGTCCTATGCCCTGTCCGGACCGCGGACAACACCAAGAGCCTGTGCCGGATGGCCAGGATCCCCTTCGAGTGGGGAGGAGTGTCCGGCACCCTAAAAGTAACTGTCCGCGACGACGCCCCGGTGGACTGCCTCCTGGGGAACGACCTAGAGAGCTCACCCTGGGCACAGGTGGAACGCCGAGAGCATCTGGGGATGCTAGGACTACCCGAGTGGGCCTGCGCCACCACTCGGTCCATGACCGCCCAACCAGCCGCTGCCACGGCCCCCGACAAGCCGACAGGCCCCGAACTATCCACCTCCTCCGGCACGGAGGAACCTGACGAGGAGGCCGGGCCATCCGAACTTTCTCCCAACAAGGCCGCCCCCCTCAGCGAGATCCCCGAGCTGGCCCAGTGGCGCCATGATGGGGGCCCCACCCGCGAACAATTCCAGCAAGAGCAGAAGGCCTGCCCGTCCCTCGAGGGGGCCCGACAGCAAGCGGCCACCCAGGCTGCAGGGGACCCCACGGGAACCCACTGGGTCTATTGGGACAATGACTTATTGTATAGTGAGCAGAAAGTCGCCGAACTAGGGGCCACCCGGGTGCTGGTGGTCCCCCTCCGATTTCGAGAGTTCCTCCTGAACCTGGCACATGACGTGCCCCTCGCCGGACATCTTGGGCGGGACAAGACTTACAGCTGCCTCGTGACCCATTTCTATTGGCCCCGAATGAGAAGAGACATGGACCAGCACTGCCGTCCTGCCCGACCTGCCAAGCTAGCAGGAAGACTGGGGGACGAGTGAAAGCCCCCCTCCAACCATTTCCAGCCGTCCACACCCCGTTCGAACGAGTGGGAATCGACATCGTGGGGCCCCTCGACCCCCGAACCGCCCTGGGGCACCGCTTCATCCTGGTACTGGTCGACCACGCCACCCGGTACCCAGAGGCCGTCCCCCTCCGAACTGTGACAGCTCCAGTGGTGGGCCGGGCCCTGATGGGCATCTTCTCCAGGGTGGGGTTCCCCCGAGAAGTGGTGAGCGACAGGGGTACGAACTTTATTTCGAAGTACATGAAATCCCTCTGGCAACAATGTGGGGTCACATATAAATTCACCACCCCTTCCACCCCCAGGGGAACGGACTGGTCGAGCGGTTCAACCGAACCCTGAAGGGGATGATAAAGGGCCTGGAAGAGCCCCTAAGGAGGAGATGGGATGTCCTGCTGCCCTGCCTCCTGTTCGCCTATCGGGAGGTACCACAGAAATCCCTGGGCTTCAGCCCCTTCGAACTGTTGTATGGGCACCCCGTCCGAGGGCCCCTCAGCCTGGTCAAGGAGGGCTGGGAGGCGAAGGTCCAAGATGCCCCCCCCCCCCCCCGACGTCTACCGGTACCTCCTGACCCTGCGAAACCAGACTCGGAAGTTCCGGGCCCTGGCAGAAGCCAACCTCGAAGCCAGTCAAGAAGACATGAAACGCTGGTATGACGAAAATGCCTCAGCCGTTGAGTTTGAGCCGGGCCAGCAAGTCTGGGTCATGTCACCCGTGGACCCCTGCGCCCTGCAGGACAAGTGGACCGGGCCCTTCAAGATAGTTGAAAGGAAGAGCCCCGTCACCTACCTGGTCGACATGGAGTCCCCGAGGAACCCCCTCCGGGTCCTGCACGCCAACCGGCTCAAGCCCCACTTTGCCCGAACTGAACTAAGCCTACTGCTGGCTACCGATGATGGGGGCGAAAGTGACTCCGAGCCCCTGCCAGACCTCCTGGGGTCCTCGGGCCAAGACGGCTCCTTGGAGGGCGTCCGCCTCTCCGCCACCCTGACACCAGAACAGCGCCATGATTGCCAGAAGCTGCTGCAACCCTTCGCTGCCCTCTTCTCTCACGCCCGGGGTGACCCCCTGGTGCGTCCACGACGTGGACACGGGGGACAGCCCCCCGATACGACACCGCGCTTATAGAGTACCTGACCGAGTCCGAGCCTGCATAAAGACAGAGGTCGCCAAGATGCTCGCCCTCGGAGTCATCGAGCCTTCCGACAGTCCGTGGGCCAGCCCGGTAGTCTTGGTGCCGAAGGCCGCCGCCCCCGGCACGGCCCCTGAACTCAGGTTTTGTGTCGACTACCGGGGCCAGAACGCAGTCACCAAGACCGATGCCCACCCCTTGCCACGAGCCGACGAGCTGATCGACCGCTTAGGGGCCGCCCGCTACCTCAGCACCTTTGATCTCACCGCTGGGTACTGGCAGATCAAGCTCACTCCCGGCGCCCAAGAACGATCAGCCTTCTCCACCCCCGATGGGCACTACCACTTTCGGGTAATGCCCTTCGGTATGAAGAACGCCCCAGCGACCTTTCAGAGGCTAGTAAACAAGGTCCTGGCCGGACTAGAAGCCTTCAGCGCGGCCTACCTCGATGACATTGCTGTCTTCAGCGACCACTGGGCCGCGCACCTACGACACCTTGGGGAAGTCCTGGCCGCTTTCCAAAGAGCCGGGCTCACCATTAAGGCCAGTAAATGCCAGATCGGTCAAGGATCTGTGACCTATCTGGGCCACCAGGTGGGGAGTGGCCAGGTGGCGCCCCTCCAGTTAAAAGTCGACGCCATCCAGGCGTGGGAGCACCCCGCAACCCAAACCGCTGTCCGGGCCTTCCTAGGCCTCACAGGCTACTACCAACGATTCATCAAGGATTATGGCAGCATTGTGGGCCCCCTTACGGAACTCACTTCAAAGAAACAGCCCAAGGCGGTGCACTGGACGCCCCGCTGTCAGACCGCGTTTGATGCTCTCAAGGCGGCCATGTGCACTGCCCCTGTGCTACAGGCCCCCGACTACAGCAAGGAATTTGTAGTCCAGACCGATGCATCGGAGTACGGGGTCGGGGCGGTCCTCTCCCAGCTGGACGCCAAGGGCCTCGACCGACCGGTGGCCTTTATCAGCCGCCGACTGCTGCCGCGAGAACAGAGGTGGAGCACCATCGAGCGGGAGGCCTTCGCCGTGGTATGGGCTCTGAAGAAGCTCCGGCCCTACCTCTTCGGCACCCACTTCAGGGTCCAGACTGACCACCGGCCCTTGCGGTGGCTCATGCAAATGCGGGGCGAGAACCCCAAGCTCTTACGCTGGTCCATCTCGCTGCAAGGGATGGACTTCACTGTAGAACACCGGCCCGGCAACGACCACGCCAATGCTGACGGCCTGTCCCGATTCTTCCGCCTCGGCGAGGAGAACCCCCAAGGAGATGGGTGACTCTCCCTGCCTTCAGCTGGGGGGGGGGGACGCATGTGGGAGCCGGCCTCGTGGCGTGGTCCTGTTTCCCCGCGCTAAGCCGCACGAGGTCCCATGCACATCGGGGCTCCTCCATTTTGGATTATACGTCACTTCACGTGACCACCTGCGTGACCCTAGTCTACCCGGCCTCGGTCCCAGCGAGGACCGACATCGAGACGCCAACCCCTGGCCCGGGGGATACCACGTGAGCCCTTCCCACTCCCGGCGGAGGGCAGTATCGATGGGACCCCCAACCGTCCTTCCACACCTAGGTGCGATCGCCCCACAGCTCTCTGGGGCCTGGCGCCTCTCCTGCTGGGCGTCTGGCTGCGCCCTACTCGGCCTCTCCGCCCCCTCCGGGCGCAAGGGTCCGGACATCAAAGGGCTCCCTTCCTATATCTGGGGCGACCCGACAACAGGACAGTAGTTGTATCCTGGAGTCAAGAGCCCTGCTGATCGGATCGCGGCTGACCCTACGGAAGAAGACTCACCTTGAACCCACCCTCTGAGCCCTGCTGACGACGTCGCGGCTCCACCGTGCTTAAAGACCTTCACGAACCTTTGGGGCCCTGCTGACGCTGTCGCGGCCCGACCTTGTTGAACATTACCATCAGAGCCCAGCTGACCTCGTCGCGGCTCGACCGAAGCGGACCTACCACCGGAGCCCTGCTGACTGCGTCGCGGCTCGACCTAAGCGGAACTACCACCCGAGCCCTGCAGACGCCGTCGCGGCTCCCCACGTCCGAGCCGCTCTGAGACCAGCACTCAAGGTCTGGCGCAGAGCCCTCCCGTACCTGGTTGGTACTAAGACTGTCCCGCTACCCTATTCCCCTAACGGACATTGAGACTCTTATAGGATCCCTCGATCCCACTGTAAATATTGCACGTATTACTACTGATAAAGAACCAAGTCACGCAACTGATATTGAGTCCTGTGTGGTGGTGTTACTGGGCCTAGTACGATCATAGGAGAAAGACCTCCCCGAGGGGGCTTCTCAGCGGCGCTTGGCTATAACTTTGCGGTAGGAAGGTGCCCCGGAATAGTCTCCCCGACTACCCGGTGGGCCTCCCTCCAACAGCGCGCCAGAGGCAAGCCCGTCTGCACCTGTCCGCGCCAGTCTGCCGCCAGCAGCCAGGAATTCTGATAGTTTATCACTGTCTATATCATCTACCAATAACTCCTTACGTACATACTCGCGCAAGTACTTGATGGACCTCAAACATGCTTGCTGTAAAGCTTTGCCTTTGGTCTATCATTCACTAGAGGGTCCTTTCTCTTGCCGGTTCTGTAAATTTCAGAGTACGCTCCGTCCTTGCCCCCCCGCACTTGCTTTAGCTCCGCTTGTTTGTACAACATTAACTGAATCCTTAAAGTATATGCCTCCCAATCTCTCATCTCCCACTGGGGACAATTGTGAGTGGAGGTGCTTTCTGGCTAATGTTAGATCGCTCTCAAAACATGCCCCAGATATATGGGATCTTTTGACCGATTTAAACCCCGATATAGGTTTCATCACGGAAACCTGGCTCAAACCTGCTTCCACCCCTGCCATAGCACTAGCTATTCCGGAGGGATATCGGATACTTAGACGAGACAGATTAGAGAAAATAGGAGGAGGCATAGCCGTAATATATAGAGAGGAGTTAACAGTTACTATTCTGGATCAGTCAGGGACAACAGCATTTGAATGCCTTGTATTTAGACTGGATCTATCTGCACGTTGTAGCTGGAAAGGTGCATTGGTCTACAGACCACCTGGTTCTGTACTTGACTTTACCAGTCAGTTGCTTGACTTTATTTCCCCTCACATAATTGCCTTACGTCAATTTCTTCTGCTTGGGGATTTTAATATCCACAGCTAAGATGTTTCTAATCATGATGCAAGTCTATGCCTGCAAGCTCTAGCAGCCTGCGGTCTGGTAAAAATTAACTCTGCCCCCACCCATATCGCAGGTCATACCTTGGATCTTATCTTCGCCAATTCTTTGGAAATTAAATGCGGCGAGACCTATCCACTTTCATGGTCTGATCACTCTCTAATAAAGTTTCAACTTTCTGGTCCTATTGACCATTCCCCTGTTGCAACTAATAACTCAGCCACTCGACAGTATAGACCTTGGCACAAACTGACGGCCAACCATCTTTCCTCGCTTTTCTTGACGTGGGACTGGGATAGCATGTCTTGCGATGTTAATCAACTACTTGACCTTTTTGATTCTAGGGTAATCAAATTACTTGACAAAGTGGTCCCTCTGAAACCTCTCACACACCCACCTACAAAATCTGCTACTAGTTGGTATTCGTCTGCCCTTCGTGAAGAGAAAAGCTCTTGCAAGAAGCTAGAGCGTATCTGGCGACGCTCGCATAATGAGCAAGCCAAATCCATCTATAAGGCGGCATTAGCCATCTATCACAAGAACGTTAAAATGGCTTGCAAAATGCACATTGCATCTATACTGGAACATGCAGGCAACAATTCCAGATTGCTCTTCCAAATTGTGCGCGACTTTACCAATCCGAAACTAGGGACATCGCCTCCCAATTATTATGTGATAGTATCTCTACCTTCTTCATACAAAAGATTGAAAATATCTATAAAAAAATTACTCTTTCCAACACCTCCAACCCTGTCCCTGATGCAGCTCCCCCTGATCCCGTCAGTGGAAAGCCACATCTATTTACTTTCCCCAGTATTACCATCACTGAAGTACAATTACTTCTGAAATGCACCAGATCTGGATCTCCCCTCGACATTATTCCAGCCAAAATCGCCTCTAAACTTGCGGATCAGCTTGCTTCGCCCATATGTTCTATTATTAATAGCTCTTTGAAATCTGGCAGCCTACCACAAAGTTGGAAACATGCTCAAATTATCCCTAACCGTAAGAATCTAAAAATCTCCCCTGAAGAACTGACCAACTATCGTCCGATTTCTTTGCTTCCCCAACAGAGCAAGATTACTGAAAAGCACATTAATAAGCATCTATCTGCTTTCATTGAGTCCACTTGCACACACGATATCTCTCAATCTGGTTTTCGTGCTAAACATAGCACAGAGACTGCTTTAGTGGAAGTCACAGACAACATCAGGATGGCTCTGGATCAAGGTCAAGCGGCACTTCTGGTGCTGCTTGACCTTTCAGCAGCATTCAACACCATTTCCCATCGAGTCCTGCTGTCCAGATTACAGGGGCTTGGGATCAATGGACTTGCATTGAAGTGGTTGTCTGATTTTCTGACCAATAGAACTCAGGCTGTGACTTTAGGTTCTTTCTCTTCTGCTCCCTCTCAGATCACCAGGGGTGTCCCTCAGGGCTCATGTTTGAGCCCTACCTTGTTTAACATCTATGTGACCCCCCTGGCTATACTTATGAGGGAACTGGGGTTTAATCCTATTTCTTACGCAGATGATACCCAACTCCTCCTCACCTTCGATAAAAAAAGATCTGACATACAACATATTCCCAGGGTATGAGTGCAATCGCCTCCTGGATAAAAACAAACTACCTCCAGTTAAACTCCGAAAAATCTGAGATTATGCTGTTTAGGGGTGCGGATATCAGCTGGTCGCCTAGTTGGTGGCCTGAGGAGTTGGGTAAAGCTCCTACCCCTAAGGAGGAGGTTACAAATCTGGGTATCAAACTTGATCTTAAACTCACTCTTGATACCCACATCAATACTACGGTCGACACCTGCTACCATATTTTGAGTCTGCTTAGGAGAATCTTTCCTTTGCTCCCCATCTCCACCAGAAAAACCCTGATACAGGCACTCATCATGAGCAGGATTGATTACTGTAATGCCTTGCTACTCTCCACGCATGTAGCCTCACTGGGTAAATTACAGGTCATTCAAAACACGGCAGCCCGCTTGGTAACCGGGTCACCAGCTAGGACCCCCTCTTTGCCTTTGCTGTCCAAACTGCATTGGCTACCAGTTAAAAAAAAGAGTAGAATTTAAAATGGGCTGTATGATATTTAAGGCACTGAATAGGCTCAGTCCCTCCTATCTTGCTAGGAAACTGAACATCTACATTCCTGGTAGTTCACTCAGATCGGGTACAAAAAGGCTCCTCTCGATTCCGAGAATTAACAGGGCACGCACGGGAGGCAAAGCTTTTTCTTATTTGGCTCCGAGCTTTTGGAACAGTCTCCCCCAGCACCTTCGCGGCAAAATGCCCCTTTTACAGTTCAGAAAGCTGCTGAAAACCCATCTCTTCTAATTCTAGAGCCTGGATAGTCATCTGTTTCAAGCGCAGAGATACCCCTCGGGGTGATTCAGCGCTATAGAAAATTATAAAATAAATAAGGTTTCTTTTGGCCTTTACCCTTTCCTGACTGTGAATCCCCAGCTGAAGATGATTTTTGGGGCCCTTGAGAAGACTTTTGGTCTTTACCCTTGTCCCCACCCTTGTCAGAGTTTTTGGAATCTTGCTTCTTGGAGTCACCACCTTGGTTATGTACCTTCTGCCTCACCCTGGTTCTGACCCATTTGTCTGCCTTCTTTCCTAATTCTTGGGGAGAGGTCAGATCAGAGTCTACCAGGTACTGGTGCAACAGCTGATTTTGACAGTTAAGAATCTGCTCCCTCATTATCAGATTGTACAATCCTTTGAAGTCACACACTACTGCCCAATAACCAACCTTCTAGAGCCTTAGCAGCACAGTCAACAAAGTCAACCCAGTCCTGATTTTGTGCCTTTTGGGTGTCTCTGAACTTTAACCTGTATTGTTCAGTGGTTAGGCCAAACCCATCTATCAGTGCACTTTTCAAGATTTTGCAATCATCAGCATCCTCTTCTCTTACAGTGAGGAGCTTGTCTCTACCTTGGTCTGCAAAGGAGAGCCACAAGATTGCTGCCCACTGACCTTCTGTACTTTGCAGACCCTCTCCAAGGTAGTTATCCATTTGTGGATGTCATCCCCACTCTGGTAGGGAGGGTCAATCTTACTTAGGTTTCTAAGCCATAAGACCTCTCCCTATCTCTAGGGAAATTGCTGCCACCAAGGGACTCTAGTCCCTCCTGTTTACTAGCTCTGTAGAGCTCCAGGGCGTCCCTATCTAAGGCCATCTGCTGCTTTCTGAGATTGAACTTGTCTTGCTCATACTTCACCAGTCTCTCTCTCCTCTCCTGGGAGGTTTCCCTCCCTCTGTGAGAAGAAACAGAGGTTCCTATAGAGGAGTTAGACTGGATAGATCCCCTTGACAGAGATCTATCCCTCCTAGCCCTATTGTCAGGCCTACCTGGAGGAATAAAGGAAGTGGCATTATTGTCATCCTCCTCCTCCTCCTGGTGGTCTGTGTTCACCAGAGTCTGGTCATTGTCACCAGTCTGGTCAGCATTAGAGTTTGGGTCAGGGGAGTTTCCACCCCTAGACCCACCCTCAGGTTTGCCCCACCCACACTGTCTACATCAGGCCCACTAGGCCCTGTGATATCATCCAGTTTCAGTATCTTTATGAGATGCTGGGTTGAGGGACTGTTGCCTGTCTTCAGCTTCCTAATGGAACATAAGGCCCTTAGCTGAGCAAAGGAGAGATCCTCATTTATAGGGAAGGAGTTCACTGGATCCTGGTAGGGACCCACTGGTTCCTGGCTGGTTAGACATTACTAATGTGGTGTAGTGTATTGCACTACCTACACAAGTGTGGCCTACTAAACTCTCTTGAGTTGTAGAAAGGGTGCGCTATCCCTTAACCCACAACTCTAAGTTCAGTAGAACTTACTGTAGCTAAACTTGATACAATATGTACGTTAGGTACCTTTAGTGGTTTTCAGTTGATCAATTCAATTGAGATTATCTGGTAAAACAGCAAGCTGGAATTCCACCGCTGCCACCAATGTGAGAAGGTGGCCGGATATATGCTGTCCACTAGTTCTAGTGGGCACCTTGTATCAGTCCAAACAACCCCTTATGGTGATAGGTTAAAGACAACCTTTATTGCAAGCTATCCTAGTGGTAGCTATGGAGAGCAGCCTTCAGGCTAAGTCTTGAAGGAATGTAAAGAAGCTTGTTTTACCAGTCTATAATCTCTTGAATGATCAAATGAAAAAACAACCACACCAGGTATATATTCAAAATATATGTATTTAAGATCAAACACACCCCTCTAGTCTCTTTATGAGGCTTGAGTTCGAAGTACTTAGTTTACAAGTCAGCAATTATCAGTAGTAGCACAAATACACGTTTGGGCCCTAGGGGCGTACCAAATCATATACCAAAAAAGTGGTATAAGAACCACGACTGGAATAGACACTAGGCCTAGAGCCTGAAGAATCGCTGGGACCCCAAGGAACCACCCAAGTTAGAGACACAGGGGACCCACGGGGACTGTATGCAGTGTGTAAACACAACCGCGGGTTCCCGTTATCTTCTATGGGCAATGTCGCGTTTGGAAATTTAAAGATTAGGGACACTTCTAATCGAGTCAGGACCAAACCCTTTTGGACTTAAGAAGTTCTAGGGCTAGCACCCACGAGAGCACCGGAGTACTCTAGTTACCTCACCCAGGGATGCCGGGTGCATAGGTGTCTTTTGGTGTCGGGTCGCGTCGTCGATTTCAATGGAAGCCTGCAAAGAACTGCTTCTGCCGTGAAGAGGAGAAGTGTCCGAAGAGATCCAAGCCTGGATCTAGGATGGAAGGAACCTGAAAGCAGAGGGGACAGAGTCTGCGTCACTAGTCAGTGACCAAGGGCAGGATAGACCAATGCCCACAGATGTCGGGTGCTTCAGATGAGTTGAGGGGTGTCTTAACTCTTCAGTCATGAGGTCGATGAGGTCGACAAAGTCCAAGAGCCGGATTCGAGCTGTCCCACGAAGTCTGTTGAGTGCTGCTGTTTCTGCGATCAGAATGGACCCAACAAGCCTTGGCAACTGCAAGTTACTGGAATTCAGAGAAAGGACTGCGGGGCAGACCAGCAAGGTCTGAGGAACTCACCCAGCAAAGGTAAGTCAGAGCACGTCTGGAGCAACCAGGAAAGCCCAAGCAGAAAAGGAGTTGCCTTCGTGGGGACCTGCTAGCCAACTGGCTAGCGATTGCGAAGGAGCCTCGAGCGGTCGCACTTGAAACTGGCCCACGGGTCACTCGTGGAGTGGAGGCCAGCAATCTTCGGTTCTGGAGATGCTCAAGGCTGGGGCTTCTCAGAGCCCAAAGCACAACTTAGAGGAGGACCAGGCAGATAGTGTTGCTGCAAAAGTTCACGGTCCAGGGGGTCGCGGTTCCACGTCACCCACAATAGCCACGGGCCTCAGCTTTGCTGTGGACTCAGGGTAGCCTCGGGGAAGTCTGGAAGTCCACCTCTGGTGATGCGAAGACTTCGTTGTCCGGCGGGAGCTTCAGTGATGCAGACTGGTCAGTTGCTTCTTTGGTGCCTGCCAAGCAGGGGAGTCACTCTTTGACCCAAAGGGAGATTACTTCAATCTTCTAGTTAAAGTAGAACGTCGAAGGTCCAGGATATATGTTGCAGAGTTTCGTCCAGGGTAATCTAAAGTCCTAGGGACTGGACTCCTATACTTATAGTAAGTTTAGGGGGTGGACTAACTCTAAGGCCTCACCTATGGGTGGGCCTGGAAAGAGGGGTGGTTACACCCATTTCCTTTGTCCAGTTTCGCGCCAGAGCAGGGGCAGGTAGCCCCTGCAACCGGTTTGAACTGGACTATGCAAAGGGACACCAAGTGTGCCCCCAGTGCAGGACTTCAAAGCACCAGAGTGCTCCCGCCAAGCCCCAATACACATCTGCCTGTCTGGGGAGGTGGTTACACCTCCCTGGGACAGGAAACCAATTGTCCAGACTTCCCCTGCCGGATGTTTCAGTCAGCAGCAGGAGGCCAGACCCGTGTCTGTGGCAGAGCCATCCATTTTGTGATGCCAGGGCTCAGGAAAGTCCTACCGGGTTAGACCAGTGTGAACATGTCTCTCCCTCGAGAAGGGTGGAATGCTACCCCCGCCACCAGAACTGGCGTGGGGGGGGGGGGGTAGAATTCCAAAGCGTTTGACACCAAACACAACATGTTTCCATGTAGCCATCCCAAAGTTATCATTTTCCGCAAGGTTATAATGCACTTAAGAGTATATGGTCAGGCTGCATCACAAACCGCATCAGAGGAGGTACTCCGAACGCTGCAGATGGGCTCTGCTCATGCAGGGGCACCCTCTCACATAAAAACCAAGCACTCTGCCTTCAGGATTGTTAAGACCTACCAAAGGAGTGACTTATAGGTTTTCTATGTGTGTGCAATGGTAGTGATATAGGTAGCCTATACCACAGTAAGGGGTACAAGCACACCCTTACCCAGCCTGCAGTAGCAGACCTGTGGTGCCATTTTGGAGTGCTTCCCAGGGGTGGCATAATACAAGCTTCAACCCCTGGTAGGCCTCTGAGGTACCTATGCCCTAAGTACATAGTATACCATATACTAGGGGCTTCTAAGGCACTCCAGAATCCAATTAGAAATGTACCTAATGTACATGGAAACCATTTCAGAGAGGAAGCAGCGGGGCTGAGGTCCTGATTAACAGGGCCACAGCCAGACTAAGGTCGAAAAACAGTGAAACACCAGCAAAAAGTGGGGGTACCCATGTGAAGCAGATCCTACTCTCCTACATCATTCCTCCCTGCTTCTGCTGTACCATCCAATGTGCTCGTTCCTCCCTCCTGCTGTAGCATCCGATGACCTCGTTCCTCCATCCTTCTGCTGTAGCATCCAATGACCTCGTTCCTCCCTCCTTCTGCTGTAGCATCCGATGACCTCGTTCCTCCCTCCTTCTGCTGTAGCATCCGATGACCTCGTTCCTCCCTGCTTCTGCTGCAGCATCCGATGTGCTCGTTCCTCCCTCCTCCTCCTGCAGCATCTGATGTGCTCGTTCCTCCCTCCTCCTCCTGCAGCATCTGATGTGCTCGTTCCTCCCTCCTCCTCCTGCAGCATCTGATGTGCTCGTTCCTCCCTCCTCGTCCTCCTGCAGCATCTGATGTGCTCCTTCCTCCCTCCTTATGCTGTAGCATCCGATGTCCTCGTTCCTACCTGCTTCTACTATAGTGTGCGATAATCTTGTTCCTCCCCGGTTCTGCTTTCCCTGCTTCGGCTATAGAGTCCGATAACCTCGTTCCTCTCTGCTTCTGCTATAGCGTCCGGTGATCTTGTTCCTCTCAGCTTCTGCTAGTGTCAATTACCTTGTTCCTCCTTGCTTCTGCTATAATGTCCAATGACCCCTGCATCTGCTATAGCCTCCAATGAGCTCGCTCCTCCGTTTCTACTATAGTGTCCGATGACCCCTGCGTCTGCTATAGCGTCCGATGAGCTTGTTCCTCTCTCCATCTGCTATAGCCTCCAATGAGCCTGCTCCTCCGTTTCTACTATAGTGTCCGATGACCCCTGCGTCTGCTATAGCGTCTGATGAGCTCGCTCCTCCGTTTCTACTATAGAGTCCGATGACTCCTGCGTCTGCTATAGTGTCTGATGAGCTTGTTCCACTCTCCATCTGCTATAGCCTCTAATGAGCTTGTTCCTCTCCACGTCTGTGCATACCCTTCCCACTTAGGGCGACAAAAGCAAAAGGAACAAATGATGGACGGAATGCCGGACCCTGCTCTTCATGGGGCGTGGGTCCCGTGCTCACTGAGCCACTGGATTCAAGGTAGCCTGGCTAATGAGGGGTGATGCCCCAAAACCAGCCCCAGGATGCTTGTTTCCAGTCCAGGGAGGACCAGGCTTGGCAGTTCAGGCTAGACTGTTCCCAATGAGACACAGGGTCAAGGCTGATTTGCATATGGCTGGGTCCCAACTGGGGTAGTGTGGTGAGCAAAAGAACGACGGATAAAACCCAGAACTTTGTGAATGGGGTGAATGTCTGCATTGTTCAGCATTCCGCCCATCTTTAGTTCCTTTAACTTTCTAAATTTGGTATTTGATAAACTGTATTTAAACTCCAACTTCCCCATAAGTTGTGATTTTAAATTGGGAGTCCACCAAACTTGAAAAGTCGATCTCTTCACAATTGGGAGTTACATGTAAAAGATGTAATAAGGTAATCCTAATGTTATCCTATGGGAGAGATAAGCCTTACATTGCGTAGGCGTAGATATACAAGACCTTGGGGCACAATACCTACATAAGGTAAAAAAACAACCCCCCAAAAAAGCTGAGGATTAATAGCACCAAGATCCTGGAATACTTGACGGTTAACGTGCCTCGAACACATAGGATACCATGGTAACCAGAGGACCACTCACTTGGAGGAAAATAATATATCCCCAGTGACACAGAATCCATCTTTTGCTGGCCATCATGTTTAGCAAGTTAATAAAATCAGCACTATATGTATTGGACACTTGTTTGTTAGACATTTGTATTTGTTAAAGCATCAAAATTGCATGACATATGTTGGAGACTCCTGATTGTTGATAACAGAGCTACTATATGTTATGTGAATACACGATGAATTAGGTCAATTGTGTGAGCATTTTCTCTAGTTTGTGTTGAAGTACCAGTTATGTGATTATGTTTTGTACCGTCTGAGAAATTTATATTTGTGACTGGACTAAACAAACCCTCTAAAAGAAAGGGTCTGTGTGTATTAAATTAATTTCTTATTCATTATTTTTATTGCACCATATGTCTGCCCGTATATCTTGATTTCTACACTTTACATGTTATGGAAGTACTGAAGGTATTGAAGTGTGGCAATACATCTGAAGAATACAAATAATAGAATACAAATAATTTTACATCAAGTGTTGGTCATGAGAGACACGGAATAAATACATAGCCCTCAAACACATTACATAAATCTATAGTATAAGGGGTATCTCTAATTTGTACTCTAAATTTCTTTAAGGGGCATTTGCTAAACTGTCATTTAAAACTCCAACTCCCCCAACAAGTTGTAATTTTAAAGTGAGTTCAGCGACACCAAACTTGAAAAGTGTTTCTCTTCATAATTATGAGTTGGAATAAGGTGATCCCAAAGTTATCCTATGGGAGAGATAGTCCTTTCAGTAGTAAAAAAAACCTGAGTTTTTCACTACCAAGACATTTGAAACTTGAACGTACACGTGCGGCCTTTTAAATACATTACACCCTCCCCTGAGAGTCATACAGGGCCTACCTTGGAGGTGACTTGCATGTATAACAAGCATTGGCATAGCCAATAGGTCTAGCCTTTGGGACCTTATAAGTGTTTAGCTATGCAGCACATTATAAATAGGCTATGCGCCATGGGTGGGACAAAGATGCGAGATGCTGGACAGCCTAAAATGAATAAAGCCAGCAAACAGAAAGCAAGCAACTGTGAATTACAAAACATGAAGCCGCCTGTAAGGAATGGGCAGGATGCTTTCCCAGGGAGGCTTTTAGAATCAACCCAAGAAGTCCTTCGCAAAGCAGACCCGCAGCTTTTCCATCCCACTTAAAGCCCTGTGTGTATGTTTGTGTGCATGTGTATATACTGTATTTAATAGTCAATTTCGCTTTGAAATACATTTTTTCAATAAAACATTTACTGAAAAAGCACCTGTGTTTTACGTGTACATCTGTTTTGAGAATAACATTAGCAGGTTACCATGTCCACAGCTAATAAAATTGTCAGAATGTAAGATTACCACATTCAGATTTATTCAAATCCGTAGATCGTTTAATTTAACAAATCCTGGTCAATGTAAATGTGCCAGCGATGGCCGGCTGCATCATTGATATGGGAAGAGGATAACCCCTTGGCATTCCTGTTGGAAACGGGTAGCGTGGTGCAGAGCGGGCGGGCCAAACTCCGGAGGAAATGTGCAAAGCATCCACGCAGTACACACAGGCGACACACAAGGCACACTACAAAAAGAGACACCACACCAGTTTAGGTAAAAGAACTATTGTATTGTCCAAAACCACAAGGTGTCAGGTAATCTCTACACTGCGCCAACTGGCGCTGGGTCAAATTTACAGGGGGGAATTATATACAGGGCAGGGCCAATCGGGCCCCTGCCGGAATCATTGCGATTTAGCAGATACTAAATGTAAGTCCATTAGCTGCAACCTGCAATAAAATACATCAGGGCATTACGTTGAACCTTAGGCCGGCACACCTGTAAAGGAAACCTCACAGCATCACAATACCTGACCGGCCTGGGCATCCCCTGAGGCAGGAAATTAGGGTAGGCAGAGCATCACCACCTTAACCTGGCATCTAGACATAGCCATTAACATAGCGCTTGAGAACATAACATTTGAATATAGCGCCGCACCTTTCACGGCGATAGCGCGTTAAAACAAGCCTTAGCGCGCAGGGCATGGCAAATAAACATAGCGCGTGAAAACAGGCATCAATACATTAAACCCTGGCATCTGAATAGCACTTTAGATCATACCCTTCAACATAGCGCTGCACAGGCCGATGCACTAGCGCGTTAAAACATGTCCTGTAACATAGCGCTTAAACATGGCCTGTAAATATGGCGCCAACCCTGGCATTTAATCATGTTCCTCAGCATTACAGTAGGTCAGGGCATCCACGGTCGTGATGAGTAAGGGACCCTGGGGTCCCACTCCGGGACTCGCTTCAAATGCGGCCCCCCAAGGTCCCAAACAGTAGCAAGCTCTTGGAGCCCTAAACGTAGCAAGCGGTGGAGGCATTAAACATTGCTAGCCCCTACCCCTGGCACTTGCTCGGAGCCTTTCTGGAGCCACACTGGTGCGGGGGGGGGCGGGCACCGACAATGTGCCCCGTCACCCTCACCATCCCCCGCTCCTCAAAAAGGCCCCTTCGTGGGGGAGCCTGCCCTCCAGGTGCTTTAAATCGATTCTGGGGGCCCGATGCAGCTGCCCGCTGTCAAGTGGGGCAGCTGAGGAACACCCGAACTCGGGCGGTGGAGCACTCGCGGATACAGGCGGTCCCGGGGGGGGGGGGAAGGCGAGCAGCGATCCTATGCCCCGATGCCTCCCCCAACACGCGCGGACCAAGGCCCCACTCACCGGCACTCTTCTGACTTCGGGACTTCGAAGCCACCGCGAGGCTTCACACGGGGCCTCGGCTCTCCGTCGACACACGCGGGGCTCTCCTCAGGACATGAGAGCCCCGTCCCCTGCAGCGCTCCTCCGATCTTCACCCGGGCCCCCTCCTGGGACCCAGGATTTCGGATAGAGCCGGCGACCTCCGCACTCCTCCCCTCACCACCGCGGGGCTCTCCCAGACTCTCGGGAGCCCCGCTCGACCACACGGTCTCTTCCTGCCTTGGCTCCGCCCACGCCTGGCAATCTGTAGACCTTCCGGGTCACCGCAGGCAGTGCGGCGGCCCTCAATGGCACCTCGGGCCGCGGCGGTGATGTTCGTCAGTTTCACCTCCTTGCGGGGGCAGTACGGGGTAGGCTCCCGCGATGAGGTCGCACAGCGCGGGGTGGGCACCCGCTATAAGTGTACATCTTCCACGGCGGGACACGCGCGGGGTAGGCTCCCGCTAGGGGATTCAATCTTTAAAGATGGCACACACGCGGGGTGGGCTCCCGCTGGGCTCCTAACTAAGTAGGCTGGCACACGGGGTAGGCTCCCGACATATCTTTCAGCGCCCAGCTCTCCCTGGCAACACGTTCCTCACCTCCTTTGGGCCACGAGGTGTAGCGCTTTGCAGGCGCTAGGCGGTCCCACCAGCTTTAGGGGCAGTGTGCAGTCCATTCAAAGATAGCGCTCACCACATCTAGCGCTCTCCTTCCAGGGACAGCTTGAATTCAGCGCTCTCTTTCCAGGCAGCTTGTAAATAGCGCTCTCCTTCCATGGACAGCTTGAATTCAGCGCTCTCTGGTCCCTGCCCCTTGATTGAGGGTTTCTTGAGGGGGGGGGAAGTTGCGTTGGTGGCTGCAGGCGGACTACTCAGTCTCTGCCTGTCGTCCCTGGATTCTCCTCTCGCCGGGCCAGATCAGTGGGTAGTTCAGGATCCCTCACTCACTTAAAGGGCAGTGCCTAAACCCTGTCACCTTCAGAGGCATAGGTCCCTGACTGATCCTACCGCCTAAAACTCCTGCGAGGGCTTCTCCAGGTTTGCGTTGCCCCAACTATATCTTTCCCTCGCCCTGTGGACAGTAGGGGGGGGGGTAGGTAGGCTCAGGGCCCAGCACACAGGCCTATGTGGCGGTAACCCCTGGCAGCAGGTCCCCTCTCTCCCAGGTCCACCCTCTGACTGACTGCATGGCAGCCCAGCTCCGCCCTTTCTACGCCCCTCACCCCCACCTTCCAGACAGTGCCAGAAGCTTCTAGAAGCGTCTGGGGAAACTGGCTCTAACTGGCCTAGGGGGAGGGGTAGAGCACCCTGGGTGCCAGGCTTCCCTCCAAAAGCTGGGGCTGCTGGGAAATAACGCCTAGACTGTCAACCCAGCTCAGTCAAACGGCGCAACCACACAGCTTTGGCATCTATCTTAAATTACATTTTTTAAATGGGGAAACTCAGTCTGCGCACATTCATACAGCATTCATATATCAAAACGAAAAATTTCGGGAAAAAGGGCCAAGTCCAACAATTCCGTTATTAGTTACGTTTAGTGGTTGCAATTATAAAGAGGAGATTTGAGTTGGCCCACAGCGTACAAAAGCTTAGAAAGGGCCTGAAAAAAATCCTGGGCACTGTTCGCCCTAAACTAACGAGAAATGGCCTTCATCGCCTTGGTGCGGAGAAGTCAATTAATAGACTTATTTGCTTCTAGGTAGATAAACAATACCCTTTTCAGAATTAAAAAACAGCTGGCATGAATGAACACAATTGTCCGGTTGAGCAGCAGTTACTCCGTGATTAAAATAGCCGTTTAGTTGTGCACACCCAAGACATGGATCGCAACTGCAACCTGAAGTCTGAAAACTTATCACTATGAAGGTTTATATTGCAACAGCGACTGACGTTTGACAAATGTAACCCATTTTCGATTTACCTTTGACGCGAGACACTGAATATTTGTTGCAACAAGACATACACAGCATAACGGATGGAAAGAAGGCAAAGGGAGAGCACACTGACACAGGTAAGATCAGCACAGTGATTAATCAGGAGTACCTTGAATTGGCAGCAGAAAGCCAATGCCGGGGAAGGGGCGGACGGGCCTCCGTGGTGCTGTCTTGGGAGGCATGTCTGAATGACATCCTGCTCCGAAGCCACAACCGTTTTCACAGGCTGCTCGCAAAGTTGTTCGGACATTACGGATCAATGTTCGGGCCATAAATTATTCACAGGAAATTCATAGCGTTTTGCTCACCATCCCTGAACAGATGTTTTAATTACCATCTATGTACACAGAGTGCGGGCAAATGCCATCAGAACTCCCGCCCATTTCATGACATCACCTCTTTACTTTGGCTACACTTTCCTGCCTACTGCTGTAAACATTTGCATTGGTCCCGGCAAGCGGTAACAGCAAATATCCTGTGACGGCCTTAGTACCAGTCTGCTTTTCTTCTCACACACGCGCGCTATTTACTGGATTCTCCCACTGAGCGCTCCAGCAACGTCGGAGGCATCCGGGTTTCTACCTTTCAATCTAATTTTTGTAGGCTGCATTGAATTATGAATGCAACCAAAACATAAGTGTGTAAAGGGCAGCTCTGCTAAAGACAATGATTAACCTTTGCAAGCTGTTTTCTGTAAGCACAGAGTCGTTATTCTGGGAAAAGACGTTGCATGCATGCCAAGGCTCTCTAGATATGTAAACACTACGCATGATAAAGGGCATTTTCAAACAACTGTTCGAGCCCCAATGAAGAATAGGTCTCAAACATACAAAACAGAAGAAGCCATGCTGAGCAAAGTAGGCATGGGAACGCAACACACAAGAGAACAAACAAAATGGACAACTTGAATGGCAGACTTGGGTAGTGTGTGCACCATTTCATAAAGCATTGGCGATTTTTGAAAGTGAACAGATCCCAAGAAACCTTGAAAGCACGTGTATAAATCAGAGAATCATACTTTTACATTAATATTGTAACCATGCGGCATTAAATCGCCAATCGCCCCAATTTATATGACCCTTTAAGGCACTGCAACATCTTTAGAACAAGAACGGCACGAAAGTGAAAGCGAGCGCGAAAGAGGCAAACGTAAACAAGCATGGCCACGCTAATTAGAAACAGATAGCCCTGCGCACGCCGCTGCTCTCTCCCGCAAGGTGGATGGCGCCAAACGCACGAGTGGGAGGAAAAGTGCAGACCGATTTCTAAAGATCATCTCCTAGAGCAGCGCAAGTGCGCTGCACTAGGCTCGACCTAAAAATGGAAGGTTTAGGCCTGGAAAGAGGTTTATCCTGCTAGGTTGGAGTGGCAGTGTAAACTGCACATACTGGGTCTACAATAGCAGGCCTGAGCCATGGTTACAGGGCTAAAGAGGATGGAACAATGAGTGCGGCAGGCCCACTAGTAGTTTTTTATTTACAGGCCCTGGGCACATGTAGTGCACTTAACTAGGGATTTAAGTAAATTGAATATGTCTATGTGGGTTAAGCCAATGTTACCATGTTTAGAGGATACAGAACAAGCACTTTAGCATTAGTCAGCAGTGTTGAAGTGCACGGAGTCCTAAAACAGAAAAATCGATGTCAGAAAATGGAGGGAGGCAGGCAAAATGTTGGGGGAAGAGCACCCTAATGCTGTCTGGTCTAACATGTGCACCCCCCAGCCCACAGCTGAAAGTGGGGAGAGCTACCCATCCCCTTCGGAGTTCTCTTCACTAAGGCAGAAGAATCTTGAGAAACCACCAGCACAGGCATAGTTAGACCGCAAGTGATGCTGCTCCGTAAAGTCTGATCCCTGTAGGGAGATGGATGACCTCAACAGTTTGGGATTTTCACCCCTTATCTGCATGAGCTATCTGAGAAGCCTGTGGTTTTCCAGAGACTGGAAGTGAGTCCCAAACCGGTATTGTCTCAGCTTCTTCAGTGCCCAGACCACACCAAAAGCTTCCCTTTGAATTACACTCCACCTCTGTTCCTGTGGAAGTAACCTCATCCTAATGAAGGCTACTGGTTGGTCTAAGCCCTCAACATTCAGCTGTGCTAAGACTGCCCCATGCCATGAAGCATCCGTCTGTATGACTAACTCCTTGGAGAAGTCAGGGGACCTGAGCACAGGTGCTGT
This sequence comes from Triturus cristatus, assembly GCF_964204655.1. NCBI lineage: Eukaryota > Metazoa > Chordata > Amphibia > Caudata > Salamandridae > Triturus > Triturus cristatus. The sequence continues at coordinate 1,243,778,746 of NC_140593.1, forward strand.
GCACATGGCTTCCTTGAGCGAGACAAAGGGTTTCTGGCAGGCCTCTGTCCAGATTGACAATCTGGGCTGCTTCTTAGAAGTCAGTTCAGTTAAGGGGCAACAATGGTGCCATAACCCTTAACAAACCTATGGCAGTAGACCGTGAGGTCTAGGAATGCTTTCCACCTACCAGGTATCCCAAGTGCACCACGGAACACAGTCCAATCTGGCACTTACTGGCCTTGATGACCAGGCCTGCCTGTCACAGGTTTTGGAGCACCCTGTGGAGATTATGCAGTTGTTCCTCCCTGCTGGAACTGTAGAGAGTAATGCCATCTAGATAGGTGGCACAGAAAGCCTCTTTACCAGCCAGGACCCTGTTTACCAATCGGAAAGCAGCAGGGACATTTTTCAATCCAAAGGGCATTAACCGAAACTGGAAGTGACCCTCTGGTGTAGAGAATTCTGACGTCTCTTTAGCCCGCCTCAGTCACAGTGCTCAGCCAGTACCCGATGTCAAATCAAAGGTACAGAAGAATATAGAAGCGCCCAGCCTGTCCATTGCTCATTAGCTCTGGGGATGGGGTGCGCGTCAGTTCTGGTGAACGAGTGGAGTCCTCTGTAGTCTACGCAGAACCGGCGCTCTGGTGTGGTGCCCGGTGTGGCAGCCTTTGGTACCAACAGCACAGGGCTGGACCAGTGACTATTAGAGGGCTCAATCACCCCTAATGCTAACATCTTGGAGACTTCCTCCTTGATGCTGGATCTCACCCTCTATAAGCTGTACATTTTGTTCTTTACAGGTGGGCTTTCCCCAGTGTTAACATCGTGGACACACAGTTGTGTGAGTACAGGGGTGAATGAGAACAGGGAGGCAAACTGTCCCAGCAACGGGTACCAGTACCTCTGCTGTTCTGGGGTCAGGGTGGAAGAGAGGTCGACACCCTCCGCTGACCCATAGTGTTTCTGCTCATGGAGGTGGTCAGGGAGAGTTTCACTCTCCTCTTCCACCCCGTCATCTGTCACAAGGAGCATGCTCACTTCGGACCACTCAAGTGAGGCCTTAGTCTGTTGACAAGGAGCACCCTTAGGTGGTTTCAAGGGGTCTGGAGATCTACCAACTAGGTGGTCTCCCCTTTATGCTTCTTGACTTTGTATGGGCCAAATTAGCGGTCCTGGAGAGCCATGGGCTCTACTGGCTTTATGGCCCACACTTTTTGGCCAGGCTGAAACTCTACAAGTGTGGCCTTCTGGTCATAGCAGAGTTTCATGGCTGGCCTCTAGATTTTCACCTTATTCCAGCAGTTTCGCATCTGGTTGCAGAGGGTCAGCATGTAGCTGACCACATCCTTGGGTGGAGGGCAGGGTTGTTCCTGGGTCGTTTGCTCCCACTCCTCCATGACACGTCTCAGAGGACCCCTACCAGGGTGGCCATAGAGGAGTCTGAAGGGGATGAATCCCAGTCCTTTCTGTGGCACCTTCCTGTAGGCGAAGAGAAGGCATGGCAAGAGGACGTCCCACTTATGCCTTAATGGCTCAGGCAGGCCCACAATCATACCCTTCAAAGTTTTGTTAAATCTCTCCACAAGACCATTGGTTTGGGGGTGATGAACTTGTAAGTGACACCACACTCATCACACATGGACTTCATGTACATAGTCATGAAATTAGTGCCTCTGTCAGACACTACCTCCTTGGGGAATTCTACACGGGTAAAGATCGCATTGAGATCTAGCCACCACAGGTGCAGTCACTGGCCTTGGAGGAATGGCCTCTGGGTAGCAGGTGGCATGCTCAACGAAGACCAGGACAAACCTGTTGCCTAGGGATATCTTGAAGGCCAAGGATCCAAGGACGTAGATGCCCACCACTTTGAAGAAGGGGGTGCCAACAATGGGTAATGGGATCAGGGAAGCTTTGTGCTTTGTCCCCACCGATTTGCCACCTACCTGGCAGGTGGGACAGGACCTGTAGAATGCATCGGAGGCGGTCTTCTTTCAGGAGCCAATAGAAGTGGGAAACAAGCCTGGCAAAGGAGTGGTCTTGCCCTAAATGTCCTGCCAGGGGTATAACATGAGCCAAACCCAGTAGGACGGCCTTCTAACACTGGGGACCATCTGCACACGGGCTGCCCCAGTGACAGGAGCCTTAGGCTTGTTATAGAGGATATCACTCTCCCAGTAGATAGTGTGATCCCCAGAGGCTTCACCTGCTGCATGGGCTGCGCCTGTTGCCTCAGACCCTCGAGAGTGGGACACTCCTCCTGTGCTTGGCAGAATCCCTCCCTCCGTCAACCTGCCACCTGTCAAGCTCAGGTATGTCACCCAAGACAGCAATGTCCTCCCAGATGCCTCCTGTGAGAAAGTGGCTCTGTATATACTGTTCCTTAATAGGTACAGGGTGTACAGAGTCCATAATCCCCAGAGGTTTGGCAGAGGTAAAGTTAGATATAACCTTACTCTCAAAAGTGGTAGCTTGGTCGATCAGTAAGGCAGTATCAGAGGAAAAAGTGTAAAGCATTTGTTGTACACTCTCAGTCAGCAAATGGTCTCACACACTCAATAACTGAACTCTAGGCCAATGGTTTATATATAAAAAATATATGCTTGTTTTATTTTAGAACCAACAATTGGATTTAAAATATACTTTCTCAGAATGAGATGCTTTATATAAATACTTTTGCAATATGCAATTGACTTTTGTGAACAGTTACAAGTGGTTGCAATAGGCAAAAAACACAACAATGCATTGAGCTCAATGGAAATTTCAAGTTATTTGCAACAGATTACTTTTAGGATTACTTTTGGAATTCCAGGACTGGATCCTAGATTCAGTCCTGGGTCAATACTTGGAATCAAGTGATGAAAGTCAACTGAATTACTGTGATGCTTTTTAAATAATATTAAGCTATTTTAAAAGTTGACACTTAGAAAATATTTCAAAGAAAACAGTCAATGCTTCCCTATGGAAGAAAATTCAAGTTGCAGATACAGTATGTTCTAGTTACTTTTGTAATCCAGTACTGGGTGCCTAGACTCAGAATCAGAAACAGCTTTATTCGATTTTTAAGATACAAAACCATAAAAGCAGATATGCATCACATTTCATTCATTAAATCAAACTTTCAAGGTTAAAAATAACAGCATATTAAAAATGATCTAATTCATAGAGATCCTGAATCTAATAACGGTTTTTAGAAACATAGAGACCGAAAAGATAAGAAATTCATCGTCTAACATTTGTAATCTGACCAGCGCCGCTCTACATTGTCTCAACCCTAGCTTTTTTAAAACTGGTCGAAGAATACTTTTTCTAGGTTCTGAATAAAATTTACAAAAAAGGATACAATGGAGGGAAGATTGGACAGAAATCTGGTCGCAGGGACAAGGAGTAAGTTCCTTAAGCCAGCAATTCTTCTCAGGGAATGTGACCATTCTATAAAAGATGTCAGCCCTAAAACGAGATAGCAACATACGAGTATAGCAGCTGGGGACTAGTTTCAAGTATGGTTGGATACCTGGGTTAGTGATAAGTAGCTGATTGGCCATAACAGAGCTCTTGCGTTTCTCTGACATCCAGCGTTCCTCTGAAAGGAAGTGCAGACAAATTTGCTTAAGCTTCTTTCTTGAGAAATTCGTCATACTAGCTGGAGAGTTAAAGAACTCCGGATGGCCTAACTTGGTAAAGAATATCCTTACATAATTGAACCAGGGAATTTTCAGTACTCCATCTAGGCCTAGGCAATCCTTTATTATTTCCCTATTCAGGACTGTCTCAGTTCCAGACCAGACTTTATGCCACAGCAGGATGGGCTCCAATTTGATGAGATCAGCAATATAGGGCACGCCCAACTCTTGATGACAGGCATAAGAAGAAGTTGACCCCGGCACAGCCAATAAAAACCGCAGGAAAGCATTCTGGCAGATCTGGATTTGAGTACTTGAGGTGTTCACAATCCCCCAAATTCCTGCACCATATATTGCAGTTGATACACACTTAGCTCTATAGATATCAAGCAAGACTGGTACCGGTCGACCTCCAACCTTATTTGAAAAATGTTTAACCGCCCCAATTGCTCGTGAGAATGCTAGCTTTCGGGAATCACCTGCCGCTGTCCAAGTTCCCTTATTGTCAAAGGTGATACCTAAATACGAAAAAGTATTGACAGTCAAGATTTTCGTGTTAGATAAAAATGAATTACAGCTGAGATTATTCTTTTTTGTACAGCACATGTTAAATGTTTTGCTTATGTTAATCTTTAGGCCTCTACTGCCCATGTATTCGGAAAAGCTAGTAATCGATCTCTGGAGACCGATTTGGGTCCGGGCCATGATTACAGCATCGTCTGCGTATAGGAGAATGGGGATAAAGGAGTTGCCAATTTTGGGGTAATCCTGCTTATCTTCCAGGAGGTGAGACGCGACCGAATTAATATTCAAGTTAAATAAAAAAGGTGCTAAAATACAGCCTTGTCTCACACCCTTTTCTATGGAAAATTTGGATGTACAGTCCCCCTTTTCCCCATAACGTACCCTTGCGCCCGCCTCCCTATATAGTTCTCTAATGAATATAAGGAGATTTGGGTCCACTCCCATTTCCTGCATAGTTAGCCAAAGTTTATTGTGGTTGATGCAGTCAAAGGCCGAACTTAAATCCACAAATGTAAGAAATAAGTTCTCTTTTTTTGCCTCGACGTATTTGGCTACTAGGAGTGCTAAATTCAGACCTTGCTCAATTGTGCCTAAACCTTCCCTAAAACCGTATTGAAATTGGGAGAGAGTACCTGTGTCGTTCACCCATGCTTGTAGTTTGTCGAGTATGACTCTCCCCGCGATCTTCATGAATGAATCAAGTAAGGAGATCGGTCTGTAGCATTTAGGTGAACTACGATCTCCTTTCTTGAAAATGGGTACCACAATGGCTTCCTGCCAGGTCTTTGGGAAGCCCGTTTTAGTGAGACTGTTAAGAACGTTGGTTAGCAGGGGGGCCCATAACTTACTGTTAGCTTTAAAAACATCTACGGGAATGCCATCCGGACCCGGGGCCTTACCCGCTGGGCTCTTATTGATGGCTGTCATAACTTCCTCCATAGTAAAATCGATATTTATTGGATAGGGTACTATGTCCTTATTGCCTGAATTAAAGTCCCCTTCTATCTCGACCTGAGAGTCCTTTGTGTAAAGTTCACGGAAGAAGGACAACCAGCCTTCTTCCGAGATTGCTATTACAATAGAGTCTGTTGAGTCTTTGGAGAAAAACGGAGCATTCACCGCTTTCCAAAATGCGGTGTTATTTTTGGAGATACAGGTTTCCCGAAGAGTGCTCCAGGCTTCCTGTTTGATTTGTTTTTTCCTTTTTTTACTGCCTGTTGGTAGGCAGATCTGGCTGATCTAACTTCAGCCATTACCCTGGGCTCCCTTTTTAGTTGTTCCATTAAGTGAGCGTGGGTCTTGCTGCACTCTCTATCAAACCATCTCTTGATTTTGTTTGCCCCAGAGTGCAGTGGTCTCGTGAGTAACTTCTTAATTTCCTCCGAGATGCTAAGGAAAGCTTCATTGACTTTAAGAGGCTCAATGTGCTCTGTAAGACAGATATTAAATTCCTCTTCCTTGGAGCGAATTAATTTTCCTAGGAAGGCCACTGGTTCCACTTTGTCCCATTTTAGGGTATAACCGTTCTTCTTTGCAAGTTCTAATTTAAAGTCATACAGGGTCTGGGTCTTAGTAACCATGTTCTTTTTACCCAGCATTGTATTAAGGGACATACTAAGCGGTAAGTGGTCGCTCATTGCTACCTCGCATGTTTCAAACGCAAGAATGTAGTGAGAATAGCGTTTGGATATTAACATGAAGTCAATTATTGATTTGCAACCCCGCCCAATGAATGTGGGGTTAAAAGAGACTGGTGGGGAGCATAGTTCGTTCACAAAGCCCAGGTCCAGGGAAAAAAGTATCTCATTAAGGTGTTTTCCCAAAGATGTATGTGAGAAATGTGTCACAGGAACACCATCCATCTCTCCCAGTCCACATAGGTTTTGGTCGCTCAATGGGCATAAGAAGTAATTAAAATCGCCCATCCAAATCACACAGCTATCAATGCGTTCTTTTTCGTCTATATTTTTAAGGGTCTCAAGTAATTCTTTGTAGGTCGAGGCCCAAGCATCTTTCGGTATGTTATTATAGAAATTTATCAAGTTAATGTGTTGATTGCCTCCCAGTGTTATATGCAGAATCTGGTAGAAGATGGAGTTGGAGGAAAAAGAAATCTTAATTTCCTTTAAGCAGTTTGAGACATAAATACAAAGGCCTCCTTTATTTCTCCCCCTCAGGGTGTGTACAGCTGGCGTGTGGTAAGTACGATAACCATTCATGTGAATGGGCTCAACCGTCCAACATTCCTGGAGGCAGACAATCGAAAACCGTTTAATAAAGGAAGCACAATTTATGTCGCCTAACCTGGAGGACAGCCCTGCAACATTCCAGGATAAGAATCTAATAGAATGGCATATGTCGCCCTCTAAAGATGAAATCACTATAGGAGTTACAACAGGAGCAACAGATTTGGAGGATCCGCTGCTCGGCAGTGTGAGATGGTCAGTTCTCTCATTGTCCTCAGTATTAATAGGGATAATTCCTAAATTGTTCTCTGAGGAAATTGACGATTTTACGGGCCGTGGGTCTGTCGGTGAGGTTAGCTTATCACCCACTGTGACTTCCCCCGTAAATTCAACGACATTATAGTTCAGGGGTAGTCAGTCGACCATATCCAGACAGCTATACCTGTTTGACAGTGGAATGTTCTCCAACCAGCCTTGTCTGGGTATAGGCAACATACCTCTTGCCTGGTTAGTGTGTATTTTTGCCCTCCCTACTAGTTCCCACTGCTTGTTTGCTGAATGATGAGGATAAAAGTAATCGAGAGGTAGTGGAATGATGTTTGTGTTAGGGTCAGAAGATTGTACGTGCTGGATATATTTTACAGCCTGAGTGTCCTTAAAATTAACAATTATACAGTCTCCCGGTATGTCTTTACTCCTTCTACCCACCCAACTAACTCTCCGTACAAATAGGATTTTAGTATGAATGTTAGGAGGGAGGGGTCGATTGAGATTAAGCCAATAGATAGTTTTGTTCCTCAATTCTAGATAAGACTCATTGGTTTTTCCCTGCAGGCCAGGTACTCCCGCCAGTATAATGACGTAGGGTAAGGATTCTGGGGGAAGGTCTAAGGTAGGTAATTTGGGAACAACATCTTGGACAGGAGCAGTTCCATTTACTACCTCATTACTGTCTTGTGGAATAAGATTATTGTTTTTTTTGTTAACTTCCGATGGATTCTGCTGGGGCTTTACTCCTGCATAAGAGTTTTGAAGGCCACTACTAGTCGTGGTATTTTCAATGCAGGCTGTGTTTACACAATTGTCCCCTAACAGGCTGCTTGGCGGTGAGCGCAGCTGCATCCTCTTCCCGGCTCCTCCCCCAGAAGGTTCTTGACGCCTCGCGGCCCCCGCTCCACGGGTGCCGCTCGTAGGCTTGGGACTGCTGACAACTGTGGGCTCATTACGAGAACGCCGCGCTGCCCTGGGGGCGATACCCACCGGACTACCAACACCAGAACGCGGGACTGCGAGGACCAGGCTGCTTGGCGGTGAGCGCAGCTGCATCCTCTTCCCAGCTTCTCCCCTCTCGCCCCTTTGTCTTCATCTCGCACTTTTCCCACCGCGCGCAAGCGGGACGCGCGCGGGACTAAGCCCGGGGCGAAGACCGGGCTAAGAGCGGGCCGTTTGAGGCCGTTCGAGACTGGAGACACTGGGCTGGGCCACCCCCCCTATATCTTAGTAAGTGTATTTGACTGTGACCTTCTTATCGATATTGGTGGGAACAATGTCTAGGAATAAAAATGCCGCCGCTGGTACATCTATGGCAGGGACCCTGGACAATTTTATTGTTAGAGCTGCAAACATTTTAGAACGAGAGATAGACCTTACTGAGCGACGTTTATCGTTTGAACCCTTTACAACCAAACGTTCCTCTCTAGGGAAAATCGCCTCATCTGCTACACCAGGGGTAATCACTACTAACCCTATACCAACTGAATGTCTGTCTAGTGAAACTGAAAGTGTAGACCTCAGCACGGATTTAACTATTGACAGTAACAAGCGCAGAGATATTATAAGGTCTACTACACCTATAACTACTACGGCAGTTGCTGCTAACAACTTAACTGAAGGTGTTTTTACTCGCGCACAACTACATGCAATAACCGAGGCTACCTCACTTTCCTCTTCCTCTCCCTTAAACTTAGGAGCAAAACCGAAATTCAAGGCTGCTCCGCAAGTAAAAGGGGGGAGACAACCAAGAGGGTCAAAAAATAAAAATAAAAAAATTGCGTCTAACATTACCCTGGGCGCTGCTGAATATCCTCTGAATGATGTCACCTCAGACCTTACCAGGCAATTAGATGTCGGGTTTCAGTCTAAAATAATAGAAGTGTTTGAAAATTCAACCCGTCTGATCCTGGATAGACTTTCCAAGATTGAGGAGCGACTACAGAAATTAGAAAAGACTGCCTCTGCTAATTTAGAACATAATCAATTTCTGAGGACAGACCTACTTAGGGAGCTCCATGAACACCCTCTTCTTGCCAAAACTGCTAGCAATCCAAAAGAGAAAACTCCTCCACCTATGGTTTTGCCGTTAATCGACAAGCACTTGGGGCCTAGACTCAGTACTGGGACCTTTATCCAAAACAGGTAAGTAATTACGTTTTCAGATATTATACGATTTTTAAAGAATATTTAAAGATTGCAGAAATTAACACTTAGAAGAAATTTCACAGAAAAACAGTCAATGATTTCCTATGGGAGAAAATTGGGTTACTGGTAAGTACAGTTGTAAGTATTTTTCAGAGTCAGTGCTGGGCACCAAGATCCAGCACTGGGAGCTCACCTGAGAGCAGGTGAGTATTTTCGTTTGTTACTCGGCTGATTTTTCGTGAATATTTTAAGATTTGAAAAGTCCACACTTACAAGAAATTTCAGGGAAAAGCCAGTCAATGTTACCCTATGAAGAAAATAGAGTTATCGGTTTAAAGGTAAATATTTGACTGGCAGAGTTGAGGTTCTGGGCATAGACTCAGGGGTCTCCCAGGGTCAGGTAGGTACAGTTGGTTCACCCTTAGCGACTCTAGGGGCGGCCGGGTGCAGAGAGAGTTAGGCCCAATGTTATCCTATGAGGGATAGGGGGGCCTTGGTTGGTGGCTGCTGACTGGCAAGCCAAGCGACTGTGGGAGCTGGGCTCCTGGTCACTTACTCAGGGCAAGTGGTGAAGTAGGTAGGTGTAGAGGTTGCACTGCCAGGGCCACTCGGGCGGCTGGGTGCACGGTGCTTTTGAGCCTTCGGGCGCTCAATTGATTTCAATGGGAAATCTCCGGTTTAGAAAAAGACTGCAAGCTCGGGGACGAGGATTCTTCAGGTGCCACCACCACTTCGAAAGCTAAGTTGGGTAGTTGGAGGATAGGTAGGTACCCCGGGATTGGGCACAAGGGGCCGTGGGGCGCCGCGTGCAGGGGTGCCTTTTGGTGTCGGGAAATCTTACCCTCTGTTGATCGCGGTAGGGGGGGCACCTTGTTCTGAGGCTGCAGGCTTCTTCAGGAGTGTCGAGGGAGGTCCTTGGGTGCCGGACTCGGGGTCACAGTTGCCGTGGGGTCGTCCTCGTGGCCTTTGTTCACTCCGGCACTGGCCAGGCTTGGCTGGTGCAGAGGGTGCTGGGTTCGCGGTTCCGGGCTGCTGCCAGGGATTAGAGGTAGGTTTTGAGTAGAGCCTCTACTCATGGGAGTCCCAGGGGCTTAGAGCCAAAAGGTAGCCAGGTCCTCCGGGGTTTGTGAGGTTGCTGGCCACAAGAGATGCCGGGTTGGAGCAGGAGCAGGTTCGAGGGTCGAAAGGCCGGTAGGGCTGGGGCCAAAGCAGTTGGTGTCTTCCTCTTCTTAGCAGCTGCAGGGCAGGTCTTCTTTCTTCTTGCTCTTCTTTGTATTTTGGAATCTGGGGAAGGAAGGTTCAGGGTGCCCCTAAATACTAGATTTAGGGGCGTTACAGGTAGGTGAGGGGCAGGGACCAATGGGTCCTGGGGTGGGTACACCCCCTATCCTGCCTCTCTCCTGTGGGAGGGGGCAGTAGTCTAGTCCTGATAGGGTAGGGCTTCCCATCTTCAAGATGGCGAGAGCCCGGAGATGTGCTTCACCTCGCCTCCCCCACCTGAGGGGTGGGGTTGGCAGGCTGGCACATCCCCTGTCCTTATTTGGGGTTTCCGGCCAAAGCTTCCCGCCAGAGTGGGGGGTTGCAGTGGCCTGGGGAAGCTCACAGAGGCGGCATGCCTTTGAAGCTTCCCCCTGCCCATGCTGGGGGAGGAGATTTAGCACCTCGCCCAGGATGTGCATTGTTGCAGGCCCAGGAGAGCAGGGGCTCTCCTACCCAGGGGTCCAGCAACATGTCTGCTGTGTGGCAGCCTAGGCAGCCTCAGAGCAGACGTAAATTGTAGGTTAGGTTTAAGGGGGCATCTCTAAGATGCCCTCTGGGGTGCTTGGTACATTAAATCCCACACTGGCATCAGTGTGGGTTTAATGTGCTGAGAAGTTTTTTTTTTTTTTAACATTTTATTTTATTCTGTCAATTTGACTATCACAACGCAGGGCTCTGTACTCCAGAGACGTCTCCCATATCACTTATACATTTACATACAGGCAAATGACCAAATTATATGCAAGAACACTCAATGTGCTGAGAAGTTTGATACCAATCTTCTCAGTCTTCAGTGTTGCCATTATGGTGCTGTGGAGTTCGTGTTTGACGAGCTCTCAGCACCATGTACTCTTAAATGGCAGCACTGCACTTACAGTGCCCAGGAATGGACCTGGGTACTGTAGGGGCACAGGGATCCTGCTCCTGCGCCCACACCATTGGCATAAGGCACCCAGCTAGAGGGGTGGCTGATGTATGCCATGGCAGTGTAGGTGATGGGCATGGCACACAGGGATGTGTGCCATGTCGACTCTGTTTTGTCTTGTATCCAGACACTCAGCCTGCAAGGGCAGTGTGTGTGTTAGGGTACAGGGCCTCTAAGGGTGGCACAATGAGTGCTGCAGCCCTTTGAGGCCTTCCCTGGTCACAAGGCCCTGGGTACCATTTACCAGAGGCTGACATGTGGCCAGGGTTTGCCAATTTGGGTTTTGTGTGTTTTAGGGAAGGAACATAGGCCCTGGGCACCTGATTGGCAGGAGTCCAGGGCACACTCAAAGTACATTCAGCAATTCAGCAAAAAGTGGGGGCATACCATGCAAGAGAGATGGCACTTTCTCACACCTCCTCCTGAGGGACCCCATCAACCTCCACTGCGGGAATTTCAGGGACCGGTTTCCCACGTCCCACGCCCACCTCAATGGCAGCTGTCTGGGATATTGTTTTATGCTCCAGACATCTTTCATTCCCTTCCTGAACAGCCATGGCTCATGTGTTCAAACGCAAAAAGAAGAATCGATGGACAGAATGCAGAACAATGTCATACATTCACCCCAGTACAGAGATCTGGGCCTAAATCCATAGTTTTTTTTGCTCCCCACGGCATTCCAGTTTGAACCCAGCCATATGCAAATCAGTCTGGACCCTGCACCCAATGGGAACAGTCCAGCCCGAACTGCCAGGCCAGGTCCTCCTTGGACTGGAAACAAGCATCCTAGGACCGGTCTCGGGCTCTCAGCCCTCATCAACCAGGATAGCTCTACTCCCGTGGCATGGAGAGCACAGTGACTACGACCTGCTGTTCAGACACCAGCCGACAGTGGTCATGCTGGCTCCGGTCTCGCAGAACCTCCACCATTTGGATTACGCACTGCCTATACTTTGAAGAATTTGCAGGCATGTGGACTGTTGGCACCATTTCTCTATCCGCCAGGGATACTAGGGTTACCTCTATCTGTTAACCCAAATGTTTCTGGTACTACCTCCTCCCGGAGCACTACATTTGCCATCCCAGGTGTCTGCCCACCGGTAGTTGGGCAGTGCCCTCTCGGGACATTTGGAGTCACCCTTGTTGTGCTCATAGTTGTAGCGCTCTGTACAATGGGGTACTAACCTTTGTTTATGGTCAAAGAAACCCTTTTTTCGATCAAACTGGGACTGGTTACCACTTCTCCCTTGAGAATTACTTTGAGGGCCTTTTGAGAATTCCTTGTATTTAAGTCCTTCCTCTCTCTCTTCTGTTGGTAACCCTCACCACCACGGTGGGTATCCCCCCCAGATACATTTTTGGACACTCTGCTGCTAGCCCACAGGTTTTCCTCATCAGCAAGCTTCTGGGGATGAGTCAGCTTGCTGATAACTAGGTGCTGACAACTCCGGAAAACAGATACGGAGCCTGTGCGCTAGTGGTTGAATTGGTTCAACCCCGCCCCCCCACTCACCCAGCCATTCAGCGCCTTACTGGAGTAATCAACAAAATCAACCCAGGATTGGGTGTAGAGCTTTTGGCTGTCTCTGAATCTTTTCCAAATTATGGCGGACTCAAACTATCGCCGATCAAAATGGTCTTCATGGTCCCCAGCGTCTGTTAGAAGTGTGTCCCTCCCAAGTATTGCCATGCGTTTCCACAGATTACCCTCCATCTCTCCCCCTCCCCCCCCCACCCGCCCCAGTGCTCCTCAGGAACCCTGTGTACCTTCAGTGCAACATCATAATCAGAAGGAAAATGCTACTTACCAGTAGGCATCTGTTCTTGACATGTAGATCTGCAGAATGACATACTTGTGAATAGATCACCATCTGGTGTTGGGCTCGGATGTTTACAGTTTGTCTCGGAAGAAGTCTGTAGTCATGAGATAGGGGACGCCTCCCTTGTACTACAGTGCGCATGGCAATAAACTCCATCCTCAGTTTGCTTTTTGCCATGAAGTGAAATGATGGAGTTTGTAAAAAACAGAAATGATGTCCATGTGTAATGTATCCAAGTAAGGGAATACTAGAACAGATAGAGGTACCGGGGAGGCAGGAGGGCGTATGTTATTCTGCAGCTCTACATGCCAAGAACAGATGCATACTGGTAAGTAGCATTTTCCGTTCGATGCATATGAGCTGCAGAATACATACTTGTGCATAGACTGTATAGCAGTGTCTCCCTTAGCGGTGGTCAACTGTATCTGTTGCGGTGGTCTGAAAAAGTGTTTTAAGAACAGCCTGGCCTACAAAAACCTGTTGCTTCGCCTGCACATCTACACAATAGTGTTTGGGGAAGCTGTGTGGCGTAGACCATGTTGAAGCCTAAAAAATGTTATCTAAGGGGATGTTTCCTAAGAATGCCATGTTATGTTATGGTGGATTTGTAGAGCGCACGGCTACTCAAAAAGAGTGTCCCGGCGCTAAAGTAATACCTCGAGAAGAGATATTTAACAAGCTTTCATTCCTACACGTTGAAATTATTGATGGAACATCCAGGTCTTAAGTCGGCGTCTGAAACTAAGGAGTTCAGGTTCACTTCTGAGGGAGGGAGGTAGTGAGTTCCATAATCTGCTTACGATCACCTGGAAGGGACGTCCTCCCTTCCTTACTAGAAGAAATGTTGGCACTGCTAACAGGTGTTGGGTCGAAGATCTTAGCGTCCTACCCGGACAGTAGGGAGTGATTCTCTTTCGGAGATACAGGGTCCCGCTGTCATGCAAGGCCTTGAAAGCTAGTACCAACGCCTTAAAGTTAATTCTGTTTTTCACTTGTAACCAGTGTAAAGTTTTTAGGTGACTTGCCAGAGGGGTCCTAGGCCCGACCAACAAGAAAGACCTAGCCGCCGTGTTGGAAGCCCCTAGTTTGCGTGTTGAGTGCGCTCTCATGGGAATTGTTAATGTGCGTTTTGCTTTCTGATACCATATTTGAATACATTTGACTATCCACAGCACAATTCCAGCTTTGGAGATGGGGTTTCCTTTATGTGGTGGTGCGCAAGATACAAACAGTTGGTTTGTTTTCCTAAAGGGTTTAGTCCTGTCAATGTAATAAAGTATAGCTCTTTTGACATCCAGTTTGTGAAGAGCTCTCTCTGCCACAGAATCTAGGTTTGGGGAAAAATGGGTAACTCTACAGATTGATTAAGATGGAAAGCAGAGATTACTTTGGGAAGGAATTTTGGATTTGTTCTGAGAATCACCTTATTATGATGCATTTGTAAAAAGGGTTCTTGTATGGTTAAAGCCTGGATCCCACTTACTCTCCTGAGAGGTGATTGTGACAAGGAAAGCTACTTTCCATGCAAGGAAGTGCAGTTCGCATTTGTTTAGAGGTTCAAATGGGGGACCCATGAGCCTGGTAAGCACAATGTTTAAGTTCCGCACTGGAGAGGGTCGGATTGTGGGAGGAATTATCCTTTTAAGTCCTTTCATAAACGCTTTGACGGCAGGTATCCTAAACAATGACACATGTCTGTTTTGCGGGTAAGCGGCGACGGCAGCGAGGTGTAATCATATGGACGTGTATGCTAGATGACATCTTGGTAGATGCAGTAAATAGCAAATAATGATTTGAATTGAAGCATCTAGTGGGTCAATTTTGTTGTTATTGCAATAAATGACAAATCTTTTCCATTTGGCTGCATAGCAAGATCTAGTAGTGGGGAGTCTAGCTTCTTTAAGAATGTTCATGCAATCTGGTGGTAGGTTGAGGTAACCGAACTCTAGGACTTCAGGAGCCAGAATGCCAGGTTCAGTTGAGCTGGATCTGAATGCCTTCTCTCTCCATGGTTCTGTGTTAGAAGCTTTGGGGAGAGTTGAAGTTTTTGGTGTGGAACGACAGAGTTCCAGGAGTGTGGAAAACCATGGTTGCCGGGCCCATGTTGGAGCAACAAGGATCATTTTGAGAGACTGTTTGAGCTTGCGTACTACTAATGGAATGAGCGGCAGTGGTGGAAAAGCATATGCAAATCTGCTATCGCATTGCCTTTGGACTGTGGATACCTGGCGGCGAAGGTTGGGCATTTTGCGTTTACATGTGTGATGAACAGATTTATGTCTGGGTGGCCCAACATCTGAAAAAAATGGATGAAGAACTTGTGGATGAAGTTCCCATTCGTGTATCTGCTGTGTCTGACGACTGAGCAGATCCGCAATCTGATTATGTACCCCTGGAAGATGTTCTGCCAGAAGATATATCCTTTGTGGGATGGTCCATTTCCATATGCTTTGCGCTAGTTGAGAAAGCTGCAAAGAAAGTGTTCCTCCTTGTTTTTGTGTATAATACATTGCTGTCGTATCGTCTGTGCGGACAAGGACAGTTTTGTTGATGAGATGTGTCTGGAATGATTTTAATGCTAGAAAGATTGCCAGTAACTCCAGGTGATTAATGTGGTGCACTTTTTGTTGAGGGGTCCACCTGCCCTGAATTGTAGGACACCTGCCCTGAATTGTATGGTTTAAGAGATGGGCTTCCCAGCCAGTGAGCGATGCGTCCGCTGTTAGCACTATCTGTGGAACTGGGTCTAGGAACAGCCGCCCTCTGGAAAGGTTTTGTGTGTTCCACCACGGCAGAGAGCGATGTGTGCGGCTGTCCACAAACACCAGATCTGAAAGTTGACCTCGAGCCTGGTTCCACTGACGTGCTAAACATTCCTGTAAAGGGCGCATCTGAAGTCTTGCATGAGGTACTATGAAAATGCAAGAGGCCATCATTCAGATTAGCTACATAAACAATCGAGCTGGTAGTGAGTGTTGGGGCTGAAATTGTATTATGAGGGTTTGTATACTGGCTATCCTGACTGGATTGGGGTATGCAAGGGCTTTGGAAGATTCTATTGTGGCCCCAAGATACTGATGTTTGTGGGACGGCTGGAGATGTGATTTGGTGAGGTTTATTGTGAACCCGAAGTTGTGAAGCAGGTGCATTGTTCGGTAAGTGTGGTGAACACACTGACTGTATGACTTGGCTTTTATCAGCCTGTCGTCCAGGTATGGAAACACATGAATTTGTCGTCTTCGCAAGTGGGCGGCAACTACCGCCAGACATTTGGTGCAGACTCTGGGTGCTGTGGTGACGCCGAATGGGAGTACCTTGAATTGACAGTGCTGACCGTCCACTACAAACCTTAGATATTTCCTGTGAGCAGGGTGAATAGGAATATGGAAGTAGGCGTCCTCGAGATCTAGAGTGGCAAGGAAGTCGGCTTGTTGGAGCAATGGAAGGACTTGCCGAAGAGTGATCATGTGAAAACGATCTGACTGTATGTAGATATTGAGAGGTCTGAGGTCCAGTATTGGTCTGAGAGTACCGTCCTTCTTTGGGATGAGAAAGTAAAGGGAATAAAGCCCTGTGTCTTGATGCTGGAGGGGAACTGGTTCTATTGCATGCTTTTGCAGAAGTGATAGAACTTGTTTGAGGAGCGTTAGATGTTCCTTGGACATTGGACGTTGTTTGGGTGGTATAGTTGGGGGAGTTGCGGTAAGTTCCAGGCAGTAACCATACTGGATAATTTGTCTTACCCACTTGTCTGTAGTGATGGAGTTACAGACAGGTAGGAATGTGAGAGTCTTCCTCCGACCGGAGTGGAATGGTCTGGAGGGAGCAGAGGGAAGTCATTGCTTGGTAGTAGGGGAGGTTCGGTTGTTGTTACCTCAGCCTCTCCCATTATTATTGCCTCTGTACCGCCCTAAGATATCCCTTGTTGGGGGATGTTTGTGTAGGACTCTTGTAGGAGGAGGAAGCAGTGTCTGTGCTAATGTTATAGGATTCGCCCCTATAGAAGCGGCGAAAGGAACCTCGAGTGGTCTAAAATTGTAATGCACCCATAGATTTGGCAGTGTCTGTCTATTTTCATTTTTTCTAGAGCTGTGTCCACAGCTGGGCCAAACAGGTGTTCTTGATCGAATGGCTGATTTAAAATAGTTGTTTGCACTTCCTGTTTAAAACCGGAAATGCGAAACCATGCATGTCTGCAGAGTAAGACACTGGTGTTAATAGATCTAGATGCAGTGTCTGCTGCATCGAGGGCACATTTGATGGATGCACTTGTAATTAACTTGCCCCCCTGGACCAGATCGTTAGCTTTGGCCTTGTATTTGTTAAGTAAGTGTTGGATAAGATCTTCAAGCTCATCGTAGTGAGGCCTGTCATATCTGGCAAGTAGTGCTGGTGCGTTAGCTATCCTCCAGTGATTGGCTGCTTGGGAGGAAACTCGTTTACCTGATGCATCCAGCAGTTTAGACTTTGGCAGGGGGTGGTGCATCACCAGAGGTTTGGGAATTGGCACGTTTTCTTGCATTGGACACTACCAAAAAATCTAAGGGCAGTTGTCCTTCGATGTATATTGGATCTTTAGGGGCAGGCTTAGATTTCTTATCAATCCGAGGATTGCGAATCCTGGCCCTGACAGGGTCTTTAAATATGTCTGGTGCATGTTTAATGACACCTTTGAGCATTGGCAATGTGTATATCGCTTTTTGCGACTGAGCAAAAGTGTCCAGTAGGAAGTCTTCCTCTATGGGGTCAGAATGTAGTTCCATGCCATGATATTGCGCGGCCCTATTACGGAGTTGACTAAATCCTATATTGTCATCTGGGGGGATGGCTTAGATGGGTATGGATCTGGATCAGGAAAGTCTGGAGGATCTGTGGGATCATCGTAACCGTCCAATGTATCCTGTGGTGGGGTAGTGTCATCATTATCAAGGTCATCTAAGGGATCCTTATGTCCACCCCATCCCCTAAATCGTCATCCTGTGGTGGTAAGGGTGGGCATGGAGAAAGTCTAGGAGAGTGTATAGGAGAGTTTATATGAGACAAAGGTTTAGTAGGAGGAATAGGAGAAGAGGGTCTTAGGGGGGAAGTTGCAAAGTCTTTTTCACAGGTACCTCAGGTGTGTGTGAGGTATCAGATTTCCTCTTTGTTGGAAGACTGACAATATGGCCTGTCCACATGTAATGTCTTGTTTCAGATCGGCAGGATCTGGCCGAAACAGTTCTTCCTGCTAGTCTCCTTTCAGTGCCAATTTTTTGGTTCAGAGAATGTCTTTGATTTGGTCTCTGTAGCCGTAGGAGGGGTCTTTTGCTCCTTTGGTTTCGAAGTCGCTGCTGAGTCAGAACTTTTCTTTAGATCCAAAGATTTTCGGTGTTTTTCTGGTTCCGAGGCCTTAAAGGATTTCAGTGCCGAAGGGTTCGATGCCGAGGCCTTTTTGGACATAATGGAGATGTGTATCCCTGATTACGGTGCCGAAGGTATTTTCTGGGTACTGATATGCGGCTTGTTCGGTCCAGAGCTGCCGGAAGGCTTTTCCTTTGTTTTCAGAGCCGGGGCTCCAAAGTTCTCTTTCAGTCTCGACTAAGGCCTTCAGGCAAAGTTTTGACTGGAGCCTTTTGTTTTTCGGGTAGGGCAGGGGTGTTTGTACTCACTCGTTGACCTGGAGTGATGTGGTCATCGGAGACATCAGCTTCGAAGACTATGTCAAGCTCCTACGAATACTCCGTATCTGGAACGTTGGGGCCTTCATTAAAAATGTCTTGACACCGGTGAAGCCTGTTGCGCCATAACTTGTCGCTGAGCCCGGCGATCAAGGATGGTTTTCTTGGATCGAAAAGAGGCGCATGCTTGGCAATCCTTTTCTTCGTGTTCTGACGATAGACAAAGGTTGCAGACCTTGTGGTGGTCACTGTGGAAATTTAGCTCCACATTGGGGGCATATTTTTAAATGAAGTCCTTTCCATTAGCAGTAGGCCTGAATGGCGCTGATAGGCCCAGCCGCCCACGTCGACGACCGGAATCGAGGATTTGGGAGTTAGCCCATCAAAGGCACGCAAACAAGACAATACCGTCGAGTGGTGATGGTTGCGCGTCGAAAAAGGTTTGGGAACACGGTACCGGAGCGCAGCGAGTCACATCCGAACCCAATAGCGGAATAAATCGGAGGATGGAGTCGATGCCATGCGTACTGTGGTCCAAGGGAGGAGTCCCCTATCTCGTGACTACAAAGACTTCTTCCAAGACAAACTGCAAACATCCGAGCCCAACACCAGATCGCGATCTATGCAAAAGTATGTATTCTGCAGCTCGTATGCATCGAACAAATACTTAATGTCATCTCCAACCACATAACAGAGTACCAAATCCTGGGGCATACAAACCCTTTTGTCTCCATCAGGTACTGCATGTATGCTTCCACCATCACTGCTGGACTCAGGCTTCCTTCCTTGATGTCCAGCTGTTTTGAGCCATTACCAGATTCCTTACCTTTGAATTTCCCAGGCGTCAGACTGGATCTGGAAGATTTTTCAAGCAGTAACCCTGAACGCCAGTAGGTGGTGTCGATAGTCTCTGCATCCTTCGTTGGCATCGTCTGCGCCAGAATGGCATTGTGGTAGCTATATAGGCACCATTCATGCATGCCGACATCTGTTGCATTTTCACACCTTGCTACGCCAGAAGCTCAGAGCCTTGAAGTGCACAGACATTGGTGTGTCCAAACTATGGCCCTGAAAGGGATCAGCCCTGCCCCTAGAAATCTGTCTGCAGAACGGGGAGAATGGATGGGTTGGTAATGAATCTGCAGCTGGATAGAGGCTCTACCAGTTAAGGCGTTACCAAAGGAAAGTAACTTCATCTGAAAGACTTCTGGCCACAGATTCCTTACCTTTGAATAGACACCCAAAGAATACCATTCCCAGAGGAGGGTCTGTGGGCAAATTTAAACTAGGAAGTACTGCAGGAGACCGAACAGGCGAAGTGCCCATCCCTGTGGACCCGACTGTCCAGGCAATAATGTTCAGTAAACGTGTGCTGCTTCACCAATATCCAGGATCTGAACTGTGTGCTAACTTAGTGGTCGCAGCTTTAGCTCTGGTGGAATGAGCTCTGAAGCCTGCAGGAGGCTGATTCTTTGCCATTGTGTAACAGATCTTGATGCAGAGACGGACATCGAGAGATGGTGCGCTTCTGCACCGCCTGACCTTTCTTTGCGCCAAAATACCCCACACGCAGGTTAGGTCGTCCACCCAGAACTTGTGTGTGTTCAAGGTAGAACGACAATGCTGTTTTTGGGTCCAGACAATGGAGTCACTTCTCTTTGGAAGGATGTGGAGGAGCATAGAAGGTGGGCAAGGTAACAGATTGGCCCACATGAAATGCTGCAAACACTTTTATCAAGAAAAAGGCCCTAGTCCGAGAAAAAGGAAGGCTTGGATGACAAAGCCTGCAGCTCGCTCACTCTCTGGGCAGATGCAATTACCATGAGGAAGGCTGTTTTAATCGTGAGCAGCCAGAGGGGAAAATTGTGAAAAGGCTCGAAAGGAGCACACAACAATGTGAGGACCAATTTAAGGCCCCACTGAGGCACAATAAAAGGAAGGGGGGATACAGGCACAAGGCCCTTCAAAAAATACATTTACAATAGTGGACTTAAATAAAGATAACTGGCCGGGCAGCTGCAGGAAGGCAGAGCAGAAAGATATCTCTTCTGAGTGCCCAGTGCAGAGCAAGGGTAAGAATAAAGCAAAATATCAAAAAGGAGGCAGAAAGTGGGTCAATGGATTTTTCGGTACAATACAAATGCCTTCCAGTGGCGGGTGTACACCGTCCTGGTGGAGAGCCGCCAGAATAACATTGTAGACTTCAGGAGGAAAATTATCAACTGCCACGGCTCCATCTCCACGCAAGATGGCAAAGCCTTGACAGGTTTGGGTGGAGAACCCTCCCTTGCTGCTGCGACAGAAGATTTCCCCCCCCCCCCCGAAGGGGCAGCCTGATCAGAAGACCGGTGGCCATGCTCAACAGCTGGGGATACAACACTCTCAGAGTCCAGCCCGCAGCCACAAGGATGACTTAGGCAGATTTGTTCTGTGAGAAAGTGCCCTCTTTCTGCATGGTATGCCCCCACTTTTCATTGAATTGCTGATGTTCCTTTGACTGAGTGTGCCCCGGGCTCCTGCCAATCAGGTGCCCAGGGCCTATGTTCTTTCCCTAAACCTGCATTAAAAGGAAAACCCAATTGGTATCTCTGGCCACAAGTCAGCCCCTGGTAAATTGTACCACCAAGCTTGAGGAAGAAGGAAAATGCTACTTACCCAGTATGCATCTGTTCTTGGCATGTAGAGCTGTAGAATCCCATGCTTCTGCATAGATCGCCATCTAGTGTTGGGTCCGGATGTTTGAACTTTGTTTATCCTCGAAGAAGTCTTCCTAGTCACGAGGTAGGTGACTTATCCTTTAGGTGATGGTGCACATGAGCATCAACTCCTCTTCAGATTGTTTTCCACAGAGGGTGAGAGAATGGAGTAGTAGCAAAGAATAGAGATGTCCATGCATGTGTATGTGTATAATTACAAGAGAACTACAGCAGTTACAGGTACTTGGGGAGGTGGGTGGGCGCATGAGATTGTACAGCTCTACATGCCAAGAACAGATGCATACTGGGAAAGCAGCATTTTCCGTTAGTGGCATCTGAAGTGTAGATCACATGCTTATGTAAAGACTATACAGCAGTCTCCCCTAAGCGGTGGCTATCCTGTAACTGTTGGAGTTGCATGAAATAGCGTTTAAAGTACTGCTTGGCCCACATTAGCTTGTTGTCTGGCAAACACATCTACACAATAGTGCTTGGTGAAAGTGTGTGGTGTAGACCATGTTGCAGATTTGATTATGTCAGTAATAGGGAATGTTCCCCAAGAAGGCCATAGTAGCCCCTTGCTTACGAGTGGAATGTGCTCAAGTGGGTACCGTCAAGAGTTCTTTTGCATAGAAAGGAATATGCTACTTACCAGTATGTATCTGTTCTTGGCATGTAGAGCTGCAGATCTACACACTTGTGCATAGATCGCCATCTGGTGTTGGGCCCGCATGTTTGCAGTTTGTTTTTCCTCTTGGAAAGCCTTTGGAAGTCATGAGGTCGGTGACTCCTCCCTTGGTTTGTATTGCGCATGGGCTTCGGCTCCATCCTCAGATTGTTTTTCGCCAACAGGGAAAGATGGAGCGTAGTAATAATAGTGAAGAAACCCATGTGTGTTGTATCTAAATAAGATAGACTGGAACAGATACAGGTAGCCGGGGAGGCGGGTGGGCGTGTGTACATCTGCAGCTCTACATGCCAAGAACAGATGCATACATACTGGTAAGTAGCATATTCCGTTCGAGTCATATGAGCTGCAGATTACACACTTTTGCATAGACTACATAGCAGTTCCCAACCCTAGCGGCGACCACCGGCATCTGTTGCAGTGGTTTGAAAAAGTGTTTTTAGTACAGCCTGGCCCACACTAGCTTGTTGCTTGCTTTGCACATCTACACAGTAATGTTTAGGGAAAGTGTGCGGTGTTGACCATGTAGCTGCTTTGCAGATATCTAATGGGATATTCCCTAGAAAAGCCATAGAAGCCCCTATCTTTCTTGTAGAGTGGGCTTTAGGGGGAACAGATAGCGTGCGTTTTGCCTTGTGGTAGCAAATCTGTATGTATTTTACAATCCACCCAGCTATCCCTGAGTTAGAGATGGGGTTGTCTTTATGTGGTGGAGAGAAAGAGACAAACAGTTGTTTTGTCTTTCTGAAAGGTTGTGTTCTCTGGATATAGTAAAGCAAGGCCCTTTTAACATCCAGTGTGTGTAGAGCCCTTTCTGCAACAGTTTGAGGTTGCGAGAAAAAACCCGGTAATTCTACCGATTGGTTTAGATGAAAGGGAGAAATGACTTTGGGTAGGAATTTTGGGTTAGTACGGCGGTCAACCTTGTTCGGGTGCATTTGGAGAAAAGGTTCTTGTATAGTAAGTGCTTGTATCTCACTGACCCTCCTAAGGGAAGTGATGGCTGCAAGGAAAGCTGTTTTCCATGTGAGAGATTGCAGTTCACATTTATGCAAAGGTTCGAATGGAGGCCCCATCAGCCTTGTGAGAACTATATTTAAGTTCCACACAGGTGAGGGTGGTACACTGGGGGGAATTATTCGTTTGAGGCCTTCCATGAAGGCTTTAATGGCAGGCACTCTGGAAAGTGATAGGTGCTGTCTGTTTTGTAGGTAGGCGGCAATTGCTGCGAGGTGTAGCCGAATGGATGTATATGCTAGGTTACATCTTTGTAGGTGTAGTAAGTAGCATATGATGTGCTGTATAGATGCGTCTAGAGGGTTGATTGTGTTGTTATGGCAATAAACAACAAATCTTTTCCACTTTGCAGCGTAGCAGGCTCTAGTGGTAGGGCGTCTAGCTTCTCTAATGACGTTCATACAGTCGGGGGAAGGTTAAGGTATCCGAATTCTAGGATCTCAGGAGCCAGATCGCAAGGTTGAGCTGAGCTGGGTCCGGGTGTCTGATCTCTCCATGGTTCTGGGTTAGGAGGCATGGTGAGCGGTGTAACTTTTGGTGAGGCACTACCGAGAGTTCCAGAAGCATGGTGTACCACGGTTGTCTGGCCCATGTTGGAGCTACTAGAATTAGCGTGAGGGAGTGCTGTTGTAGCTTTCGTACCACTAATGGAATTAGTGGGAGAGGTGGAAAGGCGTACGCAAATTTGCCCGACCAGTTCATCCATATCGCATTGCCTTTGGACAATGGGTGTGGGTATCTGGCAGCGTAGCTTGGGCATTTTTTGTTTTCGTGGGTGGTGAAGAGGTCTATGTGTGGATGCCCCCAAATCTGAAAGAACGGGTGAAGAACCTGTGGGTGAAGTTCCCACTCGTGGATCTGCTGCGTTTGTCTGCTGTACAACAAACAAATGATGGACGGAATGCTGACAATGCAGACATTCTCCCCCAGTCAAGAGATCTGGGTTAAATCCATCGTTCTTTTTCCCACTACACCACCCCAGTTTAGACATGGCCATATGCAAATCAGTCTTGACCCTGTGCCTCATGGGAACAGTCCAGCCCGAACTGCCAAGCCATGTCTTCCCTGGACCGGAATCAAGCATCCTTGGACCGGTTTCTGGCTATCTGTCAGTGCAAACCTCGGATAACTCCAGAGAACTTGCCAAATTAAAAGAGCACGATTTGGGACTCCAGGAAAAGATTGCATCGATTGAAAATTCTCAGAGAAGAAACAATCTACGCATACTCAAAGTTCCGGAAGGAACAGAGGGGAAAGATATCAAGGAGTTTGTGGTTAAGCTGATTAAACAATCATCCTTAGCTGACTGCTCGGAGCAAGATCTCCTAAGTGATATCCAAAGAGTGCACAGGGATCCATTCAGACTCAACCCTAATAAAACCAGGCCTAGGAAAATTTTGGTACACTTTTTGACTTATAGTCTTAAAGATGAAATATTAAATAGGGCCCTAAAAAAGAGTGCATTGAGTGTAGATGGGATGACGTTTCAGATAAGGTTAGATGTCTCATCTCTAACAGCCTCTAGACAATGGGAGCTGGGTCAGCTATTGGACCCCTTTAGACAGAAAGGAGCAACAGCCCAGCTAAAATTTCCCGCAACTTTGAAAGTAATGTATAACAACAAAATGCGGAGTTTCAAAAGGGTGGAAGAAGCAGAATCCTTTCTAAAATCTCTATCCGTGGTGGGGGATGAGCCAGCAGTCCGGTAGCATCTTAGGCCCCTCTGGCCTATTTTCCTTATTTCTTTCTTCCTTTCCTCCTTTTTACTTTCTTTTTTTTGCTCTCCTTTTTGTAATGGTATTAGCTAACTAACAATAGTCAAAATTTTAGCTACCGTCCCGTAAACCTGGGAGGGATGCCTCAAAGCCAGAGTAGGGCTAAAGAGGAAGATGGGTGGGGGTTCTCCAGGGGAGCACTGGGTGGGTAAGGCAGGGGAGGAGGGTGGTCACAGGGTGGGGAGCATAAAGGAAAAAAACAAAAAAATTAAGTCCAAAGCGTCAATATATTTCAATCCAATAATATCCAGTTTTAATTTTAGAAAATGGCACATAACATGACCAATCAGGCTTTACTTCTTAAGGTGTTGTCTTGGAACCTTAATGGTTTAAGGGTAAAATCTAGAATGGAGAGAATTCTCCAGTACTTGAAAGACGCACCTGAACAAATTCTCATCCTGCAGGAGACACATCTTACAGAAAAGGAGATGAGGGACCTATGTAAGACCAGAAAATGGATTCAGGAAGTAATTTGTACTAAACAACAACTAACTACTAAGGGTGTTGCCGTTCTTATCAAAAACAATGCTGCCTTAGTGGTGGAAGGGTTCAAAGTTGACAAGATGGGCAGATGGGTCATAGCTAAGATACGACTTCATTCACACAAATTTACAGTGGCAGGATATTATGGTCCTAATTTGGACGATCCAGCTCCGCTGAGTGAGTTGTTGGCGGAGTTCTTACTTTTCAAGGATCCACTAATTTTAGCCGGAGATTTTAACCTGGTACTAGACCCAATAATGGACAGATCCTGTAAGAGCAGATCTGTACAAAATCACAAAATGAGCTCTCTTATTATTAGTGCAATGAAGCAGATGGGCTGGGTGGATATCTGGAGGAGTAGAATGGGAAGCAAAAGGGGATATAAAAAGCACGGACATAGGTCCAGATTAGACTTCTTTTTGTTAAGTACGGAGCTGCAAAGTTGGGTCATTGACTCAAGTCATTTAGGAAGTCATCTCTCCGACCATTCGGCAGTATCACTTGTCTTAAATCTCCCTATAAGGCTGACCACCAAAAAATGGTCCCTGGACAGAACTATTCTCTTGGAGGAAGAAGTGGTTCAGAGATTGGTTCTTGAAACAGAGAACTTTTTTTTGAACAACCAAGAGACCGCTCCAATAGAAATAGTGTGGGATGCATATAAGGCCTTTTTGAGAGGCCAGATTACATCTATACAAATTGCCAGGCAAAGAAAACTTAAGGCTGAGATAGCTGAAATAGAGGCAAAAATTCGTAGTATAGAGCGTGACCTTATGACCCAGGCGGATCCAGTTCAAGGGGTTTCTGCTGGGATATTAGCTGCTTGTAAATTAGAGCTGATGGGGATTCTGGATTCCAGGGTGAGGAAAAGGTGGGAGGCCAGTAAAATGGCTCATTTCGATTATGGGGAATCTTTTGGTAAGCTCTTGGCCTTGAAAACTAAACAGGACCTGAATAAGAACTGTATAAAG
Source organism: Triturus cristatus (assembly GCF_964204655.1). Classification (NCBI taxonomy): domain Eukaryota; kingdom Metazoa; phylum Chordata; class Amphibia; order Caudata; family Salamandridae; genus Triturus; species Triturus cristatus. Next base: position 1,243,804,772 of record NC_140593.1, read on the forward strand.
GAAATAGTATGTGAATCCTCTGGCAAGTTACTGGATAATTCTGAGGACATTGCGGTGGCCTTCTTTAAGCACTTTGAACAGGTCTATGGTGAAGATCTTGTTCCTCAAGAGGACTCTATCCATTCTTGGCTTAAACAGTGGCCTCTAAAAAAAATTAAAAAGGCTGAGTCCACTTATCTCAATAAAACAATCAGTCCCAATGAGATAATCAAAGCAATTGAGTCTGGTAAAAAGGCGAAGGCACCAGGACCAGACGGCCTGCCAGCGGAATTATATAGAGCCCTAGCGGGAACCCTTGTCCCCGTGTTGCACAGATTGTTCCTTCATATATTTGAGAATGAAGGGAAGGTTCCCCTGTCATGGAATGAAGCAACGGTGGCTCTGATTTTAAAACCACCAAAGCCTCCGAATCAATGTGATTCATATAGGCCTATTTCTTTACTTAATCTTGATTACAAGATCTTTGCTAAGATTTTGGCTGATAGACTGAATAGGGTCATAGGAGATCTATTACATAGTGATCAAAAAGGCTTTGTTAAAGGTAGGAGCATTCAGGATCTGACTTATAATTTGGTGGGGGCCATCGATTTAGCGACATTGCACAAATTGCCTTTGGCCATTGTTACTCTAGACGCCACAAAGGCATTTGATCGGGTTAATTGGGGGTATCTAGCCAAGGTTCTAGACAGCTGTAATCTGGGCAAAAAATTCTGTAGCACAATTATGTCAATTTATCAAAATCCCGTTGCCAGAATCTTGGTTAATGGTAACTTGTCCCCGGCTGTAACCATTAGAAGAGGGACAAGGCAGGGATGTCCTCTGTCACCGCTGCTATTCAACCTTTACATAGAACCATTTGCGGGAAGAGTGAAAAGTGTTGTCTATGTTGTAAATAGGCTGCTATGGCAGCGAGGTGTAATCTAATAGATGTATAGGCTAAGTTACACCTTTAGAGATGCAGTAGGTAACCTATATGATGTGTTGAATTGACACATCTAAAGGATTGATGGTGTTGTGGCAATATATCACAAATCTTTTCGACTTGTCTGCATAGCATGCTCTAGTGGTAGGGAGTCTAGCTTCACTGATCACATTCATACAGTGAGGGAGAAGGTTAAGGTAACCGAAGACCTCAGGAGCCAGATCGCTAGGTTGAGCTGTGCTGGGTCCGGGTGTCTGATCTCTCCATGGTTCTGGTTTAAGAGGCATGGGGAGAGGCGTAGTTTTTGGTGCGGGACTAGACCGTTCCAGTAATGTGGTGTACCACGGTTGTCTGGACCATGTTGGAGCAACTAGGATGAGGATCAGTTTGCGCACTACCAGTGGGATGAGTGGGAGAGGCGGAAAAGCGTACGCAAATCTGCCTGACCAATTCATCCATATCGCATTGCCTTTGGGCAATGGGTGTGGATATCTGGCGGCGAAGTTTGGGCATTTGGCGTTTGTGTGTGGCGAAGAGGTCTATATCTGGCTGCCCCCACAACTGGAACAAGCATTGGCATAGCCAATAGGTCTCGCTTTTGGGACCTTATAAGTATTTAGTTATGTAACTGTTGCATGGCTAAACACTTATAAGGTCCCAAAGGCGAGACCTATTGGCTATGCCAATGCCTGTTTTTCAAAACCATCCATTTAACAAACATTGGGCGAATGGCAATATTCCCAAGCACACGACACCTGTTATAAAAATACAACATAACTAAAAAATGGTGGAGATATTTCCAAAGACGCATTCATTAATGCTGACGATATTTCCAAAGACTTATTCAGTAATGCTGACGATATTTCCCCCAAACGGGACATAAAAACAGCCGTACTAAGGCTTCCAAAGCAAAGTAGAATGGTTTGAAAGGAAATTAGATAGAAAAGCACATTTCTGCAAGGCTAAGTCTTGTGAAGTATGCACGTGCAGGGAAGCTGGCTTTTAAAGCAAACCGGAATTAAAAGCAATAGACACATTCACTAATGCTGACGATTTTAAAGTATGTGCGCAACGCATTCACTAATGCGGACGATTTTAAAGTATGCGCGGATAAGTGCGTGCGCGGGGAAGTGGGAGTGTGTTCTTTCAAAAGCACATACGCGTGCTTGTGGCGCATGGCTGCCAAAGCACACTCGTGCATGTGACGCGTGGCTGTGCGCACTCCCACAAGCCGTATGCCACCACAAGCACACGTATGTGCTTTGGAAAAAGAACTGCACAGCGGCTAAAGGTCTCCTATGCAGTGCATGCGCACTGCGTAGGCGAGACCTAAAAAGGGTTGAAGAACTTGTGGATGAAGTTCACACTTGTGAATCTGTTACGTTTGACGACTTAACAGATCGATGATGCTGTTCTGGCTTCCTGTAACATGCTGGGCTAGGAGAAAAATGTTTGGAGGAATAGCCCATCTCCAAATACTTTGCGCTAGTTGGGAGAGCTGTAGGGAATGTGTCCCGCCATATTTCTGTATGTAGTACATGCCTGTCATGTTGGTGTGGACTAGGACAGCTTTGCCTGATATTTGCTTTTGGGCCAGAAAACTCACTAGTAACTCCAGGTGATTGATGTGGAGTAACTTTTGTTGTGGAGTCCACATGCCCTGCATGGTGTGCTGTAATAGATTAGCTCCCCAGCCGGAGAGCGATGCGTTCGCTGTTAACACAATCTGTGGAACTGGCTCGAGGAACAGTCGCCCTATGGAAAGGTTTTTGGTGTTCCACCACTGCAGAGAGCAATAAGAGCGGCTGTCCACAAACACCAGATCTGTTAGCAGACCTTGAGCTTGGTTCCAATGACGTGCTAAGCACTCCTGCAGAGGACGCAAGAGGCCATCATCCCTATCAGCTGCATGAACACTCAAGCTGAAAGTGTGTGTTACGGCTGACATTTTGTTAGGATTTTCTGCATGCTTGCTATCCTGGCCGGACTGGGGTAAGCAAGTGCTTTTGAGGTGTCTATTGTGGCACCGAGGTAATGTATGCGAGACGGTTGTAGATGAGACTTTGCGTGGTTTACTGTGAACCCTAAGTCGTGGAGTAGCTGGATTGTTGCGTGAGTGTGCCGTACACACTGATTGTATGAGTTGGCTTTAATGAGCCAATCGTCCAAATATGGGAAGACTGGAATGTGTTGTCTTCAGGTGAGCTGCAACTACCGCCAGACACTTGGTGAATACTCTGGGTGCTGTGGTGACTCCGAAAGGGAGTACCTTGAATTGGTAGTGCACTACCACTTCCACTACAAACCAGATATATTTACTGTGAGAGGTGTGAATGGGAATATGAAAGTAGGCGTCCTTCAGATCTAGAGTGGCAAGGAAGACACCTTGGGACAGGAGAGGAAGGACTTGTTGAAGCGTGACCATGTGAAAGTGGTCTGAGTGAATGTAGAGATTTAGGGGTCTGAGGTCTAGGATAGGTCTCAGAGATCTGTCCTTCTTTGGATGAGACAAGCAAGAACTGTAGTAATCTTCCCCCGACAGTTGTAGGATGTTTCGGGAGAGTGGAGGGAAGTCATTGGGTAAGGGTGGAGGCAAAGCGGGTGTTAGTTCTGCCTCTATCTTTGTCATTATTGCCTCTGTAGACTCCTCTTTGAAAACCCTGGGTGAATGTGGTTTGGGTGGGAGCCTTGTAAGACGTGGAGGGGTTGTCTGAGGAACAGCCTCTGGAGTTGTAAGAGGAGCGACGAAAGGAGCGTCTGGGAGCTTGCGATTGCAAGGCTCCCATTGATTTAGCCGTGTCAGTGTCTTTTTTCATCCTCGAGAGATGAATCCATGGTAGGTCCGAACAAGTGTTCCTGGTCAAATGGCTGATTGAGAATGGAAGTTTGTATTTCAGATTCAAAACCGGAAATGCGTAGCCAAGCAGGTCTATGCAGGAGGACACTTGTGTTTACTGCTCTGGAGGCAGTGTCTGCCACGTCTAGAGCGCAGCAAATGGAGGTGTTAGTGATGAGCTTACCCTCTTGTATGAGGTTGTTAGCTTTGTTTTTATATTTGTGAGGCAGGTGTAGCAGTAGGGTCTCTAACTGGTCTTAGTGCACCCTATCATACCTAGATAACAAGGTTTGAGTGTTGGCGATACGCCATATCTTAGCTGCTTGAGATGCTGTGTGTTTACCGGAAGCATCCAAGAGTTTGGACTCCTTGTCGGGAGGTGGAGCATCTCCAGACATCTGAGAGTTAGCCCTCTTCCTGACGTTGGGGACTACTTACGAATCCAACGGAACGTGGCCTTTAATGTATGCTGGGGCGGCTTTATATTTCTTTTCTATCTTTGGGTTGATAACCCTAGCCCGAACGGGGTCTTTAAACACGTCAGGTGCATGTTTAATTACCCCTTTCAGCATGGGTAGAATGGAGGTGCTCTTTTGTGAGATGTCAAAAGTACCCATTAAAAAATCCTCATCCACGGGGTCTGCATGTTAAGTCAACCCAGTGGTACTGTGCAGCTCTGTGAACGAGCTGGTTGAAGCCCATGGTATCCTCTGGAGGGGAAGGTCTAGAGGAATAGATGTCAACCTGAGTCACGTTAGGAACATCTGGTGTATTGTAATCGTCCCAGGGGTCTGGGGTATGAGGTGGACTAGGATCCCCTACTGGCTCATCATCTACACCCTCCCCGGTGTCATCAGAAGTGTCATCATCGTCCACTGGTGGAGAAGGGATCCTGAGAGGAGATGTCGCAATATCCCTCTTTTTAGAACTCAGAATCAGTTGACCAGTCTTTGGATCTTTAACCCCTTCGATGCTGCGCAGATTCCGCCGCTGTGCTGGCGGAATCTTGCGCGGGCGGGGTCATGACGGAATGGTTCCGTCATGAGCACAGCTCAACCGTGGGTCATGACGGAACCATTCCGTCATGAGCACCGAAGGGGTTAAGAAGAGTCTTTTGGGTGGGATCTGGCTTAAAAACTTCTGTTGGAGGCATGTCCTTCGGTGCCGATTTTTTCAATTCCGAATGCTTGCGCGGCACAGACTGTAAAGCGGTTTTGAGCTCTTTGGGCTTGGAACTGTGAGGTTTTGAGGTGTCTGTAGGGGTCTGCGGAACCTGTTTTTTTTCGGCTCCGAAGGCTTTTTCTGTTCCGAAGTTTGAGTGCCTGTAGTCTTCGGTAGCGTTTTTTGGTTGGTTCCGATGCTTTTTTCGGAGTCAAGGTATTGGTGCTGGTAGGTTTGGGTGCAGAGTGCGTCGATGCAGATACAGTAGTGGGCACCGCGGAGGAGTGTGGTGTCTTCTTTTTCGGTGCCGACGGCAGGCTGAGTCGAGCCAGAGTGGCTGTGAGAAAGTGGCTCTGTATATACTGTTCCCTAATAGGTACAGGGTGTACAGAGTCCACAGTCCCCCAGAGGCTGATAGAGGTCAAAGTTAGGTATGACCTTACTCTCAAAAGTGGTAGCTTGGTCGAGCAGTAAGGCAGTATCAGAGGACAGTGTAAAGCATTTGTTGTACACACTCAGTCAGCAAATGGTTTCACACACTCAATAACTGAACTCTAGGCCAATGGTTTATATATATAAAATATATGCTTGTTTTATTTTTAGAACCACAAAGGGGGTAAAAATATACTTTCTCAGAATGAGAGGTTGAATATAAATACTTTTGTCTTAAGCAATTAATTTGTGTAAACAGTCACAGTTGGTTGCAATAAACAATCCTATTTCCTAAACATAACAATGCATTGAGCTCAATGGTAAATTCAGGTTATTTGTAATAAATGACTTTTCAGATTACTTTTGGAATTCCAGGTCTGGCTCCTAGAACCAGCCTTGGGTCAGTATTCAGAATCAAGTGATGAAAGTCGACTTAATAACTGTAATGATTTTTAAATAATATTTAGCTATTTCAAAAGTTAGCACTTAGAAAATATTTCAAAGAAAACATTCAATGGATCTCTATGGCAAGAAATTCACATTGCAGGTAGAGTACTTTATCGTTACTTTAGTAATCCAGGACTGGGTACCTAGACCCAGGACTGGGGTCCTTATCAAAAACAGGTAAGTAATTTTGTTTGCAGAAATGGTACGATTTTAAAAGAATATTTCAAATTTGCAAAAATAGACACTTAGAAGAAATTTCACAGAAAAGCAGACAATGGTTTCCTATGGGAGAAAAATGAGTTAGAGGTAAGTATAGTTGTGAACACTTTTCAGAGTCAGGGCTGGGCACCAAGATCCAGCACTGGGAGCTCACCTAGGAGCAGGTGAGTAAATTCGTTTTTGTCACTTGGCTGATTTTTGGTGAATTTTTGCAGTTTTGAAAAGTTCACACTTAGAAGATTTTTGAAGAAAAAGCCAGTCAATGTTACCCTATGAGGAAAATGAAGTTAGCGGTTTAAGGGTAAGTACTCGACTGGCAGAGTTGAAATTCCTGGCATGGACTCAGGGGTCCCCCAGTGTCAGGTAGGTACAGTTGGTTCACCCTCAGCGGTTTCAGGACGGCCGGGTGCAGAGAGAGTTAGGCCCAATGTTATCCTATGAGGGATAGGGGGGCCTTGGTTGGTGGCTGCTGTCTGGCAAGCCACGCGGCTGTGGGAGCTGGGCTCCTGGTCACTTACTCAGGGCAAGTGGGGAAGTAGGTTAGTGTAGAGAGGGCACTGCCAGGGCCACTCGTGCGGCTGGGTGCAGGGTGCTTTTGAGCCTTCGGGCGCTCAATGGAAATCAATGGGAATGTTCCGGTTTGGAAAAAGGCTGCAGGCTCGGGGACGAGGATGTTTCAGGTGCCACCACCACTTCGAGAGGTAAGTTGGGTAGTTGTAGGTTAGGTGGGTACCCCGGGATTGGGCACAGGGGGCCGCAGGGCGCCGGGGTGCCTTTTGACGTCGGGAATCTTACCCTCTGGTTGATCGCGGTTGGGGTGGCACTTGGTTCTGAGGCTGCAGGCTTCCTCTGGGATGTCGAGGGGGGTCCTTGGGTGCCGGACTCGGGGTCACAGTCGCCGTGGGGTCGTCCTCAGGGTCTTTGTCCACTCCAGCACTGGCCAGGCTTGGCTGGTGCAGAGTGTGATGGGTCCGCGGTTCCGGGCTGCTGCCAGGGGTTAAAAATAGGTTTCTTGAGTAGAGCCTCTACTCATGGGAGTCCCAGGGGCTTAGAGCCAAAAGGTAGCCAGGTCCTCCGGGGTTGGTGAGGTTGCTGGCCACGAGAGATGCCGCGCTGGTGCAGGTTCGAGAGTCGACAGGCCGGTAGGGCTGGGGCCTAAGCAGTTGGTGTCTTCTTCTCTTTTTAGCAGCTGCAGGGCAGGTCTTTGTTCTTCTTGCTCTTCTTGTAATTTTCTATCTGGAATCTAAGGAAGGAAGGTTCAGGGTGCCCCTAAATACTAGATTTAGGGGCGTTACAGGTAGGTGAAGGCCAGGGACCAATGGATCCTTGTCCTGGGGTGGGTACACCCCCTATCCTGCCTCTCTCCTGTGGGAGGGGGGCATTAGCCTAATCCTGATAGGGTAGGGCCTCCCATCTTCAAGATGGCGAGAGCCCGGAGATGTACTTCACCTCGCCTCCCCCACCTGAGGGGTGGGGTGGGCAGGCTGGCACATCCCCTGTCCTTGTATGGGGTTTCCGGCCAAGCTTCCCGCCAGAGTGGGGGGTTGCAGTGGCCTGGGGAAACTCCAAATGGCGGCCTGCCTTTGAAGCTTCCCTTTGCTCATCCTGGGGGAGGAGATTTCTCACCTCACCCAGGATGTGCATTGTTGCAGGCCCGGGAGAGCAGGGGCTCTCCCACCCAGGGGTCCAGCAACGTGTCTGCTGTGTGGCAGCCTGGGCAGCCTCAGAGCAGACGTGGATTGTAAGTTAGCTATAAGGGGGCATCTCTAAGATGCCCTCTGGGGTGCTTAGTACATTAAATCCTACACTGGCATCAGTGTGGGTTCAATGTGCTGAGAAGTTTGATACCAAACTTCCCAGGCTTCAGTGTTGCCAATATGGTGCTGTGGAGCTCGTGTTTGACAAGCTCTCAGCACCATGTACTCTTAAATGACAGCACTGCACTTACAGGTCCACGGACTCGATAATTCTCGTTTCGGTGCCTACTCTAAGCACGAGTTCACACTATGCAGCTCTGGGCAACAAGCTTGCTTAATCTCCACAACGGCCCACCGCGGCGGGATGCCTGGCTTTCACCTTGGGGATGCCCAGTATGGGTTATCTCACAGGGAAAAAACCAGGACGGGTTCCCAATGCAAGCGCCGAGATGCCCAAGGGTAATTTGAGTGCTATATAAGACCGCACATACATATATAAGACCGCACATACATACAGTGCCCAGGAATGGACCCGGGTACTGTAGGGGCACAGGGCTCCTGCTCCTGTGGCCACACCATAGGCGTAATGCACCCAGCTAGAGGGGTGGCTGACATATGCCTTGGCAGTGTAGGTGATGGGCATGGTACACAGTGATGTGTGCCATGTCGACTCTTTGTTTTGTCCTGCACCCAGACACTCAGCCTGCAAGGGCAGTGTGTGTGTAAGGGTACAGGGCCTCTGAGGGTGGCACAATGAGTGCTGCAGCCCTTAGAGGCCTTCCCTGGCCACAAGGCCCTGGGTACCTAGGGTACCATTTACTAGGGGCTGACATGTGGCTAGGGTTTGCCAATTTGGAGTTTGTGTGGTTTAAGGAAGGAACATAGGCCCTGGGCACCTGATTGGCAGGAACCCAGGGTACACTCAATCGAAGTACATTCAGCAATTTAGCAAAAAGTGGGGGCATACCATGCAAGAAAGATGGCACTTTCTCACACAACCCCCCCCCCCCCCCCCCCAAACGAAAGGTGATGAGACTAACCTTGTCCTATGGAGTCTTCATTGTGTGGAAATATGGATTTTTATGATCAGTTATGTCCCCTATCTTGGACCCCAACGGTTTCATGTATAAATCACAAGTACATGTATGTTCCCTCCAGTTCCAGTTATGAAGACGCAAACACATGTGCGTCCACCGTCAACATGTCCTCTTTCAGATCCGCCATGAATGGGCCGGATATTCTATTCCTAAGTATGAAAGGCCACCGGCTTTATATGGTTCATTTATCCCATTTTACAGTCCAGGCGAGTAGGCCCTGATTCTGCCATTAAGCCTTTTCCTGCCTTCTGCCTCTGAAAGCTCCAGTCTGAGCTCGCATCTGTATCCATGAACTTTGTCCTACTCCCTGCGCGGCTAACGGTGCCTGACTCAGCCTGTCGGCCTATCTGCCTGCCAAAAACTGTATTTCACCTTCAAGATTATCTGCTCTGCTCCGCTCCTCATCCAATGCATTCCTGTCTAGCAGTTTAAGTAAACATTCCTCTAGCTACCGTGTAAAAGGGCCCGGCTTCTCTATCTTTATGCAAGTAATTCATAGCCCTGTTACTATGGAAGATTTCTGCCCTCGCGTCTAGTGTAGACACTTAGACGCTTGTACACGCACTAACAGTCAGTATAGTCAGTATAGAATAAGATTCTATCCTAAGAGACCTCTCTCTTTGGATAACACAGTTCTTTAAACATAGGATGTTAGATATGATTTGGGATTAGGTTGACATAACCCCAGACTTTTGTCTCCACATGTAGAGCTAAATGTCAAGTCCCTCTCTCCCCCTAGTTGCGCGTCAAATCACACGTCATGCTGCCGCGCGCGCATCTCTGCCAAGTATTTCTGCTGACATTGCGAAATTCTTTCATGGAACCACCCATTTATGACATCATACCTAATGACGTTCTTTAGTTACGCCTAGTTACACCCATTTTAGTTACGCATGTATGTTTTATCTCTGTTATCGACTGTTACGCCTCCTGCATCTGTTTCACTGTAATGCCTCTTCTATAAAAATGATTACCTGTCAATAATGTATTGTTCCTTCCTTCCTGAACTTTCGTGGTGATGGAATAGAAGGCCCATAATTCGAATTATGTTCCTTTGTATAGGAATAAAGTCCATTCCGAACCTCTAATACCACGGATTCTGCCTCTTATTTTACTGAGCTATTATTATAGATTTTCCGCATCAAATTAAGTACCGGTAATTAAATTATTTACCACATATATGGCGCCCGAATAGGGACACTTTCTCATCTCACGCGCCGGAGGTGCGTTGCAGGCCCGGTCTCCTGCCACAGCTGGACGGACAACAACGCGTACCCACAGGATTTCCTGTATCTCCCTCCTGCCGAGCGGGGGTAACTGAGGCTGCGATCAACACCCAGACGAGGCGGTGAGAAGTGCGAAGTATCCCGACCAGAGCCTAGCTGAGAGAGCAAGATCCGAGGTATACAGAGGCCCACCAAGTTCCGAAGTATCGAGTCGAGTCCAGTCTGGTCCAAGTCCAGTTCAGTTCAGTTCCGAGGCCTTCCGTTCCGAGCTACCCGGTGAGTACCATTGTCGGGGAGGCGTTCTGACGTGCACATAGGTTGTGCCGGTCAAGACAGGTTTGGGTACACAAATCCGGTCTGCACTGTTTCAGCAGTGTATCTGTACTGTTTAGCCGTATATCAAGTATGTCTAGTATATAATTCAGAATTACCTAGTTAGTGCCGAGTATTATGCTTAGTGACTAGTTCCCTAAATGGCCATCATTGTTGTTCATTAAATGTTAAATGTTAAATGTTTTAAATACGTTCTGCATATTGTGGTGTGAATGACTGTTCATTATTGTGTTTCGTTGTATTAAACGTGTTCAAAATTAGGTATCAGATCAGTTCTCAATATGCCGCTCTTTTCGAAATTAAGACAGATCAAAACTAGAAAAGGGGTACTCGAAGAAGCTGTTCCCATTCCTCCTAGGGACACTCCAGGGTACTTCATGTATCATAAACATGGCCTAGACGCCATATTATTTCTTGATTTATGGGTAGACTACACCAAGGAATTACCAGAAAGTCAGAGGTGGCCCGCAGCTGGGACCTGGGATGCAGATTGCATCATGAAAGTAGAGGAAGAATTATGGAAAAAGAAAGCTAGACAATCACAGAAAGACGCCATTGAATTATGGCGTAAAGAATCGTATAGACGTACAGAAAAAGCACGCAGACAGGAAGAGAAGAGTAAGGAGAATTCAGATAAAGTCCGAGAAAATCTATTAATTGAAGAAGGTACCCGAGCAAAAGCAGAACAAGTAGACAGACAAAGAAATGCCCTTATGAATGGTATGTATCCTCTTCTGGCCGAAGGGTTACCTAAGGCTACTCCGGAGATACCAAAAGACTTGCCACCTCCATTGTTTCCGATAAAAGCACATCCCAGAGGGCATCCCAGAACTGCAGAAGATGTTTTCCTTTCCTCTTATTTAGACGACGCAGCTCCCGAGTATGCTAATACTGCACCACATAGACCGCCTGCCGAGGGGGTTCAACGCCAAGACCCTCCGTCTGTACCTCCGCAACAACAAACTCCGACACAAGTTCCGGCAAGCACATCGGTTTCTACAGCTGTACCCACACCTATGGTTGCTATATCACGTTCAACGAATCCTTTCACATCCAGCACCCCAGGCGGTGCTACAGGAGGTACGACAAACATTTTTTCCACGCCACCCAGAGTAAATAAACTTTCTTTTCAAGAATTAGCCCACCAACGTACGCCCAAACTAGTAACCCCCGACATGCTTAAGGAACTTCTAGTAGATTGTAGATATGATCCTGTGCCCGGCAAAGAGGACGAAATGCTGCTGGCATCATTACGTATCCGACGAGCTGCAATATATTTAGGGAGGCTACCAGGAATGACTACACATTTAGAAAATATATATCACTTTGTCCAGTCAGGGCGAGATTCTGAAAGTATTAATAGAGCCATGGAGTACCAGAAAGTGGAAATACAGGGAGAACTGTTACGTTTCCTCATAAATTGTGTGATCAGAAATCAAGACCGACCAGGGGTAAATCCGGAAGAAATGCGAATTCTTACCACATGGAGTCGGAATATATCAGAGGGGAGACACGATAAACTATTAAGTATAGTAGCTATGTGCCGAAAGATCCGCAAAGAAGTAGAACGAATACACGAAGAAAGATTAGCGGTAGACCAGCTTGAACAAAACGAGGAGGAGGAAGAATTAGAACTGCCCACAGGACAGTTAGAAACGATGGCCTATGTAGGTAGAGGAAGATCTTGTAATAATACTAGATGCTTTACTGATCCGATACGTCCGATACGTCCAGATAATAACAGAAATTTCCAAAACCCTATAATAAATATAAGGTCCCCCGAACATTCGTTCCAAGCCGCTGACAAATTACTCCGAGAACGAAGGGGTTATCATGTACTCGATTCTATGGACGAACAAGAATTAGCCAGGTCAGCCGTTCACTGGGTTGACAGTCCCGGAAAATATAGTGATGATACACTAGCACACACGTTTTTGAACCTCACCCCAGATGAACAGCGTTTAGCTGGTATCTACATGATTCAACAACTCCTTATATTATATAAAAGCCAACACTCCGATCCTGGTACCTTACCTGATATATTGACTGAATTACTCACGAATAAATGGAGAGGTTCAGGTACTGATTTAATTAGAGAAATACTAGAATCCAGAAAGCAGTACATTCTTTTTGTATGCCCCGAACATGTCTCACTGCCCATCAAGGAAAGAACGACGTATTATATGGATAGACAGAATCCCTTACGCGAAGTGCATCCGATAAAAGGTGATGACAATCAGTTTAAACGTGTGTTTGTATACACACCCATATCTAAAATGGAACTATTAGAAATGAAGAAAGTGGTACCCAGTCATGACAAAGACCCAGCGGGTTTCCACCGTGAAATTAAAGACATGTTGCTCATGGGAGAGTATACCTATCCCGACATTATGAAAATATTAAAGGTATTAATGCCTGCGGGCATTTACGAAAAACTCAAGGAAAAGGATTGGGAGGTGGGAGACCAAAAGATAGATTGGACAGCATTAGAAAACGAAGAAACAGCTCGAGGTCCAGGTTTAGGGCTTGGGGAAAAGACCAAAACACTACCAGGTTTACTAGTACAGGTACTGCCACGTTTATTAACTACGAAAAAGGAAGACTGGGGTGCAATATCAGCCTGTAAACAAAAGCAAGATGAAGACACTAGTGATTTCTATGCCCGATTCGAAAAATGTTTTGGTATAAATAGTGGAATAAAAGCAAGTAGCGAACCGTATCCACATCTGTTTGTGACAAAATTAGTTGAAAATTCCTTGCCCCAAGTTAAGAGTAGAGTATTGAAATTCGAGAGTACCTGGCAAGGTAACACTCCGTCACAAATGTTACAAATGTTACAGTACCATCACAATAGAATTAGAGAGGAACAAGAACATGAACAAAGACGCATGAAAGACACGAAAATGAAAATGCTGGTTTCCCAGACAGTTCCAGCTGACGGTCATAAAAGGGGTATGACACAGTCCAGTGTTTCACCAGGTCCTGTAAAAGGGACATGCAACTATTGTAAACAGCCAGGTCATTATGTACACGATTGTTCAGTTTTAAAACATAATATCGCCATAGGTAATACAAAAGAAAGACCACGGCCACTTAGACAGGATCAGAACAAACAAGGAGCCCCGCAGCATGCACAGTCCATGCCGGCTCCGCAACAGTCTATGCCAGCTCCACCACCGCAGCCTATTGCTGCCACACAAACAACCACACAACAGATGTACCAGACCGCACAGTATGACTATCCTGATTATCAACGATACTCATGAAACAGCCTAGAGAGGGAAGTTGGCTTACCCCTTATTGAGGTCCCTGTAGATCAAGAAGGACCTTATGTACACAGTGAATTATTAGGCCAAGACAGAAAATTTTTACTTGATACAGGGGCAAGCCGAACAACCATAAAACGTAGTGAAGTTCCAGGGGCACCCCTCTCAGGCTCACAGAATATTTCCCTTGGTTTTTCAGGAAAACCTATCATTAACGAAGTATCACAGCCTCTTCCCCTTACGATTGGTCCTTTGACACGAACTACAGATTTATTGCTTACTAAATCATGTCCAGAAAACCTGTTAGGTATAAAAACATTGAAAGCTCTAGGAGCTATAATATGTAGTTCTCCGGAAGGAGTAAGATTGTTTTTACGTGATTTCAAAGGGCACTACGTGTCCCGAGACATGGATCACCGACTGCAGACTTTACCCGCACATTTATGGGCACAAGGCCCTACAGATGTTGGTTGCATGAACATTACACCATATCGAGTCACACTAAAGACAGGAGTGGTACTACCACGAATGCGACAATACAAGTTACCCCCAGATGCTGTAGTGGCTTTACTGCAAATCATTGACGAGCTTATTACCCAAGGAGTGGTTGTGGAAACCGACTCCAATGTATGTAATTCCCCGATAATTCCGATTCTTAAACGAACTGATCCAAAAGCTCCGCCAGTATATCGATTGGTTATTGATCTGCGCGAATTAAATAAATGTATTGTACCACAATACCCCGTAGTTCCAGACATTTCTTCATTACTGACAGCCATTGATTCCAAAGCAACATTCTTTACTGTAATTGATCTCAAGAATGCCTTTTTCAGCGTCCCAATAGATCCGGAAAGCCAATACTTGTTCGGATTTAGTTTAAATGGACGAAGCTTTAAATTCACACGCGCACCTCAAGGATTCACAGAAAGCCCCAGCATCTATAGCCAAGCACTGAAACGAGAACTTGACAGTATCCACATGCCAGTCAACACTGCCATGCTTCAATATGTCGATGATCTGCTGATCACCGCTAGAAGCGAACCTGAATGTGAAAAAGCGTCACTGACGGTTTTACAATTTTTGGCCGAAAAGGGGCACAAGGTGTCCCCTTCTAAGCTGCAATTCTGTGTTCAGCGAGTTGTTTACCTTGGTCACTCGCTGTCCAAGGAGGGAAGGCAGCCAATACCCAAGACACAAAAGGAGGTGCGGGCTTTTATAGGCCTCACTTCATATTGTAGGCAGTGGATCCCTCAGTATGCATTTCTAGCAAAACCACTCATTCAGTTGACAACACAGGAGGCGGCCACATCGACTGTCCTCCCTTGGACTCAGGAACATACACACGCCTTTGAAAGCTTAAAGAAAGCTTTATGCCAAGCACCTGTCCTAGCAACACCATGTTACAGTAAACAGTTTACACTCTTTGTCACAGAACGCGAAGGTACTGCCTTGTCAGTACTCACACAGGAACAAGCAGGAGCACACAAACCATGTGCTTATTTTTCTAGTACATTAGATCCCGTAGCTCAGGCTCTGCCTACGTGCCTGAAATCAGTGGCAGCGACAGCTGTAGCAATCAGACAAAGCGATGCCATAGTGTTAGGACATCCATTGACAGTACAAGTACCACACGCAGTAGAGGTTCTCTTGAACCGCACGCAAACACAACACTTGACTATAGCAAGACTCACCGGTTACGAATTAACATTGTTTCAGCCACATATAGAAATCAGACGTTGTAGTACATTGAATCCTGCCACACTTTTGCCAGTAAATGTAACAGACCCACTAGCACATGATTGTATTGAAGTTATTACTATCACGACGAAACCCAGACAAGACTTGACAGACGTCCCATTGTCAGATCCAGACCTGACGTTGTATGTAGATGGTTCATGTATGAGAACAAATACAGGAGAGCTAGTGGCCGCGTATGCAGTCACAACAGACACTGAAATTATTGAAACAAATCGTATTAATACCTTGTCAGCTCAAGCAGCAGAGCTCATCGCTCTGACACAAGCCTGTATTCAAGCCACAAATAAGAAAGTCAACATATACACTGATTCACGTTATGCATTCGGAGTTGTCCATGACTTCGGCGTACTGTGGCGAGAGAGAGGTTATTTAACTTCTCACGGTGCCCACATTCAGCACGGACCCCTCATTCATGCCTTATTAGATGCAATACATCTACCCACTGCAATATCAATTATGAAATGTAAAGCTCACACGAAAGTTACTGATATCATTTCCCAAGGCAATGATCTAGCTGATAGAACAGCTAAACAGACTGCTCAAACTCACACATCTGACATGACAAAGACAATAGTTCTGACACCGACACATTGCATGACGGTTAAGGATCCCACTCTTGACGTAATTGACATACAGACACATGCTACACCAGACGAAATAAAGAAATGGACTGAATTAGGAGGGATCCAAACGGATCAAGGATGGATGACGAAGGAAAAATCTGTATGGTTTCTTCCCGACTCAATGGTCCAAGCCATCATTAATACAATACATAGTCCAGCACACTTAGGAGAAAAAGCTATGCTAGACAGCATTCAACACATTTGGTTCAACAAACATTTACGAGCAGCAGCTAAACAAAAAGTTCGTACCTGTATGATCTGTTGTCAGTTTAACCCAGGTAAAAGCATTCCCGTAGAACAGGGTGGATTTCAGCCTCCTGATCACCCTTTTGAAGTCCTCCAGATGGATTATATCCAGATGGAACGATGTCGAGGATTCAAATATGTTCTTGTAGTTGTTTGTGCTCTTTCCCGTTGGACAGAAGCATACCCGGTCTCAGATTACACTGCCCCGACTACTGCCAAACAGTTGGTTCGAGAATTCTTCCCACGGTACGGTTTACCACGTGTTGTCTACTCAGATAACGGCCAGCCGTTCTCATCCGAACTAATGAAACACGTTTCACTTTTGTTAGGCTATCAATGGAGATTTCACTGTGTCCGACACCCCGAGGCAGCAGGTCTCGTGGAACGACATAATCAAACTCTGAAAATTAGATTGTCCAAAATATGTAGGGAGAAAGGTGTCGACTGGGTAGTAGCCTTACCAGTTGCACTCTTTTACATGAGAATGGTAGCGCATTCTCGAACAGGGCTATCCCCTTATGAGGTGATCTTCGGTAGACCACCAAATATGTGGGGGACGCCTATACCACGCAAAATAACTGATGTTGACTGTAATATGCTGACAGATTACTTGGCTTCCTTGATGTCTGCACTACAATCTTGTCGTTCACAGGTAGCTGCAGCCTTTCCCGACAACACCGAGGTGAAACCCCATGACGTAGTTCCCGGGGACCTGGTGTTAGTGAGGAACTTTGACCGGAAGTCTCAGTTGGATCCTAGGTGGAAATCGCCTCAACTAGTACTGCTCACCACGAGGACCGCCGTGAAGATCGAAGGTCGCAAAGGCTGGATACATTCAAGTCATATCAAGAAATTTCATGGACTTCCGTCTGATGTAAACGATACACCTCGCGTGTCTTCACCGATTGACTCAAAGCTTCCTTTGGTTGAACTGAGTAATAAGGAACTATACAAACTAAAACTACGGTCTAACAAGTCAGACAATTTGATTGTTTAAGTCCTCTCCAAGGTGAATCGGTCGAATTTGTCTCTGACATGTATCCCTTAGACCTGAATAGAGAAAGAAACCGAAAGCTGCAATTGAAACAACATGCGTACTGTAAATCACTGCGTAGTCATTGCACAGTGACGTTATTAATTTTGTGTTTCTTAAATCTTTTAATAATTGCTGCAAGTATATTGTTGCACATATATTATCCTATTTCTAAACATGTTTACAATGTTACTGTTGAACATTCTTTTAGTGAATTACCCCCGCATGAGTTGTCCTATAGATTTGCGCTGCGCAATAACACTTTTATTAGTATGTTACATCATTCCCATCAGGCTAGCAATGCTACAAATTGTTGGATATGTGGCCGACTCCCTCCCTATCAGAACTATAAGGGAATTCTGCCTCTCTTTCCATATCCGTTCACACACAATGGCTCCTGTGGAGCATGGTTTAGTTTAATTAAATCCCTAGATTCAAATTCCGCAGTTTATCAAGACAACTGGGTATGGGGAAACCTGAACTTAGTTTTGCTTAAAGTCTGCTACCCTAACAAGGAGGGACTTCCCAAAAGAACAGGAACTGATCTAGAAAATGAAGTATATGGATTAGGTAATTTCACGCTTAATCTCATGATCCTGAATGTTGAATCCGAAGCTGCACCAATTTTACCCGCTATGTCAGTATTTCCAGTTAAAGGTGAATTGTGTATAAGAAAGAATGGCTCCATACACATGGGCCATAGTAAATGCACCACTGTAATAAAATTCAGTGATCAAGGCAAGTCTACATTTAGAGCTTCTCGCCATTCCTACTTCGTATGTGGTCAGACTGCATATACACGTTTGCCTCTAGATTGGGATGGTACCTGTTACATCGGATTCCTTCTGCCACCTGTTTTCCTAGCTCCTCCTGATTATCATAGAAATACTCATTTAGTACACAATAGACAGCAGAGAGATCTCCCAATTGTCGATTACACTGAAACAGCATGGGAAAAATACACAGATTTCAATAAAGGTTTCTTTCCTTATATAGGTACAGTCACTAATAGTAAGTTGATACGTAGATTAACCAGAACCCTTGAAGCAGTAGTGAACGAAACTATTTCCGCCTTAGGCAATTTAACAGAAGAGCAGTCTGCTATGCGGATTGTTGTGCTTCAAAATCGTCTTGTCCTTGACGTCATCCTGGCCGATAGGGGCGGAGCTTGTAGGGTCATCGGATCAAGTTGTTGCATTTTCATACCAGAAAATTCACCGTCAGTATATAAAGCCATAACCCGCCTTCATAAGATTGTAAGCCAGATACACCAGAGTCCAGGCACCTGGACTTGGTCCGGTTGGTTCTGGGGCGTGTTGTCAGCCTGGGGATGGAGAATGCTCTCCTTCCTAGGTATTGGCTTTCTCATACTATTCAGTTGCTGCTTATGTCTACAATGTGGGCCAGCGATTTGTGGTCTGTGTGCCACCTCGTGTATCCCACATCTAAGTTTTCGTTCGAGATTCCGGAAGAAGAAAGAAGAACAAATGATGCTATATGAACAGATCAACGGATTGATGAAGATTGATATCTCTTAAGGGCAAGTAGGGGACAAGGAGGGAATGTGGAAATATGGATTTTTATGGTCAGTTATGTCCCCTATCTTGGACCCCAACGGTTTCATGTATAAATCACAAGTACATGTATGTTCCCGCCAGTTCCAGTTATGAAGACGCAAACACATGTGCGTCCACCGTCAACATGTCCTCTTTCAGATCCGCCATGAATGGGCCGGATATTTTATTCCTAAGTATGAAAGGCCACCGGCTTTATATGGTTCATTTATCCCATTTTACAGTCCAGGCGAGTAGGCCCTGATTCTGCCATTAAGCCTTTTCCTGCCTTCTGCCTCTGAAAGCTCCAGTCTGAGCTCGCATCTGTATCCATGAACTTTGTCCTACTCCCTGCGCGGCTAACGGTGCCTGACTCGGCCTGTCGGCCTATCTGCCTGCCAAAAACTGTATTTCACCTTCAAGATTATCTGCTCTGCTCCGCTCCTCATCCAATGCATTCCTGTCTAGCAGTTTAAGTAAACATTCCTCTAGCTACCGTGTAAAAGGGCCCGGCTTCTCTGTCTTTATGCAAGTAATTCATAGCCCTGTTACTATGGAAGATTTCTGCCCTCGCATCTAGTGTAGACACTTAGACGCTTGTACACGCACTAACAGTCAGTATAGTCAGTATAGAATAAGATTCTATCCTAAGAGACTTCTCTCTTTGGATAACACAGTTCTTTAAACATAGGATGTTAGATATGATTTGGGATTAGGTTGACATAACCCCAGACTTTTGTCTCCACATGTAGAGCTAAATGTCAAGTCCCTCTCTCCCCCTAGTTGCGCGTCAAATCACACGTCATGCTGCCGCGCGCGCATCTCTGCCAAGTATTTCTGCTGACATTGCGAAATTTTTTCATGGAACCACCCATTTATGACATCATACCTAATGACGTTCTTTAGTTACGCCTAGTTACACCCATTTTAGTTACGCATGTATGTTTTATCTCTGTTATCGACTGTTACGCCTCCTGCATCTGTTTCACTGTAATGCCTCTTCTATAAAAATGATTACCTGTCAATAATGTATTGTTCCTTCCTTCCTGAACTTTCGTGGTGATGGAATAGAAGGCCCATAATTCGAATTATGTTCCTTTGTATAGGAATAAAGTCCATTCCGAACCTCTAATACCACGGATTCTGCCTCTTATTTTACTGAGCTATTATTATAGATTTTCCGCATCAAATTAAGTACCGGTAATTAAATTATTTACCACAATTGTCTAAGTGGAAGAACCTGGAAAGTCCATCTGCATTGGCATGGGCAGTCCCTGGTCTGTGTTCCACTTCAAAGTCCATTCCCTGTAGGGAGATGGACCACCTCAGTAGTTTTGGATTTTCCCCTTTCATCTGCATTAGCCATCTGAGAGGTCTGTGGTCAGTTTGAACTAGGAAGTGAGTGCCAAACAAGTATGGCCTCAGCTTCTTCAGGGACCAAACCACAGCAAAGGCCTCCCTCTCAATGGCACTCCAACGCTGCTCTCTAGGGAGTAGTCTTCTGCTTATAAAAGCAACAGGTTGGTCTTGGCCTTCATCATTGGTCTGGGATAGGACCGCTCTTATCCCTAGCTCAGAGGCATCAGTCTGCACTATGAACTGCTTGGCATAATCTGGAGCTTTTAGAATTGGTGCTGAGCACATTGCTTCTTTTAGGGTGTCAAAAGCCTTTTGACAACTAACTGTCCAGTTAACTTTCTTGGGCATTTTCTTGGAGGTGAGTTCTGTGAGGGGGGTCACAATGGACCCATACCCCTCCACAAACCTCCTGTAGTACCCAGTCAAGCCAAGGAATGCCCTGACTTGGGTCTGGGTTGTTGGAGCTATCCAGTCCATGATGGCCTGGATTTTGGGTTGTAAGGGCTGTACCTGGCCTCCACCTACAAGGTGGCCCAAGTACACCACAGTGCCCTGCCCTATCTGGCATTTGGATGCCTTGATAGTGAGACCTGCACTCTGCAGAGCCTCTAAAACCTTCCCAAGGTGGATCAGGTGATCCTGCCAGGTGGAGCTAAAGACAGCAATATCATCAAGATAAGCTGCACTAAAGGACTCCAACCCAGCCAGGACATGGTTCACCAACCTCTGGAAGGTGGCAGGGGCATTCTTTAACCCAAAGGGCATCACAGTAAACTGATAATGCCCATCAGGGGTGGAGAATGCTGTCTTTTCTTTTGCTCCTGGGGCCATGCCAATCTGCCAGTACCCTGCAGTTAAGTCAAAGGTACTGAGAAATGTGGCTGTTCCCAATTTATCTATCCGTTCATCTGCTCTTGGGATAGGGTGAGCATCTGTCTTGGTGACAGAGTTGAGCCCTCTATAGTCCACACAGAACCTCATCTCTCTCTTTTCACCCTGTTGATGAGGTTTGGGGACCAGAACCACTGGGCTAGCCCAGGGGCTCTCTGAAGGCTCAATGACCCCTAACTCAAGCATTTTGCTGACCTCAGCTTTGATGCTTTCCTTGACTTGATCTGACTGTCGATAGATTTTGTTCTTGACAGGTGCACTGTCACCAGTGTCCACATCATGGGTACACCAGCTTGTCAGACCAGGGGTCAGGGAAAAGAGGCTAGCATATTGTTGCAAGACTTGCTTGCAGTCAGTCTGCTGTTGGGCAGAGAGGGTGTCTGAAAAAAATCACACCATCTACTGACCCATCTTTTGGGCTGTAGGATAGGAGGTCAGGGAGTGGCTCACTCTCTGCTTCCTGTTCTTCATCAGTCACCATCAGCATGGTGATGTCAGCCCTATCATTGTAGAGTTTAAGGCGGTTCACATGGATGACCCTTTTGGGTGTCCTGCTAGTGCCCAGGTCAACTAGATAGGTGACCTCACTCTTTCTCTCTAGGATAGGGTAAGGGCCACTCCATTTGTCTTGGAGAGCCCTTGGTGCCACTGGCTCCAAAACCCACACCTGTTGCCCTGGTTGAAATTCAACCAGTGCAGCTTTTTGGTCATACCAGTGCTTCTGGAGCTCCTGGCTGGCCTCAAGGTTCTTGGATGCCTTTTTCATATACTCAGCCATTCTGGACCTTAGGCCAAGCACATAGTCCACTATGTCCTGTTTGGGTTCTTGAAGAGGCCTCTCCCAGCCCTCCTTTACAAGACAGTGGTCCCCTTACAGGATGACCAAACAGAAGTTCAAAGGGTGAGAAGCCTACTTCCTTCTGTGGCACTTCCCTGTAAGCGAAAAGCAAGCATGGTAACAGGACATCCCACCTCCTTTTGAGTTTCTCAGGGAGTCCCATGATCATACCTTTCAATGTCTTGTTGAACCTCTCAACAAGGCCATTGGTTTGTGGGTGGTAGGGTGTAGTAAACTTGTACTGCACTCCACACTCTTTCCACATGTGTGTTAGGTAAGCAGACATGAAGTTGGAACCTCTGTCTGAAACCACCTCCTTAGGAAAACCCACCCTGGTGAAGACACCCAGGAGGGCCTTGGCTACTGCAGGAGCTGTAGTAGTCCTAAGTGGAATTGCTTCAGGGTACCTAGTAGCATGATCCACTACTACTAGAATGAATTTGTTGCCTGAGGCTGTGGGAGGTTCAAGTGGACCCACAATGTCCACACCTACCCTTTCAAAGGGGACCCCCACCACTGGTAGTGGAATGAGGGGGGCCTTTGGGTGGCCACCTGTCTTGCCACTGGCCTGACAGGTAACACAGGAGCTGACAAACTCCTTCACCTTTTGGTGCATCTGGGGCCAGTAAAAGAGACTCACTAACCTTTCCCAAGTTTTGGATTGCCCCAGATGTCCAGCTAGGGGGATGTCATGAGCCAAAGTTAGGAGGAACTCCCTGTACTTCTGTGGCACTACCACCCTCCTGGTGGCTCCAGGAGTGGGATCTCTTGCCTCAGCATACAGTAATCCCTCTTCCCAATAAGCTCTGTGGGTACCACTGACATCTCCCCTGGCTTCTGAAGCAGCTTGTTGTCTCAGGCTTTCAAGAGTGGGACAGTCTCGCTGACCCTGGCACAGCTCTTCCCTAGAGAGTCCCCCTGGGCCCAAGAGTTCAACCTGGTAAGGGTCAAGCTCCATGGACTCAGTTCCCTCAGGGGTATCTACATCCTCTCCAGGGGGAGAGGGGTTCTGAGTGTTTGGCTGTACAGAAGCTGGTCCCCCAGTCTTCTTGCCCTTCCTCTTGGTTGGTTGGGCCATTATTCCAGGCTCCAAACCTACTTTTTCACCCTTCCTCTTGCTCTGGTTTGCACACACACCAATTCAGGGATGCCCAGCATGGCTGCATGGGCCTTTAACTCAACCTCAGCCCAGGCTGAGGTTTCCAGATCATTTCCAAGCAGACATGCAGCTGGCAACTTTGGAGAGACCACTACCTGTTTCAGGCCAGTAACCCCCCCCCCAGCCTAATGTTACCATGGCCATGGGATGACTAGTGGTGACACTGTCAGCGTTGGTGACTGGGTAAGACTTCCCAATCAAGTATTGCTCAGGGGAAACCAGTGTGTCTTTCACCATAGTGACACTGGCACCTGTATCCCTCAGAGCTTCTACCCTAGTTCCATTTACCCAGGGGTACTGTAAGTATTTCTTTAAGTTGGGGGGCCACACAGCCACAGTGGCAAACTCCACTTCTCCCAAGGAGACTAAACTTGCTTCAGTGTGTTCCCAGATTTGCTCAGGGTACACCTCTGATCCCATTTGTATACTTGATGCCCCAGGAGTGGCTGTACTGGGTGCCTTAGGGGCTTTGTTTTGGGGGCAAGTTACAGTTAGGTGTCCCTGCTTCTTACAGGTATTACACCAGGCCTTTAAGGGATCAAAGTTCTTCCCCCTATATGGTTGGGGCACATAGGGAGTAGTTTGGGTCCCACCCACCTGAACAGGTTTTTGGGGCCCTTTGGAAGACTCAGACTTTTTATCTTGGGGATTCTCACCACCTTTCCCCTGGGGAGGTTTTGTGACCACTTTCTTTTGGTCACCCCCAGTGGTTGTCTTGGTCACCCTTGTCTTGACCCAGTGGTCCGCCTTCTTTCCCAATTCTTGGGGAGAAATTAGACCTAGGTCTACCAAATGCTGATGCAACTTTTCATTTGTGCAGTTACTCAAAATATGTTCCTTCATGAATAAATTGTACAATCCAGTAAAATCCTGCACACCATGTCCAGCTAACCAACCATCCAGTGTCTTCACTGAGAAATCTACAAAATCAATCCAGGACTGGGTCTGGGTTTTGTGAGCCCCCCTGAATCTAATTCTATACTCCTCAGTGGTGAATCCAAATCCCTCAATCAGAGCTTTCTTCATGAGGTCATAGGATCCTGCTTCTGGCCCAGAGAGAGTCAGAAGCCTGTCCCTGCAGTTACCAGAGAACAGTTCCCACAGGAGTGCCCCCCAGAGAGGTTTCTTTACTTTCCTGATATCACAAGCCCGCTCAAAGGCTGTGAACCATTTGGTGATATCACCTTCCTCAAATTTAGGGACAATCCCTTTGGGGATTTTAGGGTCAGAAGTTTCCTCCCTATCCTTGTTTTTATTATTGCTGCCACCATTGATGGGTGCTAAACCCATCTCTCTCCTTTCCTTTTCTAGGGCCAGGAGTCTGGACTCTAGATCTATTCTTCTGGCCAGCCTCACAAGGCTGTCCTCTTCACTGGGGGGGTCCCCCAGTGTTGTCTCTGGGACCAGAGCCACCTGTGTGGTTTCTAGGTGCCCAGATGCTAGTCTTGAGTTGGAGGGTATGGGTGCCATCTCCTCCCTAGGGAATAGTATGGAGAGGTTGCTGTCCACCTCCCCTGTTTCCCTTTCCTCATCTGACTGGCCATCACCATGTTCAGATGGGTGGTCTTTAGCATACTCAGCCAGGAGCTCCTGGAGCCCTTGTTTGGTTGGATGCTGACCCATTTGTAAATTTTTGAGTTTACATAAGCACCTCAATTCCTTGAAAGACAAGTGTAAGTAAGGTGTGAGGTCGAGCTCCTCCACCAGGTCCATGTTATTATTATCACTAATAGCTGGGTTTGTTTGAGACATTCTAACCTGACAGTTCTAACCCTCTACCCTGACTATAGTGACTTATTTTTCTAAAATTCTAATGGGACTTAAGCAAGGCCCTAGCAAGACTTTTAGTAATTTTGGAAAAACCAATCAGAATTCTAAAGGCAATTTTTAAGAGTTCTGTCGTGTGATCAGATGGTAGTCCAACAAATGCAAGTTTGTATCCCACCGCTGATCCACCAATGTGAGAAAGTGGCTCTGTATATACTGTTCCCTAATAGGTACAGGGTGTACAGAGTCCACAGTCCCCCAGATGCTGATAGAGGTCAAAGTTAGGTATGACCTTACTCTCAAAAGTGGTAGCTTGGTCGAGCAGTAAGGCAGTACCTGAGGACAGTGTAAAGCATTTATTGTACACACTCAGTCAGCAAATGGTTTCACACACTCAATAACTGAACTCTAGGCCAATGGTTTATATATATAAAATATATGCTTGTTTTATTTTTAGAACCACAAAGGGGGTAAAAATATACTTTCTCAGAATGAGAGGTTGAATATAAATACTTTTGTCTTAAGCAATTAATTTGTGTAAACAGTCACAGTTGGTTGCAATAAACAATCCTATTTCCTAAACATAATGCATTGAGCTCAATGGTAAATTCAGGTTATTTGTAATAAATTACTTTTCAGATTACTTTTGGAATTCCAGGTCTGGCTCCTAGAACCAGCCTTGGGTCAGTATTCAGAATCAAGTGATGAAAGTCGACTTAATAACTGTAATGATTTTTAAATAATATTTAGCTATTTCAAAAGTTAGCACTTAGAAAATATTTCAAAGAAAACATTCAATGGATCTCTATGGCAAGAAATTCAAATTGCAGGTAGAGTACTTTATCGTTACTTTAGTAATCCAGGACTGGGTACCTAGACCCAGGACTGGGGTCCTTAGCAAAAACAGGTAAGTAATTTCGTTTGCAGAAATGGTACGATTTTAAAAGAATATTTCAAATTTGCAAAAATAGACACTTAGAAGAAATTTCACAGAAAAGCAGACAATGGTTTCCTATGGGAGAAAAATGAGTTTGAGGTAAGTATAGTTGTGAACACTTTTCAGGGTCAGCGCTGGGCACCAAGATCCAGCACTGGGAGCTCACCTAGGAGCAGGTGAGTAAATTCGTTTTTGTCACTTGGCTGATTTTTGGTGAATTTTTGCAGTTTTGAAAAGTTCACACTTAGAAGATTTTTGAAGAAAAAGCCAGTCAATGTTACCCTATGAGGAAAATGAAGTTAGCGGTTTAAGGGTAAGTACTCGACTGGCAGAGTTGAAATTCCAGGCATGGACTCAGGGGTCCCCCAGTGTCAGGTAGGTACAGTTGGTTCACCCTCAGCGGTTTCAGGACGGCCGGGTGCAGAGAGAGTTAGGCCCAATGTTATCCTATGAGGGATAGGGGGGCCTTGGTTGGTGGCTGCTGTCTGGCAAGCCACGCGGCTGTGGGAGCTGGGCTCCTGGTCACTTATTCAGGGCAAGTGGGGAAGTAGGTTAGTGTAGAGAGGGCACTGCCAGGGCCACTCGGGCGGCTGGGTGCAGGGAGCTTTTGAGCCTTCGGGCGCTCAATGGAAATCAATGGGAATGTTCCGGTTTGGAAAAAGGCTGCAGGCTCGGGGACGAGGATGTTTCAGGTGCCACCACCACTTCGAGAGGTAAGTTGGGTAGTTGTAGGTTAGGTGGGTACCCCGGGATTGGGCACAGGGGGCCGCAGGGCGCCGGGTGCAGGGGTGCCTTTTGACGTCGGGAATCTTACCCTCTGGTTGATCGCGGTTGGGGTGGCACTTGGTTCTGAGGCTGCAGGCTTCCTCCGGGATGTCGAGGGGGGTCCTTGGGTGCCGGAGACGGGGTCAGTGTCGCCGTGGGGTCGTCCTCAGGGTCTTTGTCCACACCGGCACTGGCCAGGCTTGGCTGGTGCAGAGTGTGTTGGGTCCGCGGTTCCGGGCTGCTGCCAGGGGTTAAGGAATATGCTACTTACCAGTATGCATCTGTTCTTGGCATGTAGAGCTGCAGAGTTGTACACTTAGCATAGGTCGCCATCTGGTGTTGGGCCCGGATGTTTGCAGTTTGTTTTTCTTCTTGGACAGTCTTTGGAAGTCACGAGTTTGGTGACTCCTCCTTCGGTCCGTACTGCGCATGGGCTTCGGCTCCATCCTCAGATTGTTTTTCGCCAACAGGGAAATGATGGAGCGTAGTAATAACAGTGAGAAACCCATGTGTTGTATCTAAATAAGATGTACTGGAACGGATACAGGTAGCCGGGGAGGCGGGTGGGCGTGTACAACTCTGCAGCTCTACATGCCAAGAACAGATGCATACTGGTAAGTAGCATATTCCGTTCGAGGCATATGAGCTGCAGATTGTACACTTAGCATAGATTATATAGCAGTACCCAACCTTAGCGGCGACCACCGGTATCCGTTGCAGCTGTTTGAAAAAGTGTCTTTAGTACAGCCTGGCCCACCCTAGCTTGCTGCTTGGAATGCACATCTACACAGTAGTGTTTTGTGAAGGTGTGCGGTGTAGACCATGTGGCTGCCTTGCAGATGTCATCTAAGGGTATATTCCCTAGAAAAGCCATAGAAGCCCCTAACTTTCTTGTAGAGTGGGCTTTAGGGGGGAACAGATAATGTTCTCTTTGCCTTTTGATAGCAAATTTGTATGCATTTTACAATCCACCTAGCTATCCCTGATTTTGAAATGGGGTTGCCTTTATGTGGTGGAGAGAAGGAAACGAACAATTGTTTAGTCTTCCTGAAGGGTTGCGTTCTTTGTATGTAGTATAGTAACGCCCTTTTTACATCAAGTGTGTGTAAGGCCCTTTCTGCAACAGATTGGGGTTGCGAGAAGAAGACAGGTAATTCCACTGATTGATTGAGGTGGAAGGGGGAAATGACTTTGGGCAGAAACTTCGGATTTGTGCGAAGTATGACCTTGCTGTGATGCATTTGTATGTAGGGTTCCTGTATGGTGAACGCTTGTATTTCACCAACCCTTCTAAGGGAAGTGATAGCTACAAGGAAAGCTGTTTTCCAGGTGAGAAACTGTAGCTCACATTTGTGCATTGGTTCGAAGGGCGGACCCATTAGTCGTGTAAGAACTAAATTTAGATTCCATACAGGGGAAGGTGGTGCCCTGGGAGGAATTACTCGTTTAAGGCCTTCCATGAAGGCTTTAATAGCGGGCACTCTGAAGAGTGATAAATGCTGCCTGTTTTGTAGATAAGCAGCGATCGCTGCTAGGTGTAGGCGTATGGATGAATATGCCAGGTTACACCTGTGAAGATGGAGCAGATAGCATATGATGTGCTGTATGGATGCATCTAGAGGGTTGATTGTATTGTTGCGGCAGTAAATTACAAATCTTTTCCACTTTGCGGCATAGCATGCTCTAGTGGTAGGACGTCTGGCTTCCATGATGATGTTCATACAATCGGGGGGAAGGTTAAGGTATCCGAATTCTAGGATTTCAGGAGCCAGATCGCCAGGTTGAGCTGAGCTGGGTCCGGGTGCCTGATTTCTCCATGGTTCTGGGTTAGGAGGCATGGGGATAGATGCAGTTTTTGATGTGGTACCACTGACAGTTGTAGTAGCGTGGTGTACCACGGCTGCCTGGCCCACGTCGGAGCTACCAGAATGAGTGTGAGGGAGTGCTGTTGTAGCTTCCTGACCACTAATGGAATTAGTGGGAGAGGTGGAAAGGCGTATGCAAATCTGCCTGACCAGTTCATCCATATCGCATTGCCCTTGGACAATGGGTGTGGGTATCTGGCGGCGAAGCTTGGGCATTTTTTGTTTTCGTGGGTGGCGAAGAGGTCTATCTGAGGATGCCCCCACTGTTGGAAGAATGGGTGAAGAACTTGTGGATGCAGTTCCCATTCGTGTATTTGTTGCGTTTGTCTGCTGAGCAGATCTGCCATGGTGTTTTGTACGCCTGGAACGTGCTGTGCCAGGAGAAAGATGTTTTGAGGAATTGCCCATCTCCATATGCTCTGGGCTAAGCGGGAGAGCTGGGGAGAGTGTGTCCCCCCCTGTTTTTGGATATAATACATTGCAGTCATATTGTCTGTGCGAATGAGGACTGCTTTGCCCGAAATCTGTTTTTGGAAAGATTTTAGGGCTAGAAAGATCGCCAAGAGCTCCAGATGGTTGATGTGGAGCGATTTTTGCTGTGGCGTCCATAGACCTTGCATGGTGAGGTGTAGAAGGTGCGCTCCCCAGCCGGAGAGCGATGCGTCCGCTGTTAGAGTCAGTTGAGGAACCGGGTCCAGGAACGGCCGCCCTTTGGAAAGGTTTGTGGTGTTCCACCACTGCAGAGAGTGATGTGTGCGGCCGTCCACCAACACCAGATCCGTCAGCTGACCCTGGGCCTGGTTCCACTGTTGTGCTAGGCACTCTTGAAGTGGACGCATGTGGAGTCTTGCATGGGGCACTATGAAAATGCAAGACGCCATCATTCCTATGAGCTTCATAAACACTCTTGCTGGAAGAGAGTGCTGAGGAAGGAATGTTTTGCGTAAGGCTTGAATGCTTGTGATTCTGGCTGAGTTTGGATAGGCAATACCCTTGGAGGTGTCTATAGTGGCCCCGAGGTATTGCTTTGTGTGAGATGGTATGAGGTGGGACTTTTGGTAGTTCACCGTGAAGCCTAGCTGGTGGAGCAGTTGGATGGTGCTGTTTGTATGCTGCACACATTGGTCGTAGGACGCGGCTTTTATCAGCCAGTCGTCTAGGTAAGGGAAGACGTGAATATGTTGACGTCTGAGGTGTGCTGCTACTACTGCTAGGCATTTGGTAAACACCCGTGGTGCGGTGGTGACCCCGAAGGGGAGAACCATGAATTGGTAATGTTGCCCGTCCACCACGAACCTGAGGTATTTCCTGTGAGAGGGGTGTATTGGAATGTGAAAGTATGCGTCTTTCAGATCCAAGGTTGTGAGAAAGTCTCCCTGGCAGAGGAGTGGGAGGACTTGTTGTAGAGTGACCATGTGAAAATGGTCTGAGTGTATGTAGGCATTTAGAGGCCGGAGGTCCAGAATGGGTCTGAGGGTCTCGTCTCTCTTTGGTATTAAGAAATATAGAGAGTAGACCCCTAGATTTCGTTGGTTGACGGGGACCTGCTCTATAGCATGTTTTTGCAGGAGTGAAAGTACCTCTTGTTTGAGCAGTGTGGAATGTTCTTGAGACATTGGACGGTGCCTTGGTGGGATATTGGGTGAGGTAGATGTTAGCTCTAGACAGTACCCTGACCGAATGATTTGGGTCACCCATTTGTCCGATGTTATGGACTCCCATACGTGGATAAAGTTTTGTAGTCTGCCCCCGACCGGAGTGGAATGGTCTGGGGGGAGCGGAGGGGAGTCATTGTGCGGGGGGGGGGGGTGGCAGAACGGGTGTTGTTGGTTTTGCCCCTGCCCTTATTGTTGTTACCCCTGTAACCACCTCTCTGATTGCCCTTTGAAAAGTTATTTTGAGGAGGGGACTTGTAGGAGGTAGAGGCGTTATCGGTGGAGGAGCCTCTACCTGTGCCACGAAAGGACGAGCGTCGAAAGGAACGTTTGGAGGCTTGTGTTTGGAGTGCCCCCATAGACTTTGCTGTGTCTGTGTCTTTCTTCATCTTTTCGAGCGCTTCGTCTACCTTTGGCCCAAAGAGTGTTTCCTGGTCAAAGGGGTGATTGAGTATGGATGCCTGGACTTCAGGTTTGAACCCTGAGATCCTGAGCCAGGCGTGGCGGCGAAGCAGGACACTGGTATTTATGGCCCTAGAAGCAGTGTCGGCTGCATCGAGGGCACACTTAATGGAGGTGTTTGTGATTAGTTTACCCTCCTGTATGAGGTCATGAGCCTTGTGCTTGTATTTTTCTGGAAGGTGCTGCATAAGAGCCTCTAGTTCGTCATAGTGTGCTCTATCAAATCGCGCAAGCAGTGCTTGTGTGTTTGCAATGCGCCACATGTTTGCAGCTTGGGAGGCGGTGCGTTTACCAGACGCGTCCAGAAGTTTAGATTCTTTGTCTGGCGGTGGGGCATCTCCTGAGGATTGGGAGTTAGCCCGCTTTCTAGCTGTGGAGACAACTAGGGAATCTAGGGGAGCAGGGCCCTTGATGTAAGCAGGGTCTGTGGGTGCCGCCTTGTACTTCTTCTCTATTCTAGGGTTCAGTACTCTGGCTCTGACAGGGTCTTTGAACACCTCTGTAGCGTGCTTGGTGACACCCTTAAGCATGGGTAAAATGGAAGTAGATTTGTCTTGTATATCAAATGTATCCAGTAGGAAGTCTTCCTCTACTGGTTCACTGTGCATGTCCACCCCATGGTAGTGTGCTGCTCTCTGCACTAAATGATGAAACCCTAAGGAGTCCTCTGGAGGAGACGGCCTTGATGGGTATAGGTCGTCCTGAGGTACATTGGGTATATCAGGGTTATTGTAATCCTCCCATGGATCTGGGGTCCCTGGTGGAGTGGGATCCATTGGGGCGTCCGCCGGGTAATTGTCCGGATCCCCATCATCCGGATCTGGGGATGGGGCCGGATCGTAGTGAGGTAAAGGTGGCGGAGACCTGTGAGGTGGAGGCGGTGGAGGAGGTGGAGTGGGTAGGGGAGGCGGTGGTGGGGAGGGTACTCTGAGGGGAGAAGTAGCAGAGTCCTTCCTTTTGGGTGGAGGAGGAGGAGCCGGAGCATCAAGGCGTCTTTTCTTGGTAGTTAAAGTCAAAAGCCCAGTCTTTGGATCTTTGGACAAAGTCTTTTGTAAAGGGTCTGGTGTAAACAGAGCCAACGGTGTCGAGTCGTCTGTCGGCACCGGTGATTTCGGAACCGGGGGTTTCGATGGTCTGTGTGCGCCATGCTTTTTTGAGGTCTCCGGGTGTTTCGGCGTGGAAGGATGTTTCGGCGCCGGAGCGTCGGTGCCGACAGATTTGTGTTTGTGTTTGGTCGGCACCGAGTGTCCAGGCTTCGGCACCGGTGGTTTCGGAGTCGAGCTGGATTTTGCAGTCTTCGGTGCCGGATGCTGTTTTTCGGCACCGGGTGTCGGCTGGCTCGATCCCGAGCTGCCATGAGACTTTGGGTGCTTCGACACCGGGCCCGAAGGTGGGGTGAGCGAAGTTTTGGTTTTGGTTTTGCCCAGGCCGGCAGGCGAGGGAGTAACCTGAGTCTCTTTGGTTTTCGGCGCGGGGGTGGGAGGGGGCATAGTACTCACGGCCCGCTGCGCTGGTGTAACGTCCTCCACGTCGGAGTCGTCGGCCTCGGAAGCGCTGACGACGTCTTCCTCCTGCTCGGTGTGTGTTTGCCCCGAAGCTTCGGCGTAGTCTCCGAAGATGTCCGGTGGAGCTGCCGAGGATGAGTGCGCCATGGTGCGTCGAGCTCTTCGATCTCGGATGGTCTTCTTCGATCGAAAAGACTTGCAGGCGGGGCAGTCTCTAGCCTCGTGTTCCGGAGAGAGGCAAAGGTTACACACCTGATGGAGGTCGGTGTGGGGAAATTTAGACCCACATTTTGGGCACTTTTTGAACGGAGTCCTTTCCATCGGCCGGGACCGGAGTCGCGGAGGGCCCGAAGGCCGGTGTCGATGTACGGGATGGAGAAAAGTGCCGCTTCGAGAGATGAAGATGATGAAGGAACTCGAAGAATCGAGGATTTTCCGTCGAGGCTGGAACCGTAGAAGTTCGAAGCCGGAGCACGAAGTATCACATCCGAGCCCGATGGCGGAAAAAAACAATCTGAGGATGGAGCCGAAGCCCATGCGCAGTACGGACCGAAGGAGGAGTCACCAAACTCGTGACTTCCAAAGACTGTCCAAGAAGAAAAACAAACTGCAAACATCCGGGCCCAACACCAGATGGCGACCTATGCTAAGTGTACAATCTGCAGCTCATATGCCTCGAACAAATAGGTTTCTTGAGTAGAGCCTCTACTCATGGGAGTCCCAGGGGCTTAGAGCCAAAAGGTAGCCAGGTCCTCCGGGGTTGGTGAGGTTGCTGGCCACGAGAGATGCCGTGCTGGTGCAGGTTCGAGAGTCGACAGGC
Source organism: Triturus cristatus (assembly GCF_964204655.1). Classification (NCBI taxonomy): domain Eukaryota; kingdom Metazoa; phylum Chordata; class Amphibia; order Caudata; family Salamandridae; genus Triturus; species Triturus cristatus. Next base: position 1,243,837,644 of record NC_140593.1, read on the forward strand.
CGGTAGGGCTGGGGCCTAAGCAGTTGGTGTCTTCTTCTCTTTTTAGCAGCTGCAGGGCAGGTCTTTGTTCTTCTTGCTCTTCTTGTAATTTTCTATCTGGAATCTAAGGAAGGAAGGTTCAGGGTGCCCCTAAATACTAGATTTAGGGGCGTTACAGGTAGGTGAAGGCCAGGGACCAATGGGTCCTTGTCCTGGGGTGGGTACACCCCCTATCCTGCCTCTCTCCTGTGGGAGGGGGGCAGTAGCCTAATCCTGATAGGGTAGGGCCTCCCATCTTCAAGATGGCGAGAGCCCGGAGATGTGCTTCACCTCGCCTCCCCCACCTGAGGGGTGGGGTTGGCAGGCTGGCACATCCCCTGTCCTTGTATGGGGTTTCCGGCCAAGCTTCCCGCCAGAGTGGGGGGTTGCAGTGGCCTGGGGAAACTCCAAATGGCGGCCTGCCTTTGAAGCTTCCCTTTGCTCATCCTGGGGGAGGAGATTTCTCACCTCACCCAGGATGTGCATTGTTGCAGGCCCGGGAGAGCAGGGGCTCTCCCACCCAGGGGTCCAGCAACGTGTCTGCTGTGTGGCAGCCTGGGCAGCCTCAGAGCAGACGTGGATTGTAAGTTAGCTGTAAGGGGGCATCTCTAAGATGCCCTCTGGGGTGCTTAGTACATTAAATCCTACACTGGCATCAGTGTGGGTTCAATGTGCTGAGAAGTTTGATACCAAACTTCCCAGGCTTCAGTGTTGCCAATATGGTGCTGTGGAGCTCGTGTTTGACAAGCTCTCAGCACCATGTACTCTTAAATGACAGCACTGCACTTACAGTGCCCAGGAATGGACCCGGGTACTGTAGGGGCACAGGGCTCCTGCTCCTGTGCCCACACCATAGGCGTAATGCACCCAGCTAGAGGGGTGGCTGACATATGCCTTGGCAGTGTAGGTGATGGGCATGGTACACAGTGATGTGTGCCATGTCGACTCTTTGTTTTGTCCTGCACCCAGACACTCAGCCTGCAAGGGCAGTGTGTGTGTAAGGGTACAGGGCCTCTGAGGGTGGCACAATGAGTGCTGCAGCCCTTAGAGGCCTTCCCTGGCCACAAGGCCCTGGGTACCTAGGGTACCATTTACTAGGGGCTGACATGTGGCTAGGGTTTGCCAATTTGGAGTTTGTGTGGTTTAAGGAAGGAACATAGGCCCTGGGCACCTGATTGGCAGGAACCCAGGGTACACTCAATCGAAGTACATTCAGCAATTTAGCAAAAAGTGGGGGCATACCATGCAAGAAAGATGGCACTTTCTCACAGTGGCCTGTAGGCTTTTTGTTGGCTTCTGGCCGTGCCCGGGGGCGGGGCGTGAGAAGTACTTTCTCGGTGTGCACCTGGGCCCGAAGGTGAAAGTGTGACCGCAGCCTTTTTCAATGGTGGGGGTGTGGGGTCCACGGTTGTACTTACGACCCGTTGCCCAGGAGTGATGTCTTTGATGTTGGAGTCTGCTTCGGAGGTGCTGACTAGGCCTTCTTCGATCCGCTCCTGTTCTGGTACATCAACGCCCTCTTGGAAGATGTCGTCGGGAATGGAAGTCGACGAGCAAGCCATTCTTAGAGCTCAACGATCCCGAACGGTCTTTTTGGGGCATAAAGAGGCACAAGCTGGACAGTCCCTGGCCTCGTGCTCCAGTGAAAGGCAGAGGTTACACACCTCAAGCAGATCTGTGTGTGTGAATTTCGACCCACATTGAGGACACTTCTTGAATGGAGTCTTTTCCATGAGGCAGATGTAGAGGCCCAGGTATGCCCGTAGGCCTTCATCGACGACCGGAATCGAGGACTTCGATGTTGGTGAGATGCGCGAGGGTTGGGATCGTGATCGAAAACAATACCATAGAGAAAGGTGAAGGATTGCGAGTCGAAAGTGGGATCGGTAACGGTACGGACCTGCAGCGCAATAAACACATCCGAGCCCGATGGCGGAAAAAAAATCGGAGGATGTAGCCGATGCCCATGCGCACTATGATCCAAAGGAGGAGTCATCTATCCCGTGACTTCCAAAGACTTTTCCAAGACAAAAACAAGTGCACATATCCGGGCCCAACACCAGATGACGATCTATGCTCAGTGTGTGATCTGCAGCTCATATGCCTCGAACAGCTGCTTTCCAAGTGAGCAACTGTAGTTCACATTTGTGCATGGGTTCAAACAGTGGGCCCATTAACCTTGAGGACTATATTAAGATTCCACACTGGGGCAGGTGGAAGTCTTGGTGGTATCACTCTTTTTAGTCCTTCCATGAATGCTTTGATTACAGGCACTCTAAAGAGCGATAAATGTTGCTTATTTTGAAGATCGGCTGCAATTGCAGCTTGATGCAGTCTGAGGGATGTATAGGCCAATGCGGACTGCTGTAAATGTAAGAGGTAGCAGATAAGGATTAGTTACTTACCTGTAATCCTAGTTCTCTTCCAGGGGTATCCTCATCAAAGTCATAAGCATTAGAATATTCCCGCCCATGTGCGGGATCCCGGAAACAGTATATTATATGTGCCCCACATATATATATCCATATATATATCCATACATATATACCTATATGTATACACAAGCAATTGCAGCCCATAAACCCTAGAGCTGAACCATGCTGTAAGTAATTTCCACTATACATAAGAAAATAGCATTATAAACACGAGAAACAACATTATAACTTGTTTGGAAACTGTTTTAATGCTTAGAAAACAGCAGAAATTCTTAGAAAACACTGAAAGCATAGGAAGCTCCCAGGCTGCATTGCAAATACCCAGTCTAAAAAGACTGAAAAGCTAACTCATAGCTGCATAGCAAAAAACTGACACCGTGCCTTTAAGGCACACCTGACCCCCACCTTCCCATCATGCCTCAGGGGTGGCAGTTAGGTCAGTTGTTCTTTGCGGAGACTGAAAAGTCATGGCACAAAGAAATAATAACCTCTGAAAACTATCACACCTTTGCCCGGGGAGGCGGGAGGGTTGCTTAGGACTTTGATGAGGATACCCCTGGAAGAGAACTAGGATTACAGGTAAGTAACTAATCCTTCTCTTCCAGGGGATCCTCATCAATAGTCATAAGCATTAGAATAGAATAGCGAGCCTCACCTCATCCCCCTGCGGGCAAAGGAAAGAAAAACAGAGAAGGAACAGTATGCTCAGATAGACCCAGCTACCCAAACAGGTTCCTCAAGGAGGCTTGGCCTACCTGGGCATCCGCCCTGGAATCGGATTCGAGGCAGTAGTGCCTGGTAAAGGTGTGAACCGATTTCCAAGTGGCCGCCTTGCAGATCTCTGCCATTGGAACGTCATGCAAGAAAGCTATTGTGGCCGCTTTCCCCCTAGTAGAATGAGCCTTAGGGGCCAAAGGTAAGGGCCTTTTCGCCAGCTGGTAGGCTAGGGTAATGCAGGAAACAATCCATCAGGAAATGGATCGTTTAGCCGCTGGGAAGCCTGTTCTCATGGCGCCATAGTTGACAAACAATTCAAGAAAACTTTATTTCGGAATAAATCCATAAAAGCACATAAAATCAGTATAAAACATTTGGCAACAATAATAAAATCTTTAAAAATAATGCATCCAAACAGCTAATACATACTAATTACATGCATAAATCAAATCGACATTTTTAGGTATTTTTTCCGTTTGTGCCAGAAAGCCCCCAAGAATTTTGCCACTGCGAAGACAATGTGCGCGGCTGTTTCACTCTTAAGAATTCTAAAGGCTTGATGGCACCTTACGAAGCCCAGGTTCCTACAGATGGGAATGATCCACTTTCTTCGGAACTCAGTATAGCCTGTGCAAAAAAATATAAAATGCAGCTCAGTTTCCTCACTTGCGCTGCATGCCGGGCAATTACTGGGTGTCGACTGGGACCAGGAGCTAGTGAAAGCACGAATTGGCAAGGACCCGTGCCTCCATTGGAGGTAGAGCTTCCTAATTATTACGGGGTAAACATTATCCAAGGCCGATTCGAAGATGTATGTACTCTTCATAAAAAGGAATTGGTTTGTTAGGGACCCTAGGGATTTGGAGGGTCGGAGTGAAGGAGCCTTAGAATCATGATACACCTTGGTTAGAGCCTTTTTAGAAAGTTTGGGACAAACATTACCAGGATCGTTCCATAGTGCATCTAGTCCTAGGCTCATCAAACTATTCCTTATGAATTTAAGCCAAGGAATGTTCCCCGAATTTGGGAAGCTGAGAACTTCCTGGAGACCCTGTCTATAGTGAATCAATTCAGGCACTGTCCATAATCTGCGCCAGTAGATCACAGGACGAAGTGCCAACTCTTCCTCCAGTGGTCTAATGCCTAGGTCAAGTCGTAAAGGCACTAGCGGTGTGCTCGGTGGAAGAGCTGCTAGACACCTAAGGAATCTGTTCTCCTCCTTTGTCAGGCTGTCCAGGATTTTATGACCCCATAATTCACTCCCATAGGTAACTGCTCCTCTTGCTTGGACTCTATAAATATGAAGAGGAGGGCCTATGGGTTTAAGGGTTGACCTATTCTTCCCGACCATTGCTAGTATTCCACCAATATGTTGCGCCAGCTTCAGCCTTGTTTTCTCCTGGTGTTGACCCCACCCCAGTTCCTCGTTGAGTGACACCAAGGTATTCAAATGTGCTCACTCGGTCTAATACATTTTCCCCAATGCGAGGAATGCGGTGAAACCTGGGTGGCGGATTGAAGGCCATAAATTTGGTCTTTGTGGTGTTAATTTCCAATCCATGCTCTCTACAGAAGTCCCCAAAACCATCCAGAACACGCTGGATTCCCATAGGTGACTTGGAGAGAAGGAGGGTATCATCAGCGAACATAATCGCTGGGACCCTCCTTCCCGCCAACTTCGGGACATCCGAATTGGGGACCCCATTAAGGTGGTCAATAACCCCGTTGACAAAGAGGCAGAACAGGGTCGGTGCAAGTACGCACTCCTGCCTGACCCCTCTCTCAACGGGAAGAACAATTGTTACTTACCTGTAAACAGGTGGTTCTCCAGTATTGGTGTCTTTCATAGATTCACATGCTTGAATATTCCCCGTCGTCGGAGTGGGAGTCCCACGGTAAATAAAATAGCAATATATATATATATATAATAAAATATATACATAAGTAATCATATAATTAGCGCATGTAGGTGTAAAACACACATAGTGAACCTATAAGAGAAAAAACTCCATAGGAATACAATGGAGAGAGACAAAAGACCTTTGTAGTCTATCTCTGTCATTATGTAAGTCCGAACTCCAGCCAATCAGGCGTCAGCCCCTCTCTAGAACCTTCTCCTCAGAGCTTCTCACCTCAGATTTTCGTAGCACAAGAGTGACTGTAAAGTGCATGAGGAGAAGAGAGCCTCTGAAGGGAGGAGGGAGGGTCGCATGTGAATCTATGAAAGACACCAATACTGGAGAACCACCTGTTTACAGGTAAGTAACAATTGTTCTTCTCCAGTATTAGGGTGTCTTTCATAGATTCACATGCTTGAATATAGAATAGCTAGCAGTAACAATCACCATTGTTTCCATGCCAAAATAGATTCAACATATATAGATTATCAATCTTCTTATGCATAAAAACAGTATTGAACAACTGTAACATTGTAAATGCATAAAATACATATATGGAAACAATATGGAGGCGGGAGGAAGAGGCTCACCTTACTTAAAAAGATTGCGCAGCACTGCCTGTCCCACTGCAGCATCCTCCTCGCTTAAAGTTGCCAAGCAGTAGTGCTTAGTAAACGTGTGTCTGGTCGACCACGTAGCTGCTCTGCAGATGTGTTGCAAAGATACTCCAGCAAATAAGGCAGTAGATGATGATACTGCCCTAGTGGAGTGTGCCCTCACTGGAGACTGCAGAGGCTTATTTGCCCTTTGGTGACAAAAGACAATAGCTGCCGAGATCCAGCGTGCAATCGTTGGTTTAGTAACCTGACGTCCTTTATGACAGCGTCCATATGCTATAAAAAGTTGATCGGATTTCCTGAAAGAAGCTGTCTTACTGATGTAGAACTTAAGACACCGCTTGACGTCCAAAGAATGTAATCTTTGTTCTGCAGGTGTCTGAGGATTGGCAAAAAAGGTCTTTAATATTACTGGCTCATTAATGTGAAAGTCAGTAGGCACCTTGGGTAGAAATGATGGATTGGTGCGTAACACTGCAGCATCCGGTTTGAACTGCAGGAACGGAGGTTTGATGGTAAAAGCATGGATGTCACTGACACGACGAGAAGACGTTAGTGCCAGAAGTAGAGCTACTTTCCAAGTGAGATATTTTAGGTCGGCCTTGTGAATGGGCTCAAACGGAGGTCTCATCAATTGTGCCAACACAACGTTGAGGTGCCACAACGGAGGAGGACGCCGAACTGGCGGAAATTTCCGGAATAGGCCCTTAAAGAATTGGCGGATTATTCTTGAGGAACAAAGGGAACTTGATCCATCTTGCCGGAAACGGGAAATGGCTGCTAGAAAAACCCTTAGGGTTGCATGCGACAGTCCAGAACTGGCTAGGTGCAAGAAGAATGGTAGCAATTGCTCTGCCGTGGAATGTATCGGATGAACTCCGTTAGCAGCACACCAATGGCAGAATCGTTTCCATTTAAACTTGTACGTCCTGATTGTAGAAGGTGCTCTTGCCTGGGCCAAAATATCCCTACAATCCTGGGGGATGTCTAGGTGGGCGAACTCATGGTGTTCAGGTTCCATGCTGATAAGCTCAGTGAGGAGGGATTTGGATGACAAATTCTCCCTTCGCTCATTGTGAGCAGATCCGTCCGATGTTGCAGGAGGATTGGCTGGCATTGGGACAGGAGGAGCAGTTCTGAGAACCACGCTTGCCGTGGCCAGCGCGGGGCTATTAGGATCAGGTGGCAAGGTTGTCTCCTCATCTTCCAAAGAACCCGAGGTATGAGGGGTATTGGAGGAAAGGCGTACGCAAATAGATTGCACCAGTTTATCAAAAGGGCATTCCCTTGTGATTGCTTGTGGGGATGCCAGCTTGCGTAATTTCGGCATTTCCGGTTCTCCGGCGTGGCAAAGAGATCGAGTTGCGGACGGCCCCATAGTTGGAATATCCTCTCTAGAGTGGGTTGGTGTAACTCCCACTCGTGGGTCGACGAGGAGGACCTGCTCAGGGAATCCGCTAGGACATTGGATACTCCTGGCAGGTGGACTGCCGTAAGCAAGATCTGATGACTGAGAGACCAGTCCCAAATTCTTTGAGCTAGCCTGGAGAGACTTGGGGATTTTGTTCCGCCCTGTTTGTTGACATAGTGCATACAGGTTGTGTTGTCTGTCTGTATTAGCACTGACTCTCCTTGGAGCAAAGGCAGAAACGATTTTAGAGCCAGAAAAATCGCCATGAGCTCCAATTTGTTGATGTGCCAAGATCTTTGATGTGTGGACCATCTTCCCTTCACAGAGAGATCCTCCAAATGAGCGCCCCATCCTTCCAATGAGGCGTCTGTTGTGAGTGTTCTGTCCGGTGGCAGCGACAGAAAGGACATGCCTTCCGTCAAGTTGGCTGGAATTGCCCACCATGCGAGTGCTGACCTTATCTGATCTGTGACACATATCATGTCGTGGAAAGATCCCGTTACCTGACGCCACTGAGCATCCAGAGCTTCCTGGATAGGACGTGTCCTCAGCCGGCAATGAGGGATCAAGGCAATGGATGATGACGCCATCCCCAGAAATGATTTTAATAGTCTCACAGAAACTGACTCTCTTGATCTGATCAGAGCCACCAGTCGCAACATCTTTTTGAGACGCTCCTGGGAGAGGAATGCCTTCGCTGACACAGTCTCCAGAGTTGCGCCCAGGAAATCTCTTTGTTGGTGCGGATGAAGTTGGGATTTTTCCACATTTACGGACAGGCCTAAAGAGCGAAACACGTTCTGGCACAGAAGAGTGTGTTGTCGCAGGTGAGTGCTTGACTGAGATTTCAGGAGAAAATCGTCCAGGTATGGAAATATTTGCACTCCCTGGAGGCGCAAATACGCTATTACTGGAGCCAGTACCTTCGTGAACACTCGAGGGGCTGAGCGCAGGCCAAATGGTAACACTTTGAATTGGTAATCGTGTTGACCCACTCGAAAACGCAGGAACTTTCGATGCCGCTGTAAAATAGGGATATGAAAATAGGCATCCTGGAGATCTATAGTCGCCAGAAAATCTTCCTGCAAGAGTAAGCGCAAGATGTCTACCAGCGTCATCATACGGAAGGATTGGCTCTTTATATATTTGTTTAGTGCTCTTAGATCGAGGATGGGCCTCCACTCTCCGTTTTTCTTTGTGATCAAAAAGAACCGGGAATAAAAACCTTTTCCCTTCTGAGACACTGGTACCAGTTCTATAGCTCCTTTTTGCCTTAAAAGTCGGACTTGATGCAACAGTTCTTTCATGTGAGCTGGTGGCGGTCCGGAGGGTGGAGTGGGAGGAGGGAATTTGGTGAATTCTAAGGCGTGTCCCTTCTTCACAATGTCCAAAACCCAACGGTCCTTTGAGATGGAGGACCATTGGGAAAAGAACAGAGAGATTCGACCTCCAACCTTGTCTGTCCGGCAAGAGTCACTGTCTCTTTGATGCGGATCCTCTGTATGAAGATTTTCCTCTATATGACTTGGAGGTTTGCTGCCGTGATGTTTGCTGTTGCTGTCCATAAGAGTAACGGTTGGACCCTTGATTGTAAGGTTTGTATTGTTTATTGTCTCTTCGAAAACTTGAGGAGGTGCCGCGTCCGCGTGCACCACGAAAATTACTCCGCTGAAATTGAAGGTTTCCTAGTGATCTAGCTGTTTCAGTGTCTTTCTTTATGGACTGTAGAGCTTCATCGACGTGGCTCCCAAATAAAGACTCGCCGTCATATGCCATGTTTAGGATCATAGACTGAACCTCCTGACGAAAGGATGTAGATTTTAACCATCCTTGCCTACGCAGAACAGCCGCTCCGGCAAGCTGACGGAAACCCATGCAGGCGATGTCCACTGCACAATCGATTATTTCCGCCGATGCCGCTTCTCCCTCTTGGAGCAACTTCATTGCCTCCACCTTAGATGGCTCTGGTAACTCCTGAACCACATCTGAGATATCAGCCCAAACTTGTCTGTCATATCGTCCCAGGATGGCCAAGGCATTAGCTGCTCTAACCACCGTAGAGGCCATAGAAGAGAATTTACGCCCTATGGCATCCATCCGACGTCCGTCACGATCCGGAGGCGAGGTGATAGAAGATGCCGGATTTTTCGCCTTACGTTGCGCTGCCTGCGTAACGACCGACTCAGGTTTAGCCTGACCCGTGAGGCATGCTGGGGTTCCTATTGGTGCCTTATATTTCTTTTCCAATCGAGGCACCTGAGCTGGCAAGGTATTCGGTGTCTGCATTAATTTCTTGCCTTCTTCCCAAATAAACTCAACTATGGGAATAGCATGAGTCTGTTTGTAGGGTTGATTCTTGAAATCATAAAGGAAGCAATCTTCCTCCCTGCGCTCCGTTGTTAACTTAAAACGGTGTGATGCCCTTTCCATCAGTTGGTGAAAATTGGCTATGTCCACTGGAGGTGAATCCCCTGTTACTATCTGTGAGGGGGATGGTGTTTGTGCCTGGTAATTGTCCCACTCCGCCATATCATCATCATTGTCATCTACATCCCCATCATCATCTGGGATTTCACCCTCTTCTGGGTCCTGAGGGCCTTCCTCTACAGGCTCATAATGAGGCAACAACCTTTCCGGAACCTGTCGTGGAGGTACAGGCGGCATCTGAGGAGCAGGATTTACAATAGGTACCGGTGGAGTAATTGCTGGAATCACCGGGGTTGACGGAACCTCTGAACGTTGAGGGGATAGAGGGAACCGTTGGTTGTAGTCGTCCAACATGCGTTGGAGATTAGTAATGAGCGACAGAGGAAGAGTCGCCGTTTTATGCTTCGGAGGGGCCTGGTGTATATATACCGGATCCTCATCCTCACTACTGACATGCTGGCACTTAATAACCAAGTCGGATGGACTTTGTGCTGTTCCGAAAGACTCTGGTAACCCCTCGGATTCCTGATCCGAATCTGTAGCGAATAATGGTGAGGGAGGCTGTGCAACTCCCAAAGGAATATTATGTTCCTGGCTCTCCGAGCCCACAGTAGGAGGTAATGGTGTCCAAGAAACTTCTTCCCTTCTTGTTTTCTGGGTAGTCGCCACACCGCGTATTCGTACCCTTACGAATGTCTGTGGGGATGTACTCGTCGACGGAGCCGTCGTCGAAGGAATGATGGTCGACGGAATTATCGTCGACGACGTCTGTGGCAACAAAATTGCCGTCGTCGGATTCGCCGTCGACGGAGCCGCCGTCGACGGAGCCGCCGTCGACGGAGCCGCCGCCGACGGAGCCGCCGCCGACGGAGCCGCCGCCGACGGAGCCGCCGCCGACGGAGCCGCCGCCGACGGAGCCGCTGCCGACGGAGCAGTCGTCGAGGTCTTCGTAGACAAGGCTTTCGTCGACGGAACCATCGTCGTCGGGATCTTCTTTTTCTTCGCCGACGGAATGGGCGTCGACGAGCTCGACGACGTCTTCGTCGACGACACAGTCTTCGTCGACGGAACCTTTACCTTCTTCGTCGACGTCGAAGTAATGGGCACAACAGAAGTCACCGCCCTTGAAGAAGTGATGGTAATCGTCGACGAGGATAACGTCGACATAACGCTCGTCGACGACGAAGCAGCTGACGTCGTCGTCGGGGTCACCGTCGACGAGGTAGAAACAGCAGATCTCGTCGTCGGGAGCATCGTCGACGAGGCTGACAAATTTTTCCCCGAGGAATGGGAAGTAGACGCCTCAGCAGCCTGAGAACAGTGTCCCATAGGCGACAAAGCAGTAGGTGAAACCACAAAGGTGGCAGTTGTCAGAGGCAAAGCCAGCTTCTTTTTCTTCAGGAAAGGAGATGGTAACTCCTGCACACTACTGCGCTTAGAGGCTGGTTGAGAACGACCAGAAAAGAGACTTTCCACATCAGAGAGAGGGTTATCCTAGTCTTTTAGTCTCTGTAGCCATAATAGCAGGCGGCCTTCTCTGTCCTTTAGAGTTTTTGTAGAGAAAGTTCTACAAAACTTACATTTTGCCACCTCATGGTCAGGATATAAACAGTAAATACACTTACTGTGTGGGTCCTCAGAGAACAAACGCAGTTTTCCACATGAAGAACATGGTCTAAACAAAGATTTCTTACTAGAAGACATCCTCACTGACAAAAACTGAGCAGAGCTCAGGGAGACTCCCTGTCACACGACGTGCGGTAGAAAATCTGAGGTGAGAAGCTCTGAGGAGAAGGTTCTAGAGAGGGGCTGACGCCTGATTGGCTGGAGTTCGGACTTACATAATGACAGAGATAGACTACAAAGGTCTTTTGTCTCTCTCCATTGTATTCCTATGGAGTTTTTTCTCTTATAGGTTCACTATGTGTGTTTTACACCTACATGCGCTAATTATATGATTACTTATGTATATATTTTATTATATATATATATATATATATTGCTATTTTATTTACCGTGGGACTCCCACTCCGACGACGGGGAATATTCAAGCATGTGAATCTATGAAAGACACCCTAATACTGGAGAAACTTGTTTGAGAGTACGCCCTGCGCACCGCACCTCACACGGGCATAGGTGTTTGTATGGAGGCGGATGATCATATTCAGGAGATCAGCTGGCACCCCAACTTTCGCCAAGACTTCCCAAAGCTTACCACGCGGAACAAGGTCGAACGCAGCCCTTAGATCTACAAATACAGTATAGAGGCTGCCACCCTCCAGCTGTATTGTTTTCCAATAAATAAGGGACAGCCTAAAGACCTGGTCCACGGTAGAGATCTTCTGGCGAAACCCAGCCTGGAGAGGGCTCAGGACATCCCTCTCCTCAATCCAGTCCAAAAGTCGATCCAGCAGAAGCCTCGCAAAGAGTTTCTGTGGAACGTCTATCAGACTGATCGGTCTATAATTGGCGGGGAGCAAAGGTGAGCCCCTTTTAAAAATGGGCACAATCTCCGCCCCCAGCCAAGTTGGGGGAAGTGCCATCCCATGAATAATTGCGTTGAACAGTATCAGGAAGTAGAATGCCCAAATTCTGACTTCGTGCCTTAGGAGGTCACCTGGAATCTTATCTAAGCCTGGCGCTTTTCCTAAAGAAAGGCAGGTGATTGCCCTTTCCACCTCCTCCAGCTTAAAGTCTTCCAGCACCATGCAACTATCAGTGGGGTTCACTAAGCTCTCAGGCGGAGTTCCCATTTGGTCTATCCCAACACTGCTATAAAGGGACGAGAAGTGTTTTTCCCAGACTTCAGCTGTGACATTACCATCTATTGCCTTAACAGGTTCAGCAGAACCATGTCTGACTATGTGCCAGAATTTTTTGGAATCTCTGACTTTGAGAGCAGATGTTATTTCTGACCAGGTCTCCCAATCCCAGTCTATTTTCGCAGCTTCAAGACTGGACTTATAGGCCACCCTCTTTTCCCTGATCACAGAGGATGTTTCCTTATTCTTAAGTGCTTGAAGGAGATCTTTCTTTGCCAGCCTACAGCTGGCGTTGAACCAAGAGGCTCTTTCACTCCTCGTTTTCCTGCCCCGAACCACAGGATTCAATACCTCAGCTAGGTTGGCGCAAAAAGTCTGATGGATATCCTCAAGGGAAGAACAGCCCTCCGACGAGGGCAATTGAGGGAGAAGGCTCTCCATTCTTTCCAAAGTTACAGCCACTTGCTCATATATAGCCCTTATACAATTCGGTTTCTCTAATAGTCTATCCCACCTTAGTCTTCGTCTGTTGCTAGACAGAGTGAGGCTAGGGGCAGGTAAACCATTTCCCCGAGTTTCTGGCCTGAGAAAACCATCCGCAGCTAATGAGAGGATTAAGGGGTTATGATCACTATCAGCCCTTTGGGCAATTTTAAAGTCTAATGCCAATTTCCAGTCTTGGAGTCTGATCAGTATGTAATCGATCCGGGACTCCTGCCTTGGTCTATTAAAAGTTGGCTTGGGCGGATTATCCCCCTTAAACCTACCATTGCATGCTCTAAGTGAATTTGCCAATATTAATGTTAGAACTTGCAATAGGAGAGGTGATGCTACCCTAGCTGGCGGACCTGTAATTCTCTGAATTCCCCAGAAATCATCCTCCTCACTGCTGATCCCATCTAGATACGCCGGGAGTGGTTCGAACTGAATATTGAAATCCCCTCCGACCAAGAGTATATCTGGGCCAGTGAGGGAGTCAAGAAAAAGCCCTAAATCCTCCAGTGTCCTTGAGGTGGCTGCAACTCCAACCGGTCTAGAGTATATATTTACCAGTCTCAGACCCGCCCCATTGGGCCAACGCAGGACGACACATAGGATATCCAGAGAGTTAGTTTCTACCACCTCGGCAGTGCAACCTAAATGACATGCAATCCATGTTGATAGGCCACCAGACGGGCGTCCCTTCCCGCCCCATCTAGCTGGAATATCAAAAATAGCAAAACCAGGGTGGCTAAGATTTTCTCTGGACCACGTCTCTTGGAACATACATATGTCCTGTTTTTTGATAAAGGTTTCCCAATCAGTATTGCCTAACTTATTGGGGAGCCCAGCCACGTTCCATGACAGAATCTCTAAAGCCCTCAAAGTTCTAGTTACAGGCATAAAAGCCTCGTGCGGGGTAATTTCTTCTATCCTCAATAGAGCACAGACCTCCCGCGCACTTTGTGCGTTGCATGAGGGCCCCTGTGGAACTTTGGCCTTTCGTGGGAAGCAGCCACCCACCGCCTCCACCCCGTTCTCCATGTTTGCGGAACAGTAAGATTCGGTAGCTATTTCGTCTGTGGCCGCCAGAGCATGTTCCAGGGGCCCTGAGCGACCCACCAGTGAGGACATAAGTTGCCTGTCAGAGATAGAATGGTGTGGACAGCAAGTCGACCGTTTGAAAATCAAATCCATACCCTCGTCCTGGCCCCCATGTATGCTATGCCCATAGCCAAAGGAAATACTGAGTCAATCACAGTCATCAACTCCTGATAAAGCCCCAAATCTATTATCAACTTCGAGGGGAGTAAATGGTAGCGTGTAGTTCACCCTCCGAGGTCCCATTCTGTGATTTCTAAGTGGAACCGTAGTCCATTCTGCTACTTTTTCATATGCCACGTGACTAGGTACATGCATGTTACAGTGTGGAACAAGGGAAGCAGATGGTGCTACGAATGGATGAAAAAGGGCCACAGTTTTTCTTGGAGCCCTGGGATGTACATTATAAGAGACTGTTGATCTTGGGTAGAAATAAGATAATACACGGGGGTTTATAGATCCCCGTGTAGAGCCCAGAGGGTAGTCTAAGATGTATTTGACTGCATTGGGGTCTCTAAAATTAATAATGATTACATCCCCTTCTAGATCTTTGATTCTACGGCCCAACCAAGGAAGTCTCCGCACATGCAGTATCTCTCCATTGATGTTAGGGGGAAGGGGTCTATTTGTCCTAAGCCAGTGCACGATTTTGTTTTTTAGGTTATAATAACCCTCATTTCTGCCCTTATCCAGAGGTGGAACTTCGGTTAACACCACCACATATGGTACCGCCTCTGGGGGCAAATTAACTTGATGGCTACGTGAATCACTTACTATAACTGAGAAGTGATTCCCCCCCTTCTCGTTTGGGGATGTTACTCTGTTAGGGTTTATTATTTCCTTCCTTAGTTCACCATCTACATGTTGGCCATGACTTGGATTAATTGCGGTAAGGGTGGGCTTATCCCTACACTGAGAATTGGAGCTGCCTATCTCGTTAATCCTAGTGTGCGTGAGAGGTGGATCTGGATCCGTAGGGGGAGACGGGTAATGTGTGGAATCTTTCGGTGTCCCTGGATTTTTTGTGAATAAAGATTCTAAATTCCCCAATCGTGACTCTATATTTTTTAATCTTTCTATGATGGGTAGTGTAGGAGAGTAGGGTCTGCTTTCTATGTTCACCCCCACTTTTTGCTTTTGCTTTACTGGTTTACGACTTAGATGTGGCTGTGGGCCTGCTAATCAGACCCACAGCCCTGCTGTTCTCTCTCTAAATTACTACTATGTACTTTAGGTGCATAACCCATTTGGATAGGATCACCTTATTGGCCCCTGTACAGTGTACCCTAGGTACCCAGGGCATAGGTGTACCCTAGGCCTACCAGGGGCTGCAGCATGTATTGTGCCACCCCTGGCCTGGCCTTCCATTTTGACACAACTGGCTGATCACTCAGCTGGGGCAAGGTCGTGTAATCACCCCTTGCTTAGGTGTAGTATTCCTATACCTAACTTACATATAGACACATGTGTACCTATCAGTCACTCCTATGGCAGGCCTTGACAATCCTGGAGGCAGAGTGCTTGGTAACATGTGAGATGGTGCTCTAGCATGAGCTGAGCCTGTCTGCAGCTTTCGGAACCATGTCCTTATAGCTGTTCTATGATATAGCCTACCATATACTCTTAAAGTGCCTTATAATCTTAGACGGTTATGGTAACTATGGTTTGGCTTTATCAAAGCATGTCGTGTAAGGTGTCTAACACTCGGGAATAATACCCCCATGCCATTTCTGGACATGAGAATATTATTCCCCCCTTCTAGGGGGAAAGACATGTTAAAATCATACTTCAACTGTTAGCCTCTGACCAAAGCCTCAGCATCACAAAATGGATGCTGCTGCCACGACACAAGTCTGACCTCCTGCTGCTGGGAGGGATCCCAGCCAGGGAGGCCTGGACAATAGGTTTCCTGCTTGGGGAGGTGCTAGCACCTCCCCAGACAGCCTTTAGTGTATTGGGGCAG
Organism: Triturus cristatus; assembly: GCF_964204655.1. Classification (NCBI taxonomy): domain Eukaryota; kingdom Metazoa; phylum Chordata; class Amphibia; order Caudata; family Salamandridae; genus Triturus; species Triturus cristatus. The sequence continues at coordinate 1,243,853,473 of NC_140593.1, forward strand.
GGTGGGCTGAAAGGAATGAGACATGCCTGGGGCACACAAGGTGTTCCTTGCATAGTCCAGTTCAAACCGGCGCTGGGGCACTCCAGCCCCAGCTCTGGCGCGAAACTGGACAAAGGGAAGTGGGTGTAACCACCCCCTCCCAGGTCCCACCCATAAGGCGTGACCTAGCAGGTATCCCAGCCCCCCAGATTAGTATAAGAGTGGGAGTTGGGCCTCAAGACTTTAGATTATCCTGAACCTGCAAAACTGAACAGAAACTCTGGACCTTCGACATTCGACGAAAGAAGAAGACTGAAGAATCTCCCTTGTAGCCAAGGAGTGGCTACCCTGTGCAAACAGGCACCATCAAGTGACTACCCTTTGCTTTGTGAAACGTTCGACGAGGAACCGACTGCAGAGCCCGACCAGAGCCTTGATTTCCAGACTTCTCCGACCCTCATCCACATCTGCAGCAGAGCTGAGATCCGTGGAGGCGACGAGCGACGTGGGACCGGCTACCTGGGAAAAGTGGCTAGTAACTTACAGCGCAGCTTCTGAGGTACCCTCGAAGTTGTGCACCGGGGATTGAGAAGCCCCAACCCCAAGCACCATCTGCACCGAAGACCAGCCCCCCACACTCCACGAGTCCTGCGTGGGGCCCTTCAGCATTTTCCTGCTTGCCGCGTCTGTCCGGTTGCTTGCCCGCTGGCTAGTGGCCTTTGTGACGACGCTCCCTAAAATCTTCTGCGCTGGTTTGGCTCCTCCAGACTGGCTCCCGCTTCTCTGCAAAGAAGAAGCACCCCAGACCTTCCTGGTCTGCACCAGAAGCAAGTCCCTTGTTCTTCGTGGGTTCCGCTTGCCAAGGCTTGGTGAGTCCTAGTCCAACTTCGACGCCGCCGACAGCAAGAGCCTTCGTGGGACAGCTCGCCTCCTGGTCCTGGTCGTCCTCGACGCTTCCTGGTCCTCCTGGCTCCAGCGACAAGCTTCACCTTCCCCTGCAACTCTTCACGACATCGCCTGGTTCCTTCCTGGTTCCACGTGGTCACTGGCTAGTGACCTTGACTCTGTCCCCTCTGCTTGCAGGTTTCTTCTCTTCTTGATCCCAGGCTTGGGATCCACCGGACACTCTCCCCTGACTGCCTGTCAGCATCTTTCTTCAGGCATCCATAGGAGTCGACGACGAAAACGACGCATCTTCACCCCTATGCACCCGCAGCCTGTGGGCTAGGTAACTTGGGTACTCCGGTGCTCATCAGGATAGTGACTATCCTAGTGTCTAGTTTTCAAGTCTCAACTTCCTAGCTACTCCGGAAGTGTCCTAAATCTATCTATTTCTAAACTGTAACATTGCTATTGACTTTTACGCATTACGCGTGAGTGTTTCCACTCTGCACACGAATCCCGTGGGCCTCCCACTCCCTAACTAACGCTAGTGTAGTGTAGCCCCAGCGATTCCCTAGGCCTAGGCCTATTCTATTTCCGTGACAGTGGTTCTTATACCACTTATTTAGTATATGGTTTGCGTGGCCCCTAGGGCCTAACTGTATTACTTACCTGTGTGACTTACTGTATGCATTAATAAGACTGTGTTGTACTTACCTCTAAACTCATAAAGAGTGCTGAGGGTTTGCTTAGAATAAATACACTTTATTTTATATATATATATCTGTTGTGGTGTCCTTTCATTTGGTATTCAAGGGATTATATATGGTATCACAGCTGGCTTCACATGCCATTCAGAGTTTAGCCTAAGACTGCTCTTGTCCATGCTACCACTAGGATAGCTGGTCTATAAGGTTGACTTTACAACCAATCACCATAAGGGTATTTGGACTGATATAAGGTGTACACTATAACTAGTGACATCATACATCAGGCCAACTTCTCACATTGGTGGCAGCGGTTGGGATCTGAGCTTGCTGTTGTAATACCATTGTAATCTTGAGATACTAAATTGAAAGATCACACAGATATTGTCTAGGTACATATAACATAGATTATTATACTTAAGTCCTACTGGACTTTGTAGTTGTAGGTTGAAGGGAATAACACACCCTGACTACAACTACTAGAAAGGTTTAGTAGATACAACTAGTGTAGGTAGGTGCACACACCACACCCTCACTAGATCATGCCTCTGGGAGGAGATCAAGTAGATGCTCTCTCAGGAGGGGCAGGTCTGCAGAAGACCCCCTCTAGGTATGATACCTTAACATTCCAGGAGATGAGACAATTGTGTACCTCCAGAGGAATAAAACAGGGTGCAAACCCTACCCTCCTTCAGTTAAGACAACTCCTAGAGGAGTATGATGCTCAGAGGGCATCACAGGAAGGTGCCCTAGGCGCAGAGGAGGGCCTACCCACCACAGAGGAGTCAGATGGGCCTTCAGATGGGGAGGTAGACAGCCAGAGCCAAGTAAGGAGACTTAGCCAGGCTAACTTAAGTTTACATGGGAGTTTGCATGGGGTCCCCCCATACAGACCCACAAGTAGACATTCACAGAGAAGCAGGAGGGACAGATCCCCTTCAAGGGAATCCATCCACTCCCATGTCTCTAACACCTCTAATGCTTCCTCTCACAGGGGAATGACTTCACCTGAGAGAAAGGAGCATGCAGCCAGAATGAGGGAGGCTAATCTGAGGATTCAGAGGGAAGAACTTGCCCTTGCCAAAGAGAAGCTTGCTCTGGCTAGAGAACAAAAGTTAAGTGGGTTAGAACCCACTGGTGGCAGCAACATTCCTAGAGATAGAGACAGGCACTATGATAATAGAAACCTGAGCAAGATTGTCCCTCCCTACAAGTGTGGGGATGACATCCACAAATGGATAACTGCTTTGGAGAGAGCTTGCAAAGTACAGCAGGTACCCCAAAGTCAGTGGGCAGCTATCTTGTGGCTCTCCTTCTCTGAGAAAGGAAGAGACAAGCTCCTCACAGTTAGTGATGAGGATGCAGATAATTACACTGTCCTGAAGAGTGCTCTGATTGATGGGTTTGGCCTAACCACTGAACAATACAGGTTGTTGTTCAGGGATACCCAGAAGACACAGACTCAGGACTGGACTGACTTTGTAGATTGTGCCACTAAGGCTCTGGAAGGCTGGCTATTGGGAAGTAAGGTTAAGGACTATACAGGATTGTATAATTTGATCATGAGAGAACAAATACTTAACAACTGTCAAAACCAGCTATTGCATCAACACCTGATTGATTCTGATCTGACTTCTCCCCAAGAATTGGGAAAGAAGGCAGATAGATGGGTCAGGACTAGAGTTAAGCAGAAAAACCAGAACCAGGGCGGTGATCAGAAAAAGGCAGACCAGAAGGGTAATGAGCAGAAACAAAAAGACCAGAAGTCTTCACCAGGCCCCCAAAAGGCTCAGGGGGAGGGTGGTTCCAAAAAGGATAAGAAGAAAGAAGGCCAAAAGAAACCATGGTGCAACTATTGTAAGTCTACCTCACATTGGTTTAGTGAGTGCACCAAAAAGGATAAGCCCCCAGCCACCATTGCCCCTAAGGCAACTGTACCCCCTAGTTCAGCTGTAAGTGGTGGTTCCCAGCAAAAGGGTGTAGTAGGGTTAACCCTGGGAACTGAGGAGGATTCTGGCCTAGTCAGAGTGCCTACTCAGGCTGTCCTGATCTGTGATGGGGACTTAGCTTTGTCCTCTACTGTAGGCCCCAGTAACCTGGGCAAGTACAGACAGACACCTTTTATCAACCAAAGAATGGCTCAGGCCTACAGGGACACTGGGGCTAGTGTCACAATGGTGACACCTGCTTTTGTGGACCCTGGACAGATCATACTAGGTGAGAATTACCTAGTGACCAACGCTAGCAATGCCACTACCTCCCATAGTGTGGCTATTGTTAACTTCTCCTGGGGAGGGGTAACTGGCCTCAAGAAAGTTGTTGTTAGTTCAGACCTTCCTGTAGAGTGTTTACTGGGCAATGATCTTGAAACTTCAGTTTGGTCTGAAGTGGAGTATAGGACCCATGCAGAAATGCTGGGGATAGATGCACATGTCCTTGCTGTGACCAGGTCACAGGCCAAAAAGTGCAACACTGAACAAGTGCTGGATCCTGAAACTATGGACCAGTCACAATCCAAGAGAAAGAGCAGTAGGGTTAAGGCTGTGCCTTCCCCCCTGCCTCAGGTGGTGGATCAGCCCTCCCAGGAGGATGGTTCTGAGAGCCCTGAAGGAACTGTCCTAGAAGAACTTGAACCTGATCAGGTTGAGTTTCTTGGGACAGGGGGACCTTCCAGGGCAGATCTGAGGCAGGCTCAATTAGACTGCCCCTCTCTTGAACCCCTCAGACAGCTGGCTGCTGCTGAGGCTGCAGGGAATGCTCAAGGTACCCATAGAGTGTATTGGGATGAAGGGCTACTGTACTCAGAGGCTAGAGACCCCAAGCCTGGTGCATCCAGGAGGTTGGTCATACCACTGAAGTTCAGAGGCTTCCTTCTAACCTTGGCCCATGATATTCCCCTTGCAGGACATTTAGGCCAGAACAAGACTTGGGACAGGCTTGTCCCTCACTTTCACTGGCCCCATATGTCAGAAGATACTAAGGAGTTTTGTCGCTCCTGTGTCACCTGCCAAGCCAGTGGCAAATCAGGTGGCACCACAAAGGCCCCCCTCATACCACTACCTGTGGTGGGGGTCCCCTTTGAAAGAGTGGGCATAGATATTGTAGGACCAATGGACCCACAAACAGCATCTGGGCACAGATTCATACTGGTGATAGTGGACCATGCCACCAGGTACCCAGAAGCAATTCCCCTGAGGACCACAACAGCTCCTGTTGTGGCAAGGGCCCTGCTTGGAGTATTCTCCAGAGTGGGCTTTCCAAAGGAGGTCATTTCTGACAGAGGTGCCAACTTTATGTCAGGATACTTGACTGCAATGTGGAAGGAGTGTGGTGTTAACTATAAGTTCACCACACCCTATCACCCACAGTGCAATGGGCTTGTTGAGAGATTCAACAAGACCCTAAAGGGAATGATAAAAGGATTACCAGACAAGCTTAGGCGAAGATGGGACATCCTTTTACCCTGCCTTCTGTTTGCTTACAGAGAGGTCCCACAAAAGGGGGTTGGCTACAGCCCTTTTGAGCTTTTGTTTGGGCATCCTGTAAGAGGACCCCTGTGTTTGGTGAAGGAAGGATGGGAGAGACCTCTCAGACAACCCAAACTAGACATAGTGGATTATGTACTTGGTCTCCGCTCCAGGATGGCAGAGTATATGAAGAAGGCTTCTAAAAACCTTGAGGCAAGCCAAGAACTCCAAAAAGCTTGGCATGACCAAAAGGCTGTACTGACTGTTTACCAGCCAGGACAGAAAGTGTGGGTGTTGGAGCCAGTGGCCCCAGCAGCACTCCAAGACAAATGGTCTGGACCCCACACTATTGTTGAGAAAAAGGGAGAAGTCACCTACTTGGTGGACCTTGGGACTCCCAGAAGCCCCCACAGGGTGCTTCATGTCAACAGATTGAAGGCATATGTTGACAGGGCAGACATGGGGCTACTCATGGCTACAGATGAGGGGCAGGAGGAAGAGAGTGACCCTCTCCCAGACCTGTTGACTCAGAACCCTGATGACGGCTCAGTTGATGGTGTGGTCTTTTCTGACAGCCTCACTGTCCATCAGCAACAGGACTGCCGACAAGTTCTGCAGGCCTACAGACATATGTTCTCTCTGACCCCAAGTCAGACAAACTGGTGCACCCATGAGGTGGACACTGGTGACAGTCTGCCTGTGAAGAGTAAAATCTACAGGCAACCTGACCATGTCAGGGACTGCATAAAAGTTGAGGTACAAAAGATGTTGGAGCTGGGAGTCATTGAACCTTCAGAGAGCCCTTGGGCTAGTCCTGTAGTCCTTGTGCCAAAACCTCACACCCAAGATGGTAAGAGAGAGATGAGGTTTTGCGTGGATTACAGAGGTCTCAATGCTGTCACTAGGACAGATGCCCACCCAATACCTAGGGCAGATGAGCTCATTGACAGACTGGCAGCTGCTAAGTTTTTGAGCACATTTGACCTAACAGCAGGCTACTGGCAAATCAGGCTAGCTGAGAGTGCAAAGGCCAAAACTGCTTTCTCGACCCCAGGAGGACATTATCAATTTGTGGTAATGCCCTTTGGTTTGAAGAATGCACCTGCCACTTTCCAAAGGCTGGTGAATCAAGTCCTTACTGGGTTGGATGATTATTGTGCAGCTTATCTTGATGATATTGCTGTCTTTAGCTCCACCTGGGAGGATCACCTGGTCCACCTGAGGAATGTTTTAGAGGCCCTGCAAAAGGCAGGCCTCACTATCAAGGCCACTAAGTGCCAGATAGGGCAGAGCAAGGTTGTATACCTGGGCCACCTAGTTGGTGGGGGTCAGGTTCAACCACTGGAGAGCAAGATCCAGACCATAAAGGACTGGGCTCCTCCAACTACCCAGACTCAGGTCAGAGCTTTCTTGGGCCTGTCTGGGTACTACAGAAAGTTTGTTAAGAACTATGGGTCCATAGTGACACCACTTAATGACTTGACCTCCAAGAAGATGCCAAAGAAAGTTCAGTGGACAGCAAGCTGTCAAAAAGCATTTGATGACCTGAAGCAGGCCATGTGCAGTGCACCTATTCTGAAAAGTCCAGACTACTCCAAAGAGTTCATTGTCCAGACAGATGCTTCTGAGTTAGGTGTGGGAGCTGTTCTTTCACAACTGAATGTAGATGGTCAAGACCAGCCCATTGCTTTTATAAGTAGAAGGCTGACCCCTAGAGAGAAACGTTGGTCAGCTATTGAGAGGGAGGCCTTTGCTGTGGTTTGGGCCCTGAAGAAGCTGAGGCCATACTTGTTTGGCACTCACTTCAAGATTCAGACAGACCATAAGCCCCTCTTGTGGCTAAATCAGATGAAGGGTGAAAATCCCAAACTTCTTAGGTGGTCCATTTCCCTACAGGGGATGGACTTCACAGTGGAACATAGACCTGGGACTGACCATGCCAATGCAGATGGACTCTCCAGATATTTCCACTTAGAACATGAAGACTCAACTGGTCAAGGTTAGTTTAATGTCCCTAAGTTTGGGGGGGGGTTGTGTAGGAGAGTAGGGTCTGCTTTCTATGTTCACCCCCACTTTTTGCTTTTGCTTTACTGGTTTACGACTTAGATGTGGCTGTGGGCCTGCTAATCAGACCCACAGCCCTGCTGTTCTCTCTCTAAATTACTACTATGTACTTTAGGTGCATAACCCATTTGGATAGGATCACCTTATTGGCCCCTGTACAGTGTACCCTAGGTACCCAGGGCATAGGTGTACCCTAGGCCTACCAGGGGCTGCAGCATGTATTGTGCCACCCCTGGCCTGGCCTTCCATTTTGACACAACTGGCTGATCACTCAGCTGGGGCAAGGTCGTGTAATCACCCCTTGCTTAGGTGTAGTATTCCTATACCTAACTTACATATAGACACATGTGTACCTATCAGTCACTCCTATGGCAGGCCTTGACAATCCTGGAGGCAGAGTGCTTGGTAACATGTGAGATGGTGCTCTAGCATGAGCTGAGCCTGTCTGCAGCTTTCGGAACCATGTCCTTATAGCTGTTCTATGATATAGCCTACCATATACTCTTAAAGTGCCTTATAATCTTAGACGGTTATGGTAACTATGGTTTGGCTTTATCAAAGCATGTCGTGTAAGGTGTCTAACACTCGGGAATAATACCCCCATGCCATTTCTGGACATGAGAATATTATTCCCCCCTTCTAGGGGGAAAGACATGTTAAAATCATACTTCAACTGTTAGCCTCTGACCAAAGCCTCAGCATCACAAAATGGATGCTGCTGCCACGACACAAGTCTGACCTCCTGCTGCTGGGAGGGATCCCAGCCAGGGAGGCCTGGACAATAGGTTTCCTGCTTGGGGAGGTGCTAGCACCTCCCCAGACAGCCTTTAGTGTATTGGGGCAGGGTGGGCTGAAAGGAATGAGACATGCCTGGGGCACACAAGGTGTTCCTTGCATAGTCCAGTTCAAACCGGCGCTGGGGCACTCCAGCCCCAGCTCTGGCGCGAAACTGGACAAAGGGAAGTGGGTGTAACCACCCCCTCCCAGGTCCCACCCATAAGGCGTGACCTAGCAGGTATCCCAGCCCCCCAGATTAGTATAAGAGTGGGAGTTGGGCCTCAAGACTTTAGATTATCCTGAACCTGCAAAACTGAACAGAAACTCTGGACCTTCGACATTCGACGAAAGAAGAAGACTGAAGAATCTCCCTTGTAGCCAAGGAGTGGCTACCCTGTGCAAACAGGCACCATCAAGTGACTACCCTTTGCTTTGTGAAACGTTCGACGAGGAACCGACTGCAGAGCCCGACCAGAGCCTTGATTTCCAGACTTCTCCGACCCTCATCCACATCTGCAGCAGAGCTGAGATCCGTGGAGGCGACGAGCGACGTGGGACCGGCTACCTGGGAAAAGTGGCTAGTAACTTACAGCGCAGCTTCTGAGGTACCCTCGAAGTTGTGCACCGGGGATTGAGAAGCCCCAACCCCAAGCACCATCTGCACCGAAGACCAGCCCCCCACACTCCACGAGTCCTGCGTGGGGCCCTTCAGCATTTTCCTGCTTGCCGCGTCTGTCCGGTTGCTTGCCCGCTGGCTAGTGGCCTTTGTGACGACGCTCCCTAAAATCTTCTGCGCTGGTTTGGCTCCTCCAGACTGGCTCCCGCTTCTCTGCAAAGAAGAAGCACCCCAGACCTTCCTGGTCTGCACCAGAAGCAAGTCCCTTGTTCTTCGTGGGTTCCGCTTGCCAAGGCTTGGTGAGTCCTAGTCCAACTTCGACGCCGCCGACAGCAAGAGCCTTCGTGGGACAGCTCGCCTCCTGGTCCTGGTCGTCCTCGACGCTTCCTGGTCCTCCTGGCTCCAGCGACAAGCTTCACCTTCCCCTGCAACTCTTCACGACATCGCCTGGTTCCTTCCTGGTTCCACGTGGTCACTGGCTAGTGACCTTGACTCTGTCCCCTCTGCTTGCAGGTTTCTTCTCTTCTTGATCCCAGGCTTGGGATCCACCGGACACTCTCCCCTGACTGCCTGTCAGCATCTTTCTTCAGGCATCCATAGGAGTCGACGACGAAAACGACGCATCTTCACCCCTATGCACCCGCAGCCTGTGGGCTAGGTAACTTGGGTACTCCGGTGCTCATCAGGATAGTGACTATCCTAGTGTCTAGTTTTCAAGTCTCAACTTCCTAGCTACTCCGGAAGTGTCCTAAATCTATCTATTTCTAAACTGTAACATTGCTATTGACTTTTACGCATTACGCGTGAGTGTTTCCACTCTGCACACGAATCCCGTGGGCCTCCCACTCCCTAACTAACGCTAGTGTAGTGTAGCCCCAGCGATTCCCTAGGCCTAGGCCTATTCTATTTCCGTGACAGTGGTTCTTATACCACTTATTTAGTATATGGTTTGCGTGGCCCCTAGGGCCTAACTGTATTACTTACCTGTGTGACTTACTGTATGCATTAATAAGACTGTGTTGTACTTACCTCTAAACTCATAAAGAGTGCTGAGGGTTTGCTTAGAATAAATACACTTTATTTTATATATATATATCTGTTGTGGTGTCCTTTCATTTGGTATTCAAGGGATTATATATGGTATCACAGCTGGCTTCACATGCCATTCAGAGTTTAGCCTAAGACTGCTCTTGTCCATGCTACCACTAGGATAGCTGGTCTATAAGGTTGACTTTACAACCAATCACCATAAGGGTATTTGGACTGATATAAGGTGTACACTATAACTAGTGACATCATACATCAGGCCAACTTCTCACAGGTAGAGTGAACGATCTAATCAGCTTCTCGATGCTCTCAAGGTGTGATGTCACTGTACATAGTTCAGGTAGGAGCAATGGAGAGCGAGACAAGTCAGGAGGGGGAAGAACCAGGGAGGTGGAGGGTGTTACAGCCAAGTCGCGTGTAATTAAGAGTGGTAATGGAGCCTTTGTGAGTGATGCAATGCTCTCAGTTTGTGTGGGGCCCTTGCCAAAATCAGTGTGATTAATATTGCGAATTGGCAAGTTACCTAACCTCTTTCTTCTCTTGAGCGGGGGGGGCCTTATAACTTTGGACACCTGTACCCTCCCTGCCTTTTTAATAGTGGTCTTAGCCCTCGGTTCAGTTGGAGTAATAACAATATCGATTTCCTTTCCAGAAATAGTAGAAGTATAAGCGGAAGACACATTAGTTAAAACTGGTAAGGAGTTAAAATTACTGGGTATAGGATCAATTGTTCTTAACAGCTCTGGGACGTTATCCATGGCTAGCGCCTCCTGCGTCAAGGTAGAAGGGCTTAGCACAATAAGGGACGAAGTCAGAGGAGATGTACTGTCCAGTAATGTCCTATTTTTCATGCACTCTATGGAACGGCGTCGCTCGGCCCTTCGTTCATCGAGTGTAGTCTCCTTGTCCGTGGGTACTGCCATCTTTTTAAAATAGTCTACCAATGTACCTTTGGTTGGAACACCATGTTTAGCAGGAGAGTTAATAGCTACAATGTCAGCCATGTTAATATTAACAGTATCAAACTGTAGACTCACGGTTCGTAGATGTTGCGAATAGGGATTTACCCCAGTCCGGTCTCCTCGTGACTCTGAGGGCCTCAGAGGGCCCGCTCTTTGCCCGGTCTTCGCCCCGGCTCCCGTCCCGCACGCGTCCCGCTAGCGCGCGAGAACTGTATTGTGATAATATAGAGGAGGGGGGCGGAGATAGGGGAGGAGTCGGGAAGAGGGCCAGGTGCAGCCGGTGTGGAGCGCGCACGGCTCCCTGGTCCTCGCAGTCCCGAATGCGTGGATCTCTATTAGCAGGCTCTCCCCTTCAGCAGGTGAGTTCAGGCAGCGTTATTGCTCCAGGATGCGGCGTCCGTTGTGCTGACAAGCCCCAGTATCCAGCAGCAGGGAAACGGTCCTCGAGCTGATCCGTCTTCCTAATGCCTCCGGTACTTGCCAGGTAGAATTTAAGTACCCTCTTGAGGTCTAAGGAGTGGAGCGACCGCTCAGCCGGGGTCGCTGGGTTCGGGAAGAAGGATGGCAGAGAAATGGACTGATTAATATGAAAATCAGACACTACTTTAGGGAGAAAAGATGGATGTGCCCTTAAGACCACTTTGTGCTGGTGAAAAACTGTGTACGGCTCTTTAGTACACAGAGCCTGGATTTCGCTTACTCTGCGTGCCGATGTAATGGCTACCAGAAAAGCGGCCTTCCACGACAGATGCTGTAAAGAAGCTTTGTGGATCGGCTCAAAAGGTGGGCCCATCAACTTGGATAACACTAAGTTCAACTCCCACGGAGGAGAAGGGTTTCGAACAGGGGGGTAAACTTTTTCAACCCCTGCAAGAAGTCCTTGACCACCTGCATCTGGAAAAAAGAAGGTTGACTGGGAGACCTCCTGTAAGCTGTAATGGCAGACAAATGGACCCTTGATGGATGCATACTTCAAGCCTGATCTAGCTAAGTGAAGGAGGTACGGAAGGATGACGTCCTCCTGCCCCGTTGTAGGATTAAGGTGATTCTCCCTACACCAAATGAAGAACCTCTTCCACTTAAACGCATAAGACGCTCTTGTGGAGTGTCGCTTCGCTTCCTTGAGAATATGCATGCAGTCAGGTGGTAGACCTAAATGTCCGTATTGCAGGACCTCAGGAGCCATGCTGTTAAGTTCAGTGAGGGAAGGTTGGGATGCAGAATCCTCCCGCCCATCTTGGACAGCAGGTCCTGCCTGCAAGGCAGCCGCCTGTGAGGTCGAACTGAGAGATGCTTGGATACCACCTTCGGAATCAGAGGCAGGGGCGGAAAGGCGTAGGCAAATGTCCCGGACCAATCCATCAAAAGAGCATTCCCCCTGGTCCCTGGACGGTGGAATCTGGACGCGAAGGCGTGGCATTTGGAATTTTCGTCGTCTGCAAACAGATCGATGTCTGGACGACCCCAACAACGGAACAGGTCTGCCACCACGTCGTCGTGCAGCACCCAGTCGGGCTGATCTTCGAAGTGCCTGCTGAGTGCGTCTGCCTTGATATTCAACTCCCCTGGAAGGTGCACTGCCACTACCGAGAGGTTCCGGGCGAGCAGCCAGTGCCAGATCGCCTGTGCCTCCAGGGAGAGGGGGCGTGACCGAGTCCCGCCCTGTTTGTTCAGGTAAAACATAATCGTGGTGTTGTCGGTCTGCACCAGGACTGAGTCGGTCTTGATTGCTGGGAGGAACGCCCTTAGAGCAAGGTGGACTGCCCGAAGCTCTAGCATATTTATGTGGTAGCCCTGTTCTTTTGCAGACCACCGACCTTGTATTTGGAGGCACCCCATGTGGGCCCCCCAACCTTGCAGCGATGCATCCGTCACCACCGATTGCACCGGAAGTGGCTGGTGAAACGGGACTCCCACCAACAGATTGTCCTGACGAGTCCACCATGCTAGGGAAGATTTCGCCACCTGGGAGAGAGAGATTCGATCTCCCCAACGGCCTGTGGACTGATCCCATTGGTCCTCAAGGGCTTGCTGCAAAGGTCTCATTCGCAGTCTGGCGTTGGGAATTAGAAAAATGCAGGACGCCATGGAACCCAGCAGAGATGCTACCTGCCGGGCTGACGGCCTCCGCATCTGCTGCATAAGCCTGCATTTCCTCTTCATTGAAGACAGTCTCTCCCCCGAAGGATACGCTCTTCCCACGCTTGTGTCCAGAACGGAGCCAAGGTAGTGGATGGACTGAGTGGGCTGCTACACGGACTTTGCCATGTTGACGTGAAGGCCGAGAGCGTGCAACTGTCTCAGACAGATTTGGAAGTCTTTCTTCACCTGCTGCTGGGATGGAGCCTTCAGCAACCAGTCGTCTAGGTACGGGTAGACGAAGAGACCCCGCTTGTGTAGGCAGGCTGCCACCACTGCCATACATTTGGTGAAGACTCGCGGAGCCGACTTGAGTCCGAATGGAAGGACTTTGTACTGGTAATGCTTGCTTCCAACCACAAACCGCAGGTACCTGCGGTGATGTTCCGCTATTGCAATGTGAAAGTACGCATCTTGGAGGTCCACCGAACACATCCAATCCCCGACTTGCAGATGTGGACATATTTGGTGAAGCGCCAACATACGGAACTTCTCCTTGACAATGACTTTGTTTAGGAGACGAAGGTCCAGAATCGGCCGAAACTTGTGCTCTTGATCTTTCTTGGGCACCAGGAAGTACCGGGAGTACACTCCTTTTCCGACCTGCGAAGGAGGAACTCTTTCGACGGCCTGTTTGTGCAGAAGGGCCCTCACCTCCTGTTGGAGCAGTTTTAAGTGGTGAGGACGGGACCTCTTTGGCGGGATGTCTCTGGGACACGCTCGAAAACGTAGCGCATATCCATGACACAGTATATTCAGCACCCAGCGATCTTTTGTGATGCTGTCCCACTCTGCTAGATGTTGTGACGCACTTCCTCCCACTGGAGTGGGCAACGGCCGTAGAGGAAGCCACAGCTCATGACTTTCCTCCTCTTGTGGTAGTGGAGGACTGTTGCTGGTGTCCACCTCTGCCCCTGCCGGACTTTCCGCCTCGAAACTGCGATTTTCCTTGGGGTTTGCTTTGAGACCACTGAGGGGTTTGAACCCTCTGTTGAGGCCCCTTGCGTTGGGTGGGTCGAAAACGGCGCTTGAATTCCTTTTTCTTCTCCAAGCCCACAGCTTTGAGGGTGTCCAGCTCAGTTTTCATGCGCCCCATCTCCTCATCCGTGTGAGTGCCGAAGAGGGAGTTGCCAGAGAACGGGAGGTTTAAAATCCGTTGCTGTGCGTCTGGCTTGAGCCCTGTCAGCCGCAACCAGGACGACCTCCTGGCGCACACGTCGTGTGTGTAAGAGTGGGCTGAGAGTAGCGCACCATCCGCCGCTGTGCTAATCGACTGATTAGCCACCAGAGCCCCTTCAGTAACAATCTCCTCAAAGTCCTTTTGGTCCTCCTTGGGGAGCTTGGACTTGAATCGCTCCATCGAGTCCCATCGTATCTGCCCAGAAGCGCCGCCGCGCTGGAGATTTTGAGGGACGCCGCCGCGGAAGAGCAGGCCCTGCGTCCCCAGGAGTCCTGGGTTCTGCTCTCCTTATCTGGAGGAACGGAAGAGGAGGCCGACGCCGTCTGACCCTTTCTTGCAGCTGCCACTATGACTGAGTCCGCAGGCGGGTCCATCTTCACAAAGACGGGGTCAGAGGTAGCTGGCTTGTATTTTTTGAGGATACGAGCCGGAACCGCTTTGACGGTCGCCGGGGTGAGAAAGGTGTCCATGACTGGTTCCATGATTCCTGGGACCAAAGGCAGCAGTGGACGAGAGGCAGACTTCTGGTAAGTGTTTCAAAAATCACCGACGTGGTGACTTGGGGGACAGACATCTCAATCCCCAGCTTCTGCGCTCCCCGCTGCAACACCTCCTGGTAGGTGTTGATGTCGTCAATGGGCGAGACCCTGGACACTGGGCTGCCCGATAGCGTGGGTGAATAGTCCCTGATGGAGGACCTGGAGGAGGAGGAAGAGGAAGAGGACGATGATGGAGTCCTCCGCTTCCGGCGATGATCACGAGCGGAATTGCCGGTCGTGGAGATGCCCCTGAGTGAGAGGAGGAATGGCGAAACGCCGACTGTCACCAGGACCACCGACCTGTCCGAGGCCTGTCTCGATGTCGAGCGCGGTCTTGACGTCGATCCGTGGCGTCATCTCCTTTCTCGCCGGGACTCTTCTCCAGACGTCGAACGACGCCTCGGTGTGGACCGGCGGCCATGCTCAGTGGGCGAAGGATGCCGCCTCGACGTCGAACGGCGATGTGAAGCCGACGACGGAGGCCCTCTCTCCCTCGACGCCGAACACCTCGGGGACGCCGGCGGAGATGCTGCCACTCTCGACGTCGGCGCAGATGCCAACCTCGACGCCGAACGCCACTTGGATGACGACGGCGGAGGATCCTGCTGTCTCGACGTCGAACGCCGATGGAGCCTCGACGACGGAGGGGATCGTGCCCTCGACGACGGAGGGGTGACACTCCTCGACGCCAGTCGTCGCCTGGTTGACGACGGCGGAAGGTCCATGCTCCTCGACGCCGAGATGTCGACGGCGGAGGTTCCCTGCTCCTCTACGCCGATCGCCGCTGGGTTGGCGACGGCGGAGGTTCTCTGCTCCTCGACGCCGATCGTCGCCTGGTTGACGACGGCGGAGGTTCCCTGCTCCTCGACGCCGATTGTCGCCGGGTTGACGACGGCGGAGGGGTGGTGTCTCTCGACGCCGAACGTCTCCGGGTTGATGACGGCGGAGAGGCTCTAGATCTCGATGCCGATCGTCGCCGAGTTGACGATGGCGGTCTGGACTTCGACGACGTACCTGCTCTCGACGGCGAGCCCGCTGTCGAAAGTCTCTTTTTGGAAACACGACCTACCGGAACATCTTTTCTCAGCGCCGAGCCCGACGCTGAGACGGAAGGATGAGAGGACTTGCTTCTAGATGAATCTCTAGGCCTCTTGGAGCCCTTCCTCACCGGAGATCGGCCTCTGGATGGTTGTGCCAGGCCATAAATGCGAATAAGCTCTCTGTCCTTCAAAGTTCTTTTGGACAGGCTCTGGCAGTGAGTACATGTCTTGGAATCATGATCCTCCGGTAGACACAGGATACAGACCCTATGAGAGTCAGTCCTGGCCTTCTTCTTGCCACAAGCAGGGCAAGGATCGAAAAGAGAAGGCATTTTAAGTTGGAAAAAATGCCCAAAAATGCCTAAAAAAGGCAGCCACTTACTGACTTAGATGTAAAACGTCGAAGTAAGGGAAAAAACAGTTGAAAAACAGACAATATTTTCTGACAAACTCAGAAAAAAGTGGAGCTCTGTTGCCAGGATCCTTCCAGAAGGAGCCGGAAAGAACAACTGACCTAACTGCCACCCCTGAGGCATGATGGGAAGGTGGGGGTCAGGTGTGCCTTAAAGGCACGGTGTCAGTTTTTTGCTATGCAGCTATGAGTTAGCTTTTCAGTCTTTTTAGACTGGGTATTTGCAATGCAGCCTGGGAGCTTCCTATGCTTTCAGTGTTTTCTAAGAATTTCTGCTGTTTTCTAAGCATTAAAACAGTTTCCAAACAAGTTATAATGTTGTTTCTCATGTTTATAATGCTATTTTCTTATGTGTAGTGGAAAATACTTACAGCATGGTTCAGCTCTAGGGTTTATGGGCTGCAATTGCTTGTGTATACATATAGGTATATATGTATGGATATATATATGTGGGGCACATATAATATACTGTTTCCGGGATCCCGCACATGGGCGGGAATATTCTAATGCTTATGACTATTGATGAGGATCCCCTGGAAGAGAATGTTTTGTATGGAAGTATCAAGAGGGTTGATGTGATGGTTATTGCAATAGATAACAAATCGCTTCCATTTAAATGCATAGCAAGCCCTTGTGGTAGGCTTTCTGGCCTCCCTAATAATGTTCATACAGTCTGGTGGAAGGTTCAGATAACCAAACTGACTTCAGGAGCCAGCTCGCAAGGTTGAGCTGTTTGGGATCGGGGTGTTTGATTTCTCCATGGCTCTGTGTGAGGAGACTGAGTTAAATGTAATTTTTGATGCGGTACGAGGGAGAGCTCCAACAGGGTTGTGAACCAGGGTTGCCGTGCCCATGTAGGAGCTACTAGGATTAGTTTGAGAGATGTTTGCCTGAACCACTGATTGAATTAGTGGGAGGCGGAAAAAGGGAAGCAAAAATCCCTGACCAGTACATCCATAGATTGCCTTTGGATAACGGGTGTGGGTACCTGGGGGCGAAGCTTTAGTATTTTGCGTTTTTGGGTGTTGCAAACAGATCTATGTGAGGGACTCCCCAAGCTTGGAAGTATGGGAGGAGAACTTCAGGGTGAAGTTACCATTCGTGTATTTGATGCTTCGCCTGCTGGGAAGGTCCGCAATCTGGTTGACTCATGGGAGGTGTTCCGCTAGGAGGTAGATGTTGTGGTGAATGGCCCACTTCCAGATTTTAGGGCTAAGTGGGACAGTTGGAGAGTGTGTACTACCCTGTTTCTGTATGTAATACATTGCTGTCATGTCAGTGCGAACCAAGACAGCTTTGCCAGACAGATCTTGAAAGGCTTTGAGAGCTAGAAAGATTGCCATCAGCTCTGAATGACTGATGTGGAGCAACTTTTGCTGGTGGCGCCACAGCCCTTGCACTGTGTGTTGTTGAAGATGAGCTCCCCAGCCAGTCAGGGACGCGTCCGCTGTCAAGACTGTCTGCAGAACCGGGTCAACAAATGGCCATCCTTTGACAAATTTTGGGTGTTCCACCACTGCAGAGAGCGACGAGTACGGAAGCTTACCAACACTAGATCGGTTAATAGACCGGGAGACTGGTTCCACTGACTGGCTAAGCATTCAGCTGGTGAAGCAACTGAATGGTTAAAAATATTCCTTAAAAATCGCACAAATAACCAAAACGTGTTTACTCACCTGTTTGCAGGAAATGTCTCAGTGCTGAATCTAAGTATCCAGCACGGAATCAGAAGAGTAACGTAACAAGTAGCTTACCTGCAATTTATTGTAGAAGCCCATTCATTTCAATGTACGGCTCCACAAGTTTCAAAGTGAGTAGTTTTGAAAACTGTAAATATTCTTTAAAAATCATGCGAATAACCAAAACGTAATTACTTACCTGGTTCTAGGAAATGTCCCAGTGCTGAATCTAGGTATCCAGCACTGAGTTAGAAAAGTAACGTAAAAAGTAACTTACCTGCAATTTACTAAAAAAGCCGATTTATTGCAATGTACTGTATTTGCTAAGTGCTGCATACTACTGCTCCCCTGTAAATCAAAGTACAATTTCTATCGCAATTTCAAACTGGTCTATATCCAGTAACTTATTACGGAAAAGTATTTAATGCTTACCTGTACCAGGCTTGCTTGGTTCTAAAAATAAACAGTATATTTTTTATACAAACACAATTGGCCTGGAGTTCAGTTCTTGAGTGTGTGAATTAATTTGCTGACTGAGTGTGTGCAACAAATGCTTTACACTGTCCTCTGATACTGCCTTACTGCTCAACCAAGCTACCAGTATTAGAGAGTAAGGTTCTATCTAACTTTAACCTCTACCACCTCTGGGGTCACTTGGACTATACACACTAGACCTCATTTTGGTGCAGTATGTATAGAGCCAGTTTCTTACAGGGTTTGTTCCAATATCTCTCTTCAATGGAATATTAGATTCCTCTTCTGTATTTGCCCCGCTCGTTAGAGTCACCTTAGCGGTAATGTGTCCAGTTTTTGGATGTACGACCAACATTTTCTGTTTTGGGTCCGATTTTTCAAGCGGATCACCGAAACTATGCTTTTAGGTGACTTTGGCTTTTAAGCCTGTTTCGGTGCCAAAGGTTTCGGGGTTATTTTCGGATCCCAAGTGGTTTTCGGTGCTGAATGGTGATGGTCTAAGTCGGACTTTGTCTTCGACCCCGAAGGCCTTGGCTCGGTGCCCGACTTGGAATGCGGCTTTTCGGAGCCACAAGACTTTTTGGTAGGCTTCGGTGCAGAGCCAGAAGGCGGGACGTTAGAAGCGTGGTGTCTGTGCCGGCCAGGGCTCGAGGGCACGGGTTGGTCCGGAGCCTTCTTTTTCGGTTGTCTTGGGAGTCGGGCGGGCTAGCGACTACTTACAGTACGTTGTCCATGCGGTATGTCTTCATCCTGGTTGGAGCCGACCCTTCAGGCTCCGCACGCGGGACTGCAGGAGGGGCACCATCTGCATCCCTCGTTGCGTCAGCCGACGAACGGGGAGAAGTCAAAGAGATTTCTTCTAGTGCTTGGATTAAGATTGGTGG
Organism: Triturus cristatus; assembly: GCF_964204655.1. Classification (NCBI taxonomy): domain Eukaryota; kingdom Metazoa; phylum Chordata; class Amphibia; order Caudata; family Salamandridae; genus Triturus; species Triturus cristatus. The sequence continues at coordinate 1,243,872,321 of NC_140593.1, forward strand.
TGGCTCCGCGAACGGTACCTCGACCTCCTATGTGACCAGGACCTCGAGTGGCACAGAGCCTACTGCCGGGCCTCGAGTAGCTTTCGGGACCACTCCCACAAAGACTTCGGGTTCATGGCCCAGCAGTCGGAGCACGACTTGGGGTTGTGGTCGCCCTCCAAGCAGTAGAGGCACATATGGGGCAGATCCATCACCAACATCAGTTGGTTACAGGCATCCCTCGTGCACCAGGAATCTATGGACTCAAAAAACAAAGTCGACAAAAGTCGAGAAAAAGTCAGTCAAAGTGACTGGAGGTACCGCACTCTCCGGATCTGTGCTTGCTGGCGCAGAAAAAGAAAGAACGGACGTCAGCGCGTGAGGGCAGCGTCTATGTAACTACCGCAACGTCATCCCGGCGACCACGACGCCGAACGCGGAGTCGACCGACGCCACCTTCCGACACGCAGGGGTACTGCTGACGTTAAAACTTTCTGGATCCAGTTTGACGTCTGGGGGTAATTCTAAGGTAAGGAATCTATAACTGTTTCTTTCAGATAGCTGCATAGCAGGTTCAGGCAGACCAGGTCTTAGCGGTAGTAGAGGTCTTGAAGAGGTTTTCCGATGCAAGTTAAGTAGTACAAATGGAGATTTTAAGTTTTGATGTTCCTCTTCCTAATATGTCATTTAAGTTGTACGGTCATCACCCAGTGAGACTTACTGAAGGTGCCTGTCAGAGTCCGAGAACAGTCCCTGAAACGTGTATGGGAGAAGGTTGTCGAGAACACAGAGCGAGAGCATGACCTCCTGCGAGATCTCCTACTGGACCTTCTAAAACTAGAACTCGATCTCACTCTCAATGTTCTCAGACATCCAGTTCTCAATCTCTCAGAGGTCTTATGGGAGCAGAAGCAGGTTGTAACAGTGATTACTTTGGAGGGAGCCTAGGAGATAAGTGAGCCCTATTTGATGGACCTGGTGAAAATCAGGGTGATGTCAAACTCCTCTGTGATGTGAGTATTCGAGATGAGTATTTCAGAGTAATCCGAGAAGATGAATACATTTGGGAACACTCGTCTGGCGTGCCAGGCACTCTTTCCACAGGTCTTCAAACCACCATGGTGAAATCAGGATTTTTTAGACAGCAGTGGTTTTGGCATGGACGGTGAAATAGATAGATGTGCGTTAGGTCGACTACGGTAGGGAATATTTTGACATCGAATGGTGCCTGAAAGGCATCTTGGGTGGCGTACCTGTAGACTGTGACCAGGCGGGTAGGTTACGAATCCTCAGGGTCATGGTTCTTGACTATCAGTAGCAACACCTCTTGCTCTGATGCCTCTTTGCCTTGGATCTGCCCCCGAAGCAGTCTTTCGAGCAGAAGGGTGCCCTGATGGAATGACCGTACCTATGATCCCTTGATGATCCAGCTGCAGTTTTCTGCTGTGTTTCTCCCCCAGGAGTTCCATGCAGCCTCAACTCCTACCAGTGCTTCAGAGTTTGTCTGCAAATGTTTCCGACAGTAACTGCAGGAATAGGATCTTCTGGACTGCAGATAATACAGACACTGAGAATCTGTCTGGGCCTTTTATTTCCACAGGAAGGACACGGCAAAGAAGTGAAGGCATTCGGACAGGAAAATATAACCTTTCCCATCAGAAAAAACCCTTACCACAGGTTTTAGTGGGTTTTTTGAAGCAGTGTAAGCAAGCGGGTTCAAGTACTATTGTGTCAAAAAATAAGGTGGAATCTGTGTCCCTGTGTATTTTGGTTTAAAGGGATTAAATCACAAATCAAAATTCATGAAAACCAATTAAGAATTCAAAGAAAACAAGGTGCAATATTACAACCTTGACACCAAGTGGCAGTAAGTGTCCATCATGGGATCTAAAACACCAATAGCTGCACTTCCCTCATTCAATGCAGGTCACAGCAGCACATCCCTCCCCACGGCTCACACAGAACGGTAGAAGCTCGCAAAGTAAAACCACAAAGCAGATTCAAAAAACACTTCTCTATTTTATTTTCTACTCTTGAGAAAAAGGCAACTTTTTTTAACAAAGTGTTGGAACAAAGTAAATTACAAGGGAAAGGGGCAAGTCTTTAATTACAATGTGAAATACAAGTGGGGAAAAGAGGCCGAGCCTCTGAAGATCAGCACCACAGACTCCGAGAGGATTCAGAGCTTCCAGAGGAACTTGGGAAGCTAAAGACTACGTTTCCCAGATATAAAGAACCAGGACAAGAGGCCTTCCATGTGTCATTCAACCACATTCCCCCAAAAGAAATGAGCTCTATGCCTTCTGCGGTCTGACCCAGCTCCTCCGAACATAATGTCCTACACGGATTGTTCAATAACCACCTGTAAGGTACAGATGGACTGATATCCGACACCAACGCAATCCCCCAGGTACAAGTCACTCGATCTGCACTGTGCTGCTCCTCTGGATCTTCCAATAAACACATAAAAGGTTGTTCGGGTAATATTCCATGCGCCCAAGCAGGAGAGGAGGCCTTCACCATTCATTCAATCAAGGTTTGTTTTTAAGAGATGACGAGCCGGAGGAACTCTTCCAGGTGACACTTAATTCAACTTTTTACTACGAGAGGACTTTCATATATCATTTCACCTAAGTGTCAAAGAAACTCATACGATCTTTCCACCAACCTTCCCAAAAATTAATGAAAAATTAACCAGTTAATTAAAACAGCTCAACGTTTTGAGACAGAACCAGGACGGAGGATGCGTTTCATGAATATGAGCAGTACAGAGTGAAAGGACAAGATTGCCTGCTAGAAGCAGAACTTCAAGGTCAAAAATCCAAACAATGGGTTGGCAGTGTTCACTACGTGCCAAGGTACCAGGATACTCCAGGAAATCAAAAGAGCTCACCAAGAAGCTAAAGGAAAAGAAAGGCTACAGCTGGGAGTCAGCAGTGTCAAGGCAACAGTTGACCAAGCAGAGGCACAACACAGCAGGGAAGAGCAAACGGTATTGGAAAGGGCCCAGCACGATGGACTTCACACAGGGCCGTATGCATTTGGAAGGGAAAGGACAAGCAGCAGCGGATCAGAGTCAAAAATTAAAACTAGAACTTTCGAAAATGTCAAATCATGATTAGAAAGTCCCTGAGGGAGTGAGAGAAGGGAGCTTTTGGGGTTTGCTGATTGATAAGGGACATACATCACCAGGCCACTGGAGATCAAAGGTAGCTTAACACTAAGGGGCAAAGCACAGCATGCAAGAACGTCTGGATCTCCAGAAGCTTATTGCGGAGGCCACAGACAACAAAATGTGTATGGTCCCAACAAGGTGTATTCAAAGACTAAGCAGGAGGGAAGGAAATGAAAAGCTTTAAAACAGATCAATGAAAGATACCAACGCCATCTTCTGATGTCAAAAACAAAGAGTAAGACTTTAAGGTAGTCACTTGTACCAAACACAAACGTTTCAGGTTTGCAAAAGGTGGGGTAAGATGTTCCTGTCAGGGGTTCATACCAGTGGGATCTTCGCTTTAACTGTAAAGAGGGACACGGTTCTTCAAACTAAAGTTCCCACACAATGATTAAACATTTAGCAGCTTACCTCAGACCCTTCACGGCTGCAGGCTGCCCACCACATGTGGAGTCTGGCTTCCAATGGAATGTTGCGAGAGAAGGAGGCTAGCAAGAGAAGGCGTCTAGCAAGAGGCATTTCCAACACAGCCACTGTGGACCTCAATCAGTCATTCATCTGGACAAGGACTACAAGTCTAATTACAGACCATGGCTCACATGGGCAACAGGATACAACCAGCTATGTACTGTGTCCTACAGACAGTAAGAAGCCCAATGTGTGGAGAGAACTTGCAAAACCCCAAACATCTGGCTGCCCCACACAGTGTAAACAGACCATTACTTACCAATGGCAAGCAGATCCCCACATCACCCAAAGAACTCCAATGCAGCCAACAGATCACACCCCAACAAGACTCTAGAATACAGCCTACGGACCGTAAACAGATCCAATGCTTCCGACAGACGCTACTGACTAAAGCCAACCAATGCCCCTAATACAGCTTAGGGAGGACAACCAAATGCATATCTCTGACATGACCCACAGACCAGAAGGAACCTAGTGTCCTAGATACAAATGATGCAGCAGGGCCAAACCAGTGTTTAGGATACGACTGGTGGGACACTACCAACCCAGTGTTCAAGACACTTTAGAGCGTGATCAGTCAAATATCTTAAAAACATACGCCTGGACGCAACCAGCCACACTCATGCCATGATCAAACAATTGTCCTGAAAATTCCCCAAAGGATGATTACACAACAGTCCTGGAAGAAATGCATGAACTACTGTCGAACGACTTACAGGGGAAAGTTCCAGCTCTCCGGTGTCAAATGAAAAGTCCACAGTTAATGCTTCTTTAATCTCATGTCAGCACTGAATGCAGAAAACACACTGACACCCCCCCCCCCCACCCAACCCACCTCAGTGCTACCCCCAACTCTTCCTTGCAAAGGCTGTTGAGGAAAGTCCCGCAGATGCAGGACTGTCAGATGAAGTGCAGCTCGGATCTAGTTTCTATTGCGGAGTTAGCTGCAGGATGAAGTCTTAACACCCTGGCACCTTTACTTGGCAGCTGTAGAGGGGAGTGTGGAGATGTTTAGTTGGTGGAAAATGCCTCTTAATATTACAGAAAAGGATCGGAAGCAGTTCATTTCTCCTGACATTACAACTTGCTCCAGGCAACCAGCAGTGGCTAGGAAGGGCCGTACCTGCACGGGTCCTACCTGCCCCATTTGTCACTTCTGAGGTATAATCTGAACTTTATGCAAAATAAACTAAAAAGGGGGCAGCCCTGATAGCCCAAACAGTTTAGACATCTTTCCTCTGAAGGTTCTGGAGCTCCATGGAAGAAAGAATCTCTTGCTGTCCATTCACGACAACACGGATTGCCTCTTCAACCCGACCTGTCACCCAGGAAAGAAAACCTCGAAGCATAAATAAGAAAAGTCCATCCGAGGCTTGATCCGCAGTCTAGGGCCGGTGCTCGCAAAGCATCTGGATCAGCTGTTCTCCGATCCTCGTACGTCTGTAACAGGACTGTGTGCAAGGTGCAAGCCTGAGTCCAGAGGGTCCCGCATGGGAAGACAGTGCGCAGGGACGCCGGATAGTGGATTCTGTCAAAGTACTCTCTGTCACAACTGCAGCAGGGGAAGAAGGAGAGAGAGATTGGAGTGGATTGAAGGTTAGTTAGGCAATAGGTGTAAAGGAATGCCAGAATAAGAGTCAACAATGCACAGTACGGTAGGAAGGAACGTAGGATAAATGTAAGATGTAAAAAAGAAGAAAGCAAATGCAATGGCAAAAGGCAAGCACAGAACATCAGTTAACCAGTGCATGAGAAAAGGGTGATGAGAAAGTAAAAATAGAGTCGGAGAATGGGAGATAGGAGCAGGGATGAAGAATGGGGAAGTGAAAGGACAGAGGAACAGTGAGTCGATAAAATGGAGAAGAGAGAAGATCAGGGGTGAGGTGGAAATGAGGAATAGAAGACAGAGGGGAAACAATGGAGGGTGTCGGGGGAAGGAATGCAGAATAGAAAGGATATAGTGGGATAGAAAGGAAAATAAAAACATGGTTAGTGCACAACTCTGTGTAGATGTCTTAAACATTTAGACTGACCACTCGCTCTCATTCACCCGATCCCCTAATAGGACTCCATGAGTGGAAGAGCTCATCCTTCCTGCACGCTCGTCACTCACTACCACGGCACGCTCCGAGCCCTACTATTAGCACAACAACAGGATTTTACTGCGATTGGAAACACTATGACCGAGGTCCTGCAGATCTTTTCTTCTCATACGTGAACCCTTCCAGGTGCCAGTTCTGGATGCTTACTTCTTGCATAGCAGACGACTAGAACCTTGTGGTGCTAGTCAACAGCGAAGAAGGAATCCGCCTCCAGGTGTGACACAGGTACAGTATAAGATATCCATATATATTTATGAAAATATACATGGAACATCTAAAACTGACCAAATAAATGCACATTCACAAATGTATTTAAAGCAGTGAAAATGCCAAACTCCAGGTCATCTCCAAAGCAGAGTGGGGAGGACATGAGGACCAGGTTGGAGGTTACAAGTACTGTACACGCGGAAACGACGATAGTGAGGATGCATTTTAATGCACAAATGTAGCCTCCTGCATCTTGGTTTGGCATATGCAAAAACCATAGATGCAAATGTGCAGAATGTAAGATGCTATTTATTACAATTGTACAGGGCAGGGAAGGGTAGCCATGACTCACTCGAGGCTTCACCACTTGTGAGCCACTGCACCTCCCAAAACTAAACAATGCTAATAAACCGCATATTGCACTCCCTGTAACTACAGCTGTTCTATGTATGGTAGACATCAACAGAGTTAAAGCTATCGATACAGCTAAAGAAGCCATGACAGACTTCCCAGGTAGCGCACCGTAACCAGCTGAAAACCAATCGAAATCGTTGAGACTCAAGTGACAGACTTTGGAACGGGATGGCCCCAAAATAGCGCTTGACCATAATATTGCAGTCAAAATATTGTGACAAAAATAGACAAAACAATTATGACAAATGTAACTTTCTAACAATATTGAGGTTTAAAATATTTCTAAATGTAATTTCATATACGTATTAATGCATTTTACATAAATTTGTTACAATTTTATATAAAAATATATATGTCAAATTAAGTGATACAATTTTAGGTTTAAATTTATTCGGGTCCATTAGGGACAGAGGGCAGTGTTTAGTTATTAAGATATACTAATGTTAAAGTATTCATTTCGATAAATTAAAAGCAACTGGCATTGCTTTGTGTTTGCTTTATATTTGTCAGACTGAGGTTTTATTGAGCAATTGGATGGGCAGCATGTCCAACAGATTTACATTAAAGTACTTTATCGTATTTACAATGTTACTGATTGTGTATGTTTGAGAGAATTAGGATGGTCCTTATTACGAAGATAAAGGTGCATTACTACAAAATTATAAATAAGTCTATTGTGTTCATTTTTAGATTTCCATCTCTATTAATCCATATTTTTTTTTGCTCATTTTATCTGCGTTTTTCCAGATTTATGTTGTGTTCCGTGGAAAACAATCAACTATTATATTTCTACATTTGGTAGCTTCACACTGGAATGCCCATTGTAGTGCTATATGAAGCCATAGACAATGCGTCCCTCGCTCATTCTATGCGTGTATTGTAATATTAACTCGTGCGGCGCCATGCCTTGCGACAGCTTCCTCAGGAGACTCTGTCCCAGGTTTTACCTCCCCGGTCTCTCGGCGATGGGTCTGGTAACCATGATTAACCGCATCAAGAATCTCTCAGCCACAGCATTGAGATTTGTTTTTCATATTAAAAAAAATACTGACAAATATTGTTATTTATCTCTGAAAATCGTTTAAAAAATGAAGTACGAGGCAAAATTATAAACAAAATATGTATACACTTGTATATGAACTCAAATATGGTTTAAAAAAATTATTAAATAAATAAGAAACTTCAAACTAAGTAATATCAATATAGAATTGTGAGAATGGAAAATGTTACTGCCGAGTACTGTCTGCGGCATGCAGTGCTGTAGATTCACATGCTCTAGTGTTGGGCTCGGGAGAGTGCAAGTGGTTTTTCTTTGAAGTCTTTCAAGTCGCGAGGTAGTGCGACTCCTGTTGCTGGGAATGCGCGTTGGCATCAACTTCATGGTTAGATTGTTCTGCATGACGGGTGAGGATAGAACGTGAAGTAAAGTGGTGTTTAAGGAGGTGGCCACGCAAAAGGAGTTTTGTGAAGCAATTGTAAAAAGAACTAACAAGGACTGGTGCCCATGTGTCCGGGGAGGAGGGTGGGTGCAAGTGAACCTACAGCACTACATGCCACAATCAGATGCTTTCTGGGTGAGTAACATTCTCCGTTCAAGGCACGTGTGGCTGTAGACACGGATGCTTAGCATAGACGGTAAAGCAGTCCTCCATAAGCGGTGGATAACCTGTGGGAGTTACACTTGTTTGAAATGGTGTCCGTAGCTTGCTGGGCGGCCAGTACATCTACCACCTAATGTTTTGTAAACGTATGGGGGTAGACCATATAGCTGCTTTAAGTAGGTCAGCTATAGGTAGGCCATTGAAGCTCTTTGCAAGCGGAGTGAACTCTAGGAGGAATCGGTAAGGTCATTTTTCTTCAGCATATTAGGAAGCACTTAGCAATCCATCGTGCAATGCCAGATTTACAAATGGCCCTTCCTTAGTGAGGTTTTGAAAAGGCGACAAATCGTTTGTCTTTCTAAATGATTTGTTCTGGTCAATATAATGTACGAGAGATCTTTGCACGTCTAAGTTATGGAGAACCCTTTCTGCAACTGAGTTGGGCCGGGGAAAAAAGACCGGCAGTTCAATAGATTAACATGTAATTGTGAGACCACCTTAGGAAGAAATTTGGGGTGGAGCAAAGTACAACCTGATCATTACATATTTTGAAGAGAGTTTCTTCTAAAGTTAATGCCTGAAGTTCAGACACATCTGAGTGAAGTGATGAAATTAGGAATGTTACCTTCCAGGATAAGAACTGGAGCGGGCAGGAGTGGAGGGGTTCAAACGGAGCGCCCAATATTTTTGTCAATGTAATATTGAGAATGTACGTGTGATCTGGTGGCACCCTATGAGGAATGATTCTTAAGACCTTCCAGGAAGGCTTTGACAGCTGGAATCCTGAATAAGGAAGTTTGTTGCCCATTTTGCAGATCGGCAGCCGCTGATGTCGGGTGCAGATTTATAGATGTAAAAGCGAAACCCGAGCTATGTAAATGAAATTAGTAGCAGACAATGTCCTGTATTTTAGCTGCTAAGGGATCAGTGCGTTTGGACTGACCATAGTGAACAAATCTTTTCTATTTGGCAGCACAACAGGTCCGAATAGTAGGCCTGCCTACCTCTTGACGAACATCCATACAGATCTGAGGGAGATTGAGGGAGCCAAATGGTAAGACTCCAGGAGCCACACTGCAAGGTTGAATGATTGGGTGTCTGATTGCGCCGTGGTTCTGCGTGAGAAGGTCCTGCCTGTCCTGTAGTGCTTTGTGGGGAACTACGGAGAGTTCTAGGAGTGTGTTGAGCCATGGTTGTTGCACACATGACGAAGCGACGCGGATGAGGGTGAGAGAGGTCTACTGAAGCTTGCGAACCAGAAATTGAAGCAGTGGGAGCGGTGGAAAAGAATAAACAAATAACACGGACCGAATCCTCCATAGTGCATCGCCCTTGGCCTGTAGGTGTGGGCACCTGGAGGTTAGGTTTGGGCATTTTGCCTTTTCTGCAGTGGCAAATAGGTCTATTTGTAGTCTTGCCCAACGCTGCCAGTATTGGAGGAGGACTTGTGGCTGGTGTTCCCACTCGTGGACTAGTTACCGTCTACTGCTGAGAAGATTCGCAAAGTCGTCCACTTCAGGGAGATACACCACAAACAGGTGAACATTGTATTGGAGAGCCTACTGCCAAATGGCCTGAGCCAATTGGAAAGTTGAGGGGACTTGGCACCCCCTGCTTTTGAGATAGTACATTGCTGTCATGTTGTCGGTCTTGAGGAGGACTACCTTGTCAATTAGGTGAGGAAGGAAAGTTTGCAACACTAGGTGAACAGATAGCACCTCCAGTTGCTTTATGTGGAGATCTGACTGTTTCCAGTGGCCCTGGACAGCGAGATGTTGAGAATGCACTCCTCATCCTGTAAAGGAGGCCTCTGTTACTGTTCTCTGCGGAACTGGGTCTGGAAAAAGCAGTCCCTTTGACAGGTTGTTGGTGTCCCACCACTGCAGTGTGTGGCAAGCTTGGCGGCTGATCAACACTAGATCTAACGGACCCTCCGCTTTAGTCCATTGGTGTGATCAGCATTCCTGAACGGACACATGTTGAGTCTGGCATGAGGTACTATGGCTATACATGGAGTCGTCACGTCCTCAATGTTACTTGTGAACTGGTTGAAATAGGGCAACAAGTGCCTCGAAAGCTTGCATCGTGGCAGTACTCTGGTAAGCTATACGTATTTGTAAATGGAGAACCGCCCCTAGGTAAAGTTGCATTTGAAGGGGTTGGAGGTGAGACTTTAAGGAGTGGATTTTAAAGCCTAGTTGATGAAGTAAGTTTATGTTGGCCTGGGGGGGGAGGGGGGGGGGGGGGGGGGAGGGGGGGCTTGAAGAGTTGTGCTCTTGACAAGCCAATTGTCCAGATATAGAAAGACGTATGCTTTGCCTGCTTAGGTGAGCGGCTCTCACCTCGAAACATTTTTATAGACCCTGGGCACGGTAGTGACCCTAAAGGGGAGCACTTTGAATTGGAAATAGTGACCATTTATTATGAACCTTAGATATTGGCAATGTACCAGGTGAATAGGAATAAGAAGGTAGGGGCCCTTGAGGTCGAGAGCACCCATGAAGTCGCCTTGTTGTAGCAGTGGTATGATATCTTGAAGAGTGACCATGTGAAAGTACTCTGAGAAAAGTTATAGGTTTAGAGGTCTGAGGTCCAAGATTGGTCTGAGGGACCCCATCCTTTTTGGGAATAAGGAAGTATAGTGAATAGACCCTTGTGCCCTGGTGGTGGAGTGGAACAGGTTCTATAGCACCTGTTTTTCAGGAGAGCTTGTACTTCTTCCTTGAGCAACTGCTGTTTTGTCTGTGGTTGCGAGGTGGAAATGTTGTGAGGTGTGGAAGTAAACTTGAGACAATAACCATGCCAGATAATATGCATAAAACCCACTGGTCGGAGGCGATATTCTGCTAGGCGGGAAGAAAACCTTGTAGCTGACCCCGAACAGATGTGTGATTGGGGGAATGATTGGGGAGTCAGGGCTTTGTGGTTGTGGCAGATGTTTTTGCCTCTACCTTCGGAGTTGTTACCCCTGTATGAGCCTTTGCAGTAACCCCTAGGCGAGGTGGTCATTGTTTGAGTCCGCGGATATGAATCTGAGGTTTCAAGAGAGGTGGTCTTGGAAACTCCACAGGAACGTCGAAAGGAGCCACGATGAGGTGGTGTCTGCAGCGCTCTCATAGCCTTAGCTGTCTCATCTTTTTAATCTTAAGGAGGGTATCCACCTGAGGACCAAAAAGATTCCCCATCAAATCATAGGCCATAAGGTATTGTTTTACTTCGGGTTTAAACCCCAGTATTCAAAGTCAAGCATGCCTATGTAATAGCACTCTGGAATTCATTCCTCTAGCTGCAGTATCTGCAGTGCCGAGTGTACACTGAATTGTAGGGTTGGATATTAATTTATCCTCTGAGGCAATTAGGTATGCCCTTTTTTATGTTCATCTGGGAGATATTGGAGTTCTCCTCCATCCCAGTGGGAGGAGGCAGGAGTCTGTCCCTGGTTGGCTGGGTTCCCCCATCCTCAAGATGGCGGGGACTCGAGGTTGTGCTTCACCTCGCCTCCCCCACCTTAGGGGTGGAGTTGGCAGAGGTTCCTCCCGCTCAAAGTGGGGGCTAGAACCAGTGGGTCTGGAGAGGCTCACAAAGGCGGCAAGCTTTTGAAGCTTCTCCTTCGCTTCCCCTGCCTATCCTGGGGGGGGGGGGGGGGGGGGGGGGGGGGGGGGGGCGGCTTGGCACCTCGTCCCAGGATGTGCATCGTTTCAGGCCCCCCAAGGGCAGCATGCCAGGGGTCCAGAAGCATGCGCAGCCACTCAGTCAGGTCACTGGGAGTTTGTCATGTTTCAGGGTGCATCTCTAAGATGCCCTCTGTGGTGCATTTTACATTAAATCCCACACTGGCATCAGTGTGGGTTTAATGTGCTGAGAAGTTTGATACTAAACTGCCCAGTCTTCAGTGTAGCCAATATAGTGCTGTGGAGCTCGTAATGACAAATTTTCAGCACCATGTACTCTTAATGGCAGCACTGCACTTACAAGGCCCAGGAATGTACTTGGGTACTGTAGGGGCACAGGGCTCATGCACCTGTACCCTCACCACTGGCATAGAGCACCCAGCTAGAGGGGTGACTGATGTATGCCATGGCAGTGGTTTGAAGGCATGGCACACAGGGATCTGTGCCATGTCGACTGTTTTGTTCTGCACCCAGCCTGCAAAGGCAGTGTGTGTGTGTCAGGGTAGAGGGCCTCTAAGGGTGGCACAATAAGTGCTGCAGCCCTTCGGGGCCTTCTCTGGTCACAAGGCACTGGGTATCTAGTGTACCATTTACCAGGGGCTGACATGTGGCCAGAGATGCCAATTGGGTTTAGGCTTCAATGAAGTTTTAGGGAAGGAACACAGGCCCTGGGCACCTGATTGACAGGAGTCCAGGGCACACAAGTACATCAGCAATACAGCAAAAAGTGGGGGGGGATACCATGCAAGAAAAATGGCACTTTCTCACAGCGTGCCCTTGAGAATAAGCAAGTATTTTGAGGAATGTTGTGTAGAGGAAAGTGTTTTGAATAAACAAAAATCCCCCAAGGGCCCTTCATGCAACTGCACCTTTTGGAAGGCAGCAGCTCCAACTACTTAAATTGAGGTAAGTAATGTCAGGTGGGAGATTGTTTGGCAGGATACAGATCGGGGTCTGTATCAGCAGTTGAATTTGTCTCATATGTATCCCAGGGGTAATCTTGTGGTGGAATATCGAAAGTGTAATAGCTACATCTTACGTATGAATGTAATGATCCTTCCGGGGACTAGATTGCAGGAGCAGCTAAGTCGGTGGAGAGAGCGTATGGTGTGGAGTGGGTGTAGGTGGTGGGCTGATATGTACAGGGCTTGTGGCTTTGTCCATTTTCCTGTGCTTGGCTGGAATTGGAACATTCAAAGCTTCGTGAAAAGAGAGTCATCTCTTGGAAGGACGGGCACCAGCGTGGGGGTCTTGTAAAGATACGGGTATCTGGGTGGATCATAATGTACTTCTGTCTCGAGCAAAGTTCTCATTGTAGTTTTCGAAGCACACGTCCCACAGTCTCCACAACTTACATGCTGGTTCGGGGGTGGAAACGTTTTCAGCTCCGATGCCAAAGTTTTCAGTGCCGAATGTTTAGGCTCTGAGGCATCTAGTTTCGGTGCCAACATCGGCCAATATTTCGACACTAAAGGTTTCGACTCTGAATGTCAGCTCTGCTCCTAGGCAGGAGCAGTCCGCTTTGAAGATTCTTCCGGCGCGGAGCGTATCCAAAATAGTTGGTTAGTGCAGGCTATGGCGCAAAAGCAGTGGAGGAATGGCCATTGTTTCAAGTGTCCCTGGAACAGTCTGTTGATCCTTTCTGCGGGCTTGCGAGGGTCAATATCCAGGTGGTCGCTGAACGACTAATTGAGCTGGAGGCAGGTCTGGCTGATTGATGTCGGAGCTACAGTTGTGGGAGAACTTATCTGCTGCCGATGATTGTGCCTGAATAGCTTTCTGGGGGTCCTTGGGTCCATAGGGGTCTGGTGTGCTGCCCACGCTACTTCGATACATTTAGAGACATCGGGCACAATGATCACAAAGTCTTCTTGGAGCTGAAGAGCAGCAGACATAGCAGCTGGCCTCGTTGTGCTCAGGGGAAGAGGCACAAATTACACACCTGTCGAAGGTCGTGTAATGAAACTTCATGGGACACAGAACAAAATCGAAAAGGCGTCCGTTCCATCACCAAATGGACTTGATGGGGGCGGACTGCCCGAGGATGAGAGTCAAAGCCCCGAATGGCAAAGCCCCCCAAGGGGCAGCGGCCGACGGGAGGTCGAAGGCGAGATTTGGGGATATTGATGGTGAACACAGAGCTGTGAAGTAGATGGACTGTCAACTGAATTCGTGGGTGACACTGAGCCAGTCATCTAGGTATGGGAATACATGAAGGTTTTGCAGTCTCAAGTGTGCTGCAACTACGGCCAAGCACTTAGTGAAGACGTGAGGAGTGGCAGTGACTCCAAATGGAAGAACTTTGCATCAGTAGTGTTTTCCTTCTATGACAAACCTGAGGTATTTGCGATGAGCAGGGTGTATGGGTATGTGAAAGCAAGCATCCTTTAGGTCCTGTACGGCCATAAAGTCACCTTATTGTAGAACAGGTATGACATCCAGCAGCGTGACCACGTGAAAATGTTCTGGGAGGGTGTAATAATAGAAGGACCTGAGATCCAAGAATGGTCTTAAGGACCAGTCCTTTTTTTTGGAATGAGATAATATAGGGAGTACACTCCTCTGCGCTGTTGGTGAAAAGGGACAGGTTCTATCGCCCCTTCGTTGAGTAAGGCTTGGACTTCTTTTTTGAGAAGTGTTTGGTGATTGCATGATAACCTGCGAGTGCGAGGTGGGATGGTAACGAGCTCCAGACAATGTTGGATAATGTTTAGTACATATTGGTCTGTGGTGATGGATTACCAGACTAGATGGAAAAACTGAAGTCTTCCCCAGACAGGTGTTGTATGGTTGGGGGGATGGGTGAGGCAGTTATTGTTTGGTAGTGGAGAACGCTCCATAGGTAGAAGCACCTCAGTCCCTATTGATACCACCTTTAAAGGAGACACTGAAAAAACCTTTGGAGAAGGTGGATTGGTCCTGCTTCTTCTGGGAAGTGGAGGTGTCCGTGTTTGAGGATTTATTTCCGACCGTGTACCCTGAGCGACCCAAAGGAACTGGTACCCTGAGCGACCCAAAGGAACTGGTACCCTGAGCGACCCAAAGGAACTGGTACCCTGAGCGACCCAAAGGAACTGGTACCCTGAGCGACCCAAAGGAACTGGTACCCTGAGCAACCCAAAGGAACTGGTACCCTGAGCAACCCAAAGGAACTGGTACCCTGAGCAACCCAAAGGAACTGGTACCCTGAGCGACCCAAAGGAACTGGTACCCTGAGCGACCCAAAGGAACTGGTACCCTGAGCGACCCAAAGGAACTGGTACCCTGAGCGACCCAAAGGAACTGGTACCCTGAGCGACCCAAAGGAACTGGTACCCTGAGCGACCCAAAGGAACTGGTACCCTGAGCGACCCAAAGGAACTGGTACCCTGAGCGACCCAAAGGAACTGGTACCCTGAGCGACCCAAAGGAACTGGTACCCTGAGCGACCCAAAGGAACTGGTACCCTGAGCGACCCAAAGGAACTGGTACCCTGAGCGACCCAAAGGAACTGGTACCCTGAGCAACCCAAAGGAACTGGTACCCTGAGCAACCCAAAGGAACTGGTACCCTGAGCAACCCAAAGGAACTGGTACCCTGAGCAACCCAAAGGAACTGGTACCCTGAGCGACCCAAAGGAACTGGTACCCTGAGCAACGAATGGAGCCTCTGGATGCATCTGTCTGCAAGGAACCCGTGGCCTTAGCCATCTTTCTTTTTTGATTTTATCTAGGGGGGCGTCCTCCTGAGGACCAACGAGATGCTCCTTGTCAAAGGGCACATTAAGGACTGCTTGTTGCACTTCTGGCTTCAAGCCAGAACATCGGAGCCAAGTGTCACACCCGAGGACATTGGTGTTTATTCCTCGTGAAGCTGTGTCCGATGCATCGAAGGCTCATCGGAGAGGGTTATTAGTGATGACCTGATAGTCTACCACAATCTACTGCCTCTTTTAACGATACTCCTCAGGGAAATGTTGTAACAACTCTTCCATTCCATCTCGTAGCACGCTAGGAGGGCCTGGGAGTTTGCACTATACTAGTGGTTGCCGCTTCAGCCTCTGCCCGTTTGCCTGCTGTATCGATCTGATTGCTCTCTTTCAGGGGGTGGCAGATCTCCCGATGCTGGACTATTCGCTCTTTTACGAGCAGTGGTGCAGAGTAGAGTCTGGTGGAACCTGGCCACGTATGAAGAGGGTGCGATTGGGCTGGTTTCCATTTTTGATCCACGCGTGGGGTAATAACCCTAGCAGGGAGGGGTTCTTTGCAAAGATCCTCAGCGGGCGCAACATACCAGGGAGCATAGGTACGTACTGCACGTCCTTGGGTGTAGAGGAACGGGTGTCAAACAAGAAGTCTTCCACTGAAGTGTAATTGATGTGATTGGACACCATGGTAGGCAGCAGCCCTGGAAGAACCTGTTGGTAGCCACCAGCACGCTCAGGAGGGGAGAGTCTAGAAACCCAGATCATTGGGTATTATGGGATCAGTATCTTGCGTGTCCCCTGGAAATGGCTCCTAAAGGACCCCTATACCACCAGTGTGGGATTTAGATGAACCTGGCGGGGTAGCATTTATTGGATCCTGACGTGGGGATGCACGAGAGGAAGGAGGAGATGGCGGGGGTGTTGGGGAGGATGATTAGGACGGGTAGCAGTGCTCTTTGACCTTTTGTTGCACAGGGGTGTCCAAATACTGCTCAAAAGTCAATTGTCTCTATGGTGGAGGACAGACGCTATTCTTTCAGTTCCTTGTTGAATCTGTATTTTAGGAGACACTGGAATGATTTGAAATTTTTGACTCCGATGATTTCTGATCCAAAGAGTGCTTCAACGATTTAAGTACGGCTGCTTTTGGAAATGTGCATCTTCTCAAGCACCGAGGCGGAAGCAGTCAGAGACCAGTTCTAAGGATTGGGAGACCCAATCAAGGTATGTGCCGATCAGAGGTCGATACGGAGGGTTTAACCGCAGTAGATAGATTTGCTGCTGGACTCTAGGTTGGGGCATCCAAAGTGTCTTTTCAGATCAGACCATGGCCAGATGGCAGTGGCAGTCCGGCAACCTCTAGGAATGGAAAGGGTGAAGATTTGGAGGCACAGGGTCAGGATCGATCGCACTATCACGCTGCCGAGTGGCAGGTTTTACTCCAATTCCTCCTCCATGTCAGAGCCACAAGGCTCTTGTTAGCCCAGGGCTCTTCTTCGTCTGCAGCTCGTCCTGGGTCTGCTCTTCTCTGAAAATGCCGGGAGTGTCATCTTCAAGGCGACGCGCCCTCTGATCCCGGAGACCAGAATGACCGCTAAGGTTCTCGATGATCGGACGGAAGGCGCAGATTGCACACATGATGGTTGGCGACACTCGGGGCAGAGTCGATGTGTCTGCTCCATCAGGAACACATTTCCAAAGCAGAGAGTGCATGCAGAGATGGGCTGCGCCCCAAGGGGCGGTCGGCCGGTACCTAGACCCACTCATTGAAAGTGGTGCAGAAATGGAAAAGCACGATCGAAAGAACTATACCATCGAAGACAGGCTAGGACCGACAAGGTGTAAAGAACGGTAGTCTGACAGAGGAGAGGCACACGGACAAACCCAAGGGCGGTGAAATAATGTAACAAAGGGAGTCAATGCTCAGAGAGGAGGAGTCACTACCTCATGACTCAAACAACAACTTGTACAACTCGGACCCCAACACTAGATGACAGGAGTGTGCAGGGCATGTTTATCTACAGCCACACGCCATTAATCACATGTTTCTAGATTCGCTCTGGTACCTGGAAGGGTTCTTGTAAGTAATCTGTGGAACACCCATTCCACTTAAGACTCCACCCCATCTCCTGGTCTTGGCGTTTCAACTCTTCAGTTTACTCCCATATCCCATCCCCTGCCTTCTTCATCTTACCTCAGCCCGGTCACCTTCTGCTCCCCTCCCACATGCTCCATCACCTTCCACTCGGACCCTTCAGGATATCGTCTAAGCCTTACAAGCGTATTCTGTCCCTCCCTTCTAGCTCCACACTTCAGAGCCTGTCGCCTTTCTTCCACCAGCCTTCCAAGCTTACAACTTCCTTCAGCCCTTTCAACCGCAATCCACCTTCATCGTGAACTACAAATGTGCTTATTCCCTCACCACATGTTCTCTGCTCCCATACCTTTCACCTCCACCGCTTTACCTTCTCTTCTCCTTGCGCCTTCAAGCACCATCACTGCTTTCATATCTTATAACTCATACCCTTCCAGCTCCACCATCTCAAAAACCCTTTCCCATGCTCCTTTCTACTCTACTACAGCTCTGAACTCCCATTACCAGACACTTGACTCCCACCTCCTCTGATACCCTCACAGTGCAGGCCCATCCTTCACAGAAACCCAATTCCCCCTATCTTGACTAGTTACACACATCCTGCTTGTGCCGTGGCAGCTTCACGTGCTCATATTATCAACACCCTCCTTCCTTTTGGACCTCAGCAGGACAGTTCCCTTCTTACTTCTGGCCGACCCCTTCGTGCCCATTCCCAACTCCCAGCTTCATGTTCTCCCCTGCATTCACACTTCGAGCTCCCCTGTTCCTTTAGCCCTTTCAGCTTCACTTCCTTCCTCACACCCAACCTCCCTTTTCCCCTTTGCAACCCCTTGAGCCGGCCTCACCTCCGTTCCATTCTCACTGGTCTGTGTTGCTGGTTCCGGAGAAGTCTCTTTCTGTTCTTTGCCGGTCTCTGCTCGAGGCTTCTTTGGCGGAAGCGGCTCTTTGGAGTCAGGAACACCGTCTCCCTTGTCACCTTTCCGCTTCCTTCTCTTTTCAGACTCCTTTCCTTTGCCTTTGGCCGCTTGTCGTTCATTCCTTTCAATCTGTGAAGTGTCAACAATGTCATGAGTGGCAGCATCTCAAACAGCACACTAAAGCAGCTAGTGGGGAGCAAGTAAGAACGCCAATCCAATCTCATTAGCTGTGTGTGAAGGATGGAGCCTCGCGTGTCCTTGCACCAGAGAGAAACTAGTTCAGATCGCTTAAGGCGAGGAAAAGGTCCCCTAGTGGCCTCTCAGCAACATAAGGTGGTGGGAATACTGGCGAAGAGAAGCATCACCAGGACAGACTAACAGAGGTCTCAAGAAATATGCAAAAGAACATTTGAAAATCTTCTCAATTCGTTGTTAGATGTACGAAAATATTACGGGAAAGATGAGACCGTATCACAGTCCTTCAGGGACAAATGTTCTGAACAGACGTCCAATGGTTTCGTGCCTCTTAACCCTTTTGTCTAGACCTTTCGCTTTCCCAGTTACTCTTAGTATACAAAAAATGCAAGATCCTATATTAATCTAAAAATAAAATTAGCCAACGCATAGCTGAGACACTGAAAGACTTTGTTCAAGTGCTGAAACATTAACTTTAATAGTGGACTGTGAACCTTGTGCAGTCTCAGCCGTTACCACAACATTGGCCTCTTGGAAGCTCTGGACTCAGAGCAGCGGCAGGAATAGAGACTTCCAGGATCCTCATTGAAACAGGAGGCATCAATCACACTCTCCACATTTTTATCTTTTCATACTTGTTGTGAAGAAAAGAAAAATGTTACACTTTCTCAATTGGTCGCTTTTAGTGTTGTAGAATCACACGCTCCGCACACTCCTGCCATCTAGTGCCCTAGAAGCACACTTTCTGCACACTCCTGCCATCTACTGACAGTCACACGCTCTGCACACTCCTGCCATCTAGTGTTCTAGAATCACACGCTCTGCACACTCCTGCCATCTAGTGACAGTCACACGCTCTGCACACTCCTGCCATCTAGTGACAGTCACACGCTCTGCACACGCCTGCCATCTAGTGTTATAGAATCACATGCTCTGCACACTCCTGCCATCTAGTGAGTCACACACTCTGCACACTCCTGCCATCTAGTGAGTCACACGCTCTGCACACTCCTGCCATCTAGTGAGTCACACGGTCTGCACATTCCTGCCATCTAGTGACAGTCACACGCTCTGTACATTCCTGCCATCTAGTGACAGTCACACGCTCTGCACATTCCTGCCATCTAGTGCCCTAGAAGCACACTTTCTGCACACTCCTGCCATCGACAGACAGTCACATGCTCTGCACTCTCCTGCCATCTAGTGAGTCACACGCTCTGCACTCTCCTGCCATCTAGTGCTTTAGAATCACACGCTCTGCACACTCCTGCCACCTAGTGCTGTACAATCACACGCTCTGCTCACTCCTGCCACCTAGTGAATCACACGCTCTGCTCACTCCTGCCATCTAGTGAATCACACGCTCTGCTCACTCCTGCTAATGCTTTAGAAGCCCGTTCTGCATACGCCTGCCATCTAGTGCTTTAGAATCACACGCTCTGCACACGCCTGCCATTAGTACTGTACAATCACACGCTCTGCACACTCCTGCCATCTAGTGCGTTAGAATCACACGCTCTGCACACTCCTGCCATCTAGTGTTCTAGAATCACACGCTCTGCACTCCTGCCATCTAGTGACAGTCACACGCTCTGCACATTCCTGCCATCTAGTGACAGTCACACGCTCTGCACACTCCTGCCATTTAGTGACAGTCACACGCTCTGCACACCTACCATCTAGGGACAGTCACACGCTCTGCACATTCCTGCCATCTAGGGACAGTCACACGCTCTGCACACCTACCATCTAGGGACAGTCACACGCTCTGCACACTCCGACCATCTAGGGACAGTCACACGCTCTGCACACTCCGACCATCTAGGGACAGTCACACGCTCTGCACACTCCTACCATCTACGGACAGTCACACGCTCGGCACACTCCTACCATCTACGGACAGTCACACGCTCGGCACACTCCTACCATCTACGGACAGTCACACGCTTGGCACACTCCTACCATCTACGGACAGTCACACGCTCTGCACACCCCTGCCATCTGGGGCTTTAGAATCTCACACTCTGCACACTCCTGCCATCTGGTGCTCTATAAGCACGCACTCTGCACACTCCTGTCATCTAGTGCTCTAGAAGCACGTGCTCTGCAAACACCTGCCATTAGTGCTGTACAAGCACACGCTCTGCACCCTTCTGCCATCTAGTGCTCTACAATCACACTCTTCAAACATGCCTGCCAATAGTGCTCTAGAAGCACAAGTTACTTACCATCGGTAACAATATATCTGTAAGAAAAAGTTATAGATTCCTTACCTTAGAATTACCCCCAGGCGGCAGACTGGATCTGGCAAGTTTATTTCAGTCAGCAGTACCTCTGCGCGTCGGAAGGTGGCGTCGGTCGGCTCTACGTCAGTCGTCGTGGTCGCCGGGATGACGTCGCGACAGCTACTTAGACGCCGCCTTTGCGTGCGGACGTCTGTTCTGTACATGACTTTCTGCACCAGAAACGCAGTGCCATGCAAGACTGACCATTGGTGCACAAAACTAGGGCTCTGAAAGGATATCCTTAACCCTAGAAGTCAGTTCGCAGATCGGGGAGGATGGGTGGGGCGGTAAGGAATCTATAACTAACTAGTGTTTTACAGATATATAGTTACCGAAGGTAAGTAACTTGTGCATCTGAAAGAAACACGTTAGTTATAGATTCCTTACCTTAGAATAGACACCCCAGCAATACCAACCCCGGTGGTGGGTCTGCGAACCAAGATCACACCAGAAAATCCTGGAGAACAGAACGGCCAAAGAAGCCGTCTCTCCGGACTTGGCTGTCCAGGCAGAAGTGTTTGGTGAACATGTGCAGCGATGCGCAAATGGCTGCCTGACAGATGTCATGCAGAGGCACTCCCCTTCCCAAGGCAGTAGTGGCTGCCGTCGCCCCGGTAGAGTGAGCGCGTAACCCAACAGGAAGCTTCTTTTTAGCCAGAGAGTTACAAGCCTTAATACACAACACGACCCATCGAGAAATGGTGCGTTTGTGTACAGTCCGATCCTTCTTTACGCCCACGTAACCAACAAAAAGTTGATCATCCACCCGGAACTGTTTTGTGCGGTGGAGCCTCTCTTCCTCCTTTGAAGGATGCGGAAAGAAGGTGGGCAAAGTAATGGTCTGCCCGATGTGGAAGGCAGTGACGACCTTAGGAGGGAAGGATGGACGGGCCGAAGAACCACCTTCTCCAGATGGACAGACAGAAAAGGAGACTTAGAAGAAAGCGCCTGGAGCTCACTCACCCTTCTAACAGAAGTGATGGCTATCAGGAAAGCAGTTTCAAGAGTCAAAAGACGTAAGGAAAATGCTACTTACTAGTATGCATCTGGAAGAATACAGGTAATTCTACCAACTGATTGATGTGAAATGCAGATACTACCTTAGGTAGGAATTTGGGATTGGTACGAAGAACCACTATCTTTGTGTAACTGGAAAAAAGGTTCTTCTATGGTTAGTGCCTGAAGTTCACCCAGTCTCCTTAATGAAGTGATTGCAATGAGGAAGAAAAATGCTACTTACCAGTATGCATCTGTTCTTGGCATGTAGAGCTGCAGATTCACACACTGCACATAGATCGCCATCTGGTGTTGGGCCCGGATGTTTGCACTTTTAGTTGTCGTGGACTAAGTCTTTCGAAGTCACGAGATAGGTGTCTCCTCCTTTGGACAATAGTGCGCATGAGCATCGACTTCATCTTCAGACTTTTTTTTCGCCAAGAAGGGAAATGGAGTTTTGTGAGAAACAGAAATAGATGTCCATGTATGTTGTATCTAATTAAGATAATACTGGAACAGATAAAGGTAGCCGGGGAGGCGTGTGTGAATCTGCAGCTCTACATGCAGGGAACAGATGCATACTGGTAAGTAGCATTTTCCGTTCGAGGCACATGAGCTGCAGATCACACACTGTGCATAGATTGCATAGCAGTACTACTCCTTAGCGGCGACGACCAGTATCTGTTGCAGTGGTCTGAAATAGTGTTTTGAGTACAGCCTGGCCCACACTAGCTTGTTGTTTTGATTGCACATCTACACAATAGTGCTTTGTGAATGTGTGCGGTGTAGACCATGTAGCTGCTCTGCAGATATCTAAGGGAATGTTCCCTAAAAATGCCATGGAAGCCCCTATTTTGCGCGTAGAGTGGGCTTTAGGAGGAATAGATAGGGTACGTTTTGCTCTGTGATAGCAAATTTGTATACATTTGACAATCCACCTTGCAATCCCAGACTTTGATATGGGATTGCCTTTATGTGGTGGTGAGAAGGATACAAAAACGTTTTGTTTTACGAAAAGGTTTTGTTCTGTCATTATAATAAAGGAGTGCTCCTTTGACGTTTAGTGTATGAAGAGCTCTTTCTGCTACGGTTTGTGGTTGCGAGAAGAACACTGGCAACTCAAATTGGTTGAGATGGAAGGGAGAGAACTTTAGGATGGAATTTGTTCTGAGAACCACTGTTATGATGGAGTTGTAACAACGGTTCTTGAATAGTTAGTGCCTGTAACTCACTGACTCTTCTGAGATGTAATGGCCACAAGGAAAGCGACTTTCCATGTAAGAAATTGTAGCTCACATTTATGTAGAGGTTCGAATGGAGGACCCATTAGTCTTGTGAGGACAATGTTTAGATTCCTCACTGGCGAGGGTGGTACCCTGGGAGGAATTATTCTTTTGAGGCCTTCCATAAATGCTTTAATGGCAGGCACCCTGAACAATGACGGGTGTTGTCTGTTTTGTAGGTATGCTGCTATGGCCGCGAGATGTAATGTAATTGATGTGTAGGCTAGATTACATCTTTGAAGATGCAGCAGGTAACCTATGATGATGTGTTGAATGGATGCATCTAAAGGGTTGATGGCGTTATTGTTACAGTATACAACAAATCTTTTCCACTTGGCTGCATAGCAGGCTCTAGTGGTGGGGCGTCTAGCCTCTCTGAAAACGTTCATACAATCGGGTGGAAGATTGAGGTAACCAAATTCTAAAACTTCAGGAGCCAGATCGCCAGGCTGAGCTGTGCTGGATCTGGATGTCTGATCTCTCTATGGTTCTGTGTTAAGAGCTGTGGGGAGAGGTGTAGTTTTTGGTGCCGGACTACTGATAGTTCCAGCAATGTTGTGTACCATGGTTTTCTGGCCCATGTTGGAGCAACTAGGATCAGTGTTAATGACTGTTGCTGTAGTTTGCGCACCACTAATGGAATGAGTGGGAGAAGCGGAAAAGCGTACGCAAATCTGCCTGACCAATTCATCCATATTGCATTGCCTTTGGACAATGGGTGTGGATATCTGGCGGCGAAGCTTGGGCATTTTGTGTTGTGATGTGTGACGAAGAGATCTATCTCTGGATGCCCCCACATTTGGAAAAACGGTTGAAGAACTTGTGGATGAAGTTCCCACTCGTGAATCTGTTGTGTCTGACGACTTAACAGATCTGCCATCTGATTCTGAATTCCTGGAAAATGTTGGGCTAAAAGGAATATGTTTTGAGGAATAGCCCATCTCCATATGCTCTGTGGTAGAGAGCGTGTGTCCCCCTGTTTTTGTAAATAGAACATGGCTGTCATATTGTCCATCCGGACTAAGACAGCTTTGCCTGATGTGTTTCTGGAATGATTTTAATGCCAGAAAGATTGCTAGTAACTCCAAATGGTTGATGTGGAGTAGCCTTTGCTGAGGTGTCCATGTGCCCTGTATGGTGTGATGAAGTAGATCTCCCCAGCCGGTGAGCGGCGAGTCTGCTGTTAGCACAATCTGTGGAACCGGCTCTAGGAACGGTCGCCCTTTGGAAAGGTTCTTGGTGTTCCACCACTGCAGAGAGCGATGGGTGCGACCGTCCACCAACACCAGATCTGTCAGCTGACCTTGAGCCTGGTTCCACTGACGTGCTAAGCATTCCTGTAGGGGACGCATGTGGAGTCTGGCATGAGGTACTATGAAGATGCAAGAGGCCATCATCCCTACGAGTTGCATGAACACTCAAGCTGGAAGGGAGTGTTGCGGCTGGAATCTTGTTTTAAGGGCTTGCATGCCTGCTATCCAGGCTGGATTGGGATATGCAAGGCCTTTTGGTGGTGTTTATTGTGGCACCTAGATATTGTTGGATGTGGGACGGTTGTAGGTGAGACTTTGTGTGGTTTATTGTAAACCCAAAGTCATGAAATAGTTGGATTGTGGTGTGTGTGTGATTTACACACTGGGTATGCGACTTGGCTTTTATGAGCCAGTCGTCCAAATATGGGAAGACGTGAATTTGTCGTCTTCTTAAGTGGGCTGCTACCACTGCCAGACATTTTGTGAAGACTCTGGGTGCTGTGGTGACTCCGAATGGGAGAACCTTGAACTGATAATGCTGACCGTCCACTACAAATCTAAGATATTTCCTGTGAGCAGGGTGAAACAGGAATGTAGAAGTAGGCGTCCTTGAGATCTAAGGTGGCAAGGAAATTGCCTTGTTTGAGTAGAGGAAGGACCTGTTGAAGAGTGATCATATGGAAATGGTCTGATTGTATGTAGAGGTTTAATGGTCTGAGGTCCAAAATGGGACTCAAGGTTCCACCCTTCTTTGGAATGTGAAAATACAGGGGAACTGGTTCTATTGCATGTTTTTATAGGAGGGAAAGCACCTCTCGTTTTAGAAGCGTTAAATGCTCTGTTGACATTGGATGCTGTTAGGGTGGTATGTTTGGGGGAGTTGAAGTGAACTCTAGGCAATAACCGGATTCAATGGTTTGTCTCACCCACCTGTCCATGGTAATGGTGTTCCAGACAGGTAGGAACTGTAGCAATCTTCCCCTGACCGGAGTAGAGTGGTCCGGGGGGAGTGGAGGGAAGTCGCTGTTTTGGGGTGGAGGCAGTGCGAGTATTGATATTTTTGCCTCTACCCTTGTTATTGCCCCTGAAGCCTCCTCTGTAATAACTTCTGGTAGATGAGGTCTGGGTGGGACTTTTTTAGGAGGTGGAGGAGTTATCAGTGGTAAAACCTCTAGAGGCACCCCTATAAGAGGAGCGACGAAAGGAACTTCGGGGAGTTTGAGATTGCAAAGCTCCCATTGATTTGGCAGTGTCAGTATCCTTCATCTTCTCCAGAGATGAATCTACACTAGGCCAAAATAAATGTTCCTGTTAAACGGTTGGTTTAGTATGGTAGTTTGAACCTCAGGTTTGAACCCCGAAATACGTAGCCACGCATGTCTGCGCAAAAGGATACTGGTATTAATAGCTCAGGAGGCTGTGTCTGCAGCATCCAGATCACATCAAACGGAGGCATTGGTTATGAGTTTGCATTCCTGGATGAGATCATTGGCCCTTGTTTTATATTTATCTGGAAGGTGTTGCAGTAGGGTCTCTAGCTCATCATTGTGTGCCCTATCATACCTAGCCAGCAAAGCCTGCGTGTTGGCAATTCTCCATATGTTGGCTGCTTGGGACGCTGTTCTTTTACCATATGCGTCCAACAGTTTTGACTCCTTATCAGGAGGTGGGGCATCGCCAGAGGTTTGGGAGTTAACCCTTTTCCTGGCGTTGGAGACTACCAACAAATCTAAGGGAAGCTGCCCTTTAATGTAAACAGGGTCAGCTGGGTCAGACTTGTATTTCTTTTCCACTCTGGGGTTAATGACTCTAGCCCTTACAGGATCCTTAAAGATTTCAGGAGCGTGTTTGATTACCCCTTTTAACATTGGGAGAATGGAAGTGGACCTTTGGGATGGTGCAAAAGTGTCCATGAGGAAATCTTACTCTACAGGGTCTGTGTGCAAGTTCACACCGTGGTATTCTGCAGCTCTGTATGAGCTGAATGAACCCTATAGTATCCTCTGGAGGGGATGGTCTAGATGGGTAGATGTCATCTTGTGGTGTATCAGGAACATCCGCTGTGCCATAATGGTCCCATGGGTCATTTGGGATATTAGGATGACTAAGTTCATCATCCCCATCGTCCCCAAAGTAGTCATCCTGAGGTGGAGGAGATTGTGAGTACTGGAGATGAGATAGGAGAGATGTGGTGTGGGGGAGGAGGTGGAGAAGGAATTCTTAAAGGAGAAGTGGCAATGTCTCTTCTTTAAAGGGCGTGGAGCTGGTGCAGGTTTGTCCATTTTCCTGGAAGGACTAAGTATAAGTTGACCTGTCCTTGGGTCTATTTCGAGAGTTTTTTGGGGTGGATCAGTCCAAAAAAGCTCCCCTCTGGAGTGTTTCGGTACCGATTTTTTCGGGTCCGACTGTTTGTGTGGCACAAGTTTAGGTTTTGAATCAAGAGTTTTCCTTGTTTCCGTTGGGGTCATCGGAACTGGTTGTTTGTTTGGTTCCGATGATTTTTTCGGATGCAAAGATTCAGTGCTAGTATTCTTTGGAACCGGTTGTTTGTGTGGTTCCGATGATTTCTTCAGATCAAAAAGTTGAATGCCAGTGGATTTCGGAGCCGAATGCGCCGATGTGGATCCAGGCTTCAGTGCGGAGAAAGACAGTGGTTTCTCTTCGGGTTTGTCTTTTGTTTTTAGTGCCGGGGATAGGGTTCCGGTACAGACAGCAGGCTAGTTCGATCCAGAGTGGCCTGAAGGCTTATGTGTTGACTTCTTTGCCAAGCCCGAAGGCAGGGCGTGGGAAGTTTTGTCCCGTTGTGCACCTAGGCGCACCTAGGCATGAAGGTGTTACCGTAGCCTTTCTATGAATGGGTAGGGGACAGGGGTGGATGTCAGTACTTACGACCCGCTGCCCTGGAGTGATGGGGTCGTCTTCGACGTCGGAATCGTCTGCTTCGGAGGCGCTAATGTTGCCCTCTTCAATCTGCTCATGCTCCAGGTACATGGATGCATTCTTGGAAGATATTGTCCGGTATCAATGTTGATGATTGAGCCATGCTTCTTCGATCCCGTATTGTTTTCTTGGAGCAGAAAGGCACAAGCTGGACAGTCTTTAGCCTCGTGCTCAGGCGAAAGGCAGAGGTTACACACCTCGTGAAGATCAGCGTGTTGAAACTTGGATCTACATTGAGGACACTTTTTGAAAGGAGTCATTTCCATGAGACAAAAACCCTAATGGCGCAGCTAGGCCGGAAGGCCTGCGTCAACGTCCGGAATCGAAGAATTAAAGTTTGTAGAGATGCGCATTGAATGGGAAACAAGATCGAAACAATACTGAAGAATTGGTGAAGGATTGCGCGTCGAAATGTAAAACTAACACCGAACTGGAGCGTGTCTAACACATCCGAGCCCAATGGTAGAAAAAAACGATCTGAAGAGGGAGTCGATGCCCATGCGCACTATTGTCCAGAGGAGGAGTCACCTATCTCGTGACTTCCAAAGACTTATTCCAATACAACAACAAAGTGCCAACATACGGGCCCAACACCAGATGGCAATTTATGCACAGTGTGTGATCTGCAGCTCATATGCCTCGAACAAGACAGTTATGCAGTGGCTCAAAGGGAGCACACATTAAATAGGCCAGCACAAGATTAAAGTCCCAGTGAGGCATAAACGAAGGGGATTCGAGGAAAAAGATGCGTTAAGCCTTTTAGGAAACGGTTAACAACCGGGGACTTCAAAAGAGAAGGCTGATCTGACAACCAAAGGAAGGCAGAGACGGCTGAAAGATAGCCCTTGATAGTGCCCAGAGCAGAGCCCTGCTGGGCTAAAGAGAGAAGAAACGAGAGTACTTCAGAAAGAGGGGCAGATAGGAGATCCACAGCCTTTGCTGTGCACCACGCCACAATTTCGACAGGCGTATACAGTCTTTGTGGAGGGACGCCTGGCTGCCAAGATTACGTCACAGACTTCGGGAGGCAAGTCGAGAGACATCAACTGCCGCTGCTCGATCCCCACGTAAGGAGGTGGAGACTGGACAGGTTTGGGTGGAGGACCGTCCCCTGCTGCTGCGACAGAAGATCCTCCCGAAGAGGCAGTCTGATCGGAGGATTGATGGCCATGTTGAGCAGCTCGGTATACCAGACTCTTCGTGCCTAATCCGGAGCCACAAGAACCTGATCTTCCACACGCTGGGCAGAAGTGGTATAGGCGGAAAGGCATACTACAGACCGCAACTCTACTCGCGACAAAAAAACATCGCCGAGCGAGTGCCGCCTTGGAAATTCCAACGCACAGAATTGCTGAAATCTCGTGTTCTCTTCAGTGGCAAATAAATCTAACCAAGTGAAGACTCCATTCGTGATCCATCATGCACCTACGGCTGAGTTCGTCCGCCCTGGCGTTCAGTGAACCTGCCAGGTGTTGAACCACCAGGGAAATGCCCGGATGTTCCAGCCATGTCCAGAGGCGAAGGGCCTCTTGACAGAGGGTCCACAACCTCACCCTGCCCTGTGTTGCAGTACCACATGGTGGTAGTGTTGTCCGTGAACAGACAGGTCTGCCCACTGGCCCCCCGGAACCACGCCGGTTGTTTCCATATCCTCAGCCGCGTGAAGGTTGGGTAACTTGCTGCGGCCTGTGGCTCTGGGTGGGACCGAGGGGCACCCCTTCCGTAGCCACGAAAGGGACAAAAAGTAGACTGCACCGGGTGGGTGGAGAGGCCCAAGGACTTTGCTGTAGCCCGTGAGTCCTTGAAGCGCTCAAGGGCGTTATCTGCTTTGTCGCCAAGGCGGCGACAGCCATCAAAGAGCATGTCCATCAAGGTGTTCTGAACAACACTGAAAAGCCAGGGGACCTCATCCAGGCGTAGCGACGAAGCGCTAATGACGTTGAAACGGTTCTGCCCATAGAGTCGGCGGTGTCCAGCCCACAACGCATCGTAAACTTAGCTGCAGCCCTCCCAGCGGCAACAGCCTGGGAGAGCACTGCCCGGGCCTCCTCCGGACACTGAGGCAGCACCTGTGCCACCGTATCCCACACGGAGTGCGAATCACAGCCCAAGAAACATGCAGTGTTTACGGACCGCAGTCCTAAGCTGGCGAAGAGATGGTCCAGCTTCTTGGATTCCCTTTCGGGTGGAGTGGTAGGGAAGGAGCTCTTGGAGGTAGAAGCTTGAACTACCAAGCTTTCCGGGATGGGGTGTTGGGAAAGGAAAGTGGGGTCGCCTGGAGCCGGGCGGTGGCGTTTGGCAATGATCCTGTCCACAGGAGCCCGGACCACGTGCCCAAAAGGACGTCTGTGAGGGCCTCATTAAACAACAGCAAGGGTTCCGAAGAGCTTGCAGTCGGTTGACCTGATCGCCACCATAGGAAGCTCGAGGTTGAGAGACTCAGCCATCCTACGCAACACTACTGCGTATGACGCTCCCTCCTTTGTAGCCACGGTAGGAGGAAACAACATGCCAAGGTCAGGAGAGGTGTCAAGATCACTGGCATCCTCCAGTTTCTCTCTCCAGTCCTGCTCAGTGTCTAACTGGTCACAGGGTCACCAGACCCCTCCCAGTCGTCGTCCTCATCCTCTGGGTGCCAATCTGGACTAAAAGGCACCCCAGGAGTGAACAGGGGCACAAAAACCACACTCCGCGCCACTGGTCCGGCTCAGTGTTCACGTCGGGATGGAGGCTGGGGTCGACGCTGGCCGGGGAGCTGAGCGCCGAACGCAGCTGTTGCTGTGAGAAGCAGCGCAGGTGGAGGCGTTTTGAGGTCAACCAGCGCCAATCCGGATCCAGGCCTGGATTCAAGGGGGACTGCGGCATCTGGGCCGCCGGCAGCGAAGACCTAGGCCCCCCCCAACCGAGTCCGCAGGGCCCGAAGGCACGCCAACTGGGTTCGTCCGCCCAAAGATGGCATGCATCGTCTCGTAGAACGTATGAAGCTGGGCGGGGGTCGCTCAGGGTCCCGGAAAGGGAGGATAACTGAGTCAACACTTCGGGCTCCATACGCGGAGCCGCAGGAGGGGCACCACCCGCGTGCACTGTCGATCGGCCGGCCGACCGACGAGGAGAAGTCTAAGACGATTCTTCTTCGACTTCTTACGCTTCGACTTACCCGACAGAGTGTGAAGACTTCGATGATTTCGGACTGGTGGTGGCTCCGCGTCCGGTCCCTCGACCTCCCTCTCGACCGGGACCTCAGGCGGTGCGGAGCTGTCTGCAGGCGTTAAAGCAGCCTTCAGCGCCATCTACCGACAGAGCACGACTTGGGGTCGTGGCTGCGCTCCAGGCAAAAGAGGCACACACGGTGTGGATCCATCACCGACATCAGTCGCTTACAGGAACCACAGGCCTTGAAACTGGGCATCCCTCGCGCACCTGTTCGGAGTCGGAGATTTAAGACAAGAAGTCGACAAAAGTCGAGAAAAAGTTAGTCAAAAATTGACTAAGGTACCGGCCTTCCCGGATCTGCCCTGGCTGGCGCGGAAAAAGAAAGAACTGATGGCAGAGCGCGAGGGCGGCGTCCAAGTAGCTGCCGTGACGTCATCCCGGCAACCACGACACAGAGCCGACCGACACCACATTTCGACACACAGTTATAGATTCCTTACCTTAGAATTACCCCCAGGCGTCAGACTGGATCCGGAAAGTTTTTTTGTCAGCAGTACCTCTAACGTGTTTTTCAGATTCACACACTCTGCACAATCCTGCCATATAGTGCTTTAGAAGCACACGCTCTGCACACTCCTGCCATCTAGTGCTCTAGAATCACATGCTCTGAACACTCCTGCCCTCTAGTGCTCTAGAATCACGCGCTCTGCACATGCCTGCCTTTAGTGCATTGAATCACACGCTCTGCACACGCCGTGCCGTAGAACCACACGCTCTGCACACTCCGGACATTCGCGCTTCAGAATCACAAGCTCTATACACTCCTGACATTAGTGCCATAGAACCACACGCTCTGCTCACTCCTGCCATCAAATGTTGGGCATGTACTTTGCAAGTTGTTTTCCTGCAAAACAGTCTCCAGTCTTGAGATCTGTCTCGAATCCTACCTGAAGCCAATGTTGCAGCAGAGGCTTCACTTCACGTCATTGTTTTTTCCAACAAAAGGTTAGTGTAGTTAAAGGAGTAAGCTAAGCATAAGAGTAGAAGTGCAAAGTTATAATCTGAGGCATGTGCTCGCGTCTAGGGAGGCAGGAGAGTGCATTTGAATCTCCAGCACTAAAAGCTACTAACAGGCGTAGGGTAAATAATTTGCTTTTAAACTGTAGAACAAGTTACTTACCCCTTCTATGGTAGAGACTACACAGCAGCAAATTCCTTACCTTAGAATGATCCCGAGGGGTCAGACTAGATCAGCACATTTTTTGTGAGCAGTACTCCTGCGCACCGGTAGGTGGCGACGTTCGGCTACATGTGACATCAACTGCACCAGAAGTAACATGTGTGGTGCCTATATAGGGGCTACCCCAGGGCACTGACGTCAGTTTCTTTTTGCGACTTTACACACCAGGAGCGCAGAGCCACGAAGAACACGGACCACTGGGGTGGAAAACTAAGGCCCTGAAAGGGCCAGTGAGGAATCCACAGGCAGATACTGTATCCACCAGAAAAAGCGTTACCGAAGGTAAGTAACTTGTTCTTCTGATGGATATATCTGCCAGTGGATTCCTCACCTTGTGAATAGAGGAGGGTGTCCACCTTCCTATACCAAAAAGTCTTGCAACACAGAGCGCGCGAAGTGGCCCTCCCTCCTCATCTCGGAGTCCAAGCAATAATGCTTTGCGAAAGTATGGAGGGAGGCCCAAGTCGCGGCTTTACAAATATCTGCCACAGGAACACCCCGGGCCAAAGCAGATGTAGATGACTTGGCTCTAGTCGAATGAGCTCTAATACCCTCAGGAGGAGCCTTACCAGCCAGGGCATAGCAGATCTTGATGGCAAGGATGATCCATCTCGATAGTGTGTGCTTGTGCACCGCTCTACCCTTCGAATGACCAACGTAGCCAATGAAGAGTTGATCATCAAGACGAAAGTCTTTAGTCCTGTCCAGATAAACACTCACAGCCCTCTTTGGGTCCAGGCGATGGAGTCTTTCCTCCTCTTTGGAAGGATGAGGAGGTGGATAAAAAACAGGGAGAGTAACAGACTGCCCCAAATGGAACGAAGTAACAACTTTTGGCAGGAAGGCAGCCCTGGTCCTAAGAACCATCCTTTCAGCATGTAATGTAAGAAAAGGGGGTTTAGAACTAAGAGCTTGAAGCTCACTCACCCTCCTTGCAGAGGTTATGGCTACAATAAAGACCACCTTAAAGGACAGCTATGTAGAGGCTCAAATGGGGACCCCATCAGAAAGGTTACAACAAGATTAAGGTCCCACTGTGGCATTACAAAAGGAGTGGGAGGAAACATGTTTGTAAGGCCCTTGATAAAACTCAGAACAACCGGAGATTTAAACAGTGACTGTTGATCCGGAAGGCAAAGAAAAGCCGATAAGGCCGAAAGATAGCCCTTGACCGTGGCCACAGCACAGCCCTGCTGAGCCAAGGGAAGAGCAAACTGGAGCACATTAGAAAGATGGGCCTTTAAAGGGTCTATGGACCTCTCTCCACACCATTTTACAAACTTAGACCACCTGTAGGAGTAAACGGACTTGGTGGAGTGTCGCCTGGCCGATAAAATAACGTCCACCACATCAGGCGGGAGAGAGAAAGAACTCAGGTTGCCCCGTTCAATCTCCAGGCATGAAGGTGTAAGCTCTGGAGCTGGGGGTGTAGAACCTGCCCCTCCGACTGCGAGAGGAGGTCTGCCCTCAGAGGGAGACGGAGCGGAGGGCACGAGGAGAGGTGGAGGAGATCTGTATACCACACCCTTCTTGGCCAATCCGGGGCGACCAATATAACTTGGGCCCGGTCTTGGCGAATCTTCCTCAGAACCCGAGGAATCAAAGGTATGGGAGGAAACACGTAAAGGAGTTGTGAGCCCCAACTCAACTAACGCGTCCCCCAATGCCCCCTGCATCGGAAACTGGAGACTGCAGAATGACGGGCAGTGCGCGTTCTCGCGGGTGGCAAACAGGTCCACCCAAGGTGTCCCCCACGTCCGAAAGACGTGACGAACCACCTTCAGATGGAGCCTCCACTCGTGGTCGGCGTAGAACTGCCGACTGAGACTGTCCGCACGTACTTTCAACACCCCGGCCAGATGATTAGCCATCAGACAAATCTGATGGTCCTGAGCCCAGGACCATAGACGCAGAGCCTCTCTGCATAGACAATGCGACCCCACTCCTCCCTGCTTGTTGACATACCACATCGCTGTAGTGTTGTCCGTCAGGACTTGAACCGACTGACCGCGAAGGGAAGGGAGGAAGGCCTTGAGCACCAAACGTATCGCCCGCAACTCCAGAAGGTTGATGTGAAGCAACCTTTCCTCTGGAGACCAAAGACCCTTGATCTCCAGATCCCCCAGATGAGCACCCCACCCTAAGGTGGATGCATCCGTTATCATCGTGGCCACCGATGGAGGTAGATGGAAGGACTTTCCTTGGGACAGATTGCCCTCCACGCTCCACCAAGATAGATCCGCTGCAGCTTCTCTGGAGATCTTGATCAACTCCGAGATCCCCGTTGTGCCGATACCACTGCTTGCGGAGGCACCACTGGAGCGCCCTCATGTGCCAGCGTGCATGGTTGACCAACAGAATGCAGGAAGCGAACAGACCGATCAGGCGAAGGACCTTCAGAACTGGAACAACCGCTCCATTGTGGAATAAAGGGACCATCTTCTGAATGTCGAGAATTCTTTGTGGAGGAGTAAATGCTCGACACACAGTAGTGTCCAGTACCGCCCCTATAAACAGGTTGCGTTGAGAGGGCACCAGGTGAGATTTGGGCACATTGATCGAAAAACCCAAGTCGAATAACAGCTGAGATGTTACCTGCAGATGATGCTGCACCATCTCTGGGGACTCTGCCTTCAGAAGCCAGTCGTCCAGGTAGGGGAAAACCGGAATCCCCGACCTCCTGAGATGAGCAGCCACCACTGCCATCACCTTTGTGAAGACTCGAGGTGCGGTAGTAAGACCAAATGGGAGGACTGCAAACTGGTAATGTTGCGACCCAACCGTAAAACGGAGATACTTCCTGTGCGACTTCAGGATTGGGACATGGAAGTACGCGTCCTGAAAGTCGAGCGACACCATCCAGTCTCCTTGCTGTAACACTTGAAGAACCTGCGCAAGGGTCAGCATCTTGAATTTCGCCTGTTTCAGGTAAAAGTTCAAGATTCTGAGGTCCAGGATTGGACGCAATCTGCCGTCCTTTTTGGGAATCAGGAAATACCGGGAGTAGCATCCCTGACCCTTTTCCTGCTCCGGAATCACCTCTATTGCACCCTTTTGAAGCAAGGCTAGAACCTCTTTCTGAAGGAGAAGCAGCTGGTCCTCTGAGCAGTAACCCTGGCAAGGAGGGTAAGGGAGAGGAAACTCCCG
Organism: Triturus cristatus; assembly: GCF_964204655.1. Classification (NCBI taxonomy): domain Eukaryota; kingdom Metazoa; phylum Chordata; class Amphibia; order Caudata; family Salamandridae; genus Triturus; species Triturus cristatus. Next base: position 1,243,907,127 of record NC_140593.1, read on the forward strand.
AAAGGGAAGGGCGTACCCAGTCTCTACGAGGTTCAAAACCCAAAGGTCTGTTGTAACAGATTTCCAACCCCGTAGAAAGTAGGACACCCGACCCCCCACAGGTCTTACATGATCCGGGATGGGGGATCTAGGGCTGCTTCCCTGATGCCTCATTGGGAACAGAGGAAGAGGAAGAAGAAGAGGGGTTGCGTCCAGAACCTCTCCGGCCCCTTTGTCTCCCTATATAGGATTTATAGAGGGGATTCTGCTGCTGCTGAGGCTGTCGGTAGGAGCGAAAAGATGACCTTCCAAAGCCCCTAAATTTCCAAAAAACAGAACCCTTTGCAGGAGCTTGCAGACCCAAAGACTTTGCTGTTAATCTGCTGTCTTTAAATCTTTGTAGAGCAGAATCTGCCTTTTCACCAAACTTCTGCCCATCAAATGGCAAATCCACTAATGTGGCTTGAACATCCGCGGAGAATCCCGACGAACGGAGCCATGCCTGCCTCCTTGCAGCTATGGACGTGCCCATAATCCTTGCCACCGAATCCGCCGTATCCAATCCCGACTATCACCTGTCTGGCAGTGGCCTGAGTGTCTGTAACGACCTAAAAGAAGGACGCCTTATCGCCCTCCGGCAGATTAGGGGCCAAAGTCTTCATTGAGTCCATCAATGCGGGCACGTAACGCCCCAGCAAGCACGCGGCATTGGAAGACTTTAATGCCGTACACCCCGAAGAGAAAGTCTTTTTAGCAGCCTGGTCCACCTTCTTAGAATCCTATCTGCGGGAGACTGAGGGAAAGCCCCCGAAGCATGCTTCGAGCAGGATGCCTGCACAACTAGGCTCTCTGGAGACGGGTGTATAGACAGAAAATCCAGATCCCCAGACGCCACCCTATACCTTCTCGCCACCTGTCTGGAAACCGCTGGAGAAGAAAGTCGTTTCCGCCATACCTCCAAAACAGGCTCCAAGATGGCCTCATTAAAGGGCAGTAAAGGCTCTGAAGTTGAAGCAGGAGAGTGCAGAACCTCTGTCAACAAGTTCGATTTATACTCTGCTGAGGGCAACTGTAAATCTAACAGCTCTGCAGCCTTTTTGATAACAATATGGTAGGGAGCCAGTTCTTGTGGTGGAGAGGATCTTGCCGATGTGTGCTCCCATTCTGGGGTGGTGTCTAGGCCACTAGCCTCTTGTATGCCCTCAAAATCATCAGAGGATGTGTCCACCTCACCTTCCTCCACCTCTTCTCTGTACCTGCCTTCTTCCAACACCCTTTGGGCCTCCCATCTCGATCGAATCCGGGGAGCCGGCGTCGACGTCATACGCGGCGTCGGTGGAACCAGAGGTGTTGGAGTCGGCGGCACCATAGACTGCGTCGGCGGCGCCGGACGCGGCGCCGATGGAGTCGGCAGCGGCGTCGAGGAAGGCTCTGAAGCAGGCCGATCCATCCGAAGTCGTGACGGATCCCCAGACGGCGCCGGAAACTGCCACGTAGGCGCCATCGGCAGAAAGGGCATGAAGGGGGCCTGAGCATAATGCTGCAGCACCCCCAACATATCAGCCATGGGACCCACGGGACCAGTTGGTGCTCCGGATGGGAAGGCCGCCCTATTAAAAATACTATACATGGCATTTAAGAACGGAGTAGAATCAGTACCTGGAGCAGGAAACTGAGGATAAGGCACTGAACCTGCATCCCTCTGCGGAGTATTTGGCTGCGGCACCGTAGTGTCCTCCACCTGAGCCATAGATTCTTCAAGCGCCGGAGTCGGTTCTTCCTCCCGTTACTGATCCGAAACATGAGACTCGCCGGTGAACGCTCTGGAGCCCGCTTCGGAGACGGAGATCCTCCTGGAGTCTTAGAAGGAGAAGGTGAAATGTCCTTACTCCGATGACGCCGAGGTGAAGTCGACCTCGACTTCCTGCTCTTCGAGGACCGGCTTCGTGAAGTGTTTTCTTTTCTTATGATGTCTCCTTGACTTCGAAGACCTCTAAGTCGACGACGCCGCCCTCGATTTCTCTTTCTTTCTCCCTCTCTTCTCCTTACCGATCTTCGCCATAAACAGCTTGGCCTTTCTTTCCTTTAATGCTTTAGGATTCATCCTCCTACAGCATGCACAGTCTTTGACATTGTGGTCCGACGAAAGGCACCACAAACAGTCCTCATGTGGATCCGTCATGGACATATGTCCGCCACATTCCCTACAGGGCTTAAAGCCCGACTTCCTCCTCGAAGACATCGCAGAATTTTGCAACAGAAACACCTTACAACTACAAAGTAGCAGGAGTACTGGAAAAAAAACGTTGCGCGTCGACGGCGCAGAAAAAAGGGAACTGACGTCATCACGCCGACGTGGGCCTCTTATGGCTCCGGTGACGTCATACGGAGTCGCGAGCGGAGCCGATGTATTAGGACGTCGCCCACGTCGACGTGGAGTGCTGGGGAAGAAAAATTCAGTGGAATGCTGGCGCAGGGGATATTCACAAGGTGAGGAATCCACTGGCAGATGTATCCATCAGAAGTGCTGCGTGGCCCATCCTGTTCTGAACCGGTAGTCTGGAAGCTTCGTACGCCTGGCGCACTTTAAAACCCATGTTGTGTGGAGTCAGGAAGTGCAAGATGTCTGATTTATACCAGTGCGCGCCCTTAAAGGCCACCGTATATTAGGATGGGCATTGCTTTGGAATCCTCGGAGCTCCGAGCCCCAGCCCTGGTTTGCATTTAAAGTTGCATTGATCAAACGGTGCTGTCTGCACCTGGAAAGGTTCAGAACAGATATGATCCAGGGTGCTGCATCGCTTTCAAACAGATGCAGAACGTACAAACGCACATGAAAGTGCACTGCAGGTCAAGAAATCTTTCAAGCGCTAAATATGGTTATCATGAGAATGAGTAAACGATCAAAGTAATTACGTTACCAAACTGACAGCATAATTAATGGTTTATTTCAAATGTACACAAACACGTCTAGGTAAAAGCTGCAGACAAAGCTCAGGTTTTCCGCCCTCAGTTTTTAACTAGTAAAACGAGCATTTGCAATGCAATAGGTCTCGCATGTAAACTAGTTTAAGCTATTGGCATTCTAAATTATCATGCCTTTTATTTAGGTTTTAAAAATTAAAAACAAAAATGAAAGGCATTGCCATTTACAATGTCAACAGCTCAAACTCTTGTAAATGCAAGACCTTTTGCATTGCAAATGCTTGTTTAAAATAGCCTTTGCTTTAAGCCTGCAATTTTTGTAATAAATCCATGAACGTCGCCATCCCATGCTATATATGCCATCGTACTGTGATCGGATCGCTGATGTGTTTCCAATTTTTGCTGGTGTTTCAAAAGCTCAGACTTTTGCTAATGGTGTCTAGTCACCGATCCATAGTAGGGGTGCCATGCAAAGGAGTGTGGGGCTGTGTGAGCAACTGCATAGATGACCAAATATGTCTTTAGCTCATTTACGAAACAGGCTGTAGATGTATTGGGACCCTTGACCTTATGTAATAAAGCAACAAACAAAACTGTGGCAGGATTCTGCAAACAAGAAACTCCCGCTTCTTGTAGAAGTTCTAAAAAAAAACATTGGGATCGAATATTGGACCACCCAGCCTTGCCGTTAAAATCCAAAAAAGAAGCTAACTTTGATTTCAGTTTGAACAGGAATGTTGAATTGTTTTTACTGCTCTATCAATTAAACTGAAGAATTTCACTAGATCAAGAGGAGAATCTAGGAGATGGCTGTGAACTGCTCCTTCTAAAGGATCTGTGAATCCTACTCCGGCACAGGACCACCTGGGAGTTATGCATGTCGTATACGATCACTCAGTCACTATCACCAGTGTTAACTCCTGGGCTGTTATCGCCATTTGAGAACGTGTCCTCATTTGTCCCCCTGAAGCTTTCCATAATAGATCTGTAGGAAGGAATATGCTACTTACCAGTACGCATCTGTTCTTGGCATGTAGAGCTGCAGATCTACACACTTGTGCATAGATCGCCATCTGGTTTTGGGCCCGGATGTTTGCAGTTTGTTTTTCCTCTTGGAAAGTCTTTGGAAGTCACGAGGTTGGTGACTCCTTGTAAGAAAGTGGGTTTCTGTTGCAGTTCCCCCCCCCCCCCTTTTATGCCTAATAGCTGATGCACTTTTCCTTGTTGTGCCCTGGGCTCCTGCCAATCAGGTGCCCAGGGCCTGTGTTCCTTCCCTAAAAACTGCCTAACAGCCAAAACCCAAATTGGCAAACCCTGGCCACATGTCAGCCCCTGGTCAATGGTACCCTAGGTACCCAGGGCCTTGTGACCAGGGAAGGCCTCTAACAGCTGCAGCACTCAATTGTGCCACCCTTAGAGGCCCTGTACCCTAACACACACACACTGCTCTTGCAGGCTGAGAGTCTGGGTGCAGGACAAAACAGAGTTGACATGGCACACATCCCTGTGTACAAAGCAAAGTTCCCTCCCCAGTGGAAGGTATATCCCAATCTGCACTCCTCTAAACTTCACACTTTAATAACACGTAGTCAAGTGTATATGTTCAATTGCAACTGTTTTAATTTCACAGTAGTAGGTTCAATATGTTAATTCAACGAATATTATCATTTTGCGCAGTTAGTGCTTTTCAATGTTGATAACATGGTACTCGGGTCACAGGGTTTAATCCCAATGCATTTCGGGGTCCGGCCTTCCTCAGGGGAAACTCCCTATAAACAAAAATGTAATCTCTTAGTGGTTTCAGCGCCAGAATGTACGTAATAGAGAAAATAACGAAAATTCCGAAAACCAAAAAGTGTATTAGTCATGCCGTTAATAGATTGCTCCATGCAACGTATTAAAATCTCTACTGTTATATTGGCTCTGCGTGGTTCGTAAGTAACGCTGTGAATGACTCACCCAGAAGAACTGTGATATTTGTTGTGGTGACGTGATTCCATCTGGTTATACAAAAATAACGTGTGTGAATTTACTTTAAAAAGAGTTAATTAATAGAAGAGAATTAACCAAACTTGAAGCGCGGTACTCGGTTTAACGTGAACACCCCGGTGCTTTGATTTCAGTTCCCCGTCGATCGTTACTAAACTAAAACGGTGCGAAGTACATGACATTAGTGGTATCAGTCAGACTAAGGTGCATACCTGCTTAAACCCGCCATTCGGCCATAACTCCTCCGCGTTCTGTGTTCGCCGGAATCGGAAATGTTACTAGTGTGCCCCGGAAGTAAATAAAGGAACGTGCGTGAACTTTACTAGTGGCTATGGAAAAAAGACTCTAACCCGAAGAATCAGTTGTAGCAAATATCGTCATGAGGTGGTATCGATGGTATACATTGTCACAGCATATTCATCAACTCTTTTTGTACAATAAATAATAGAATGATTGAATGACTGATACCACTAATGTTATGTACTTCGCACCGTTTTAGTTTAGTAACGATCGACGTGGAACTGAAATCAAAGCACCAAGGAATCTAGTGGCGCTGGTCGTCTGATGTAGGAGGGATCTGTTGGGGCGGCTTTATATTTCTTCTCAATGTGCGGGTTAATGACCCTGGCCCTGACTGGGTCCTTAAGATCTCCGGCGCATGTTTTATAACACCTTTTAGCATAGGCAATATGGAGGTGGTCCTATGTGTGGTGTCAAATGTATCTAGGAGGAAATCCTCCTCCACTGGGTCGGTATGTAAATCTACCCCGTGGTAGTGTGCCGCCCTTTGCAATAAATGGTTGAACCCCAAGGAGTCTTCTGGTGGAGAAGGGTAATGATCGTCTTGTGGGAAGTTAGGGATATCAGGGATATTATAATCGTCCCATGGGTCTGGGGATCCTGTGGGAGTGGGGTCCCCGGTAGGTGTATCTTGGGGCACATCCCCTATGTCATCGTATGGATCCCCATGATCATCATCATCCGGGGATGGGGTGGGGGAATGATGAGGTGGGGGTGGAGAAGGTGGGGGTGGAGAAGGTGGGGGTGGAGAAGGTGGAGGAGGGGAAGGTGGAGAAGGTAGTCTGAATGGAGAGGTAGCAGAGTCCTTCCTTTTTGGAGGTGGAGACGGAGCAGGTTTCTGTAACTGTCTTTTTGATAGAGAGCATCAAATGTCCAGTTTTGGGATCCTTAGTTAATGTTTTTTGTAAGGGATCCGGTGTGAATAGTTCTGGAGAGGTTGGTTGGTCCGTCGGCACCGAGGGCGTCTGGGCTGTTGGTTTTTTAAGTTTGTCGGTGCTGGTTCGTTGTTTGGAACCATGCTTGGAAAGCTCTGATTGTTTAGTAGGCGCCGAGATGGATTTCGACTTCGAAGTGTCGGTGCCAGTGACCTTGTGGGCTTTTGTCGGTACCGAAGATGGGGTCGGTGCTGAGGAGCTGGGTCTCGACCCAGAGTGTTTCGGTGTGGGGCTCGGTATCGAGATGGAGGCCGTACTCACGACCCTCTGTTCCGGAGTGAGGTCTTCCACATCAGAATCGTCGGCTTCGGAGGTGCTGACGAGTCCCTTATCGGTGTGTTCTGGAGCGTCGACGCCTTCCCCGAAGAGGTCGTCCGGGATCGCCGAAGAGTGTGCCATGGTTCTTCTGGCTCTACGGTCCCGAATAGTTTTCTTGGACCGGAAGGATTTGCACGCCGGACAGTCTCGAGCCTCGTGTTCAGGGGAGAGGCAGAGGTTGCACACCTCGTGGAGATCGGTGTGGGGTAATTTGGACCCACATCGAGGGCACTTTTTAAATGGAGTCCTTTCCATTAGCCAGGACCTGAGCTTGGGTAGGCCCGAAGGCTGCCGTCGACTGGAACCGAAGGTCTTGCCGATGAGAGGCGCGTCGAGTGGGGGGGATCGCGATCGAAACAATACCGCAAATTGAGGTGAGAATTGCGCGTCAATAGTCGAACTGGACGCTGTTCGGAACCGGAGCACGAAGAGTACATCCGAGACCGATGGCGGAAAAAAACAATCTGAGGATGGAGCCGAAGCCCATGCGCCATACGATCCAAAGGAGGAGTCACGGACCTCGTGACTTCCAAAGACTTTCCAAGAGGAAAAACAAACTGCAAACATCCAGGCCCAACACCAGATGGCGATCTATGCAAAAGTGTGTAATCTGCAGCTCATATGCTTCGACCACTGTTTCTAATTCAGTACCCCCCCCCCACTCCCCTCCCCCGACCCCTTACACACACATTTGCCTGGCTTTTGATGCAACGTTGACTGAGGTGTACTGGGTCGCTGTAACCAGGTTCCCAGCACCAGTGTCCTTTACATAAAAATGTATCACAATTGGCACCACTTCAGATTACCCCTATACGTCCCTAGTAAATGGTACCCCTGGTACCTAGGGCATTAGATCCTCTGGGGCTGCAGCACTGGTTGTGCCACCCCAGAGACCCCTCACCCAGGCTGTGCAAACTGCCACTGCATGCCTTGGCACAGAGAAAAACGGCAAAGTCAACATGCACACTGCTTGTGTGCTATGTCAAGCAGCACTGCCTAATGTATGGGTAAGTCATCCTCTAGCAGGCCTTAAAAGCTCTAACGCAGGGAGACTATAGCTGATGTGAGGGCATATCTGAATGAACAGGTATACCTGTACAATACTCAAGTCTATTCCTTAATATTGTAAGTGCCAGGGAAGCCATAGAGTACATGGGCTGGAAACTCGACAGCTCGAGTTCCACAGCACCATGGTGGCTTCACTGAATACATGTGTGTTTGGTACCACTGATGCCAGTGTGGCAACCCTGGTGTGGTCTGACCAGCTGTAGGCAGCCAGCCACCACCACACATGTTTCTGGACCCTTGGGTCGTGAGCCCCGCTCTCAGAGGCCAGAAACAAAGCCCATCCTGGGTGGAAGTGTGACACCTCCTCCACAGGCAGGCACAGTGCTCGACAGGGAATCTTTAAAGGTATTGGCGCCTTTGTATGCAACCCCAGCCTCTGCTGCTAGCAGCAAATGGCAGCCCCTGGTTCAAACCCCAACTTTAGGCTGGAAAACTGGCGGAAAAACTTAACGAGAAAAGGTGTGCTCCCCTTTGCCAACTCCACCCCTAAGGTGCTGGAGGCGAAGTAAAGCACATTTTTCCCTGCCACCATCTTCAAGATGGTGGGACTTATCTAATCATGGCTAAGGCTATGCCCCCCTTCCACAGGAGGGTGGCATACTAGTGGGTGTAGACACCCCATGTAAGGGATCCATTAGTCCCGGTGTGTTTCTTTGAAGACTTGGTCCTGTGAGGCTGTGGCTGTATTTCTCTGCATCTTTCCTGCCGACCTCGCAGCACCCGCTCTGCGGGTGCTGCTTCGTGATCTGGGGCAGAGGCACTTTGGACGGCTAGATGGAGCCGAGTTCCGTGGGCTCCTACAGGAAGCTTGCATCAGGGCTGCGAGCGTTGCAGGGACTCCATCTCCCAGGAGCCCCTGCCTGACCTAGAGACATCACCTGGTCCGCTCTCCCTGTTGCTCCGCCCACAGCCCGTAATCCTCCCTACTTATTGGATACAGCATCCCGCTGCGCGGGAGCACGCGGGAGCGTCGCCGGGCGAAGCCCGGGCCAAGGGCGGGCTCGTTTGTGACTGATCTTGTCCGGTCCGGGCCCCCCTCTTGCTTCCGCTGCTACATTTTGCTATCTCTAGCGTGGGGAGATGTCTTGTCGTGAAACCAGGAGCAAGTCATCCCTAGCTGGAGTGGCCATTTCTGGAGGTATGGAGAAATTTCTGATTAGAGCTAATACCCTCATTGACACTGAAATAAACGTTCTTGAGAAGCGTTTATCAAAGGAATTATCGGCCTTCAAAAGATCTTCCCTTGGTACTTTGGCTAATGCTAAAACCCCCGAACGACCTACAGAGTCTACTAACAATGCTGCGATGGGCCCTTTTTCAACATCTACTGTGACCAACTTGGCGTCACTTGATCTGGATATTTTGGTTAACGAAATTCTCCCAGAAATTGATCTGGTCCTTGATAGTAATGTGCCCACTCCCTCAGACTCCGCTGTCACTTGTGATACTAAATGGAGTTATTGAAGGGGTCGCGACTAAATGTAAAAGGCCGTGTAACTCGAAACCTGGTGGCAAATCTAAACCAGCCAAACATAAACATGATACCACCGACCCCACATCAGGCCTTTCTCAACACATACCTAGTTTGGACCTCTCTTTAGAAACTTTGGGAGCCTCTTCAAATCCCTTTCATTCCCCCTAGAGTCTAAATTGGAACGCATAGAACTCCGTCTTACCAACATTGAGAAAACCTCTGCTGCTATATTAGCTACTAGATCCCCCAAGTCAAATACTTCTTCAAACCCCCAAATCACTCTTACTAACCTAGGTAATCTAGGCCCCTCCTTAGTGAATGATGCCGCTCCCCCTTTGCGTCCCCCAACGGGCAATCTAGCCCTGATTCAAAATAGCAGCTCTAACATTCCCCCCTTGCTACCTGCAGGTCCAGTTCAATCTATGACCACTACAAACGGGGCCACAACTAATGGCCACATAGCTTCCCCACCCCACTGATAAGATTGTCCCTAGACCATGTAGGCCTGACCTGCCCCCTGAAGCTAACCGCTTCATGGTAGTCCTGGCCGGTGTTCCTCCCTTAGAAGTTGGAGAAGCCGAGAATTTTCAATCTCTTAAAAATAAAGTCATTAAATGGCTGAACTGGAATAGACCCCTCCAGGCCCACCTTCATAATGAAATCATCTTGGTTAGAAGGGTACCATGGCTGGGTAAAACTAGAAAGACTATAATCGGGACTGTATCATGGTGAGCTTTGGAGACCCCAGAACAGTCTCGCACATATGTGCCGGGTTTAATAGATCCTTCGATTCCACCATCCAGACGCTGCCAGTGTCTTTTTTCTTTACCCCTATCCACTTGCACCATGATCAAGGCCAAGATAATTGGACGAGGGTTGAGCGAGGGGTAGATTCCGTGGGTATGAAGAAAGACCAGCCCTGTTGTCTCCGGAGACTCCTTTCTGTGATTTTAACCGATTTAATTGTCTTAACGGTTTAGATGGAGTAGACTGACTATCCACATTATATTTCCCATTTTGCATCCCCCCTGCTACTGGTAATAGTTTAATAGCAGTTCTGGGTAAAAGTATATCTATCGATCCAGCCCCGTAATGCCCCTCACCCCTACCCCTGCACATTTACTATCCCAGGGAGTTGACCCCTCTGCCCCACCCCACCTTCTTGTATCTACGGTCTCCCCTGTTATCAGGCCATCACTGGGATTTACTAGTATACCGGAGGTTATTGAACTAGCTCCATGTACCCCCGGCTTCAAATTTGCTAGCTAGAATATTGCTGGCTGGAGCCGGCAAAAGTCGTCCTTGGGCTGGAGCGAAATTCTTTCCCAGTTTGATGTCTTATGTTTACAAGAGACCTGGGTAACAACTGATATCATCCTTGATGGATTTGTGTCATATAACAACCCGGCACAAAGGTCCAATATGGGCAGGGCTAAAGGGGGGCTAGTAACTCTACTTTCTGTGAACCTCCCTGTTCGTGTGAAATCGCACCAGACTGTGGGTTTTCACTCGCAAATTTTAAGGATGGAACACAAAAGGGGCTATGTAACCCTGCTGATTAACCACTATAACAATTTGTTCGATGCTACAAATACCTCAGTTTTGGATGAGTTGGATGTAGCAGTGAGAAACATCTGCAAAGGCATCCATAAACCTCTTGATATCATCTGGGGAGGGGATTTTAATATTCGTACTTGCCCCCACTCTTTCACCAAAGTTTGCGGGTACGACGGGGATAATGGGGAAAACCGGGCACATTTTATACACTCACCATATGGCGACTCCCTCAACTCCTTTATGCTTAAACTGGATCTATTGATACATTCCCCGGCTGCAGACCATGAGGGTAACCCTGTACCGACTTTTGTAGGAATGAACTTGGCCTCTGTTATTGACCATTTATTAGTTTCTGTTCATATTGTTCCATTTTGTATGGTTCCTATTGTTGTAGATTTTGGAAGTAGCGACCATAATGCCATCACCATGTCGATCTCTATTTGGGGGTTCCCGGTTAACATCCAGCGTATGATAGTAGAAGACTTAACCCCCTGTAGGCAGAATGGTATTCGTATCAAATGGCGTGTGGATAATTCCGAGAAGCTGCAGCATAAAATTGTAGAAATGGGGTCTGTAGCGATACTCAAATGTTTGGACTCAGAGGCTCCCCCCCAGTGCATTATAGCGGATTTTGTGGAATTGGGTACCATCATAAAAAGATCCCTCACCATCACCAAAGGCTTAACGCAGAAGGCAGCTACCGGTTGGTTTGATAATGCGTGTACCAAATCCCTCCAAGAACTTAAGCGGGCACTTTCTAAACAACCCAGAGACAGGGAGGCCATTATATACCTCAGGCTGTTATACAAAAAGCACCCAACACGTAGAAAACAAGAGCTAAGGGAGCTTGCCTGGGACGATTTGACTAAAGCAGCAGTATTGCGTGACAGTAAGCTCTTTTGGAATACGGTCAATAGCCCTTTTCTTGTAAAGGAAGATTTCCCTATATTATCAGCACAGGTTAGCGAAGATAATTGGGTATTATATTTTACAGAAATCTTTGACTCTGCTAGGGAGGACTGTGCTAGCCTTTCTACCGCCCTGTATGAACCTATGCTATCCCTGGGTATTACCCTTCAAGAGGTGGAAATGGCCATCAGCCAGAGCAAAGGGGGGGGGAAGGCACCGGGACCAGATGGGGTCCCGGTTGACCTGTATAAATCCAACCCGGCACTTTGGAGCCCGCTCCTGACCCAGGTGTTCAACGCATCAGTTAGGGATAGTACACCATCCACCTGGAGTGAATCCATAATTCTACCGATCTATAAGAATGGAGATAGAGGAGAGGCTAAGAACTACTGCCCTATCTCCCTTCTGGATTCCTCACTCAAGATTATGAACAGGGTCCTACTGGTGCGACTGGAGGAATGGGCGGAGGAAAATAAAATTCTAGCTGAATCTCAATATGGCTTCCGTAAGGGTCTTGGGACAACAGAGCAGTGTATTAATCTCGATCTTATCATCGGGAAATACACTAAAGCGAAACAGGGCTCTTTATTTCTCTGTTTCGCTGACCTCTCAAGTGCCTTTGACCTAGTGGATCATACTTTGTTATGGTCCACTATATTGGGAATGGGAGCCCCCCCAGCAAGAATATATTTTCTGGCCAGACTTTATAATAAGCTATCAGCCCAGATCCGCTTTGGCCAGGCCGGGGAATGTACCAGGAAAATCAGGGTCAAACAGGCATAAGGAAAGGCTGTGTGTTGGCCCCGTTGCTTTTCTCCCTTTTTATAAACTCCATGGAGTCCGAATTGAAGAGGGTACATGCAGATTCCCCACAGGTTGGTGGTCACCCTGTCCCGGTCCTGCTATATGCAGATGACACAGTTCTACTCTCGCGTACTCCGAATGGACTCCAAAACCTTATGAATTATTTTTACGACTTTATCAAGGGGAGAAAACTAAAAATAAATAACTCTAAGACCTTCATTATGGCCTGCGGGAAACGGATGAAACGTTCTAAACCATTTCATTTTAATAATCATATGTGAGAAAGTGGCTCTGTATATACTGTTCCCTAATAGGTACAGGGTGTACAGAGTCCACAGTCCCCCAGAGGCTGATAGAGGTCAAAGTTAGGTCTGACCTTACTCTCAAAAGTGGTAGCTTGGTCGAGCAGTAAGGCAGTACCAGAGGACAGTGTAAAGCATTTATTGTACACACTCAGTCAGCAAATGGTTTCACACACTCAATAACTGAACTCTAGGCCAATGATTTGTATATATAAAATATATGCTTGTTTTATTTTTAGAACCACAAGGGGGTAAAAATATACTTTCTCAGAATGAGAGGTTGAATATAAATACTTTTGTTTCAAGCAATAAATTTGTGTAAACAGTCACAGTTGGTTGCAATAAACAATCCTATTTCCTAAACATAACAATGCATTGAGCTCAATGGTAAATTCAGGTTATTTGTAATAAATTACTTTTCAGATTACTTTTGGAATTCCAGGTCTGGATCCTAGAACCAGCCTGGGGTCAGTATTCAGAATCAAGTGATGAAAGTCGACTTAATAACTGTAATGATTTTTAAATAATATTTAGCTATTTCAAAAGTTAGCACTTAGAAAATATTTCACAGAAAACATTCAATGGATCTCTATGGCAAGAAATTCAAATTGCAGGTAGAGTACTTTATCGTTACTTTAGTAATCCAGGACTGGGTGCCTAGACCCAGGACTGGGGTCCTTATCAAATGCAGGTAAGTAATTTCGTTTGCAGAAATGGTACGATTTTAAAAGAATATTTCAAATTTGCAAAAGTAGACACTTAGAAGAAATTTCACAGAAAAGCAGACAATGGTTTCCTATGGGAGAAAAATGAGTTAGAAGTAAGTATAGTTGTGAACACTTTTCAGAGTCAGGGCTGGGCACCAAGATCCAGCACTGGGAGCTCACCTAGGAGCAGGTGAGTAAATTCGTTTTTGTCACTTGGCTGATTTTTGGTGAATTTTTGCAGTTTTGAAAAGTTCACACTTAGAAGATTTTTGAAGAAAAAGCCAGTCAAGGTTACCCTATGAGGAAAATGAAGTTAGCGGTTTAAGGGTAAGTACTCGACTGGTAGTGTTGAAATTCCGGGCATGGACTCAGGGGTCCCCCAGTGTCAGGTAGGTACAGTTGGTTCACCCTCAGCGGTTTCAGGACGGCCGGGTGCAGAGAGAGTTGGGCCCAATGTTATCCTATGAGGGATAGGGGGGCCTTGGTTGGTGGCTGCTGTCTGGCAAGCCACGCGTCTGTGGGAGCTGGGCTCCTGGTCACTTACTCAGGGCAAGTGGGGAAGTAAGTTAGTGTAGAGAGTGCACTGCCAGGGCCACTCGGGCGGCTGGGTGCAGGGTGCTTTTGAGCCTTCGGGCGCTCAAGGGAAGTCAATGGGAATGTTCCGGTTTGGAAAAAGGCTGCAGGCTCGGGGACGAGGATGTTTCCGGTGCCACCACCACTTCGAGGGGTAAGTTGGGTAGTTGTAGGTTAGGTGGGTACCCCGGGATTGGGCACAGGAGGCCGCAGGGCGCCGGGTGCAGGGGTGCCTTTTGACGTCGGGAATCTTACCCTCTGGTTGATCGCGGCTGGGGTGGCACTCTGTTCTGAGGCTGCAGGCTTCGTCCAGGATGTCGAGGGGGGTCCTTGGGTGCCGGACTCGGGGTCACAGTCGCCGTGGGGTCGTCCTCAGGGTCTTTGTCCACTCCGGCACTGGCCAGGCTTGGCTGGTGCAGAGTGTGTTGGGTCCGCGGTTCCGGGCTGCTGCCAGGAGTTAGGAATAGGTTTCTCGAGTAGAGCCTCTACTCATGGGAGTCCCAGGGAATCAGAGGTCAAAGGTAGCCAGGTCCTCCGGGGTTTTTGAGGTTGCTGGCCACAAGAGATGCCGCGCTGGAGCAGGAGCAGGTTCGAGGGTCGACAGGCCGGTAGGGCTGGGGCCAAAGCAGTTGGTGTCTTCCTCTTTTTAGCAGCTGCAGGGCAGGTCTTTTTTTCTTCTTGCTCTTCTTGTAAGTTTCTATCTGGAATCTGGGGAAGGAAGGTTCAGGGGGCCCCTAAATACTAGATTTAGGGGCGTTACAGGTAGGTGAAGGCCAGGGACCAATGGGTCCTTGTCCTGGGGTGGGTACACCCCCTATCCTGCCTCTCTCCTGTGGGAGGAGGGCAGTAGCCTAATCCTGATAGGGTAGGGCCTCCCATCTTCAAGATGGCGAGAGCCTGGAGATGTGCTTCACCTCGCCTCCCCCACCTGAGGGGTGGGGTGGGCAGGCTGGCACATCCCCTGTCCTTGTATGGGGTTTCCGGCCAAGCTTCCTGCCAGAGTGGGGGGTTGCAGTGGCCTGGGGAAACTCCAACTGGCGGCGTGCCTTTGAAGCTTCCCTTTGCTCATCCTGGGGGAGGAGATTTCTCACCTCACCCAGGATGTGCATTGTTGCAGGCCCGGGAGAGCAGGGGCTCTCCCACCCAGGGGTCCAGCAACGTGTCTGCTGTGTGGCAGCCTGGGCAGCCTCAGAGCAGACGTGGATTGTAGGTTAGCTGTAAGGGGGCATCTCTAAGATGCCCTCTGGGGTGCTTAGTACATTAAATCCCACACTGGCATCAGTGTGGGTTTAATGTGCTGAGAAGTTTGATACCAAACTTCCCAGTCTTCAGTGTTGCCCTTATGGTGCTGTGGAGTTCGTGTTTGACGAGCCCTCAGCACCATGTACTTGTAAAAGGCAGCACTGTACTTACAGTGCCCAGGAATGGACCTGGGTACTGTAGGGGCACAGGGCTCCTGCTCCTGTGCCCACACCATAGGCATAAGGCACCCAGCCAGAGGGGTGGCTGACATATGCCTTGGCAGTATAGGTAATGGGCATGGCACACAGAGATGTGTGCCATGTCGACTCTTTGTTTTGTCCTGCACCCAGACACTCAGCCTGCAAAGGCAGTGTGTGTGTGTAAGGGTACAGGGCCTCTAAGGGTGGCACAATGAGTGCTGCAGCCCTTAGAGGCCTTCCCTGGTCACAAGGCCCTGGGTACCTAGGGTACCATTTACCAGGGGCTGACATGTGGCCAGGGTTTGCCAATTGGGAGTTTGTGTGTTTTAAGGAAGGAACATAGGCCCTGGGCACCTGATTGGCAGGAGCCCAGGGCACAACAAGGAAAAGTGCATCAGCTATTAGGCAAAAAAAGGGGGGGTTACTGCAACAGAAACCCACTTTCTCACACAAGCCCCCCCCAGCCCAAAGGCCAGGAGACTTCTGCCAAAGCTGGGAGAGTCTACCTAGTCTTTCAGGCGAGGAAGAGTTGGGGAAGTGGTTTGAAAGTTGCAGGGCCTACTCTGCCT
Organism: Triturus cristatus; assembly: GCF_964204655.1. Classification (NCBI taxonomy): domain Eukaryota; kingdom Metazoa; phylum Chordata; class Amphibia; order Caudata; family Salamandridae; genus Triturus; species Triturus cristatus. The sequence goes on from NC_140593.1 coordinate 1,243,922,978, forward strand.
TACATCCTTCTGCCTAGGTCAGTCCCTTTGGGGAGCTGGCCTGTTTTATTAGTTTCAGGACCTAACTCCCAAGGCTCCTCTCCTTGTCTTTTACTGTCCTGGTCCCATCTTTCTATTTTGGGTTTAGAGGTGTATACCTCGGTAGTTTCTAACCTAGCCAGGGCTAGGCCCAGCTTACCCACAGAGGCTACCCACAGCTTGAGCAACCCCACCATGACCAATAAGGTCAGGGGGCCTGACTTGCTATTTGGCAGGGGGTTAGGCCACCATGCCAAGGATAGGGCTGCCATGAAGGCTAACACCCAGCAGAGGCTGCTGACAGCTGTCAGTGCCCAGTACCATACCTTTAGCTCCTGACTGGCAAGTGAGGGGGCTATTTTATAGTTCTCTTTGGGTCCTGGCTGTTGGTCTGTTTGAGGATAGGGGGTCCCTACTCTTGGTAGGGAACACCCCTCCTCTACCCCTTGTTCTGCCACCTGAGGAGCCACTAATTCAGGCTGGACAGTTTTCTGACTAGTCAGGTCTTGCTGTTGGCTAGGGGGGGCTTTACCAGTGCCATTGTGGGAGTTTTCCCTTACTGGGATAGAATCTCCCTGGCTCTCTGGAACTGTGGCTAACAGTTGCCCACCTTTCCTACCCTGTTTCTTCTCACTCTTTTGGGACTCAGCTGCACTGACTGCAGGTTGAGCCCCCACAGGTTCTTTGGGCGAGGCCTGGCATTGGGCCAGCACCTCTCTTTGGCTCAGTTCCACATCTAAGTGATCATTCCCCAAGAGACAATCAAGGGGGAGGTTTTTACTGACTATCACTTTCCTCCATCTAAGGGACCCAGCTGTGGCTAGGGGCACGATAGCCACAGGCCTAACAGTGACTCCCCCTGGGACAGTTCTTACCCTTCTTGTTTCCCCTGAGACATATTGGTGTGGGAATACCAACCTGTCATGTACCACAGTGTGACTGGCACAGGTATCTCTCAGGGCAGTGGCTGGGATTCCATTCACCAGTAGGTGGTGGAAGTGTCTACTTCCTTCTGGGATCTCCAGCTTGCTTCTTGGGCCCATTCCCCAGTTGAAAGCTAGGAGGACTTCCTCATCTGAGGACCCTCCCTCCCAAGCTACACTGGCAACCCCTGGGGCTACACTAATCACCCCTGGGGCTGTACTAGGAACCTTATTTTTAGGACAGCTAGAGTCCTTGGTGTGGTGTCCAGCCTTCTGACAGTTGAAACACCATATTCTGTTGGGATCCCAATTCTTACCTTGGTACCCTGGTTTAGTTTGTGAGGTGTCTTTGGGCCCACCCTCCTGGTCAGGTTTTGGGGGGGCTACCTGGGTCTCCTTTCTTTTATCCACAAGGGGTTCGCTCTCTTTCTTCTGGGGAGGTTTTGGGACCCCTTGGTTCTGGTCCCTCCCAGTGAACGTCCTAGTCACCCTAGTCTTGACCCAGTGGTCTGCTCTTTTTCCCAATTCTTGGGGGGATTTTAGACCTAGGTCTACCAAATGCTGATGCAACTTTTCATTTGTGCAGTTACTCAAAATATGTTCCTTCATGAATAAATTGTACAATCCAGTAAAATCCTGCACACCATGTCCAGCTAACCAACCATCCAGTGTCTTCACTGAGAAATCTACAAAATCAATCCAGGACTGGGTCTGGGTTTTGTGAGCCCCCCTGAATCTAATTCTATACTCCTCAGTGGTGAATCCAAATCCCTCAATCAGAGCTTTCTTCATGAGGTCATAGGATCCTGCTTCTGGCCCAGAGAGAGTCAGAAGCCTGTCCCTGCAGTTACCAGAGAACAGTTCCCACAGGAGTGCCCCCCAGAGAGGTTTCTTTACTTTCCTGATATCACAAGCCCTCTCAAAGGCTGTGAACCATTTGGTGATATCATCACCTTCCTCAAATTTAGGGACAATCCCTTTGGGGATTTTAAGGTCAGAAGTTTCCTCCCTATCCTTGTTTTTATTATTGCTGCCACCATTGATGGGTGCTAAACCCATCTCTCTCCTTTCCTTTTCTAGAGCCAGGAGCCTGGACTCTAGATCTATTCTTTTGGCCAGCCTCATAAGGCTGTCCTCTTCACTGGGGGGACCCCCAGTGTTGTCTCTGGGACCAGAGCCACCTGTGTGGTCTCTAGGTGCCCAGATGCTATGTCTTGAGTTGGAGGGTATGGGTGCCATCTCCTCCCTAGGGAATAGTATGGGGAGGTTGCTATCCTCCTCCCCTGTTTCCCTTTCCTCATCTGACTGGCCATCACCATGTTCAGATGGGTGGTCTTTAGCATACTCAGCCAGGAGCTCCTGGAGCCCTTGTTTGGTTGGATGCTGACCCATTTGTAAATTTTTGAGTTTACATAAGGACCTCAATTCCTTGAAAGACAAGTGTAAGTAAGGTGTGAGGTCGAGCTCCTCCACCAGGTCCATGTTATTATTATCACTAATAGCTGGGTTTGTTTGAGACATTCTAACCTGACAGTTCTAACCCTCTACCCTGACTATAGTGACTTTTATTTTTCTAAAATTCTAATGGGACTTAAGCAAGGCCCTAGCAAGACTTTTAGTAATTTTGGAAAAACCAATCAGAATTCTAAAGGCAATTTTTAAGAGTTCTGTCGTGTGATCAGATGGTAACCAAGTAGTCCAACAAATGCAAGTTTGTATCCCACCGCTGATCCACCAATGTGAGAAAGTGGCTCTGTATATACTGTTCCCTAATAGGTACAGGGTGTACAGAGTCCACAGTCCCCCAGAGGCTGATAGAGGTCAAAGTTAGGTCTGACCTTACTCTCAAAAGTGGTAGCTTGGTCGAGCAGTAAGGCAGTACCAGAGGACAGTGTAAAGCATTTATTGTACACACTCAGTCAGCAAATGGTTTCACACACTCAATAACTGAACTCTAGGCCAATGATTTGTATATATAAAATATATGCTTGTTTTATTTTTAGAACCACAAGGGGGTAAAAATATACTTTCTCAGAATGAGAGGTTGAATATAAATACTTTTGTTTCAAGCAATAAATTTGTGTAAACAGTCACAGTTGGTTGCAATAAACAATCCTATTTCCTAAACATAACAATGCATTGAGCTCAATGGTAAATTCAGGTTATTTGTAATAAATTACTTTTCAGATTACTTTTGGAATTCCAGGTCTGGATCCTAGAACCAGCCTGGGGTCAGTATTCAGAATCAAGTGATGAAAGTCGACTTAATAACTGTAATGATTTTTAAATAATATTTAGCTATTTCAAAAGTTAGCACTTAGAAAATATTTCACAGAAAACATTCAATGGATCTCTATGGCAAGAAATTCAAATTGCAGGTAGAGTACTTTATCGTTACTTTAGTAATCCAGGACTGGGTGCCTAGACCCAGGACTGGGGTCCTTATCAAATGCAGGTAAGTAATTTCGTTTGCAGAAATGGTACGATTTTAAAAGAATATTTCAAATTTGCAAAAGTAGACACTTAGAAGAAATTTCACAGAAAAGCAGACAATGGTTTCCTATGGGAGAAAAATGAGTTAGAAGTAAGTATAGTTGTGAACACTTTTCAGAGTCAGGGCTGGGCACCAAGATCCAGCACTGGGAGCTCACCTAGGAGCAGGTGAGTAAATTCGTTTTTGTCACTTGGCTGATTTTTGGTGAATTTTTGCAGTTTTGAAAAGTTCACACTTAGAAGATTTTTGAAGAAAAAGCCAGTCAAGGTTACCCTATGAGGAAAATGAAGTTAGCGGTTTAAGGGTAAGTACTCGACTGGTAGTGTTGAAATTCCGGGCATGGACTCAGGGGTCCCCCAGTGTCAGGTAGGTACAGTTGGTTCACCCTCAGCGGTTTCAGGACGGCCGGGTGCAGAGAGAGTTGGGCCCAATGTTATCCTATGAGGGATAGGGGGGCCTTGGTTGGTGGCTGCTGTCTGGCAAGCCACGCGTCTGTGGGAGCTGGGCTCCTGGTCACTTACTCAGGGCAAGTGGGGAAGTAAGTTAGTGTAGAGAGTGCACTGCCAGGGCCACTCGGGCGGCTGGGTGCAGGGTGCTTTTGAGCCTTCGGGCGCTCAAGGGAAGTCAATGGGAATGTTCCGGTTTGGAAAAAGGCTGCAGGCTCGGGGACGAGGATGTTTCCGGTGCCACCACCACTTCGAGGGGTAAGTTGGGTAGTTGTAGGTTAGGTGGGTACCCCGGGATTGGGCACAGGAGGCCGCAGGGCGCCGGGTGCAGGGGTGCCTTTTGACGTCGGGAATCTTACCCTCTGGTTGATCGCGGCTGGGGTGGCACTCTGTTCTGAGGCTGCAGGCTTCGTCCAGGATGTCGAGGGGGGTCCTTGGGTGCCGGACTCGGGGTCACAGTCGCCGTGGGGTCGTCCTCAGGGTCTTTGTCCACTCCGGCACTGGCCAGGCTTGGCTGGTGCAGAGTGTGTTGGGTCCGCGGTTCCGGGCTGCTGCCAGGAGTTAGGAATAGGTTTCTCGAGTAGAGCCTCTACTCATGGGAGTCCCAGGGAATCAGAGGTCAAAGGTAGCCAGGTCCTCCGGGGTTTTTGAGGTTGCTGGCCACAAGAGATGCCGCGCTGGAGCAGGAGCAGGTTCGAGGGTCGACAGGCCGGTAGGGCTGGGGCCAAAGCAGTTGGTGTCTTCCTCTTTTTAGCAGCTGCAGGGCAGGTCTTTTTTTCTTCTTGCTCTTCTTGTAAGTTTCTATCTGGAATCTGGGGAAGGAAGGTTCAGGGGGCCCCTAAATACTAGATTTAGGGGCGTTACAGGTAGGTGAAGGCCAGGGACCAATGGGTCCTTGTCCTGGGGTGGGTACACCCCCTATCCTGCCTCTCTCCTGTGGGAGGAGGGCAGTAGCCTAATCCTGATAGGGTAGGGCCTCCCATCTTCAAGATGGCGAGAGCCTGGAGATGTGCTTCACCTCGCCTCCCCCACCTGAGGGGTGGGGTGGGCAGGCTGGCACATCCCCTGTCCTTGTATGGGGTTTCCGGCCAAGCTTCCTGCCAGAGTGGGGGGTTGCAGTGGCCTGGGGAAACTCCAACTGGCGGCGTGCCTTTGAAGCTTCCCTTTGCTCATCCTGGGGGAGGAGATTTCTCACCTCACCCAGGATGTGCATTGTTGCAGGCCCGGGAGAGCAGGGGCTCTCCCACCCAGGGGTCCAGCAACGTGTCTGCTGTGTGGCAGCCTGGGCAGCCTCAGAGCAGACGTGGATTGTAGGTTAGCTGTAAGGGGGCATCTCTAAGATGCCCTCTGGGGTGCTTAGTACATTAAATCCCACACTGGCATCAGTGTGGGTTTAATGTGCTGAGAAGTTTGATACCAAACTTCCCAGTCTTCAGTGTTGCCCTTATGGTGCTGTGGAGTTCGTGTTTGACGAGCCCTCAGCACCATGTACTTGTAAAAGGCAGCACTGTACTTACAGTGCCCAGGAATGGACCTGGGTACTGTAGGGGCACAGGGCTCCTGCTCCTGTGCCCACACCATAGGCATAAGGCACCCAGCCAGAGGGGTGGCTGACATATGCCTTGGCAGTATAGGTAATGGGCATGGCACACAGAGATGTGTGCCATGTCGACTCTTTGTTTTGTCCTGCACCCAGACACTCAGCCTGCAAAGGCAGTGTGTGTGTGTAAGGGTACAGGGCCTCTAAGGGTGGCACAATGAGTGCTGCAGCCCTTAGAGGCCTTCCCTGGTCACAAGGCCCTGGGTACCTAGGGTACCATTTACCAGGGGCTGACATGTGGCCAGGGTTTGCCAATTGGGAGTTTGTGTGTTTTAAGGAAGGAACATAGGCCCTGGGCACCTGATTGGCAGGAGCCCAGGGCACAACAAGGAAAAGTGCATCAGCTATTAGGCAAAAAAAGGGGGGGTTACTGCAACAGAAACCCACTTTCTCACATCATAGAATTGAGGTAGTGGACAAATTCTGTTATCTTGGCATAACTTTTCATAATAGAGGAACTTGGGCACCTGAGATTTTAAATGTGAATGCCAAGATGGGCAAAAGCTCCTCTCGAGTATTCCGCTTTGCATTCAAATTAGGCAGTCGTCGCATCCCTGACATGTTAAACATCTATAGGCATAGATGTGTATCTATTGCCTTATACGGTTCAGGTATATGGGGCTACTGTAAACACAGGGATCTACAAGTTACAGAGAACCAGTTCCTTAAAAGACTCCTTTGCCTTCCCTCCTCGGCATCTACTGAACTAAGTCAGAGAGGTGGGCCTTGATTATCTTACAGATCTAACGGGATTGAGACCTCTTATGGCTTGGAGGTCAATTTGGGCTAAGGGTGAGACAGGATTTACCAGGCAAATCATTTTAGACTGTCTTCGGTTGGATAATGTTCGTAAGATACCCTAGTTAAATTATGTTTCATCTTCCTACAGTGAAATTTTTAATCTTGACATTTTTGATGAGCCCCTGAGCGCTGTCACTATACCTAAAAAGGAGCTTAAAAACGTTTTTCTAGGGACCAAATCTAACCTGCGTAGTGTTCAATGTAGCCTCTCGTCAACCCATGTTTTTTACCACTCTAACATGTCGGTTGTCTCGGGCTTGCCTATGTATTTAAAAGCCATTACCAAACAATCTCACCAGTTTGTTCTCACTAGGTTGAGATTAGGCATTGCCCATAACCTGGTGGCCTTTCCACAGATGAAAATGTATAGCCCAACACCTTGCCCTTGTGACGGCTCAACTAAGCAAAGCCCATTGCACTTTATGCTTATTTGCCCTTTTTATCTGCATCTTCGTCTTTACTATCTCAAACCTGTTTTTAAGAAATACTGTGTGTTCACTACTGCCCAAGCGATGAAATTGTTATTTGGACTGGATATGTTGGACATTTGTTTTTTTACCGCTACCTTTATATTAAAAGCTGTCTCCCATAGGAAAAGCCTGGAGTTCTAACCGTGGTTTTTCTATAAACATTAGATTGTCTGGCCAACATACTTGATGCCATTTAAGCTGCTTCGTTTACTGTAATATCTGATGTATGTTCTGTATTTTATTCTGTATTTTAACAATGTATGCTTTTATGATTGTTTTTTAATAATCGAATAAAGCTTTGAAATTTGAATTTAGTCCTGGTTACTCCCCAGTAACCCCGCTAAATCTAGCATTTATGTGGCTCCCCCAGAGCCTAAAGGCAAATTCTAACCCTTGAGGTGGTTTTCAGTAATCTAGATTAATGTATGGTGTTACATTTTAAGAATCAGCCCCTGATGAAGGTCCCAGCCCGAAAGGCATTAGTCTTTGTGAGAAAGTGCCCTCTTTCTTGCATGGTATACTCCCACTTTTTGCTGAATTGCTAATGTGCTTTGACTGAGTGTGCCCTGGGCTCCTGTTAATCAGATACCCAGGGCCTATATTCCTTCCTTAAAACTGCATTGAAGCCTAAACCCAATTGGCATCTCTGGCCATGTGTCAGCCCCTGGTATATGGTACCACAGGTACCCAGGGCACTGTGACCAGAGAAGGCCTCTAAGGGCTGCAGCCCTTACTGTGCCATCCTCAGAGGCCCTGTACCCTGACACACACACACTGCCTTTGCAGACTGAGTGCCTTGGTGCAGAACAAAGTGAAGAGTCGACATGGCACACATCCCTGTGTGCAGTGCCAACAAACCACTGCCCTGGCATATATCAGTCACCCCTCTAGTTGGGTGCCCTATGCCAGAGGTGAGGGAACAGGTGATTGAACCCTGTACCCCTACAGTGCCCAAGTCCATTCCTGGGCACTAAGTGCAGTGCTGCCATTAAGAGTATATGGTGCTGGGAGTTTGTCATTACGAACTCCACAACACCATAATGGCTGCACTGAAGACTGGGAAGTTTGGTATCAAACTTCTTAGCACATTAAACCCACACTGATGCCAGTGTGGGATTTAATGTAAAATGCACGACAGAGGGTATCAGTTACTCCAGTATAGGAACTTTCATAGATTCTCATAGCTTGTATCATTCCCCGTCGTCGGAATGGGAGTCTCGGTAAATAGAAAAATAACATAGCAGTAGATACAAAAGAGAAGGAAAGGCCTAGGCCTCATCTCATTTTGTAGCATATCTATCTTTTTGTAAAAGAGACCAAACTAAAGCAACAACCAATCAGATTAGCCTCACCCCATAGAACCTCACTGAGAGAGCCTCAGATTTTCTACCGCACGATGTGCTAAGTGAGTCTCCACTGAGCTCTGCTCAGATTTCTCTTCAACTTCTGGATTTTTCATCTTTCACTGCTATTTCTCTTCAGGATGGCAGACAAGGAGAAAAAAAAGCTTTATTTAAAGCCTGTGCCACTTGTTCAAAGAAAAGGCTTTATGTGGAGGACAAGCATAAAGATTGCATTTATTGCTTGTACCCTGACCACAAGGCAACGGACTGTAAAATCTGCCGGACCTTCTCATCAAAGACCCTTAGAGACCGCGAGGGACGTTAACTAACCTGGCTACAAAAGCTAAAGTCACAAAAAGAGACTGTATCCAGTGACAGCGATGAGACCTCCTCTGCAACATCTTCGAGGAGATCCCCAAAAAAGGGTAGGTCTTCTTCAACTTCAGCTGACTCCCCTGCTAAGGCCTTGCAAAAGACCTCTGATAGGTCCGACAGGCGCAGTCCCTTAAAATCTCCTCACCGAAGTGCAAAGGAAGGGGAAGGACTGGTTTTCTGAGGTACTTTCTAATCAAAAGGCGAGCCAGGGGACTTCTATTTCCCCTCCACCATCTGGGAAACAAAAGCTGTTAAAAAACCCAGCTTCAGAACCTCCACAGGGGAAAACTGAGAAGAAAATCCATCAGTCGACGACAGCTTCAGGTACGTCGACGACGACAAACATTCACCTGACGTTGGTTCCAGCTCCGTCGATGGGCACGTCGACTAGAGCGGCGTCAACGACAGACAGCAACATAGTCGACGCTACAGGTGATGCCAGTTACAATGTCGACGACGATCATTACTACATAGACGTCGACGAGGATGACGTCGGCGATGGTTTCGACGACGAAAATGTAATCTACAGTGGTATCGACGACTAGCTCGTCGATGGTTCCGTCGACAATCATTCCATCGTCGTCGACAGTCCAAATTTTATCTGCGATCCCTTCGACGACTACGTAGTCGACGATTAAAAAAAGTGGGAATTTAAATTAAAAGAAAGATAATGCCAGAGATGACATCTCCTCGGAGGGTGACACCATTACCTCCCGCACTCCTTTTAGAAGAGGAGGAATTCTCAGATGAGGAGGATGGTACTTATGGGGATGCATATAGTCCATCCTAATTATGAGTAAAATACCAGGACTCAGACTTGAAAGACTTATGGACCAGCAACAATATATGCCGCAAACAAGACCACAGGAACAATTGCAGCAGGCAATGATAGCCATGCCGTCTTCGCTCATTACTGATCTGCAGTTCATGTTGTTGGATTATAAGAGGAGGTTTCCATCACATCCCTCTGACCAACAATCTGTGCAGGTTCCATCGCTGCCACCTCCGACTATGGTAGTTCCTCAGCTTCCTCAACCTTCGGACCAGGAACCATCAGAACGTCACCAGAATGTCGTCACGGGGCATGACGATTCATCAGATGACCAGAGCGTAGGACAAGCCCCAGATCCACATAGGGAATGGGACGACTACGTCATTCCGGATCCCGCTTCACTGTCGCTGGATCCTGTGGATTCTCCTCCAGCGGACATTGGAGGTTTCCATAACCTCATGGACAGGGCTTCAAAACGGTTTGACCTTCCCATACCTTCTGAACAATCGGAATGTTTTCTTTATGGATTTTAAAGAACCCTTTACAAAGTCTGTGCGTTCTATCCAGATTGTGGAACATATATGGAGTGAGGGGATTAAGGTGATGCAGTCTCCAGCTACCGTCATCCCTGGTCTTCCGCGGCTGTTGAAGAAATATAAATTTCCTGCTGATGGCACCGCTTATCTAATTGGCCAACCAAAGCCGGATTCTGTCATCTAAAGCGGCCCAAAGAAAGTCGAAGAATCCGTCGCACCCCTTACCACACCACCGGATAAGGAGGGTAGACGACTAGACAATGTGGGAAAAAAGATTCTCTTTTATGTCCAGCCTTCTTGCCAGGGCAGGAAACGCTTTAGCAATTCTGGGACGATATGATCGCCAAATGTGGTGCGATTTCACTCCATACATTGGCCAGCTATCAGATGAATCTAAGGCTGACGCAAAAACGATTCTGGAGAAAGGAGAGCGTTCTTCAGAGATCATAGATTGCGCTATGGACATTGCTAACACTGCTTGTCGCGCTTTGGCTGGTGCTGCTGTCCTAAGACGGCAAGGTTGGCTTTGGGCCACCTGGTTTCGCCCGGAGGTTCAAAATAAAATCTAGACCTACAGTTTGATAGAGAAATGCTTTTTGGCAAGCATGTGGACGATGCACTGTAGGAAATAAAAGGATACAGATACGGCAAGGTCCCTTGGGCCCATGCATTACCGCAAAGTACCTTTCCGTGGTGCAAGAGGGAGAGGTTTTTCTTTGTACAGAGGTGGTTATCAACAGCAGCGTTTTTCCTCCTATTCACAACAAGCGCAATCTTACAGACCCCAGTATTCTCAGCGCCAGGGCCAATCGTAGTCTTTCTCTCGCCAGCCTTCAAGAGGACGACAGGGACGAGATTCTTCTAAACATCAATAGCGGCGTTCAGGCTCAGTCTACTGTTCCTTCGCCCCCTGTAACATCAGTGGGGGGCAGGATATCACAATGCTTCCACAACTGGGAGATCACCTCATCAGATCGGTGGGTCCTCAATATCATCCGGTTTGGCCACATGCTGGAGTTTCAACACCTTCCACTATCCAGAGCCCCTCGTGACTCCGAATCCAAACATCTGCACCTTCTACGTCTAGAAGCTCACCAACTGCTTCTGAAAGGAGCAATAGAACCGGTGCCTCTGTCCCAGCGAGGCGAAGGATTCTATTCCCGGTTCTTCCTTGTTCGAAAGACAGTAGAAAAGTGGCAACCAATTTTAGACCTGAGGGAGCTCAACACCTATCTCATACAGTTATCGTTTCGGATGGTATCCCTACAGGGCATTTTGAAGCTTCAACCCAGGCGATTACATGGCCACTCTGGATCTCGATGACGCATACTTTCATGTTCCGATCCACCCAGCCCACAGGAGGTTTCTACGCTTTACATTAGCCAACAGCCACTTTCAATTCAAGGTCCTGCCTTTCGGACTCAGATCCGCGCCGCGGATATTCACGAAGGTATTGGTTAACTGCACGCTCAGGAACACCCAGACCTGGCTGGCAGAAAACCATCTCAAATTGAACGCTCTAAAAAACGAATTCCTCCTTATAGCTCCACCCGCCAAAGTCCCCTTAATGCAAGTCTTGAACATCTTACTGCACTTAAGCATCAACCAACCATTGCGGACTCAGCGAAATCTTTGGGAATTACTCTCGACAGCAACCTCACTATGCAAAAACACATTAGCAACGCTACAGAGCAAACTTCCAGATAAACACACTGAGGAAGCTGAAACCCTTCCTGCCAGTCAATGATTTCAAGCTGGCAGTACAAGCTCTAATTATCCCTCGAGTGGAGTACAGAAGTGTCTCTTTATGTGGCCTTCCAAAAGCTACAACAGCTCCCCTAAGAGCCTCAAACGCTGCAGCGAGACTCATCACTGGCTCGAAAAGAAGTTCCCACATTTCCCCAGATTTAAAATCCTTGAGCTGGCAACCGCTTGAAGCCAGAATTCATCTAAAAATAGCGTGTAGGACACATTAGGCACTACATCATAATGCACCCAGCTACCTCGCACAGAAACTGACTATCTCTGGTGGTCTTAGATCCTCAAGGAGTGCGGAAAACCTACTACTGAAACCTCAAAGGTTCAACAAGAAGAAAACATAAACGATCCTTCGCGGGGATGGCGACCAGGATATGGAATACACTTCCCCAGAAACCAGACTGGAAGTTAAAGCGGATCTCATGGCAAAATTCACCAGAACACTGACTAAACTGCGAGATCAACAGCTCCCTTACTAGTAATCCTTACTATGTTAAGGGTCCAACTAAACATCCTACTCACTTTATCTGTCCTTGACTTGACTCAATGGGGATGTTCCTGTTATGTACCCTACTGCTTTTTGCACTAGATGTTCTGTATACATGAGTTACCTGCATTTATTTGTTTGTATAACTAACAGTTGCTTAATGTAAAGCGCTCGGATATCCGCAAAGATCTGGTTCGTGCTCTATAAAACCCTCAAAATAAATTAATAAAACAGATTCAAACCGTCATTAGGATTAAAATCCAACTTTTCAAACATTTTAACCAATGGAGTGCAAAGTGGGGAAATTTTTGCCTTTTGAGGAATCGAATCAAAAATGTATATTGCCCAACTTCTTGAGCCCAGGAGACGATACCAGTCAGCACTCAATACTAGATAAACCGATCGGTATTCCAGGATATTAACAGGGGTGCGATTGCCAATCTTCTTTTCGTTCCTTAAAGGTGCAGAAGGCCATAAATACTTGAAGAGGCCAGAGCAAAACAGAAAGAAAGCAGTATGTCCTACCTCCACTAACTTGCGCAGCTTCTCCAAGTTGGGTGGTTGGGATCCCTGCAGAACTTTCCAGATGGTGTGATCTTCATCCAACGACACCTCTAGAAGGTCACCTTCCATCATCAGGTCCTCCAGCAGTCGTCGTGAGGATTCAGACAGCTCCAGTACAGGCCCTTCCAGACGTGGCAGGCAGGAGATGAGGAGATCCAAGTCTAAAAAAGAACAACGAGTTGCGTCAGAGGAACAGCATCCACCACTCGAGTACATTAAGGGAGTGCGCTGCTCCCATCAATCTCTAATACCAGCAACAAAAGTCTGTACACCGCTCACAATGCCTAAAGCAATTACAATTTCACCCCTTCAACATGAGCTAGCATTTGATGCGATATCTCGGTGCATCAGGGCGAGGCGGAATGCTGTGGTTGGCAGCAGCGTAATGGAAACAGCAGGACCCTCCGTCATACCACACTGACTGAAAGCGCCATCCCAGAACCACTGTAACCGTTTTAGGTAACCTGGCACAGAATCCAGTTGAGAGAGTTCTAAATCCTATCAGCGGAGGAAGGTACGGATGGCTCAACCGGACATGCACAGCGACCGGGCAGCCATGTTCCATGGAAAAAATAAATTACATACATGTACACTGTGGTTCTCCAGTATTGATATCTTTCATAGACTCACATGATTGAATCTCACCGTAATCATGGTCAAAGTCCCACAGAACTTAATTATAGAGTACTATTAGAAGTACATTAGGAAGCATTGAGAAAAAAGTACATTTGTAAACCAATCTACAGCATTAGAATAGACCCAAACTTCAATCAATCAGAGACAAGCCTCAGAACTCATCTCCCCTGAAGAGCCACCATACCTCAGATTTCGAGCACAAGTGTGACTAAGAGAATAGTCACATGATGTAGGAAAGTGACCCTATATATACTGTTCCCAAATAGGTACAGTGTGTACATAGTCCACAGCCCCCAGAGGTTTGGCAGAGGCTAAAGTTAGATATAACCTTACTCTCTAAAGCAGTAGCTTGGTCGAGCAGCAAGGCAGTATCAGAGGGCAGTGTAAAGCATTTGTTGTACACACTCAGTCAGTAAATGGTCTCACACACAAGAACTGAACTCTAGGCCAATGGTTTATATATAAAAATATATGGTTTTATTTTAGAACCAACAATTGGATTTAAAATATACTTTCTCAGAATGAGATGCTTTAGTTAAATACTTTGCAAGAGGCAATAGACTTGCAATGCAATAGTTACTGTTTGTTGTAATAGGCAACACAATTTCAAACACAATAATACTTTGAGCTCAATGGGAATTTTAAGTTATATGCAATTTATTACTTTCAGGAATACTTTTCTAACTCCAGGACAGGAGCCTAGATTCAATCCAGGGACAGTTCTTGGAAACGAGTAAATACGTTTTAGTTACTGTGGTGAATTTTAAGCAATATTTTGCTATATTAAAAGTTAACACTTCGAAACTTTTTCTAATCAAATTACCAATGTTATCCTATGGGAGGAAGTTCACTTAGCAGGTAAGTGGGGTTATGGTTACTTTTTTTTAAGTCCATGTTGGATCCTGGACCCAGCACGAGTGTACCACCTGTAAGTAGTTGAGAAACTGCGTTTAAGTTATACAGGCGATTTTTAAGGAATATTTAGAAGTTTGAAAATTGACACTTAGAAGAAATTTCACAGAAAAACAGTCAATGGTTTCCTATGGGAGAAAATTGGGTTAAGGATAAGTACAGTTGTAAGTATTTTTCAGAGTCAGTGCTGGGCACCAAGATCCAGCACTGGGAGCTCACCTGAGAGCAGGTGAGTATTTTCGTTTGTTACTCGGCTGATTTTTGGTGAATATTTTAAGATTTGAAAAGTCCACACTTAGAAGAATTTTCAGGAAAAAGCCAGTCAATGTTACCCTATGAGGAAAATAGAGTTATCGGTTTAAGGGTAAGTACTCGACTGGCAGAGTTGAGGTTCTGGGCATAGACTCAGGGGTCCCCCATGGTCAGGTAAGTACAGTTGTTACACCCTCAGCGGCACAGGGGCAGACGGGTGCAGAGTGAGTTAGGCCCAATGTTATCCTATGGGAGGCAGGGGGCCCTTGGTTGGTGGCTGCAGACTAGCAGGCCATGCGGCTGTGGGAGCTGGGCTCCTGGTCACTTGCTCAGGGCAAATGGGGCAGTAAATAGGTGTAGAAGCTGCACTGTCAGGGCCACTCGGGCAGCTGGGTGCAGGGTGCTTTTGAGCCTTTGGGCGCTCAATTGATTTCAATGGGAAAGCTCCGGTTTAGAAAAAGACTGCAAGCTCGGGGACGAAGATTCTTCAGGTGCCACCACCACTTCGAGAGGTAAGTTGGGTAGTTGGAGGATAGGTAGTTACCCAGGAGTTGGGCACAGGGGGCCGTAGGGCGCCGGGTGCAGGGGTGCCTTTTGTGTCGGGAATCTTACCCTCTGTTGATCGCGGTTGGGGGGGTACCTGGTTCTGAGGCTGCAGCAGTCAGGAGCGTCGAGGGAAGTCCTTGGGTGCCGGACTCTGGGTCAAAGTCGCCGTGGTGTCGTCCTCGTGGTCTTTGTTCACTCCGGCACAACCAGGCTTGGCTGGTGCAGAGTGTGTAGGGTTCGCAGTTCCGGGCTGATGACCGGGATTAGAAGTAGATTTTGAGTAGAGCCTCTACTCATGGGAGTCCCAGGTGCTTAGAGCCAAAAGGTAGCCAGGTCCTCCGGGGTTTGTGAGGTTGCTGGCCACAAGAGGTGCCGGTTTGTAGCAGGAGCAGGTTCGAGGGTCGACAGGCCGGTAGGGATGGAGCCAAAGCAGTTGGTGTCTTCCTCTTCTTAGCAGCTGCAGGGCAGGTCTTCTTTCTTCTTGCTCTTCTTTGCATTTCGGAATCTGGGGAAGGAAGTTTCAGGGTGTCCCTAAACACTAGACTTAGGGGCGTTACAGGTAGGTGAAGGGCAGGGACCAATGGGTCCCTGTCCTGGGGTGGGTACACCCCTATTCTGCCACTCTCCTGTGGGAGGGGGGCAGTAGCCTAGTCCTGATTGGGTGGGGCCTCCCATCTTCAAGATGGTGAGCGCCCGGAGATGTGTTTCACCTCACCTCCCCCACCTGAGGGGTGGGGTTGGCAGGCTGGCACATGCCCTGTCCCTACTTGGGGTTTCCGGCCAAGCTTCCCGCCAGAGTGGGGGTTGCAAGTGGCCTGGGGAAGCTCACAGATAATGTCCATCAGGTGTGGAGAATGCTTGTGAGAAAGTGCCATCTTTCTTGCATGGTATGCCCCCACTTTTTGCTGAATTGCTGAATGTACTTTGACTGAGTGTGCCCTGGACTCCTGCCACTCAGGTGCCCAGGGCCTATGTTCCTTCCCTAAACGAAAACCTCAAAAACAAATTGGCAAACCCTGGACACGTCAGCCCCTGGTAAATGGTATCCTAGGTACCCAGGGCCTTGTGACCAGGGAAGGCCTCCAAGGGCTGCATCCCTCATTGTGCCACCCTTAGAGGCCCCGTACCCTAACACACACTGCCCTTGCAGGCCAAGATTCTGGGTACAAGACAAAACAAAGTCGACATGGCACACATCCCTGTGTGCCATGTCCACCCCCTACACTGCCCTGGCATACATCAGCCACCCCTCTAGCTGGGTGCCCTATGCCAGTGGTGTGGGCACAGGAGCATGAGGCCTGTGCCCCTACAGTACCCAGGTCCATTCCTGGGCCCTGTAAGTGCAGTGCTACCATTTAAAGACATTATGGTGCTGGGAGCTCGTAAAACACGAACTCCACAGCACCATAATGGCAACACTGAAGACTGAGAAGTTTGGTATCAAACTTCTCAGCACATAAAACCCGCACTGATGCCAGTGTGGGATTTAATGTACAAAGCACTACAGAGGGCATCTTAGAGATGCCCCCTGAAACCTAACCTACAATCCACGTCTTGTCTGAGAGACTGCCTAGGCTGCCACACAGCAGACATGTTACTGGACCCCTGGCTGGAGAGCCCCGGCTCTCCTGGGCCTGCAACAATGCACATCCTAGGCGAGGTGCTAGGTCTCCTCCTCTAGGATGGGCAGGGGGAAGCTTCAAAGGCATGCTGCCTTTGTGAGGTTCTCCAGGCCACTTGCTGTACTCCGCAACATGGCCCCCACCGGTTCTGACCCGCACTCTGGCGGGAAGACTAACGGGAAACCCCAAGGGAGTAAAGGGGGTGTGCCAGCCTCTGCCAACCCCACCCCTCAGGTGGGGGATGCGAGGTGAAGCACATCTCCGGGCCCTCGCCATCTTGAAGATGGGGAGCCCTACCCAATCAGGACTAGGCCACTGCCCCCCTCCCACAGGAGGGTGGCAGGATAGGGGGTGTACCCACCCCAGGACAGGAACCCAGTGGTTCCTGCCCTTTACTACCTGTAACACCCCTAAATTTAGTATTTAGGGGAACCCTGAACCTTCCTTCCTCTGATTCCAGATCAGCAAAGAAGATCAAGAAGAAAGAAGACCTGCCGTGCAGCTGCTAAGAGGAAGACACCAACTATTTTGGCCCCAGCCCTACCGGCCTGTCGACCGTCGAACCTGTTCCTGCTAAATCGCGGCACCTTCTGTGGCCAGCAACCTCACAAACCCCAGAGGACCTGGCAATCTTGTGTCTCTGAGCACCTGGGACTCCCACGAGCAATGGTTCTGCTCAAAGCAAGTAAGTGACCCCTGGCATCAGCCCGGAACCTGCACACTGCACCCGCCAAGCGTGGCCTGTGCCGGAGTGGACAAAGACCCCGAGGACATCCACCCCCCCCAGCGACTGTGACCCCGAATCCGGCACCCAAGGACCCACCTAGACGCTCCTGATGACACGACCCCCCCCCCCCCCCCCCCAACAGCGAACAGAGGGTAAGATTTCCTGACACCAAAAGGCACCCCTGCACCCGGCGCCCTGCGGCCCCCTGTGCCCGACTCCGGGGTACCTACCTATCCTCCAACTACCCAACTTACCCCTCAAAGTGGTGGTGGCACCTGAAGAATCTTCATCCCCGAGCTTGCAGTCTTTTTCACTTTGCAGCATAGCATGCCCTAGTAGTAGGGTGTCTAGCTTCCCTGATAATATTCATGCAATCAGGGGGAAGGTTAAGGTATCCGAATTCTAGGACCTCAGGAGCCAGATCGCAAGGTTGAGCTGAGCTGGGTCCGGGTGCCTGATCTCTCCATGGTTCTGGGTTAGGAGGCATGGTGAGAGGTGCAGCTTTTGGTGTTGTACTACCGACAGTTCCAGCAGTGTGGTGTACCCCAGTTGTCTGGCCCACGTTGGAGCTACTAGGATTAGTGTTAGGGAATGCTGTTGTAGCTTTCGCACCACTAATGGAATTAGTGGGAGAGGTGGAAAAGCGTATGCAAATTTGTTTGACCAGTTCATCCACATCGCATTGCCTTTGGACAATGGGTGTGGGTATCTGGCGGCGAAGCTTGGGCATTTTTTGTTTTCGTGGGTGGCGAATAGGTCTATCTGTGGATGCCGCCACATCTGAAAGAACGGGTGAAGAACCTGTGGGTGAAGTTCCCATTCGTGGATCTGCTGCGTTTGTCTGCTGAGCAGATCTGCCACTGTGTTTTGGACTCCTGGGACGTGTTGGGCTAGGAGAAAGATTTTTTGTGGAATTGCCCATCTCCATATGCTCTGTGCTAATTGAGAGAGCTGTGGAGAGTGTGTGCCCCCCTGTTTTTGAATGTAGTAAATGGCAGTCATGTCTGTGCGAATAAGGACTGCCTTGCCTGAAATCTGCGTCTGGAAGGATTTTAGGGTGAGGAAGATTGCCAGTAACTCCAGATGGTTGCTGTGGAGTAACTTCTGTTGCGGCGTCCATGTGCCCTGTACTGTGAGATGTAACAGATGAGCTCCCCAGCCCGAGAGCGATGCGTCTGTTGTCAGGATTATTTGTGGAACCGGGTCCAGGAACGGTCGATCTCTGGAAAGGTTTGTGGTGTTCCACCACTGCAGAGAGCGATGGGTGCAACCGTCTACCAACACCAGATCTGTCAGTTGCCCCTGGGCCTGGTTCCACTGGCATGCTAAGCACTCTTGGAGTGGACGCATCTGGAGTCTTGCATGGGGCACTATGAAAATGCAAGAGGCCATCATCCCCATCAGTTGCATAAACACTCTTGCTGGGAGAGTGTTGCAATATGAATTTTTGACGCAGAGCCTGTATGTTTGCAATCCTGGCAGGATTGGGATAGGCTATGGCTTTTGAGGTGTCTATGGTAGCACCGAGGTATTGTTTTGTGTGTGATGGTACCAGGTGGGACTTTTGATGGTTCATTGTGAACCCTAGCTGGTGAAGCAGTTGGATTGTAGCGGCCGTGTGTTGCACACATTGTTCGTAGGACGTGGCTTTTATTAGCCAGTCGTCCAAGTAGGGGAAGACGTGAATGTGCTGTCTTCTGAGGTGTGCAGCCACTACTGCTAGGCACTTGGTGAATACCCTTGGTGCGGTTACCCCGAACGGGAGCACCTTGAACTGGTAGTGTTGCCCGTCCACCACAAATTTGAGGTACTTTCGGTGAGCCTGGTGTACTGGGATGTGAAAGTATGCGTCTTTCAAGTCCAGAGTGGTGAGGATGTCGTTCTGGGAGAGGAGTGGAAGAACCTGTTGAAGGGTTACCATGTGAAAATGGTCTGAATGTATGCAAGTATTTAGAGGTCTGAGATCTAGGATAGGTCGTAGAGTCTCGTCTCTTTGGAATCAGAAAGTACAGGGAGTAGACCCCTAAATTTTGTTGGTTTATGGGGACCTGCTCGATGGCTTGTTTTTGCAGGAGGGAGAGCACCTCCTGTTTTAGTAACGTAGTATGTTCTTGAGACATAGGGCGTTGCCTGGGTGGAATGTTTGGGGGGTAGAGGTTAATTCTAGGCAATACCCTGAACGAATAATTTGGGTCACCCATCTGTCTGAGGGGATTGTCTCCCAGGCGTGAAGGAAATCTTGTATTCTGCCCCCGACCGGAGTGGAATGGTCTGGAGGGAGCGGGGGAAAGTCATTGGGTAGGAGGTGTGGCAGAGCGGGCGGTTATTTGTCTTGCCTCTGCCCTTATTATTATTGCCTCTGTATCCGCCTCTTTGATAACCTTTTGTGAAGGTAGATTGAGGAGGGGATTTGTAGGACGTGGATGCACTATCCGAGGAGCAGCCCCTGCCCGTGCCCCGAAAGGAAGAGCGGCGAAAAGAGCGCCTAGGAGTGTGTGACTGTAGAGCTCCCATGGATTTCGCCGTGTCAGTATCCATTTTCATCTTTGAGGGCTTCATCAACTTTTGGGCCAAATAAATGATCTTGGTCAAATGGGTGGTTCAATATAGAGGCTTGTACCTCGGGTTTAAACCCTGAAACTCTGAGCCAGGCATGGCGACGGAGAAGGACAATGGTGTTTATGGCCCTGGAGGCTGTATCTGCTGCATCTAGGGCACAGCGTATGGAGGTATTAGTTATGGTTTTTCCCTCTTGGATCAATTCATTAGCCCTATTCCTGTATTTTTCAGGGAGATGGTGCATGATGGCCTCTAACTCCTCATAATGTGCCCGGTCGTATCTGGCCAACAGCACTTGCGTGTTAGCGATACGCCATATATTGGCGGCTTGTGATGCAGTGCGCTTCCCTGACGCGTCTAGGAGCTTGGACTCTGTCAGGTGGTGGTGCTTTGCCTGACGCCTGAGAATTTGCGCGCTTCCTAGCTGTAGATACCACTAGGGAATCCAATGGTGCAGGACCTTTAATGTATTAAGGGTCTGTGGGGGCGGCTTTGTATTTTCTCTCTATACGGGGGTTGAGGACCGTGGCCGGGTCTTTAAAAACCTCTGGTGCATGTTTAATTACTCCCTTTAACATAGGTAGAATGGCAGTAGACCTATGTGCATTGTCGAAGGTGTCTAGGAGAAAATCTTCCTCCACTTGGTCAGTATGTAACTCCACCCCGTGGTAGTGTGCCGCCCTTTGTAATAGGTGGTGAAAGCCTAAGGAATCTTCAGGTGGGGATGGCCGAGATGGGTAAAGGTCATCCTGTGGGACATCTGGGATGTCCGGATTGTTATAGTCGTCCCATGGGTCTGGAGATCCAGTAGGGGTGGGGTCTTGTGGCACATCTGCTGGATCATAATAAGGGTCTCCTAAATCATCTGGGACAGAAGACAAGGTTGGGGAACGATGAGGCAGGGGTGGAGAGGGTGGAGGTGTGGAGGAGGAGGAGGGGAAGGCACTCTGAAAGGGGAGGTAGCAGTGTCTTTCTTCTTTGGAGGTGGAGCTGGTTTGTCCAAGTGTCTTTTTTGTAGACAATGTCAAATGTCCAGTTTTCGGATCCTTGGTGAGTGTCTTTTGGAGAGGATCCGGTGTGAAAAGTTCTTGCGACACTGGTTGTTCAGTCGGCGCCGAAGTTTTCGGGGCCGAAGGCTTTGTAGGCTTGTCTCAGCCGTGCTTCTTTGGGACCTCCGATTTTTTGGTCGGTGTCGAAGAAGGCTTCGGCACGGGAGTGTCGGTGCCGAGGGCCTTGTGAGGTTTGGCCGGCACCGGAAGGGCAGGTTTCGACACCGAAGGCTTTGGTACTGGGTTCGGTGTGGAGATGGAGGCAGATTTTTTCTTCGGTGCCGAAGGGTGTTTTTCGGTACCGCTGGTCGGCTGGCTCGAGCCAGAGCTGCCGGAAGGCTTAATAGGCTTCTTTACCGAGCCCGAAGGTGGGGTGTGAGAAGCAGTATCCTTGGTCTTGCCTAGGCCCGAAGACGAAGGTGTGACCGAAGCCTTTTTGGGTGTTGGCGTGGGTAGATTGGTACTCACGGCCCTCTGCGCCAGGGTGATGTCCTCCACATCGGAGTCGTCGGCCTCGGAAGCACTGACTAGGTAGTCGTCCTCTTCGATGTTCTGCTGTCCCGGAGCTTCGACGTCGTCTCCGAAGATGTCGACTGGAGCGGAGGTCGAGGAGTGCACCATGTTGCGTCTAGCCCGTCGATCTCGAATAGTCTTTTTAGAGCGAAAAGACTTGCAGGCGGGACAGTCTCGGGCCTCGTGTTCAGGGGAGAGGCAGAGGTTGCACACCTCAGGAAGATCGGTGTGGGGGAATTTGGACCCACATCGAGGGCACTTCTTGAAGGGAGTTCTTTCCATCAGCCGAGACCGGAGCCGGAATAGGCCCGAAGGCCGCCGTCGACGTCCGGAATCGAAGAAGTGCCGAAGAGAAGGTGATTAAGATGATTTATTATTCTGAAGGAGCTCGATGAGCGAGGATTTTTGCGTCGATCGTTGAACTGGAAAAGTTCGGAACCGGAGCGCGAAGTATTACATCCGAGCCCGATGGCGGGAAAAAACAATCTGAGGATGGAGCCGAAGCCCATGCGCAATACGAACCAAAGGAGGAGTCACCAACCTCGTGACTTCCAAAGACTTTCCAAGAGGAAAAACAAACTGCAAACATCCGGGCCCAACACCAGATGGCGATCTATGCACAGTGTATAATCTGCAGCTCATATGCCTCGAACCGTATTTATTCACTTGTCTCCAAGAACTGTCCCAGGACTGAATCTAGGTTCCAGTCCTGGAGTTAGAAAAGTAATCCTGAGAGTAATCACTTGCAAATAACTTAAAATTCCCATTGAGCTCAATGTATTATTGTGTTTGAAATTGTGTTGCCTACAGCAACAACCTGTAACTATTACCTACAAAAGTCAATTGCATATTGCAAAAGTATTTAACTAAAGCATCTCATTATGAGAAAGTATATTTTAATACCTATTGTTTGTTCTAAAATAAAACAAGCATATATTTTTTATATAAACCATTGGCCTAGAGTTCAGTTATTGAGTGTGTGAGACTATTTGCTGGCTGAGTGTGTGCAACAAATGCTTTACACTGTCCTCGGATACTGCCTTACTGCGCGACCAAGCTACCACTTTAGAGAGTGAGGTTATATCTAACTTTAGCCTCTGCCAAACCTCTGGGGACTGTGGACTCTGTACACACTGTACCTATTTGGGAACAGTATATACAGAGCCACTTTCTTACAGCCCCATGAAGACTCAACTCCTGCTTTCTTATTTTGGAGCTTTATACAGTGCTGTCCATCTCCCTGCAGCAACGTCAGAGCTTCAGAAGTCCTGAAGGGAGTGAGAGACAGATACTGTAAATGGGAAGATTTGAAACATCACCGTTCTCAGGCATGAAGCCCATGTATTCCAGCCCACGGCTTTGGACTCCCAGTGATATTCTCCATGAGATTTGCAGCTGCAGGGCATCGGGGGTTCTCCATGAGACAGTAGGGTGTCCATTTTACCAGCATATTTGTCCTTTTGGTCTTGTGGACATTACAGAGGATTCACTTAGAGTGCTCCAAGAGATCTCTGGAACAATGGCAAAGAGATCAATATTTGTAGGGGAGGCAGAAAGTTGTGTGCTGTCCATCATGGTTCGTCTTTATGCAGAACTAGCACACGTCTTAGAAAGGGGAGCCATGCTGGCAGGGAAAAAAAGCCATTTAGGTACACGAATGTAACGAAGAGGAAGTGTCAGACAAAACACCTACAGGATGTCTCGGTAGGTGCTTCGGATCATTAAGCTGGATGAGTGCAGGTCACAGCGGGTGCTGCAAAGCTGAGGCCTTAGAAGCAGCACCTAAGCCCACTCTGCAGCCTATGAATGCATACTTTGATTTACACTTTTACATTTTTAATACATCTTAAAAAGAATTTGGTTTAAAGTTCTTTCTTGAAACTATAAGCATATCCTAGCTTTTATGAATAGAACCAAGGTGAAGATACGCTCGATGGAGATGTTTAGGTGCAGTTATCCGAGCAGAAAAATCTCAAATGCCTACCAAAAAATAGGTACTATGATCCCATTCTGAACTCACCAGAGGACCCACTGTTACCGTTTTCTATCGGCCCGTCTCCATTTTCCACTGGAATCTGCAGTATGAAGAGAAAAGAAAAAGACTGAAAAGGGAATTTTCAAGAAGAGCGGAAGGACACATGCCAAGGCAAATCTCTGCAACATTACCTTCAGTTTGTTATACTTTCACTCGCCATTGTGGCGAATTCTCTCATTAATGAATTGTGTCTATAAGATGGGAACCAGAATAGACAATCAAACAGATAAGTACAGTGCTTGACTGGACGTCTTTAACCGCCCCATCAAGTCCAATAACCTATATCTTTAATGCTAGATTTATTACCCTGGAGGGCAAGAGAACAGCAGAGTGGAGTTCTCCTAAGGTACCGTGCAACAGTACAAACTACTGACCCATTCACCCGCACACTGGAAAGCGTTTCTATTACTCACCATCTGACTGTTGAGCTCACATTCCTTTGTTCCATTTTTACCTTTCTAAAAAGTTACTTACCAATAAGTACAATTTTCAGCACTGGTATCTTTCATTGAATCTCTTACTTGAATTATTTCAAGGTGTCAGGCTGGGAACCCTGGATATTCATTAACATACACTTCACTATACTAGTGCTCCGACACTGAAACCAAATCTAAAATTCATAGCCCACAAATTCCACATCTACCTCATTTCATGACCGGACATCTAGCCAATCCGGTAGAGGGACCCCAGGTTCCAATCTTTCCAGAAGATTCAACTGAGATTTTCGTAGCTTGCAACAAGGTCCTCTGTAGCCCCATGAATAGAGAGGAGGGTGGGCACAAGTGAATGTATTTAATAGACCAAACCTGAAGAAGGAAAATGAATAGTTTACCTGTAACTCGAGTTCTCTTGTAGGGGTATATAAGCACTTGAATAGTCCCGCTCACGTACCGGCACCACAGAGCACTTCTTTAGATACATCTTCTTAAGTGGATAGTTTTCCCCTTTCTTCAGGAAGGCCTGCAAAGACACTTAGGAGATAGAAAAAGACAATGTAACCTAACTAACTAGGCTACACTGGCCACAACTTCATCTTGAAGTGAAAAAAATAGCCAGTATACTATATTTTGTGCTATTTTTATGGTGTTTGACACAGAAAACACCTTCACAAAACTCCTTTTTTCATGATTGAGATGAAAGGAGAGGACAGAATAGCCCCATAGTCTGCCATTATAAGTCTAAAATAGAAGCTGCACCTTTAAGAATACAGAGGCCATCAGTATCCCATCATGCACAGCCAGGGGCAGTTTCTTCAGTTCTTTTTAAGGGTGATGAGAAGAGAATGCATGGTCTATGTTATGAATCCCTGTGTCTATTCCGCCGGGGAGGAGGGAGGGGTGCTTATGACTTATCGACATACCCCTACGAGACAACAGGACTTACAGGTAAGAAACCATTCCTTGTCTCGTACGGGATTTCCATGTATAGCCATAAGCACTTGAATAGACTAGCAAGCCCCTCCCTATAAAACGCAGACGTGGTGGAAGAGACTGAGAATTGATCTGCAAGTTTAAGCAAAGAGGTTCCGAAGGGAAGCCTGCCCCACTTGAGCATCTGCCTCGGCATCAGAGTCCAGGCAGTAGTGTTTTGTGAATGTATGGACTGATTTCCAGGTAGCAGCCGTACAAATCTCAGCAATGGATATATTATGAAGCAAGGCCTCAGTAGCTGCCGTTCCTCTGGTAGAGCGAGCCCTGGGCTCACCAGCAAGGGACTGGGTAGCTTTTTGGTGGTAAGAGGAAAATAAAGGAAACAATCCATCTGGAAGACGCTAGACCTGTACGGAGAGAGCCATAGTTTACAAATAACTGATCCGATCTCCTTAGATCATTCGTTTTGTCCAGATAGAATTTTAAAACTCTTCTAACATCCAGGGAATGAAGCGATCTCTCCGATGGCGAAGATGGATGCTGGAAAAAAGTTGGCAAGGAAACAAGTTTGATTTACATGGAAATCTGAAATAACCTTAGGGAGGAATTTCAGGTGAGTCTCTCAACCACTTTAGATGGATGAAAAACTGTGCATGCTTCTTGACAGCAAAGTGCCTGGATTTCGCTAACCCTGCGGGCAGAAGTGATAGCCACAAGGACAGCGGTCTTCCAAGAGAGATGCTGAAGAGTCGCCTTATGAATGGGCTCAAAGGGCTCTTGCATTTAGGAGAGAAAGAACCACATTAAGCTTCCAAGCAGGAGAAGGACTTCTAATGGGAGGGAAAAACTTCTTCAAACCCTCCAGGAAATCTTTAATGACGGGAATAATGAAAAAGGGAGTTTGTGAAGGGCATTTCCTGTAAGCAGTTAGGGCTGCCAAGTGAACTTTAATGGAAGAAAATTGAAGGCCAGATTGTGCTAAATGAAGCAACTATGGAAGGATGACATCTTCCTGGTAAGAGGTAGGGTCCTCATTCATCGATGAGCACCAAATACTGAATCTCTTCCATTTAGGAGCGTTAGAGGAGCGCGTGGATGGGCGCTTAGCTTCCTTAAGAATTTCCATGCAGTTTTGAGGTAAGTTCAAGTGTCCATACTCTACCATCTCAGGAGCCATGCTGCCAAATTCAAAGAGGAGAGGTTGGGGTGCGCCATCTGTCCTCCAAACTTCGTTAGTAGGTCTGGTTTGCATGGAAGCCTGAGATGTGGACGGATAGACCGGTGAAGATCTATGAACCACCATTGACGTGGCCATTCCAGGGCTATGAGAAACATCATGGCCTATGATCGAGAGAGCTTGATGAGAACTGCCGGGATCAGGGGCACTGTAGGACAGGCGTAGAGAAATCTGCCCGACCAGTTGATCCATAGGGCATTCACCAGGGTTTCTGGTTGGTAGAACCTCAAGGCAAGGTTTTGGCATTTGTTTTCTGCGGTGGCGAATAAATCAACCTCCGGAGTACCCCATTTTTTAAATATAACTCGTACCACACTGTCGTTTAAGACCCACTCGTGATTTTCCTGAAGGGGCCTGCTCAGAGAGCGGGCCTGAGCACTTTCCAGATCGCCTGGGCTTCTCGAGATAATGGTCTGGATCTCGAACCTCCCTGCTTGTTGAGGTAGAACATTGTTGTATTGTCCGTCTGGACAAGCAGGGAGCTGGTACGGAATGATGGATGAAAAGCTTTCAGAGCCATATGAACTGCTCGTAGCTGTAGCAGATTGATGTGGTAAGTGGATTCCTTGTGTAACCATTTGCCCTGAATCAGATCTGTATGGGCTTCCTATCCCAGGAGAGAGGCATCTGCGAGTGCGGTTTGAACAGGTATCTCCTTGTGAAAAGTAATCCCTTGTAGGAGATTGGTGGGCGAACACCACCCTTTGATGGACCGGAGGGCATGTGCAGACAGCTGAATCCTGTCTTCCCAATATCCTGTTCGCTGGTCCAATTGGTCTTCCAGACATTCCTGCAGGGGTCTCATGTGAAGACGTGCATTTAGTGTGAGGAATATACAAGACGCCATGGAGCCCAGAAGAGAGGAGACCTTCCTCACAGTCGGTTGAGACATTGTCATGAGAGCCTGAACCTTCTGAAGGATTGATAAGTGTCTCTCATCCGAAGGATACACATTTGTCGTGTGAGTATCGATGAATACTCCCAGATATTGTAGGCACTGTACAGGCGTTGAGGTAGACTTAGTTTGATTCACATGAAGGCCCAATCGAAGGAGAAGGTTGGAGGTCCACTTGAAGTGCGGTTGAGCCTCCTGACACGTGGATGCCTTGCAGTCAAACGTCTAGATAGGGGTAGACGAACACAGTTTCCTCAGATGAGCAGCTACCACCGCCATGCACTTGGAAAAGGTCCTGGGTGCTGACTTCAGGCCAAATGGAAGTATACAGTATTGGTAGTGGTTGTTCCCCACTGCTAACCTCAAGAACTTGCAATGTTTCTTTATGACGGGGATGTGGAAGTATGCGTCTTGCAGGTCTATTGCGCATAACCAATCCCCTTGACGTAGTTGATGGTAGATTTAGTGTAATGCTAACATCCGGAATCTCTCTATCCGAATCCACTTGTTGGCCTTTTTTTAGATTTAGAATGGGTCTGAACTCGTTCTTGTCCCTTTTGACAAGCTAGAATCTTGAATACAGCCATTTGCATCATTGTAAAGGAGTAACGGGTTCTACCGCCTGTTTTCGAAAGAGAATGCCAACGTCTGCTTATTATTGTAACAGTTGGAATCATGACTGCTTGAGGCATTGATGGTGGAGGGCTGATGAATCGTAGAGAATATCCATTGCGCACAATATTCACAACCCAACTGTCTTGCATGATTTTTTGCCACTGCCAAGAAATGTTGAAGGCTTCCCCCCCCCGGGAGATTTAGGATGCGCTGTTGTGCTTCAGGCTTCAGTGAAGTAAAGCGAAGCCATGAATGCCGTCAACTCAGTGGCAAAATCCACGTGCAGCCAGAAAGGATGTGTTGGCAGCTGCACTAATTACTTTAGATACCATAAGGCCTTCTATGAAGACCTCGTTAAAGTCCTCTTTTGTCCCTAGGTAGGAGATCACCAAATTGTTGGAGAGACTCCCATAGTGCCCAGTCATATCTGCCTAGCAGGACTGCGGCACTAGCAGCTTTCATGGAAGTCGCTGCGTTGTGGCACACTTTCCTTCCCACTGAATCGATCTTACTGCTCTCTTGGTCAGGTGGAGCTGTAGTATGTTGCTTTTTTGCTGCCACCACAATGACAGAAAATGGAGCTGGGTCAGTCCGTAGTAATGTGGGATCCTGTTCTGGAGGATACTTCTTTTGCAGCCTGGATGGAGCTGGCTTAATGGAAGAGGGTGTTAGAAAAAGTTCCATTGCAGGTTCTAAGACGCCTGGCACCAGAGGAAGCAAGGGACGAGATGCTGGTCTCTGTTGAAGAGACTAATATCACAGAAGTGGATGGCGTCGGAGTGGACATTGGGATGTTCAATTTGGAAGCCCCCCCCGCACCAAGACTCCTTGAAAGGCAGAAATATTGTCAATTGGTGAAATCCTTTGAGGAGGAGTCATAACGTAGGAGAATATCTTCCTGTACTGGTAGAGGAAGTGTCCCTGGTGTGTCTAAAGCGAGATCTTCAACTGTGATGTCGGTGGTGGGAAAGAGTAGAGGAACATCTATGGCTGTGAGAACGATCCCTCGTGTAAGGTTTAGGCCTTCGTGGTGTAGGATGAGGCAGAGTAGTAGTAGGCAGAGGAGGAAGCAGCGGTCTAGGTTGGTCATCCGGTCGATGAGGAGGAGAAGACAGACAGTGATATGATCCTAGATGGAGAGTATGTTGAGGAATACTCCGAATCCGATGAGTAGATTAGTCTCCTCTTTTTCTGAGCCTTCTGGAGTGAAGGAGCCACAGATTTCGCAGAAGACCCATCTTTCCCCTCGACGTCGATCTACTTGTCGACAGCGACCTTAGACGTGCCGAAAGAACTTCCTGTTGACGTGGACTACAGACTTATCGAAGTCTGTGATCGGCAGGGTCCTCTCTACGGCGATCGGCAGCACACCCTGCAGCACAAACCCTTTGGCTGCCAGTTGCAGTACACCATTATGGATCAGGGAAGGGCAGTCTGCAGTTAATGTAATATTTTTGCCCATATGTAAATGCTGTCCAAACTTGCATTTGTGGTTCATTAATTGAAAGCCTTTATTATTATTATTATTAGGGTGAGCACTCTAAGTAAATGTTGTAAGCTCCGACTGCACTACTGACGGTGGTTCCAGTATAAAAATGTGTACACATGTTTTCAATATAAGGCTATTTATAATGCTCTCTGATTTGATGCAGATATTTCCAGAAGCTTGAAAGCAAGATTGAGGATTCTTTGTTTTCAAAATAAAAAGTTCATTAAAAAAATGAAATCAGGAAAAAAACATTTCGGTAATTTCAGGTACCATTTCTTTGCAGCATCATTGAGTAACATGTTGATGCATGCTAGTATTTCTAAAAAATATTCATAATGGAAAATCAGTGCAACCAGTTTCAATAAAATAATGGGAAACAAACAAGCATTGGTAAAGCCAGTAGGTCTGAATTTGGCGGCCAGCTTTTTAGGTCTCGCCTAGCTATTGCGTTTACGCAATCGCAATGCGAGACTCTAGTAAGAGGGGCATTTCAAAGTGCTCCCAAAAGTGGATTGCATGGCGAGCACGCGCACAATCGCGTGCATCGTGCCGCCATGCAATCCGTTTTGGGAAGCGCTTCAGCCCACTGGCGCCCTCGGCATCAAACTTCAAAGAGTCCGCTCCCCCGCCTGGAATGCGCTCCCCCGCCCCCGCCTAGCGCGCTTGCTATCACTTTCGCGCGGCGGGCGCTCGCGTCCGGACCAATTTGTCTCGTTTTGTAAACATCCACGTTTAGGTGCTGGAATGTTTCTTTGTTTCGCTTTTTCTGATGCGTGCTTGTAATTCATGGTTTGGTGAACTCGCTGCCGATATCCTGGCTTGAGGCTTTGCCTAAAGCTTCTGCCTGAGTCACCCCGGAAGAACTGCGATAAGGCGTGAGCGGTCAGTCTCGTGCATCGTTTTGCTTTTTGTTACCAAGTCTAACGTTCAACTCCCATCCGAGGGCGCGGTGATGGTTTCAGAATCCAATTTAGAGCTGTGTGTGCCAACGCGGTGTTTCAGTTCGGATGCTGCTTCAGGCAGCGACGCAAGTGTCAACGCGGAGGTTTTCTTAGGCGCCCACCCCGCCCATACAATATATTTTGTAATGCAAGTAGCATCAATTCCATAAAGGGTTCCCTGCTCACATTTACATTCATTCCAAAATGAACATACCTGCAGCATTCTGTAAAATATGGAAGCTTCATTTCAACAGATTTCTAAACCCATCTTTTCCTAGGTACCAACCCGGACCCTTTCGGAGCCCGGTACCAGATTATACCCGGCTAGCTTGACATCATGACACGTGCAGATTCTGCTGAACAGGCACACACTTTCAAAAGCCTCGGAAACAGCTGTACGGTGTGATGTCACCGCCACTTCGCCCACCATACCGAAAAAAAACCTGACACATTCGAGGCTAAAAAAAGAGCTTCATTAACATTTCAGGAAGGAGTGCTAAAGAAGAGGTGCGAAACAATGGATGTGCCATAAAAAATAGCCTGGCAGCATTTGGCGTGTTGCTCTAATCATTAATCCCATCGTAAAATATGAGACAACTGATATGGCAGAAGTCTCCCTGTAAATCTTAGCGGCTGACTCCTGTAAATATAACAAGCATTTGCAATGCAATAGGTCTCGCATTTACGCGAGTTTGAGCTATTGACATTGCAAATGACAACGCATTTATCGGTTGTTTTCCGATAGACAAAATATGGTCGCCCTTCTAGATTAACAACACAGGCGTAGAGTGAACAATGGTGGCGGCAGCCCCCTCCCGCTGCGCTTTCATTGAAGTTAAAAAATTGACTGTGCGCCTGTGTTGTTAATTTAAAAGGGCAATATGCGTGGGTCTGTAGGTAATTTAAATAAACGCAACATTGTGAAAGTAAAAAAAAGGCGCAGAGTGAACAATGGTGGCGGCAGGCCCCTCCCGCTGGGCTTTCATTGAAGTTAAAAAATTGACTGTGCGCCTGTGTTGTTAATTTAAAAGGGCAATATGCGTGGGTCTGTAGGTAATTTAAATAAACGCAACATTGTGAAAGTAAAAAAAAAGCTGTACTTACACAATGGCCCCTTTCAGCATGCCCCTTCTGAGCCTTTGGAAGCGGTAAAAAAAGGCTGGCTTAAAAAACACAAGACAAGCCTGGCGGAGCGTAGCGCGCGCTTGGGGGCGGGGGAGCGCATTCCAGGCGGGGGAGCGGACCCTTTGAAGTGCTCCCAAAAAGCAGATTGCATGGCGGCACGATGCGCGCGATTGTGCGCGTGCTAGCCATGCAATCCGCTTTTTGGGAGCACTTTTGAATCCCGCTTACAATAGTCTCGCTTTGCGATCGCTTACGCGATAGCAAGGCGAGACCTAAAAAGTAATCGGTTGCAAATAACTTGAATTTACCATTGAGCTCAATGCATTGTTGTGTTTAAAAATAGAGTTGCCTACTGCAACCACTTGTAACTGTTTACAAAAGTCTATTGCATATTGCAAAAGTATTTATATGAAACATCTCCTGCTGAGAAAGTATATTTTAAATCCAAGTGTTGGTTCTAAAATAAAACAAGCATATATTTTTTATATATAAACCATTGGCCTAGAGTTCAGTTCTTGAGTGTGTGAGACCATTTGCTGACTGAGTGTGTACAACAAATGCTTTACACTTTCCTCTGATACTGCCATACTGCTCGACCAAGCTATCACTTTTGAGAGTAAGGTCATACCTAACTTTGACCTCTATCAGCCTCTGGGGGACTGTGGACTCTGTACACCCTGTACCTATTAGGGAACAGTATTGAATATGCTACTTACCAGTAAGCATCTGTTCTTGGCATGTAGGGCTGCTGACATTCATATCTGTGCATAGATCGCCGCCTAGTGTTGGGTCTGGATGTTTGCACGTTGTTGTCCTGGAAGAGTCTTCGAAGTATCCTGGGATAGGTGACTCCTCCCCTGGACTACAGTGCGCATGGGCATCCTCGCCATCCTCAGATTGTTTTTCGCCATTGTGGCAGTGATGGAGTAGATACAGAAAGTGATGACCATGCTTACAGTAATTCTGAGAGCTGCAGCTGCTACAGGCGCCGGGGAGGAGGGAGGGCGATATGAATGTCAGCAGCCCTACATGCCAAGAACAGATGCATACTGGTAAGTAGCATATTCAGTTCGAGGCATGTGGGCTGCTGAATTCATATCTGTGCATAGAATATATAGCAGTACCCTCTATTAGCGGCGGCTACCAGTGTCAGCTGCAGCGGTCTGAAAAAGCGTTTTGAGAACAGCCTGTCCTACAGCTGCCTGCTGTTTTGATTGCACATCTACACAATAGTGTTTGGTAAATGTGTGTGTAGTGGACCAGGTGGCTGCTCTACATATATCATGCAAAGGAATGTTTCCAAGGAAAGCCATGGAGGCCCCTAACTTACGTGTTGAGTGGGCTCGTGGGGGAATCGTTAATGTGCGTTTAGCCTTTTGATAGCAAATTTGAATACATTTAACGATCCATCTGGCTATACCTGCTTTGGAGATGGTGTTACCTTTGTGGTGTGGGGCAAAGGCAACGAAAAGTTGTTTTGTTTTCCTAAAGACTTTAGTCCTGTCGATGTAGTACATGAGGGCTCTCTTTACATCCAGTGTATGGAGTGCTCTTTCTGCGACAGTTTGTGGGTTTTGAAAGAAAACAGGCAGTTCAATAGTTTGATTCATGTGGAACTGCGATATTACTTTGGGCATGAATTTGGGGTTGGTACGTAGTACGACCCTGTTGGCGTGAACCTGTATGAATCGCTCTTGAATGGTTAGTGCCTGGAGTTCACTAACTCTTCTTAACGAAGTGATTGCCACTAGGAAAGCTACTTTCCAGGTGAGGAATTGAATCTCACATGAGTGGAGAGGTTCGAAGGGTGGACCCATCAGTCGGGTGAGGACCAGGTTGAGGTTCCACACCGGTGCTGGTGGGTGTCTTGGGGGAATTACTCGTTTAAGTCCCTCCAAGAAGGCTTTGATGGCAGGCACTTTGAATAAAGAGAGGTGCTGCCTGTTTTGGAGATAGGCTGATATTGGGGTCAAATGGACACGTATTGAGGTGTATGCCAGATTGCATTGGTACAGGTGTAGGAGGTAACAAATTATGTTTTGGATGGATGCGTCTAGCGGGTTAATGTGAGTATTATTGCAATAAATGACGAACCTTTTCCATTTGGCTGCATAGCAAGCCCTGGTAGTGGGTCTCCTGGCCTCCTTAATGATGTCCATACAGTCAGGTGGCAGGTTTAGGTAGCCAAACTCTAGGACTTCAGGAGCCAGATTGCCAGGTTCAGCTGTTGCGGATCTGGGTGCTGAATCTCTCCATGGTTCTGCGTCAAATGCGCGGGTTTGATCCGCAGTCTTTGATGGGGCACCACGGAAAGTTCGAGAAAGGTGGTGTACCATGGCTGGCGTGCCCACGTTGGAGCAACCAGGACGAGTGTTAGAGAGTGTTGTCTGAGTTTGCGAGCCACCAGCGGTATCAATGGTGCTGGGGGAAAAGCGTACGCAAATCTGCCGGACCAGTTTATCCATATCGCATTGCCCTGCGACTGCGGATGTGGGAACCTGGCGGCAAAGCTTTGGCATTTTGCGTTTTCGCTTGTGGCGAATAGGTCTATCTCTGGGTGACCCCACTGCTGGAAGTACGGTTGGAGTACTGATGGGTGTAACTCCCACTCGTGCATCTGGTGGCTGTGTCTGCTGAGCAGATCCGCCTTCTGGTTGTCTTTGCCGGGGAGGTGTTCCGCCATGAGGAACATGTTCCTCTGAATGGCCCACTTCCACATGCTCCGAGCCAGATGAGACAACTGTGGAGAGTGTGTTCCTCCCTGCTTCTGTATGTAGTACATGGCAGTCATGTTGTCCGTCCGGATCAACACGACTTTGTTGCACAAGTGTACTTTGAATGCCTTCATGGCTAGGAAGATTGCCATCAGTTCTAGAAGGTTGATGTGCATCTTCTTTTGTTGTGTTGTCCATAGTCCCTGCACTGTGTAATTGAGTACATGAGCTCCCCATCCCTGGAGAGACGCGTCCGCTGTCAGTATTATTTGTGGAACAGGCTCTTGGAACGGTCGGCCCTTGCAAAGGTTTTGTGGATTCCACCAATGCAGAGAGTTGTATGCCCGACCGCTCACCAACACTAGGTCTTTTAGTTGCCCGTGAGCCTGAGTCCATTGACGTGCTAAGCACTCCTGAAGCGGGCGCATATGTAGTCTCGCGTGTGGGACTATGAAAATGCAGGAGGCCATCATGCCTATCAACTGCATGAACACTCGTGCGGGAAGGGAGTGTTGGGGTTTGAACTTGGAAATCAGCATTTGCATGCTGTTGATCCTCACTAAATTTGGCTGAGCTGTGGCTGCCAGAGTGTCTATGGTCGCACCCAGGTACTGTTGTACGTGTGCGGGTTGGAGATGTGATTTTGGGTAATTTAGTGAGAACCCCAGGCTGTGAAGGAGGTGAATGGTGCGGGACATGTGGCTGGCGCATTGCTGGGCTGACTTTGCCTGAACAAGCCAGTCGTCCAGGTAAGGGTAGACATGAATGTGTTGCCTCCGTAAATGTGCAGCCACTGTAGCTAGGCACTTTGTGAAGACCCTGGGCGCTGTTGTCACACCGAAGGGAAGAACCTTGAATTGGTAGTGCTGCCCCTGAATAGTGAACCTGAGAAATTTTCTGTGTGATGGGTGAATGGGTATGTGGAAATACGCATCTTTGAGGTCTAGTGTGGCTAGGAAGTCTCCCTGTTTGAGCAATGGGAGGACTTGTTGGAGGGTGAGCATGTGGAAATGCTCTGAGAGAATGTAGCGGTTGAGGGGTCTCAGGTCTAGTATGGGTCTGAGTGACCCGTCCTTCTTTGGTATTAAAAAGTACAGGGAGTACACCCCCGTACCGTGCTCGTGGACGGGTACGACCTCTATTGCGCCTTTTTGCAGCATACTTAGCACTTCCTGCTGTAATAGCGCTAAGTGCTCGGAGGACATAGGACGGTGTCTTGGCGGTATTGTGGGTGGAGTTGAGGTTAATTCTAGGCAGTAACCGTGTTTGATAATATCTTTGACCCACCTGTCCGTGGTGATGGAGTTCCACGTGGACAGGAACCTTTGCAGCCTTCCCCCGACAGGTGTTATGTGGTCGGGAGGAAAGGAGAGGGCGTCACGGTTTGTTCTTGGGAGAGGATCTGGTATTGCCGTATCCGCGTCCTCTACCCTTTGTGCTTGAACCACGATATCCACCCCGGGTGTTTTTATCGTAGGTACTTTGGGTGTTGCCCTTGTTGTAGGTTTGCTGTGACCCCTGTCCTCTACCTGCTCCTCTATTTCCGGGGCGACGAAAGGAGCCACTGCGAAAGGTCTGCGTTTGGAGAGCCCCCATGGACTTTGCAGTGTCTGTGTCCTTTTTTATTTTTTCTAGGGTGGTGTCAACCTCTGGTCCGAATAAGTAGTCGGGGTTGACCGGCTGATTGAGGATGTAATTCTGAACCTCCGGTTTGAATCCGGAGATTCGCAACCAGGCGTGTCGTCGTAACCTGACGCTAGTGTTTATTGCTCTGGCAGCTGTGTCTGCGGCATCCAGTGCACACTTAATGGATGCGTTAGTGAGGAGTTGTCCCTCCCTGATGAGGATCTCTGCTCCCTCTTTGTATTGGTCAGGGAGATGTTGGAGTAATGTTTCTAATGTGTCATAGTGTGCGCGATCGTAGCGAGCTAGGAGCGCCTGAGTATTGGCAATACGCCATATGTTAGCTGCCTGGGCTGCAATCCTTTTGCCGGAGGTCTCTAGCACCTTGGACTCTTTGTCCGGGGGAGGAGCATCCCCAGTTGTCTGTGAGTGCGCCCGTTTGCGAGCATTGGCGACTACGATGGAATCCAGAGGCAACTGGCCTCTAATGTAGGTAGGGTCCCCAGGCGCCGACCTATATTTCTTGTCGATCCTGGGGTTTATTACTCGTGCCCTGGTGGGTTCTTTGAAAATGTCCTTTGCTGGTTTGAGGACACCTTTCAACATGGGTAGAGTTTTGATATTCCGTTCTGAGGATGCGAAAGTATCCATTAGAAAATCGGCCTCGATTGTGTCTGAGTGGAGTTGCACACCATGATTGGCCGCAGCACGTTCAATAAGGGCGTTGAATGCGGCAGTGTCCTCTGTGGGAGATGTTTTCGCGCCATATAGCTGCGTGTCCTGTGTATCCATATGTGCACCCGGGTCTGCAGGGTCATCCCAAGCCTGATCAGGGTCCTGTTGGCCGTCAGGGTCCATGTCTCCGGTGTAGGGGACGTGGTCACCCATGTAGTCCTCCAAAACGTCGGTTTCGGAGTGTGTCGGAGAGAAGGACTGTGGATCTTGGTAAGAGGTATGGAGAGGTTCGTAAAGAACTGGTTCCGAATCCACTGGCAGCTTTTTCTTTAGAGGGATCCGGTAGGAGTCCAAAGCTGGCTCAGAAGTTATCCTCCGCTTGTGGAGCATCATTCTGCCGGTGTCGGCATTGATGATGTGGGATGGTGACGTCTCCGTAGGAGAGCGTTCGGCAGGCGTGATCCTAGTGTGGGTGACACGTGTTCTGATTTCGAACAGTTTGGGTGCCGTGGATGGCGGCAGGCCAAAAGTGATGTTGGCCGGTGCCGGAGAAGCTGTTTGAGCTTTTTTCGGCTCGGTGCCTGAAGGGTCCTGTAGGGCTGCCTTTTCTTTGATGCGTTGCAAGGACGCTGCAACTTGCCGCACCTGGAACGCCGACGGTTCTTTGGCGCCGACCGCTTCTGAAGAGGCAGGCGTGGACTTTTTCGGCGCCACGGGGTCATCGAGTCGAGGAGAGGTAGTAGCTGTCGACGGCGTCGATGATTGTGCCTTTGGTGCTGCTTTCGAAGTAGTGTGAGACGCAGCAGCTATTTTGACCACTGTGGCTGGAGGCGATTGTTTTGGTGCCGGGAGCCGAGGCGGTTTGGCGGCACCGATGGCCTTTTTCCGTGTGTCGGCGCCGACGTCGGCTGCTGCGAGCTCGGCACCGAAGTCCCGTTTGGTGCGGTCGGTGCCGACGGGTTTGGCTGGCGTCGAAGGTGTGGTGGGCCTCGATCCGACCAGTGTTACTTTCAGTTTCGGTTTCTGTGGAACCGATACGGCTTTTGGTTTCGGTTTCGATGAAGGGAAACCAGTCGTTTTGGGTAGTAATGGCTGCCGCTGAATGTCCGAGGCCGGGCCAGAGGGCGGGGCCGAAGAACTGCGGGATAGGTCTTGGGTAAGGCCCGAAGGCGATCCCTCGACCGGAGCCATAGACTGACTCACTGGGATATCCTCCGTCTGTACGGGTAGGCCTTGCTCGTCACCGGAGCTACTCTCTTCGGCCCCTAAGGCCTCATTGTAGTCTCCTACCTCGGTGTCGGCTTCGTCTCTGTGAAAGAGTCGTTCTTCGATGTCTTCCGATCCGGAGTTGTGTTCGGAAGCGGGGCTGGAGGGTAGGTTCTCCACGTCTTCCACATCTTCGTCCTCGGCGCTGAAGATGTTGGTCGGGGCCGGTGCGCTTGCTGCGCTTCAAGTCTCGCTGCTCGTCGATTCCGGAGAGTCTTTTTGGATCGGAATCGGGCGCAGGCCATACATGTGGACTCGTCGTGATCCGGTGAAAGGCATTTGTTGCACACCGGGTGGACGTCGACATGGGGATATTTCGCATTGCATACAGGACACCGCTTGAATGGTGTCCTCGATTCCATCGTCGAAGTCGGGTCGATGGTCGGATATGATGCGAAAAGAGTTGGTCTTGAAGTTAGTAAACTAACAAATAACTATCGATACCGATCGGGAACAGTACCGACGCGAACTAAAGGCCTTTTGGCCTGAAAAAAGTTTTTCCTAACTTGAGTCAAGATAAGCACATCCGAACCCAATGGCGGAAAAAACAATCTGAGGATGGAGAGGATGCCCATGTGCACTGTAGTCCAGGGGAGGAGTCACCTATCCCAGGATACTTCGAAGACTCTTCCAGGACAACAACGTGCAAACATCCGGACCCAACACTAGGCGGCGATCTATGCACAGATATGAATGTCAGCAGCCCACATGCCTCGAACATACAGATCCACTTTCTCACAGGAAGGCCTTGAGTGCTAAACGAATCGCCCGCAATTCCAGAAGGTTGATGTGAAGCAACCATTCCTCTGGAGACCAAAGACCCTTGATCTCCAGATCCCCCAGTTGAGCACCCCACCCTAAAGTGGATGCATCCGTAATCACTGTGGCCACCGATGGAGGTAGATGAAAGGGCTTTCCTTGAGACAGACTGCCCTCCACGCTCCATCAAGACAGATCCACCGCAGCTTCTCTGGAGATCCTCACAGACTCCGTGAGATCTCCTTTGTGCTGATACCACTGCCTGCGGAGGCATCACTGGAGCGCCCTCATGTGCCAGCGTGCATGGTTGACCAACAGAATGCAGGAAGCAAACAGACCGAGCAGGCGAAGAACCTTCAGAACTGGAACGACCGCTCCATCGTAAAACAAGGGAATCATTTCCTGTATGTCGAGAATCCTTTGAGGAGGAGGAGGGAATGCTCGACACACAGTAGTGTCCAGTATCGCACCTATGAACAGGTTGCGCTGAGAGGGCACCAGGTGAGATTTGGGCACGTTTATCGAGAAACCCAATTTGAACAACAGCTGAGTTATATCCTGCAGATGACACAGCACCTTCTCTGGCGACTCCGCTTTGATCAGCCAGTCGTCCAAATAGGTGAAAACTGAGATCCCCGACCTTCTGAGATGGGCTGCCACCACTGCCATCACCTTCGTGAAGACTCGGGGTGCAGCAGTAAGACCAAACAGAAGGACCGCAAACTGATAATGTTGCGACCCTACCGTAAACCGGAAATACTTCCTGTGCGACTTCAGGATGGGGATGTGAAAATACGCATCCTGCAAGTCGATCGACACCATCCAGTCCTGATTCAGCGCTTGAAGAACCTGAGCAAGGGTGAGCATCTTGAACTTTTCTTGCTTCAGAAAAAGAGTCAAGATTCTGAGGTCCAATATCGGACGCAATCTGCCATCCTTCGGAATCAGGAAATACCGGGAGTAGCATCCCTGACCCCTCTCCTGCTCTGGAACCGCCTCTATCGCACCTTTCTGAAACAACTTCAGGACTTCCTCCTGTAGGAGAAGACGGTGGTTCTCTGAGCAAGCCCCTTGACAAGGAGGGTAATTTGGAGGGAATTCCCGAAAGGGAAGGGCATACCCATTTTCTACAAGATCTAGAACCCAAAGATCTGTAGTTACAGATTCCCAATCCTGTAGAACATGGGTAAGCCGGCCCCCCACAGGCCCAACATGAACCAGAATGGCGGATCTAGGGCTGCTTTGCAGTGGAAGGAGGGGCTGAAGAGGAGGAGTGTTGACGGCCACGTGAGCGACCCCTGATTCTACCTCTGTATCCTTTAGACAAAGCCTTGCTGCTGCTGGGTCTGCCTGTAGGAACGAGAGGTTGCCTTTCCGAAACCTCTGTATCTTTTAAACGACCCCCTTGACTGGGATTGAAGGCCCAAAGACTTAGCCGTAGCCTTGCTTTCCTTAAAACGTTCAAGAGCAGCATCTGCCTTTTTGCCAAATAAACCAGATCCATCAAATGGCAAGTCCAACAGAGTCGACTGTACATCCGGGGAAAACTCAGAAGACTTCAGCCACGCACCCCTCCTGGTGGCAACAGAAGACCTCATGACTCTTGCCACTGAATCCACCGTGTCCAGTCCACTCTGAATCACCGGACGTGCTGCTGCCTGGGCATCAGTCAAGACCTCATTAAAGCCAACCCTAACCTCCTCAGATAGTTGGTGCCAATTTCTTCGCAGAGTCCATGAGCGCATGAATATAGCGTCCCAAGAGGCAAGTGGCATTTGTTGATTTAAGTGCCATGCTGACCGATGAAAAGACCTTTTTGGCCGACTGATCTAACTTTTTAGCCTCTGTCACCTGGTACCTGAGGAAAAGCACCCTTGGACTTTCCTGAACAAGCCGCCTGAACCACCAGGCTCTCAGGCGATGGATGCGATGTTAAGAACTCAGGGTCCCCTGGAGCTGCCCTATACCTCCTAGCAACAGTCTTACAGACTGCGGGAGCAGAAAAAGGCTTACGCCACACTTCCAACACAGGGTCAATAATGGCCTCATTAAAAGGCAACAACAGCTCTGAAACTGCAGTAGGAGAATGCAATACTTCAGTCAGAATATTTGATTTGAATTCAGTAGTAGGCAACTGAAGATCTAAGAGTTCTGCAGCCTTCCTGATGACTGCATGATATGGAGCAACATCCTTCGAGGGTTCATCGGAAGGTGGAGTAATTTGCCACTCAGGAGACAAATCCAATCCACTAGCCTCTTTAAGTTCCTCAAAAACTTCGTCCGACTCCACCAGCTCTCCTTCTGATTCTTCCAGAAGTTACCTTCGCTCATCAATCACCCTTTGAGCTTCCCTTCTGGACCAAATCCGTACAAGCGGCGTCGTGTTCGAATCAGACGGCGCCGGCGAACGAGGTCGAGCCGGCGCAGGTGAAGGTAGCGGCGTCTACGTCCTCTGAGCCGGTAGATGCCAAGACGGCGTCGCCGGAAAAAAGTGGCATGAAAGGGGCCTGCGGATAGACTTGCGGCACCCCCAAATTGAAGGCCATTGGACCCCGTCGGACCCACAGGTGCACCAGTGGTGTACATGGCTCTTGAAAATACCCCGTACATAGCATTTAAATAATGCGAGGGGTCCTGACCTGGTCCAGGGAACGCAGGGTACTGGTCAGGAATCACCGGACTCGGGCCAACCGGCGCCGACGGTGGAATAAGTGGCGTCGCAGGCTCACCCGGTGCTTGAAGCTCCTCAACCGGGGCCGGAGACAGAGCCGGAGAGGAGCCCGGAGATGGAACCGGAGCCGGTGAAGCCACTGGAGCAGAAGGACTAGGAGGCGAATCCGGAACGGTTGAAGGAGACACAGAGTCCTTACGGCGTCGTGTTGGTGACTTCGACGCCGAACTCTTGTCAGAGTGACGTCGAGAAGAATGTCTCCTCTTCTTGTGCTTCTTGGATCGTGAAGCATGCCCCGAAGTAGACTTCGACCTCGATCGTGACCTCGACCTCGTTCTCGACTTCCTTCTTCCTCTCATCTCCTTTTTCATCCTAGCAATGAACTTTCGCCTCCCTTTCTTTTAGAGCCTTGGAGCTCATCTTGCGACAGCAAGAACAACCATCCACATCATGGTCAGATGATAAACACCATACACAGTCGTCATGTGGATCCGTGATCGACATATGTTTGCCAGATTCACGACAGGGCTTGAAGCCAGATTTCTTTGTCGACATCTTTTTCGAAAAATTAACAGAGAAATCCAGAAGAAACACAAAGTAACAGTGAAGCTACCAACAGAGATTCCCGAAATCCGTTGGCGTCGACGGCGCGGAAAAAAGGGAACCGACGTCATCACGCCGACGAGGTCTTCTTATGGAGCCGGTGACTTCAGCGGAGTCGCGAGCGGAGCCGTGTCGTCGTCTTCGACCTCATCGGCGTGGACTGCTACAAACGTTTCCGAATGTTGCTGGTGCAGGGGATATTCACAAGGTGAGGAATCCACTGGCAGATGTATCCATCAGAAAGAAGCATACTTTAAACCCGATCTTGCCAAGTACAGAAGGTAAGGGAGAATGACATCCTCCTGCCCCTTCGTAGGATCAAGGTGATGTTCTCTACACCAAAGAAAAAACCTCTTCCACTTAAACGCATATGACGCTCTTGTGGAGGGTCTTTTCGCTTCTTTCAAAATATGCATGCAATCAGGAGGCAGTTTCAAATGTCCGTATTGCAGGACCTCAGGAGCCATGCTGCCAAGTTCAGTGAGGGAAAGGTGGGATGAAGAATCCTCCCGCCCATCTTGGTCAGCAGGTCCGGCCTGCAAGTAGTCTCCTGTGTGGAAGTACCGACAGATGAAGAAGGTCCGGGTACCACCACTGCCGTGGCCAGTCTGGAGCTATCAGAATCATCGTCATGCTGGATCTGAGTAGCTTGGACACCACCTTCGGGATCAGGGGCAGAGGAGGAAAGGCGTAGGCAAATGTTCCTGACCAGTCAATCAAAAGCGCATTCCCCCTTGTCCCTGGACGGTGGAATCTGGACGCGAAGGCGTGGCATTTTGGGTTTGTCATCTGCGAATAGATCTATTTCCGGACGACCCCAACGATGGAAAAGGTCCGCCACCACCTCGTCGTGTAGCACCCAGTCTGGCTGATCTTCGAAGTGCCTGCTGAGTGCGTCTGCCTTGACATTTAGCTCTACTGGAAGGTGTACTGCCACCACCGAAAGGTTCCAGGCGAGAAGCCAGTGCCAGATCGCCTGTGACTCCAGGGAAAGAGGACGCAACCGAGTTCCACCCTGTTTGTTTAGGAAGAACATGGTCGTCGTGTTGTCGGTCTGGACCAGGACCTAATCGGACTCGATTGCCGGTAGGAAAGCTATCAGAGCAAGGTGGACTGCTCGTAGCTCCAGCATATTGATGTGGTAGGTCTGTTCCTTCGCCGACCACCATCCTTGTATCTGAAGGCACCACATGTGTGCCCCCCAGCCTTGCAGAGACGCGTCTGTCACCACCGATTGCACTGGAAGTGGCTGGTGAAAAGGGACTCCCACTATCAGATTCCGCTGCTGAGTTCACCATGTGAGGGAGGATCTCGCCGTCTGGGAGAGACATCTGACCTTCCCAGCGACCTGTTGACTGATCCCACTGGTCCTCCAGAGTCTGCTGCAAAGGCCGCATCCTCAGCCTGGCGTTGGGAATGAGAAAGATGCAGGACTCCATGGATCCTAGCAGGGATGCCACCTGCCGGATTGTCGGATTCTGCACCTGGAGCAGAAGCTGTGAGAAAGTGCCATCTTTCTTGCATGGTATGCCCCCACTTTTTGCTAAATTGCTGAATGTACTTCGATTGAGTGTACCCTGGGTTCCTGCCAATCAGGTGCCCAGGGCCTATGTTCCTTCCTTAAACCACACAAACTCCAAATTGGCAAACCCTAGCCACATGTCAGCCCCTAGTAAATGGTACCCTAGGTACCCAGGGCCTTGTGACCAGGGAAGGCCTCTAAGGGCTGCAGCACTCATTGTGCCACCCTCAGAGGCCCTGTACCCTTACACACACACTGCCCTTGCAGGCTGAGTGTCTGGGTGCAGGACAAAACAAAGTCGACATGGCACACATCACTGTGTACCATGCCCATCACCTACACTGCCAAGGCATATGTCAGCCACCCCTCTAGCTGGGTGCATTACACCTATGGTGTGGGCACAGGAGCAGGAGCCCTGTGCCCCTACAGTACCCGGGTCC
Organism: Triturus cristatus; assembly: GCF_964204655.1. Classification (NCBI taxonomy): domain Eukaryota; kingdom Metazoa; phylum Chordata; class Amphibia; order Caudata; family Salamandridae; genus Triturus; species Triturus cristatus. The sequence continues at coordinate 1,243,966,361 of NC_140593.1, forward strand.
ATTCCTGGGCACTGTAAGTGCAGTGCTGTCATTTAAGAATACATGGTGCTGAGAGCTTGTCAAACACGAGCTCCACAGCACCATATTAGCAACACTGAAGCCTGGGAAGTTTGGTATCAAACTTCTCAGCACATTGAACCCACACTGATGCCAGTGTAGGATTTAATGTACTAAGCACCCCAGAGGGCATCTTAGAAGATGCCCCCTTACAGCTAACTTACAATCCACGTCTGCTCTGAGGCTGCCACACAGCAGACACGTTGCTGGACCCCTGGGTGGGAGAGCCCCTGCTCTCCCGGGCCTGCAACAATGCACATCCTGGGTGAGGTGAGAAATCTCCTCCCCCAGGATGAGCAAAGGGAAGCTTCAAAGGCATGCCGCCATTTGGAGTTTCCCCAGGCCACTGCAACCCCCCACTCTGGCGGGAAGCTTGGCCGGAAACCCCATACAAGGACAGGGGATGTGCCAGCCTGCCCACCCCACCCCTCAGGTGGGGGAGGCGAGGTGAAGCACATCTCCGGGCTCTCGCCATCTTGAAGATGGGAGGCCCTACCCTATCAGGATAAGGCTACTGCCCCCCTCCCACAGGAGAGAGGCAGGATAGGGGGTGTACCCACCCCAGGACAAGGACCCATAGGTCCCTGGCCTTCACCTACCTGTAACGCCCCTAAATCTAGTATTTAGGGGCACCCTGAAACTTCCTTCCTTAGATTCCAGATAGAAAACGACAAGAAGAGCAAGAAGAACAAAGACCTGCCCTGCAGCTGCTAAAAAGAGAAGACACCAACTGCTTTGGCCCCAGCCCTACCGGCCTGTCGACTCTCGAACCTGCACCAGCGCGGCATCCCTCGTGGCCAGCAACCTCACCAACCCCGGAGGACCTGGCTACCTTTTAGCTCTAAGCCCCTGGGACTCCCACGAGTAGAGGCTCTACTCAAGAAACCTATTTGCTATCCCTGGCACCAGCCCGGGACCGCGGACCCAACACACTCTGCACCAGCCAAGCCTGGCCAGTGCCGGAGTGGACAAAGACCCAGAGGACGACCCCACGGCGACTGTGACCCAGAGTCCGGCACCCAAGGACCCCCCTCGACATCCCGGAAGAAGCCTGCAGCCTCAGAACCAAGTGCCACCCCAGCCGCGATCAACCAGAGGGTAAGATTCCCGACGTCAAAAGGCACCCCTGCGCCCTGCGACCCCATGTGCCCAATCCCGGGGTACCCACCTAACCTACAACTACCCAACTTACCTCTCGAAGTGGTGGTGGCACCTGAAACATCCTCGTCCCCGAGCCTGCAGCCTCTTTCCAAACCGGAACATTCCCATTGATTTCCATTGAGCGCCCTAAGGCTCAAAAGCACCCTGCACCCAGCCGCCCGAGTGGCCCTGGCAGTGCCCTCTCTACACTAACCTACTTCCCCACTTGCCCTGAGTAAGTGACCAGGAGCCCAGCTCCCACAGCCGCGTGGCTTGCCAGACAGCAGCCACCAACCAAGGCCCCCCTATCCCTCATAGGATAACATTGGGCCCAACTCTCTCTGCACCCGGCCGTCCTGAAACCGCTGAGGGTGAACCAACTGTACCTACCTGACACTGGGGGACCCCTGAGTCCATGGCCGGAATTTCAACACTACCAGTCGAGTACTTACCCTTAAACCGCTAACTTCATTTTCCTCATAGGGTAACATGGACTGGCTTTTTCTTCAAAAATCTTCTAAGTGTGAACTTTTCAAAACTGCAAAAATTCACTAAAAATCAGCCAAGTGACAAAAACGAATTTACTCACCTGCTCCTAGGTGAGCTCCCAGTGCTGGATCTTGGTGCCCAGCCCTGACCCTGAAAAGTGTTCACAACTATACTTACCTCTAACTCATTTTTCTCCCATAGGAAACCATTGTCTGCTTTTCTGTGAAATTTCTTCTAAGTGTTTATTTTTGCAAATTTGAAAGATTCTTTTAAAATCGTACCAATTCTGCAAACGAAATTACTTACCTGTTTTTAATAAGGACCCCAGTCCTGGGTCTAGGTACCCAGTCCTGGATTACTAAAGTAACTATAAAGTACTCTACCTGCAATTTGAATTTCTTGCCATAGAGATCCATTGAATGTTTTCTTTGAAATATTTTCTAAGTGCTAACTTTTGAAATAGCTAAATATTATTTAAAAATCATTACAGTTATTAAGTCGACTTTCATCACTTGATTCTGAATACTGACCCCAGGCTGGTTCTAGGAGCCAGACCTGGAATTCCAAAAGTAATCTGAAAAGTAATTTATTACAAATAACCTGAATTTACCATTGAGCTCAATGCATTGTTATGTTTAGGAAATAGGATTGTTTATTGCAACCAACTGTGACTGTTTACACAAATTTATTGCTTAAAACAAAAGTATTTATATTCAACCTCTCATTCTGAGAAAGTATATTTTTACCCCCTTTGTGGTTCTAAAAATAAAACAAGCATATATTTTATATATACAAACCATTGGCCTAGAGTTCAGTTATTGAGTGTGTGAAACCATTTGCTGACTGAGTGTGTACAATAAATGCTTTACACTGTCCTCTGGTACTACCTTACTGCTCGACCAAGCTACCACTTTTGAGAGTAAGGTCATACCTAACTTTGACCTCTATCAGCCTCTGGGGGACTGTGGACTCTGTACACCCTGTACCTATTAGGGAACAGTATATACAGAGCCACTTTCTCACAGAAGCCTGCACTTCTGTCTCATCGAAGACAGTCTCTCCTCCGAAGGATACGCTCTTCCCACGCTTGTGTCCAGAATGGAGCCGAGGTAGTGGATGGTCTGGGTGGGCTGCTGCACTGACTTCTCCATGTTGACATGAAGGCCGAGATCGTGCAATTGTTGTAGACAGATCTGGAAGTCATGCCTCACCTGCAGCAGGGATGGACCTTTCAGCAGCCAGTCGTCTAAGTATGGATAGACGAAGAGACCTTTTATGTGAAGAAAAGCTGCCACCACTGCCATGCATTTGGTGAAGACTCGCGGAGCCGACTTGAGTCCAAAGGGCAGGACCTTGTATTGATAAGGTTTGTGGCCGACCACAAACCGTATGTACTTGCGATTACGTTTTGCAATGGAAATGTGGAAGTACGCATCTTGGGGGTCCACCGAACACAACCAATCCCCTAATTGCAGATGTGGACATATCTGGTGAAGGGCCAACATGCGAAACTTCTCCTTCACTAGGACCTTGTTCAGAAGTCGAAGGTCCAGGATCGGTCGAAACTTGTGCTCCTGATCTTTTTTGGGGACAAGAAAGTACCTGGAGTACACTCCTTTTCCTCTTTGAGAGGGCGGAACCTCTTCTATAGCCTGCTTTTGAAGAAGAGCCCTCACCTCCTTTCGAAGCAGCTTTAACTGGTGAGGACGAGACTTTTTCGGTTGTATGTCCTTTGGAAGCGCACGGAAACTTAGCACGTATCCATTGCGCAGTATATTCAGCACCCAGCGATCTTTTGTGATGCTGTCCCACTCTGCCAGATGATGTGAAGCACCATCTCCCACTGGAGTGGGGAATGCCGGCAGAGGAAGCCACTGCTCATGACTTCCCTCCCGCTCTCGCTGTGGTAGAGGACTGCTGCTGGTGACCCCCTCTACCTCTGTTGGACTTTCCTCCCCGAAACTGGGACTTCCCCTGGTTCTTGTTCTGGGCCCACTGAGGGGTTTGAACCCTCTGTAGAGGCCCCTTGCGCTGGTTGGATCTGAAGCAGCGTTTAAATTCCTTCTTTTTCTCCAACCCAACCGCCTTGAGGGTGTCCAGCTCAGTCTTCATTCTATTCAAGATCCTCTGCTGCGCATCTGGTTTTAGTCCTGTCAATCTTAACCAGGACGATCTCCTGGCGCATATTCCATGTGCGTAAGAGTGCGCTGATAGCACCGCACCATCTGCCGCTGTGCTAATCATTTGATTTGCCACCAAAGATCCCTCAGTGACTATCACGTCAAAATCCTTTTGGTCTTCCTTTGGGAGCTTGGTTTTGAACCGCTTCAAAGAGTCCCAGAGAGCTCTGTCATAACGGCCTAGCAACGCAGCCGCGCTGGAGACCTTAAGTGATGCAGCCGCAGAAGTGCAGGCTCTGTGACCCCACGAGTCCTGCTCGCTTTATCCGGTGGAACAGAAGTGGCCGTTACAGCATGCATCTTCTTTGCTGCCGCCACGATGAATGAGTCTGCAGGAGGGTCCGTCAACTGATTTCAACCTGCATTATGGGATATGTATTTCAAACTGACTGGTCATGTGACTCAAGGATATTTAAAGCTTGCACGCATGCACTTTGTTTTGTATATGGCTTTCACCTGTGAGCAAGGCGGCATTGATCGCCGAAACGCGCAAGGAGAAGGAAGCCTTCACGTGCTGCTATGCCATGAATAAACGCAATTTCTCCAGTATTGGGCCTCAGTTTGCTGCTTCATGTTATTGGAATTGGTGGGCTGCTCCGTGCCCACTGTTTAAAGAGGCCGCCCTGAAGGGTTGGGGGCTCCTGTACTCGGAGGAATTTGTGATATATAGATATATAGATATATATATACTCACTTAAAAAACCATAGGTTTCACACATGTTATAGTTAGCTGGACATTTCACTCATAAAAAACCATTGAAATTCCCCCGTTATAGTTAGTGCAGGCAACTATAACTCGCGCGCCCGCAATCCACTGCTCATGACGTCACATATTACATCACTCATGACATGGTCAGTGGCATCACTCATGGCATCACTGATGACATCATCCTTGTGATAGAGTGGCGGTCGCGCGAGTTATAGTTATCTGAACTAACTAGAACGGGGGAATTTCAATGGTTTTTTACGAGTGAAATGTCCAGCTAACTATAACATGTGTGATACCTATGGTTTAAGTGAATTTGTAAGGTTTTTTAAATGCTGTTATGCATGTTTTATTATATTTTTTATATATTTATTTTACAATAAGCTACCTATGTATATAGTTATAGATTGACTGTATCCTGTAATATGGAATGGCTCGTTTAAAATGTTTTTTTTTTTAAAAAGGTTTTTCACCAACTATAACTATCTACTGGCGATCAGGTGCTTTTGCGCTTAGGTGTTTCTTTGATCTTGAAGGCCAATAGGGAGGTGTGGGGGGCATATTGGGTGTATCCCACCTCAGCTCCGACCCCTTGCCTCAATGTCAACTGAAGCCAGAGGACACCGGCGCACCTTGAGGTGGCAGTGGTTTGTGCACTGGGTTACGTGCCCATCCCTGTGAGACACTGTTCTGCCTCGCGTGTGGCTGTTTGAGTAATTTGTAATTCTGATTCTCAACATTGCTCACACATTTGAGTCATCTTGGTGGTGAGGCCAGAGCTAAGGGAGGTGGACGGAGCACCTTCCTCTTTTCTCCTTGTGAGACTGGGATTCCAAGAAGTCTGGTTTGGAGCTGATGATATCAGGACTGCTTTAATAGGGGGTGGGAGAAATGAAGGATGCCTGCACAAGCAGGTTAGCTTCACCAAAGCGGTCCGATGATTCCTCGAGGATCGCTGCCTCTTAAGTGATGGATGGAACGCTTGAATCAATCTCACTCACAGGTACTTACCAGGGCCACATCCCAATCCATCGTTATTTTGCACACCAGGTTACCCAGGCTGCACTGTTCCTATTGGATCTGGGTCAAGACTGATTTGCATGTGGCTGAGTCCAAACTGCTGACACATGGTGGGCCAAAAAATGATGGACTGGAGCGAGAACCAAAGCGATTGCTAGGGACAGATTAATTCAAGCACTCCATCCATTGCCTTCTTCTTGAGATGGGCTCAGCATCTGTCTGTTGTCAAATAGTATTTTTGCTCCAGAAGGTGGGGCCGGAAGTGCAGGGGGGGGGGGGGGTGAGGGGGTGTCGTGCTCAGGGTAGAGAGAGAAATTGCAGACCGCATGCGGGTCAGTCCAGGGATATTTCGCAAGGCACTGAGGGCATGTTTTGATGGGTGTGTGCGTTTCACCAGGCTCTATGCTTTTTCATTCTCTGGAGTAGTTACCGAAGTGAAGGAGTCCAAAGGGTGTGGGCACCCAGAGTGTGGGGGATCTGGGCTTTGGTGACCATTTCCGATGCACTTAGAGGGAGAAAATAGATGAATGAAATAAAGGTTTTTCCAGAGGAAGGGATAGAAGATGATCAGGTTCTGGGAGCATCAAAGGAGTCAAGTCCAGAAGCTATGTCCGAAACAGATGCCGGAGAAAAACAATCTAACAATGAAGCTGGTGCGCTTTGCCAAATAAGGGTGGAGTCACCATTGATCGGGACTAGAAAGAACTTTCTTTTACAGCATTGCATCTTTCATAAATACACGTGCTTGAATGAATAGTACCAATGCAGCGCCTTATATACAATGCTATGGAAGCGAGGCTGCACTGCCTGTCCCAATGCGGCTTCAGCTTTGGACTGGACATGAACCGGCAACGCTTGGGGAAAGTGTGGGTTAAATACCGCGTCGCCACCTTGAATATGTCTAGTAGGGGGGACACCAGAGAAAAGTGCAGTTGTTGTAGCTAGGCCGCTCGTTTACTGTGCCGTTATTTAGTGGCTTAGAGGACACCTAGTTTTAGCATGGCAGAAGGAGAAGCACTCTGATCGAATGAAATGTCTCGTTTGGAAGGGGCCATCTCTCAAATTCTTTAACCACTGCAGCGGAGCACAAGGGCAGTGCAGAGTAGTTCTGAGATCTGGATAGGCAGCTAAATGTAGTCTGTTCAAGGAGCTTCTCGAGCCGGATTCTGCCAGATGTAGGTAAGGTAAGACCACGTATGGATGGACTGAAAGAAGTTCCATATTAGCTGATGCCTAAAGCTTTTCCATTTAAAAGAATAGGCTTGAACGGTGGCGGCTGCGCCAGCTATTTAATCAATCTCCTTACAGATTGGTGGAATATTTGAGAAAAATATGGTTAGTTCCGCAGCAGCTAGGCAACTGGGGTTAAGTAGACTTCTGGAGAAGCACCAGACCTTGATTTATGGAAAGAAAGGATGGATCTGTTATGAACTGGATCAGCTTTTCTCTTGACAGATTCCACTGTAGCCCTCATGGGGCCAGTGGGACGGATATGGGGGGGGGGGGGATGTTACATCTCGATCATTATTTGAATGCAGGTAGAAATATTCACACTGCATGTCTTTTACTTGCAAGGGTGTCCTTCTCAGCGGATACTGTAGGACTAGAAGAAAGCATGACAACACTACATCTAGTAGAACTTGGAATTTTCTGACTGTAATCTGCATTCGTGCTTCTCTTAGATCAGTTTTATAATCCGTGCTCATCCTCAGAAGGCCTTTGCTGCAGGAGGAGAAGTGATGTTCTTTTGTTCTTCAATCACAGATCGTGTTTGGTGCATTGCTTCCGAAGTTTAACACAACAGAGCTTCGACGAGCTGCTAATCATTACGATATGGGAAGACCATCGAGAACACGGTGTGCTGACCTGAGGCCGAGAAGGAGTGCTCTGAACTGGTAGTGATCATAAAGTGAAGGTCTTTCCGGGATCGTTGCATTGGTTGGTTGAAATACACCATAGAGCTCAGCGGTTCTTAACCTAATGCCTTCAGTGGATCACCATCGAGTCATACTGGAAGCATTGGGCCCCAGCCTGGACATTTTAATGGGAAATTTGGAGCATTTGTAAATTAAATCGAGGCCACTTCTCATCCATACTAGATTAGGTTTGATGCACTGCTCCCACGAATCAATCTGGGGAGACTAGCTTCATTTTTAGTCTCCAATTTCAAATTCCTTCACATTTACAAAATGTTATAAAAATGTTCAACTTTAAACTTTACTTTTTATTTAAATACACTTTTTAATGTGTTAATACTATTTAACTTTCTGAACAGTTGCGGACCCCTGAGTGGACTTCGGACCTCCAGGGGTCCCCGGACCACTGTTCTAGACTCATGGATAAGGAGTATGTTACTTACCCTGTAAGCATCTATTCGTAGCGTATACTGCTGCAGATTCACATGCTATGTATACTCCTGTCATCTAGTGTGGGTCCCGGACTCTGCAAGCTGTTTGTCTCGAGGAGTTTTTATGGTCGACGTCATGCATTGCATCTCCTCCTGGAGGCATTTTCTGGAGTCTAGAAAGGGGTGCCACTCTTTAGTTCTCTTTCAATTGAGTAAAAATCAAGTAAAACCCCTTACGTTTTTCAGGTTCAGACACAGGCTGTATGGCAGCTTTTTGTATCAGTGTGATTATTTCTCCTCTTAGGGCCTGCAGATGTTGACGCCGCTTTGCTGAAGGAATTGTTGCTGGTTTACTCTTACACTAGTCAGAGACCATGTTCAATTCGGTCTACACCCAGTGATCATTGTAATTCTGTGCCAGACTGAAAGATGTGCCTGTACATCCCACACACACACCCTAATTATCCTCCCAAGGCATGGAGTGAGCTGCTTGGGATGACTGGTGAGGAGGGTTTCTATCATGGCCCTGGGTGGTTTTGACGCTCTTCCTCGCGACTGCTGCCTCCGATACTTAGGCTGACAGAGGAAAGTATCCTGGTCTGTATGGACCTAAAGTTGGAGGATCCTGGCTGGACCAGGCCCCTCTCACCATACTGTTGTCTCTCTAGTACCAGGCCTGCCTTCTTTGTAGCACTCCGCGATCTTGCAGTGTCTCCCTTTTTATGGACCATACCACGTTCCTCCCTGCACCCACCAGCTTACTCCCCCCCCACCCACCTGCTTACTCCTTTCCCCACCTGCTTCCTCCCTGCCACCCACCTGCTTCCTCCCTGCCACCCACCTGCTTCCTCCCTGCCACCCACCTGCTTCCTCCCTGCCACCCACCTGCTTACTCCCTGCCACCCACCTGCTTACTCCCTGCCACCCACCTGCTTACTCCCTGCCACCCACCTGCTTGCTCCCTCCCACCTGCTTACTCCCTCTCCCACCTGCTTCCTCCCTGCCCCCTGCCTGCTTCCTCCCTGCCACCCACCTACTTACTCCCTCCCCTGCCTGCTTCCTCCCTGCCACTCACCTGCTTACTCCCTGCCACCCACCTGCTTCCTCCCTTTCCCCACCTGATTAGTTGACTCGAGGTCATAACATTGGGTGGATGGGCTACTTGATATTAATGAATGTTTTCCAATCTTTTTTAGTGACCACACGGAGTTCCCATTCTGACTACCTAGAATCATTCAGTCATGTGACTCTGAAAGATCCAATGCTGAAGGACGAGACAATCCACCGAGCACGGTAGGGATAAGAGCCACCACTGCTTGCCATAGCCACTGCATTTCAAATCCAAGGCTCTTTTCTTCTAATGACCAAACGTTTATACACGCAACGGGTATGAAGGGTGGGTTAAAAAAAGATATGGGTAAGGGGGTTGGAAGAGGGTCAAGCACTAGTAGTACAAAGTTTTACTGTTGATGGCGGTTAGACGGACCGGGGGGGGTCGGCCGAGGACAAGGGGAGAGGTCTCCGGGGAGAGCCGTCTCCAACGATCGTACAGACGAGTAACTTCCCCCCCACAGATGAACACCACACAAAGATAAGGTTTTGACGTTCTTTATAAGCAATCTTTAGGTACGATAGAATGGTACAAGGAGGTCAGGACTCAGGGGTCCCCTCGATTCTAGTCTCTTGGTTTGGGAAAGGGGTAGCGGGACAGTCTTGTTACCAATCTGGTAGCTGAGATGGTATGATGGATAGCTCACAATCCTCGAGCTCGGCGTCCTAGATGGACGGGCTGCGGAGGCGCCAGCAGGTCCCGGTGAAGGTGGTAGTGACAACGGTCCGCGGCAGCGCCAGCAGGTCCCAGTGAAGGTGGTAGTTACAACGGTCCGCGGCAGCGCCAGCAGGTCCCAGTGAAGGTGGTAGTTACAACGGTCCGCGGCAGCGCCAGCAGGTCCCAACGAGGATGGTAGTTACAACGGTCCGCGGCAGCGCCAGCAGGTCCCAGTGAAGGTGGTAGTTACAACGGTCCGTGGCAGCGCCAGCAGGTCCCGACGAGGATGGAGGATGCAGAAGGCCGCGGCAGCGCCAGCAGGCAGGACGATAGTTCGCAAGGCAGGGCTACGGCAGCGCCAGTAGTCCGTCAGGGATGAGTTCTTCACAGTGTCTCTCGACTCCAGGATACAACTGCCTTCCTGCTCTGGAGCTGCCCCAGTTATAGGTCTGGCGCCCTTTGATGTCCGGACCCTCGCCCTTGGAGGTCGGGAGGTCCGGGATGAGGGAGTCCAGACACCCAGCAGGGGGGTGGAGCCAGCGCCCGGGGGAGCTGGGGGGCGATCGGCACCTGGCGGGGGAGAGCCATCGACACTTTTCTCCCCTCGACCTGCCAAGTGGTCCGTTCACCTCCTGGGTGGATGGTGGTGCCGGGATGTCGGGGCCTGGCCAGGGTTAGGGTCGAGCTGAGGCCACGCGGCCTCGTGGTGCAGTGTCCAAGATGGCGGCCGGGCGAGGGAGCCGGTAGTGGTTCGGCCCCATGATACAGAGAGGTCCGGGGGCAGGAGTCCCGTCTGGGGACAGGGTGCGGGTTGTTTCTGTGGGTAACACCTGGGGGGCCGGGGCTCGGGCCCTGTCATGCGGGGAGGGAGCAAGCCCTTCACGTGGCCTGTCCAACATGCGTCCCCCCCAGCTGAAGGCGGGGAGAGTCACCTATTCTCTTGGGGACTCTCCTCGTCGAGGCGGAAAAAGCGTGACAGGCCATCTGCGTTGGTGTGGTCTTGGCCCGGTCGATGTTCCACAGTGAAGTCCATCCCCTGCAGGGAGATGGACCAACGCAATAGTTTGGGGTTTTCCCCCCGCATCTGCATTAGCCACTGCAGGGGTCGATCTGTTTGCACCCGGAAGTGGGTACCGAAGAGATAGGGCCGGAGCTTTTTGAGGGCCCACACCACTGCGAAGGCCTCCCTCTCGATGGTGCTCCAGCGCTGTTCTCGGGCCAGGAGGCGTCTGCTGATGAAGGCCACCGGTTGGTCAAGTCCCTCGGAGTTCAGCTGGGAGAGGACCGCCCCGATGCCATGGTCGGAGGCATCTGTTTGTACGATGAATTCCCGACTGTAGTCGGGGGCCTGGAGCACAGGGGCAGTGCACATGGCGGCTTTCAGCTTCTCGAAGGCCGCTTGACAGTCTGGGGTCCAGTTGACCTTCTTCGGGTGGTTTTTGGATGTGAGTCCCGTGAGGGGCCCCACAATGCTGCCATAGTCCCTCACGAACCGCCGGTAGTAGCCGGTGAGCCCCAAGAAGGCTCGGACCTCGGTCTGCGTGACTGGAGGCTGCCAGGACTGGATGGCAGCGATTTTGAGTTGCAGAGGGGCCACCAGACCGCTTCCCACCTGGTGTCCGAGATAGGTCACGGACCCCTGACCAATTTGGCACTTGCTGGCCTTGATTGTGAGGCCGGCCCGTTGGAGGGCCTGCAGGACCTCTGAGGTGGTGGAGGTGGTCAGACCAGTGGGGGCTGTACACAGCGATATCGTCCAGGTAGGCGGCGCTGAACTCCTCGAGCCCCGCCAAGACCTGGTTCACCAGTCGCTGAAAGGTAGCTGGGGCATTCTTCATGCCGAAGGGCATGACTTTGAAGTGGTAGTGGCCATCGGGGGTAGAAAAAGCGGATCGTTCTTGGGCCCGGGGTGTGAGACCGATCTGCCAGTAGCCCGCTGTCAGGTCGAAGATGCTGAGGTAGCGGGCAGCCCCCATGCGGTCGATCAGTTCATCCGCTCGGGGGATGGGATGAGCGTCGGTTCTGGTGACAGCATTCAAGCCCGATAGTCGACGCAGAATCGGAGCTCAGGAGTGGTGCCGGGGGCAGCAGCTTTGGGGACCAGCACGACCGGGCTGGCCCAGGGGCTGTCCGAGGGCTCGATGACCCCGAGCGTGAGCATCTTTGATACCTCCTCTTGGATGCAGGCCCGTACCCGATCTGGTACGCGGTACGCCCGGTGTCTGATAGGGGGACTGTCCCCAGTGTCCACGTCGTGCAAGCACCAGGGGGTGACCCCTGGGGTGAGGGAAAACAAGGTAGCAAACTGCAGCAGGAGGTCCCGGCAGCCTTGGCGCTGTTCCGGGGTAAGGGCATCGGAGAGCCGGACCCCGTCCACGGAACCATCTTTCTCACGAGTCTTCAGGAGATCCGGGAGAGGCTCGGAGTCTTCTTCCGCTCCACTCTCTGTAGCCATCAGGAGGCTAAGCTCCGAGCGCACAAAGTGGGGTTTGAGTCTGTTGGTGTGGAGGACCCGGAGGGGGTTCCGTGGAGATTCCATATCGATGAGATAGGTGACGGGGCTCTTGCGTTCGACCACTTTGAAGGGCCCCGTCCACTTGTGCTGCAAGGCACATGGTTCGGTGGGGGACATCACCCACACTTGTTGGCCAGGTTCGAATTCGATGGAGGAGGCATTTTGATCGTACCATTTTTTCATGTCCTCCTGACTGGCCTCAAGGTTCGCTTTCGCCATTTCTCTGAATCGCCTGGTCTGATTGCGTAGGGTCAGGAGGTACTTGAAGACGTCTGGAGGGGTCTTTAGTGGGGCCATCTCCCAACCTTCTTTGACTAGGCTGAGGGGCCCTCGCACAGGGTGCCCGTACAAGAGTTCGAAAGGGCTAAAGCCGAGGGACTTCTGGGGAACTTCTCGATAGGCGAAGAGGAGGCACGGAAGTAGTACATCCCACTGGCGACGGAGGGGCTCTTCCAATCCCCCAATCATTCCCTTGAGCGTGCGGTTGAACCGCTCGACTAGTCAGTTTCCTTGAGGGTGATAGGGGGTCGTGAATCGGTAGGTGACCCCGCACTGTTGCCAGAGGGACTTCATATATCTCGAAATAAAGTTTGTGCCTCTGTCGCTGACGACTTCTCGGGGGAAGCCCACCCGGGAGAAGATCCCCATTAAGGCCCGGCCGACCACCGGGGCTGTTACAGTTCGCAGGGGCACAGCCTCGGGGTAGCGGGTGGCGTGGTCCACCAGTACCAGGATGAACCGATGTCCTTGTGCTGTACGGGGGTCCAGGGGCCCCACAATGTCTATTCCCACCCTCTCGAACGGGGTGGTGACAACTGGGAAGGGTTGCAGAGGTGCTTTGAGTTTGCGGCCGCTCTTCCCGCTGGCCTGGCACGTGGGGCAGGACCGGCAGTGGGTGAGGACGTCGTTTCTCATCTTTGGCCAGAAAAAGTGGGTCACCAGGCGACTGTAGGTTTTGTCCTGGCCCAGGTGTCCAGCCAGAGGGACATCGTGGGCCAAATTTAACAGGAAGTCTCTAAAACGGAGGGGCACCACCAGCATCCGACTGGCCCCTAACTCCGCGAGTCTCTGTTCACTGTACAATAGGTCGTTGTCCCAATAGATCCAATGGGCTCCGGTGGTGTCCCTCGCGCTCTGGGCGAGGGCTTGCTGGCGGAGTCCCTCGAGGGAGGAACAGGTCTTCTGTTCTTGACGGAACTGTTCCTGGGTGGGCCCCCCTTCTTGACGCCACTGAGCCAGGTTGGGAAGGTCCTGGGGCTGAGCGAGCCCTTCGGGGGTTTGCTCTGGGGGGGTCGGTATGGTCGGTGTCCTCTACTGGAGCGATCGGGGGAGGAGGTGCTGGCCATTCTGGTTCTTCTGATCGGGGGATGGCACGGGCGGCCATGGACCGGGTGGTTACGCACGCCCAGTCCGGGAGTGCGTAACATCCCCAGGTGCTCTCTTCTTTCTACGGCGGCCCACGGGGAACTCTCAAGATCATTCCCAGGAGACAGTCCACGGGGGCATCATCTCGGACCGTCACCTTCAACATGCCGGAGACTCCTCCCCATTCGAAGGGGACGCAGGCCATCCGACAGACTCTCCGAATTGTCGGCTGAACGGACGGGGCAGAGAATGTTCGGCAGGATCTGCTCTGGTTTTACCAGGTGACAGCGGACGGCCGTCACACTGGCCCCCGTGTCACGTAGTGCTTCGGCCCGGCGTCCATTAATGTTCACCCACTGACTATATTTTTTGGTGTTGGCGGGTAGGGGAGCCCGCGGGACCATGTCTCTTCCCCCTAGGCACGCTAGAACCATGGCGGCCGGCTCCCACTCTTGATGTTCCTGCTCGTATTCTTCCTGTTCTTCGGAGATTTGTTCCCCCCCCAGGGCGGCGGCAGCTACCTGGCGGGGTCTCGGAGCTTGGTTCTGTGGACAGTTCGGGTCATTGGCGTAGTGGCCGACTCGCTGGCATCGGTGACACGTGATATTGGCTCGGAACCCCGGGCGCATCAGGGGGTTGCCCCGGCTGGCCGGGGGCGGGGTGCTGGCAGCGGGAGCGGCCGGGACGGTGTCTCTTCCTCGTCCCTGGCCTCCTCGGGGACGGTGCTGACCTTGGTTGTTCCGGTTCTGTTAGTGCGGCCCTCTCCGGCCCACTCGGGTGCTTTCCCACCGGTCAGCTTCGGCAGCGAGTTGCCGTGGGTCAGTCAATTTACTGTCGAGGAGGTGCTGCCTGAGCTCGACGAAGCAGTTGTTAGAGAGGTGCTCCCACACCATGAGATTAAAAAGTTGCTCGTAGGTCGTTACGTGGCTTCCCTTGATCCAACCCTCGAAGGCTCGGCTGAAATAGTTGACATATTCCACCCAAGTTGTACCCGGGATCCGGGTGCAGTCTCGGAACCTCTGGCGGTACATTTCGGGTGTGAGCCCATATCGGGTGAGGAGGGCAGCCTTCATGTGGTCATAGGATGACATCAGATGGTCTGGGAGCTGTAACAGGGCATCGCGGCCTTCATTGACGAACCTCCCCCATAGACCGGCTCCCCAGTCACCTCGATCGATCCGGTGGGAGGTCATGGCGATCTCGTAGGCCTTGAACCACTGTTGTATGTCGTCCTCTCGGACATACTCTCGAACGACATCCTTGGGGATGTGGACTTTCTTTTCTGTCGCTCCCGGGGTGCGCGGTCGCTCGGGCACCTCCAGTTCTTTGTTCTGCTTCCGTAGGTCTATTTCTGCCAGTTTGCGTTCGTGTTCGTACGCTAATCTCTTTTCTTCGAGCTCTCTCTGCCTCTGTTTTTCTTCCCGTTCTTCTCGGAGCCGCAGATGTTCTAGGTTCAGTTTTTGTTCGGCTAATTTTAGTTCACCGTCCATTTTGAGCCGTGCCATTTCCAGCTCATGTAGTCTGCTTTTTTCTCTCTCTTGGATCTCTTCCTGCGAGAGACCCGTTCTTCGCTCCTCGGGAGCCGTGGTGTTCCTCGCTGATGCTGCAATGTTTTGGTCCGGGGATCTGGCGGCCCCGGTTTCTGCCCACGACTCAATGGCGTGCTTGAAATAGTCTTTGGTACTCAGGCCGGTGGTAGCAATGCCTAGTTCAATGCAGAATTGTTTCAATTCACGATGGCTGTACTCTTCCAATTTCTCCATCTGGAATTTCTCGGTGGATCCGCTCTCTTTGGTTGACATTGTGGTTTCGTCGTGGGGTGGGCTACTCTCTGTACGATTATGCGTTGATTCGAATCGCGCCGCTGGCCACCAATGTTAGACGGACCGGGGGGGGGGGGGGGGGGGGGGGGTCGGCCGAGGACAAGGGGAGAGGTCTCCGGGGAGAGCCGTCTCCAACGATCGTACAGACGAGTAACTTCCCCCCACAGATGTACACCACACAAAGATAAGGTTTTGACGTTCTTTATAAGCAATCTTTAGGTACGATAGAATGGTACAAGGAGGTCAGGACTCAGGGGTCCCCTCGATTCTAGTCTCTTGGTTTGGGAAAGGGGGTAGCGGGACAGTCTTGTTACCAATCTGGTAGCTGAGATGGTATGATGGATAGCTCACAATCCTCGAGCTCGGCGTCCTAGATGGACGGGCCGCGGCGGCGCCAGCAGGTCCCGGTGAAGGTGGTAGTGACAACAGTCCGCGGCAGCGCCAGCAGGTCCCAGTGAAGGTGGTAGTTACAACGGTCCGCGGCAGCGCCAGCAGGTCCCAGTGAAGGTGGTAGTTACAACGGTCCGCGGCAGCGCCAGCAGGTCCCGACGAGGATGGAGGATGCAGAAGGCCGCGGCAGCGCCAGCAGGCAGGACGATAGTTCGCAAGGCAGGGCTACGGCAGCGCCAGTAGTCCGTCAGGGATGAGTTCTTCACAGTGTCTCTCGCCTCCAGGATACAACTGCCTTCCTGCTCTGGAGCTGCCCCAGTTATAGGTCTGGCGCCCTTTGATGTCCGGACCCTCGCCCTTGGAGGTCGGGAGGTCCGGGATGAGGGAGTCCAGACACCCAGCAGGGGGGTGGAGCCAGCGCCCGGGGGAGCTGGGGGGCGATCGGCACCTGGCGGGGGAGAGCCATCGACACTTCTTTCTCCCCTCGACCTGCCAAGTGGTCCGTTCACCTCCTGGGTGGATGGTGGTGCCGGGATGTCGGGGCCTGGCCAGGCCCAGGGTTAGGGTCGAGCTGAGGCCACGCGGCCTCGTGGTGCAGTGTCCAAGATGGCGGCCGGGCCGGGCGAGGGAGCCGGTAGTGGTTCGGCCCCATGATACAGAGAGGTCCGGGGGCAGGAGTCCCGTCTGGGGACGGGGTGCGGGTTGTTTCTGTGGGTAACACCTGGGGGGCCGGGGCTCGGGCCCTGTAATGCGGGGAGGGAGCAAGCCCTTCACGTGGCCTGTCCAACAATGGCCACAAGGAAAAACGTTGTAAAAGACAAGTGAATTGTTACTATCCAACCCCCATGTGACAACATATGTACAGCAGGTAAAACGGCAACAGATTCTTGCAGCAAACACAGACACGGACATTCGGTACAAGGCCTGCAGAGAATCACGGGGGGGATTCTTCTACCCACGCCCCCTCACCAGTGTAAATAAAATGGTGACTCAGATCAGCTCCCAATTCAGTCACATTCCGCTAGCAGAACATCAGTCCAAATAAGATGCCCAAACAGTGGGGCGAGGCGGGGTTGCTCACAGCATACAAGGGGTCTGATTAAAGACACAATATCTGGCTTGTGGCACACTCCTGCCCCACTAGTGGGCTTAGGAGTGTGAATCTGAGACCAGAAAAACAGGGCACTAATACATCCAACAACTAGATGATGGATATTGTAAAAAAGTTAATAAATTCAAGACCAGATTTCAGGAGAAAAATCTGCAGTACAGGAGAGAGGGGACGCAGGAGGAGCACCGTTAAAATCAGGAGAGGGGAGACGAGGGGACGCAGAGGAGGAGCAGCGTTAAAAGCAGGAGAGAGGAGACGCAGAGGAGGAGCAGTGTTAAATGCAGGAGAGAGGAGACGCAGAGGAGGAGCAGCATTAAAAGCAGGAGAGAAGACGAGGGGACGCAGAGGAGGAGGAGCAGCGTTAAATGCAGGAGACAAGACGAGGGGACGCAGAGGAGGAGCAGCAGCATTAAAAGCAGGAGAGAAGACGAGGGGACACAGAGGAGGGGGAGCAGCGTTAAATGCAGGAGACACAAGACGAGGGGACGCAGAAGCGTTAAAAGCAGGAGAGAAGACGAGGGGACGCAGAGGAGGAGCAGCAGTGTTAAAAGCAGGAGAAAAGACGAGGGGACACAGAGGAGGAGCAGCAGCGTTAAAAGCAGGAGACAAGACGAGGGGACGCAGAGGAGGAGCAGCAGCGTTAAAAGCAGAAGAGAAGACGAGGGGACGCAGAAGAGGAGCAGCAACATTAAAAGCAGGAGAGAAGACGAGGGGACGCAGAGGAGGAGCAGCAGCGTTAAAAGCAGGAGAGAAGACGAGGGGACGCAGAGGAGGAGCAGCAGCGTTAAAAGCAGGAGACTCAAGACGAGGGGACGCAGAGGAGGAGCAGCAGCGTTAAAAGCAGGAGAAAAGACGAGGGGACACAGAGGAGGAGCAGCAGCGTTAAAAGCAGGAGACAAGACGAGGGGACGCAGAGGAGGAGCAGCAGCGTTAAAAGCAGGAGAGACGACGAGGGGACGCAGAGGAGGAGCAGCAGCGTTAAAAGCAGGAGAGAAGACTAGGGGACGCAGAGGAGGAGCAGCAGCGTTAAAAGCAGGAGAGACGACGAGGGGACGCAGAGGAGGAGCAGCAGCGTTAAAAGCAGGAGAGAAGACTAGGGGACGCAGAGGAGGAGCAGCAGCGTTAAAAGCAGAAGACAAGACGAGGGGACGCAGAGGAGGAGCTGCAGTGTTTAAAGTAGGAGAGAGGAGACGCAGAGGAGAAGCAGTTAAAAGGACAGAGGGTCCAGGAGAATACAAGGACAGTCAGGTTAAAGAGGCACTATACAATACATTACAGGAGCAGACTAGACAATAATTGGGAAAAGAGATACTGCGTTCAGCTAGTGTTTGCTGCCTTTCTTCGCTTTAGAAGGGGCACTATACAGTCATAGCAAACAGAAGGAATGGGCGAGGTGAGTAGTCCCAGCATGAGCCTCTTCACAGGCAGCCGGCTACTATGACCAAAGTCGTACCTTATGAAGCCGATTCCTGCTGTTCTCCTTCAGCGCCACCATTTCCTTGGTCATCTTACTCTGAAGACGCTGCCGGAGCTCAGTCAGCTTCTCAAGAAAATTGGCTACCTCCTTCGATGCCAGTGCCTGCCTCGCCCGGTCCTGCCAGGTTATGGCCCTCTCAGTCAGACACTGCAGAGCTTCTCCTTCAGGTAGCCTTACTGGCAGCTTTTGCAGTGCTACAAGGAGCGACAAGATAGTCTCAAGGCGTGGCCGCCGTGAACGCATACACAGCGGGCATAAGAACTTGCAGTCCCACTCCCACCAGGCGAGGGAGTGCTTCTGGCTAGTCAACTTTGGGCACAAAACACAACTGCCATGAAACCAGTCCTTGCAAAGATCACACTGCAGCATGAGGTCTGTGGGTGGCAGCCCACACACGCAGTAATCCACCTGCTCTGTAGACACATGGGCATTGCCAGCCTTACACAAGTTCTTCTTCTGCAGTTCTAGGATGCCCTCCTTCTCCTTCTGCTCCCCTTCTTTGAACGCCAAAATCTGACAAGAGAAAACACAATTAGACCAGCAGCACAAGCTACTTGGGAAGAAAGCAAACAAAGGAGAACACCGCATGTGTCTTAAATGAAGAACAGGCCAATTATAACTTTAAAATCTCAACAAAACTTCGACTTTTATGGTGTGTAACCGAGGAGACAACTGAAGGGACCAGTGAACACATACGATAAAGGCATCCTGCCAACACGAGCTTAAACCAAACCTGCCAACCAGTAAGAACACTCCATGCCAATTTCTGCTCAAACCAATCCGGAAAACACACTGGACACCTGCTTAACGAAGCTCGTCAGTAGAAGAGAACAGCCCAGACCAAGACCAGTGGGACAACCCAACACACAGGTCTGCTTCCAGGAATCGAAACACCTTGTGAGGCCCAACTCATACAAGCTTGCCCTTAGGAAAGCATGTCATTCATCATAAAGCCACACCTGCAAACCACCACTGCTGTAACTCTGCCACGTAAAAGTCAGTTCATGTCACCCTCCCCAACCACACTGAACATCGGCAGCCTTGAAGACCATCAACCCCAAGTCTGTATTTTCTACAGAGTACTATAAAACAGATCACTCATTCCTCACAAAGCGCTTTGGGCATCACAGACGTTATCTTGTGATTAAATCAAGTGTATGTAAATCTGCAAACAGTGGCACAGATTCTCTGGCTGGAGATTCCAACTCATCTATTAGCCATTAAGAAGATTGAAGATCATTGTTTCGCAGAACTGTTCGAACATTTCTCTGCCTACTCATTGACCTAGGTGCTCCTTCTAGATAACCAAATAAGGGTCCGCCATAATGCTAAAATGGTAGCAAATACCTTTACTTTATAAAAGACTATTGAACTTCATACTAATAGTAGCTCATGTGTACCTCTAGTTAGGAAGCATCACTTCAAGCGGACCAACTCTTCTGTGAACGGAGACTGACAAATACAAGAACCTATCACGGATTATGCACAATCTAGCACAGTGACCAACGAGAGGTTATCAATTGCCACCCTGCCATGGAGCCAATACGTGGCGTTATATTCCCGAGTTAGGCCCATGTATTGAGGCAGCTTATTCCTTACATTGTCCTAGAAAACAACATTTGACTTTTTGCATACATTACAATGCACAATATTGGATTAGCTTCTCTGAAACTCCTTTGTTTACACATCCAGCTTTACACAACATTATCACGATGCTTTGATCATGTACTAGGCCTATTCACACTAAGTACGAAAGTCATCCTATCTTCATCCACGAGGCGACCGCACTATCCACATATCAATACCATCACTAATCTAGCGCGCACAGTGAGATGGCTGCTTTTATTATAAATAGGTATCCCGATAGATTGGTAAGGAGGAACGTCTGCGGACACTGAAGGTCCATGCATACAGAGAAATCACCACGCACTGGTCTGACATTCCATGAGGGGTGTACAACTCCAGCCCAAGACGGGCCCTTCACTCTATCCAATCAGGTAAGGAAAGGTGGATCGTTCCTAGGTACACTTCGTGTAGGGCCCGCATCGTAGGAGTATGTAAGATTACCTGTAGGAAATTGGCTCTGTATATACTATACCAAAGTAAGGTATAGTGTGCACAGACTCCAGTGGAACCCCCAAAGGTAGGCAGAGGTAAAGTAGATAGCACCTCACTCTCTATTAGTGGTAGTGTGGGCACGAAGGAAGGCTTTATCACAGGGTAGTATTAAGCATTTCTTGTACACACTGAGGCAAGAAATGTCACACACTCAAAGACTGAACTCCGACCAATTTGTTTGTATAAAAATATTATTAAGTTGTATTTTAATTTCTAGAACCAAGCCAGGCCTGTTACAGGTAAGTATAATACTTTTCAGGAATAATACAATTGAATGCAGTCGTATGCAGTTGGTTTGGATACAGGTACTCCAACTATTCAGAAACATTTGAAATTACTTTACAGTTACTTTGCAATTACTGTACAAATAATTTAGATTTCTTTTCAGATTACTTTTTCTACTCAGTGTGACATGCCTAGCTATCATAGTGGGACATTCCCACTATATGCAGTTTCTTTAGTTTTCATACAATTTTCCAACTCCACACTTTGAACATTTCTCACAGAAAAGCAGTCAATGCAATCCTATGGGAGGAAATGAAGTTATTGGTTTACCCGTAAGTTCTTGGCTTTGGGAGTTGGGTTTCAGAGTCCCCCAAGGTCAAGGGTGCACTCTTGATACACCTTCAGCGACACTAGGGCGGCCGGGTACAGAGTGATGAGGCCCAATGTTATCCAACGGGGGATAGGGGACCTCCGGTTGGTGCACACTATACTACCTTAGGTCAGAATTAAGGGTTTGTCCTTAGGATCACAATGTCCTTGTGGATCTGCATGTATGGTCCCTCAATCGTTAATGCTTGTAGTTCACTTACTCTCCGCAGAACTGTTAGGGCTAGTAAGAAGGCAGTCTTTATAGTAATGTATCAGAGTTCTGCTTTGTGCATGGGCTCCAATGGTTTTGTCAGTTGTGTTATGACTGTGTTTAAGCTCCACAGTGGGGCTGGAGCCCTCTTGGACCCTTCCTGGAATCTTTTGAGGACTGGTGCTGTGAAGAAACCTTTCCATGAATCTACCCTGGTGTAGCTACAATTGCTGCCAGGAGCCCCTTAAGGCTTGAGTAGTTGATGTAACTGTCAAGAAAGTGTGTAAGATGTATGAGCACTGTTTCCTGTGTGAAAGGAATATACTACTTACCAGTATGCATCTGTTCTTGGCATGTAGAGCTGCAGATCTACACACTTGTGCATAGATCGCCATCTGGTGTTGGGCCCGGATGTTTGCAGTTGTTTTCCTCTTGGAAAGTCTTTGGAAGTCACGAGGTTGGTGATTCCTCCCTTGGATCGTATTGCGCATGGGCTTCGGCTCCATCCTCAGATTTTTTTTCGCCAGTAGGAAAAGATGTAGCGTAGTAATAACAGTGAAGAGGCCCATGTGTGTGTTATCTAAATAAGATAAACTGGAACAGATAAAGGTAGCCGGGTGGGCGTGTGTAGATCTGCAGCTCTACATGCCAAGAACCGATGCATACTGGTAAGTAGCATATTCCGTTCAGGGCATATGAGCTGCAGATTACACACTTGTGCATAGATTATATATCAGTACCCATCCTTAGCGGCAGCCACCCGTATCTGTTGCAGTGGTTTGAAATAATGTTTTGAGTACAGCCTGGCCCACACTAGCCTGTTGCTTAGTTTGCACATCTACACAATAGTGTTTAGTGAAAGTATGCGGTGTTGACCATGTAGCTGCTTTGCAGATGTCATCTAATGGGATGTTTCCTAGAAAAGCCATAGAAGCCCCTATCTTTCTTGTAGAGTGGGCTTTAGGGGGAACAGATAGCGTTTGTTTTGCTTTGTGGTAGCAAATCTGAATGCATTTGACAATCCACCTAGCTATCCCCGACTTGGAGATGGGGTTGCCCTTGTGTGGTGGAGAGAAAGAGACAAACAGTTGTTTGGTCTTACAGAAAGGTTGTGTTCTCTCGATGTAGTAGAGCAAGGCTCGTTTGACATCTAGTGTGTGAAGAGCTCTTTCTGCAACGGTCTGTGGTTGCGAGAAGAATACTGGTAGTTCTACCGCTTGGTTTAGGTGGAAGGGAGAAATTACTTTAGGGAGGAATTTTGGGTTGGTACGGAGAACAACTTTGTTATGGTGCATTTGTAGAAAAGGTTCTTGAATGGTAAGTGCTTGTATCTCACTATCCCTTCTGAGGGAAGTGATGGCTACAAGAAGAGCGGTTTTCCACGTTAAAATTGGAGTTCACATTTGTGCAGAGGTTCAAAGGGAGGCCCCATTAGTCTGGTGAGAACGATGTTTAGGTTCCACACAGGGGAGGATGGCACTCTTAGGTATTATTCTTTTAAGGCCTTCCATGAAGGCTTTAATGGCAGGTACTCTAAAGAGTGAGAGATGTTGCCTGTTTTGTAGGTAAGCTGCAATTGCTGCAAGGTGTAGTCGAATGGACGTGTAGGCTAGATTGCACCTTTGTAGGTGGAGTAAGTAGCCTATAATGTGTTGAATGGACACATCTAGTGGATTGATGGTGTTACGACAATAGATAACAAAACGTTTCCATTTGGCGGTGTAGCACGCTCTAGTGGTAGGGCGTCTAGCTTCTTTGATAACGTTGATACAGTCAGGGGGAAGATTTAGGTACCAGAATTCTAGGATTTCAGGAGCCAGATCGCAAGGTTGAGCTGAGCTGGGTCCAGGTGTCTGATCTCTCCAGGGTTCTGGGTTAGGAGGCATGGTGAGAGGTGTAGTTTTTGGTGTGGTACTACAGATAGTTCCAGCGGTGTGGTGTACCACGGTTGTCTGGCCCAAGTTGGAGCTACTAGGATGAGAGGTAGGGAGTGTTGTTGTAGTTTGCGCACCACTAGTGGAATGAGTGGGAGAGGCGGAAAAGCGTACGCAAATCTGCCTGACCAGTTCATCCATATCGCATTTCCTTTGGACAATGGGTGTGGATATCTGGCAGCGAAGCTTGGGCAATCGGTGTTTTCGTGGGTGGCGAAGAGGTCTATCTGTGGATGCCCCCACATTTGAAAGTATGGGTGAAGAACTTGTGGATGGAGTTCCCACTCGTGGATTTGTTGTGTTTGTCTGCTGAGCAGATCTGCCATAGTGTTTTGGACTCCTGGAACATGCTGAGCTATGAGAAAGATTTTGTGGGGTATGGCCCATCTCCATATGCTCTGTGCTAGCTGAGAGAGCTGTGGAGTGTGTGTGCCGCCTTGTTTTTGAATATAGTACATGGCTGTCATGTCTGTGCGGACAAGGACTGCCTTGCTTGAAATCTGTATTTGAAAAGATTTTAGGGCTATGAAGATTGCTAGTAACTTCAGATGGTTCATATGGAGTAACTTCTGTTGGTGTCCATGTGCCCTGCATGGTGAGATGTAATAGATGAGCTCCCCAGCCGGAGAGCGATGCGTCTGTTAGTACTATCTGGGGAACCGGGTCCAAGAACGGTCGACCTTTGGAAAGGTTTGTGGTGGTCCACCACTGCAGAGAGCGATGGGTAGGACCGTCTACCAACACCAGATCTGTTAATTGACCTTGGGCCTGGTTCCATTGGCGCGCTAAGCACTCTTGGAGAGGACGCATCTGGAGTCTTGCGTGAGTGTCAGGGGGTCCCTACCTGCCACGAGCAGGGGGAGGACTTTAATCCGTATTCGTTTCCGCCCCGACTGCAGGATGGACATGGTCCCTTTAAGACGGAGCGGACATTCCCTGAGGAAGGGACCCCGCCTCTGACATCACCGGCCGTCCACCAATCAGAAGCCTCAGTGCCATTCATAGGACGGCGTCCGGAAGAACACGGCGCGACACAGACAGGAGAGGAGAAGTCGTCCCGAACAGTTACGGAGGTCCTTAGGAGCCAGGAGTCAGAGGATTTCGAAGCAGTGCCGCCGCAGGAGGAGAAGAGAGACGATCCAGAGGCTTCGGCGTCCCAGGAGCAGAGAAAGCCGGGAGGCCAACGAGACCACGCTCCGCCCCGCCACACTTCTGGAGAAGTGTGGCACCACAAGGTACGGGCCAGATTAAGGGGGCTCGTGTTCTCACGGGGTGGGAACAGGTAGGGGTGGGTGACGGTGGTCACAGGACGGTTGGGTGGGTTTTTTAGCAAGAGAAAGCGCACCTCCCCTACACAAGTACGTTTTCGCACGGTAAAGGTTCCCTGGTGATCCCGTCACTTCCCCTCCCCCTCCTTTCATTAACGGAACTCCCGATATTGGAAGTAACCCCCAGTTTCGGTTTCCTTTATACCCGAGAGACTCCTCTGGACCCCTGTCGCATTCAAGCCGGAAGCGTCCCTGGCTGACAAGGAGAACGACCAGACCGGACTACTCAGAGCTCCCCCGAGAACTCAGACTTCTTCAGAGACTGTTCCTTGGGTGGTCTGCTTATTTCTTTGAGCTGGAACTATGTAAATAAAAGCTCACATCCTTTGAATCTACTGCTGTATCCTGGTCCTTATGTTACAGGGGATTGAGACCCCTCCATCCCTTCTTACAAGTGGCGAGCTAGATAGGAGAGACAACAACCATCCTCTGATACAAGATGGAAAACCTCATTCAACAAATGAAGGAAGGCCAGGATAAGCTCGAATGGGCAATTGGACAAACCTCCACTCAAGCCGAAGCAGACCGCACAGCCTTCACCACTGCCATCCAGACTCAGGCTGATAGCCTATTGAAGTTGGCAGAGGGTCAAAACCAACTCATGGCAGTGCTAGGACAAGGGAGAACAAGTGCCCCTCTCCCGGGAACGGTTGTCCCTCTACAGAAGTTCACTCATGGGGATGATCCTTTGGCTTTCTTTTTGAATTTCGAAAGGGCCGCTATGGCCAGCGCTTGGCCCGGTGAGAGGTGGCCTTTTTACCTTGCCCCTCTTTTAACAGGGGAGGCGCAAGCTGCTTATCAGATAGTTAATAAAGACGGCACTTCCGGTTATGCTGTGGTGAAACAGTATATACTCTACCGTCTAGGGGTGGATGAAGAGACCCATAGACTCAAGTTCCGCCAAGAACGCGGCTCCCCAGGCGACCTTCCAAAGACACTATTCTTTAAACTAAAAGCAGCTGCCGACCTATGGCTCAAACCCCAAGAGGGTAATATGGAAGAAGTGATGAATAAAATTTATCTCAAACAGTTTTTGGAAGCGTTACCTTATGGGACACAACGATGGCTGAAACAGCATGCAGGCTTAACGCTTGAACATGCTGTTGAGATGGCTACATCATATGCGAGGGCCCAGGGACGACCCCCTGTAAGAGAACCCGAGAAAACCAATAAAACCATCCCGGGCAAACCCGAAAAGAAATATATGAAGCCCCCATTAGAACCTTACCGACCGCGACCCCTCAAACCGGACTTTCAACCCAACCCTGGCCCTCAATGCTATGACTGTGGCGAGTGGGGACATATATCAAGGTATTGCCGAAAAAGAAAAGAAAAGGAAGAAGAACCTATGGATGTGAGCTACGCCCCCTATTCTCTTCTAAACACCAAAGAAATCGGTCCAATCTTCTATGTGAGTGTGAATATTTATGGGAGAGTGGTTCGCGCTTTACTTGATTCAGGATGCAGGCATTCGGTGGTTAGAAAATAACTGGTCCCCCCCCCCTCCTGCCTCATAACAGGTTCACATAAAATGCGTACATGGAGATGTAAGGGAGTATCCCATAGCTAACATCACCATCCGCAGGCACCAGAACAGAAGTAGTCGTTGGGGTTTTGCCTACTCTACCAGAACCTGTGATCATAGGAACCGATAATCCGGGCTTCGTCACTCATGTCTGATGCCTTACAGAGTACTCCCCGTAACAATCTTCTTGCTTCGGAGCCATGGGCTAGGGATACCCATTTTAGGACAGCACAACTAAACGATTCCTCGCTTACTAATGCTTGGCAAATTGCCCGTTCAGGTCAGGATCCTGTAACAGTCACCTATCCCACCTTCATTGAAAAAAACGGGTTGTTATATAGGTTGGCCAAACACGATGCAGTGCCCCAACTCCTGGTACCTGCTGCCTTTAGGGACTAAATACTTTTCTTTGCACATGCACACTTACTTGCAGGACATTCAGGTGTGGAAAAAACCGGGCAGGCCATTTTGCAACACTTCTTTTGGCCAGGGATCTATGCACAAATTCAACGTTACTGTCAAGAATGTCAGATATGTCAACGAAGAAACCCCTATGTTCCACCTCCGGTACCTCTGAACCCATTGCCTATCATAGGTAAACCTTTTGATAGGATAGAAATGGACCTTATAGGTCCCTTGCCTAAGTCGGCTAGGGGCCACCTGTATGCATTAGTCTTAGTAGACTATGCTACTCGATACCCCGAGGCCTTTCCCCTCCGGGCGGCTACATCGACAGCAATCGCCCAAAAACTCGAGGTATTCGCTAGGATGGGCTTTCCTCGCGAAATCATTACCGACCAAGGAACACCTTTTGTCTCACGCTTAATGACCCAAGTCTGTAAACAACTCCAAATCACTCACATCAAAACGTCTACCATCCCCAGATGGATGGTTTGGTCGAGCGGTATAATGGTAGCTTAAAGCTCACCCTGAAGAAACTTCTATCTGGGGATGGTAAAAACTGGGACCAGTTACTACCACTGGCTCTTTGTCCTCCGGAGCCAAAAACAAGCCAGCCTAGGCACCTCTCCTTTTGAATTATTGTTTGGTAGACCCCTAGAACCCTGTTGGAAATTACCAAAGATAGCTGGGAAAGGGAAGGAGCACACAAAGCAGAAACCTTACTAGATTACACCCGACAACTCCAAACCAGGTTGCACAAACTGAGAACTATGGCACATGATCACCTGGCTATAGCCCAGACCAAACAAAAAACGTTTTATGACAGGGGCAAGAAGTGGAGGGAGATGGATGTTGGTGATTGGGCCTTGGTTTTGTTGCCCTCATCAACGCACAAACTGAGAAAAGAATGGAAGGGCACTTTTAAGATTATCAGGAAAATCGGTAGAACCACATACATCCTACAAGTCCAAGGTAACAAGACACAAATGTGCCACATAAACTTGTTAAAAAGAATGGCTGGTAACACCTCCCCAAGCGGTCAATTCCCTTACACTTGCCAATCATACCGTTTGACACTCCCATCAACTCTGACATAACAACCGGACAACGTGAGGAAGTTCTATCACTTCTCAAGTATGCAGACGTCTTTTCAGATCAACCAGGGAAAACCAACATATCAATACATTCCATTCCTACATCTCCCGGGACGGTGGTCAAACAAAAGCCCTACAGTATCCCCGAAGCTAGGAGACAGGCCTTCCAAGAAGAGGTCAACCAAATGTTGCGCTCTGGAGTGATAGTACCCTCCCACAGCAACTGGTGTTCTCCGGATTTCCTCGTCCGCAAACCGGACGGCAGTATTCGATTTTGTATCGACTTCAGAGCAGTGAATAGGGTATCTAAACAAGACGCTTACCCCCTTCCTCGGGTAGACGAGTTACTAGAACGCCTTGGGGAGGCTCGTTATATCACCATTATCTACCTCACCAAGGGGTATTGGCAGATTCCAATCAACCCTGCAGATCAAGAGAAAACCGCTTTCTCTACCCCCTCTGGCCATTATCACTTCACAGTCCTCCCATTTGGACTGCACGGTGCTCCGGCAACGTTACAAAGAGCAATGGATAAGGTATTGTCTTCTCATACTCACTATTCTTCCGCTTACTTGCACGATATTGTCGTCTACAGTAAGACGTGGGAGGAACATTTGATTCATTTGGAAAAGATACTCTGTAGTTGGAGGACAACGGGCTTTCACATAAATGCCAAAAAAACTAGAATAGCCTTCAGGAAGGTGAAGTATCTAGGATATGTCTTAGGAGACGGGAGGATAGAACCAAAGAACCGAAAAAATTAAGGCTATCCTTGAAGTCCCCTATACCAAGACCAAAAGAGATCTGCGGGCTTTCCTGGGCCTAGTGGGTTATTATAGGAGGTTTATTGCTCAGTTTGCCGATTTGGCTGGCCCTCTCACTGACCTCTTAAAGAAAACTCAATCACCTAGACTACCAGCCCCTACTCCCAGGGAAAACAGTGCATTTCAGGCACTAAAGAATGTCCTTACCACTGCACCCGTGTTGATTTCCCCAGATTTCTCGAAACCCTTCATCCTCCAGACAGATGCCTCAGGAGTGGGTAGTGGGTATTGGGGCAGTCCTTTCACAGGAAGATCCAGAGGGATTGGAAAGCCTGCAGCCTCAGAACAGTGTGCCACCACAACCGCGATCAACAGAGGGTAAGATTTTCCGACACCAAAAGGCACCCCTGCACCCGGCGCCCCACGGCCCTCTGTGTCTAATCCCGGGGTACCTACCTATCCTCCAACTACCCAACTTACCTCTCGAAGTGGTGGTGGCACCTGAAGAGTCCTGCTCTTAGGTGAGCTCCCAGTGCTGGATCTTGGTGCCCAGCACGGACTCTGAAAAGTACCCACAATGAATATGCTACTTACCAGTATGCATCTGTTCTTGGCATGTAGGGCTGCTGACATTCATATCTGTGCATAGATCGCCGCATAGTGTTGGGTCCGGATGTTTGCACGTTGTTGTCCTGGAAGAGTCTTCGAAGTATCACGAGATAGGTGACTCCTCCCCTGGACTACAGTGCGCATGGGCATCCTCTCCATCCTTAGATTGTTTTTCGCCATTGTGGCAGTGATGGAGTAGATACAGTAAGTGATGACCATGCTATACAGTAATTCTGAGAGCTGCAGCTGCTACAGGCGCCGGGGAGGAGGGTGGGCGATATGAATGTCAGCAGCCCTACATGCCAAGAACAGATGCATACTGGTAAGTAGCATATTCAGTTCGAGGCATGTGGGCTGCTGAATTCATATCTGTGCATAGAATATATAGCAGTACCTCCTATTAGCGGCGGCTACCAGTGCCAGCTGCAGCAGTCTGAAAAAGAGTTTTGAGAACAGCCTGTCCTACAGCTGCCTGCTGTTTTGAGTGTACATCTACACAGTAGTGTTTGGTAAATGTATGTATAGTGGACCATGTGGCTGCTCTACATATTTCCTGTAAAGGAATGTTTCCCAGGAAAGCCATGGACGCCCCTAACTTTCGTGTTGAGTGGGCTCGTGGGGGAATCGTTAGTGTGCGTTTAGCTTTTTGATAGCAAATTTGAATACATTTAACGATCCATCTGGCTATACCTGATTTGGAAATGGCGTTGCCCTTGTGTTGTGGAGAAAAGGCAACGAAAAGTTGTTTTGTCTTCCTAAAGTCCTTAGTTTTGTCTATATAGTACATGAGGGCCCTCTTTACATCTAGTGTATGGAGCATTCTCTCAGCGACATTTTGTGGATTTTGAAAGAAAACAGGCAGTTCAATAGTTTGATTCATGTGGAAGTGCGATATTACTTTAGGCATGAATTTGGGGTTGGTACGTAGTACGACCCTGTTTGCGTGAACCTGTATGAATGGCTCTTGAATGGTTAGTGACTGGAGTTCACTAACTCTTCTTAACGAAGTGATTGCTACTAGGAAAGCTACTTTCCAGGTGAGGAATTGAATCTCACATGAGTGGAGAGGTTCGAAGGGTGGACCCATCAGTCTGGTGAGGACCAAGTTGAGGTTCCACACCGGTGCTGGTGGGTGTCTTGGGGGAATTACTCGTTTAAGTCCCTCCAAGAAAGCTTTGATGGCAGGCACTCTGAATAAAGAGAGGTGCTGCCTGTTTTGGAGATAGGCTGCTATTGCGGTTAAATGGATACGGATTGAGGTGCATGCCAGATTGCATCGGTATAGGTGTAGGAGGTAACAGATTATGCTTTGAATGGATGCGTCTAGCGGGTTAATGTCATTGTTGGTGCAGTAAATGACAAACCTCTTCCATTTAGCTGCATAGCAAGCTCTGGTAGTGGGTCTCCTGGCCTCCTTGATGATCTCCATACAGTCAGGTTGCAGGTTTAGGTAGCCAAACTCTAAGACTTCAGGAGCCAGATTGCCAGGTTCAGCTGTTGCGGATCTGGGTGCTGAATTTCGCCATGGCTCTGCGTTAAGAGTGCAGGTTTTATCCGCAGCCTTTGATGCGGCACCACGGAGAGTTCCAGAAAGGTGGTGTACCATGGCTGGCGCGCCCACGTTGGAGCAACTAGGATGAGTGTCAGTGAGTGCTGTCGCAGTTTGCGTACCACCAGCGGTATTAATGGCGCTGGGGGAAAAGCATACGCAAATCTGCCGGACCAGTTCATCCACATCGCATTGCCCTGCGACTGTGGATGTGGGAACCTGGCGGCAAAGCTTTGGCATTTTGCGTTTTCGTTTGTGCCGAATAGGTCTATCTCTGGATGACCCCACTGTTGGAAGTACGGTTGGAGTACTGATGGGTGTAGCTCCCACTCGTGCATCTGGTGGCTGTGTCTGCTGAGCAGATCCGCCATTTGGTTGTCCTTGCCGGGGAGGTGTTCCGCCATAAGGAATATGTTCCTCTGAATGGCCCACTTCCACATGCTCTGAGCCAGATGAGACAACTGTGGAGAGTGTGTTCCTCCCTGCTTCTGTATGTAGTACATGGCAGTCATGTTGTCCGTCCGGATCAACACGACTTTGTTGCACAAGTGTACTTTGAATGCCTTCATGGCGAGGAAGATTGCCATCAGTTCCAGAACGTTGATGTGCATCTTCTTTTGTTGTGTTGTCCATAGTCCCTGCACTGTGTAACTGAGTACATGAGCTCCCCATCCCTGGAGAGAGGCGTCCGCTGTCAGTATTATTTGTGGAATAGGCTCTTGGAACGGTCGGCCCTTGCAAAGGTTTTGTGGATTCCACCAATGCAGAGAGTTGTATGCCCGACCGCTCACCAACACTAGGTCTTTTAGTTGCCCGTGAGCCTGATTCCATTGACGTGCCAAGCACTCCTGAAGCGGGCGCATATGTAGTCTCGCGTGCGGGACTATGAAAATGCAGGAGGCCATAATGCCTATCAACTGCATGAACACTCGTGCAGGAAGGGAGTGTTGAGGTTTGAACTTTGCGATCAGCAGTTGCATGCTGTTGATCCTCACTAAATTTGGCTGAGCTGTGGCTGCCAGAGTGTCTATGGTCGCGCCCAGGTACTGTTGTACGTGTGCGGGTTGGAGATGTGATTTTGGGTAATTTAGTGAGAATCCCAGACTGTGAAGAAGGTGAATGGTGAGGGACATGTGGCTGGCACATTGCTGGGCTGACTTTGCCTGAACAAGCCAGTCGTCCAGGTAAGGGTAGACGTGAATGTGTTGTCTCCTTAGATGTGCAGCCACCGTAGCTAGGCACTTGGTAAAAACCCGGGGTGCTGTTGTCACGCCGAAGGGGAGGACTTTGAATTGATAGTGCTGTCCCTGAATAGTGAACCTCAGATATTTCCTGTGTGACGGGTGTATGGCTATGTGGAAGTACGCATCTTTGAGGTCTAGTGTGGCTAGGAAGTCTCCCTGGCTGAGCAGCGGGAGAACCTGCTGTAGGGTGAGCATATGGAAATGCTCTGACAGAATGTAGTGGTGGAGGGGTCTCAGGTCTAGTATAGGTCTGAGCGACCCGTCCTTTTTTGGGATTAGGAAGTACAGAGAGTACACCCCTGTCCCCTGCTGGTTCACGGGCACGACCTCTATTGCACCTTTTTGCAGCATACTTAGCACTTCCTGCTGCAATAATGCTAAGTGCTCTGCGGACATAGGACGGTGCTTTGGCGGTATTGTGGGTGGAGTGGAGGTTAATTCGAGACAGTAACCGTGCTGGATAATCTCCCTGACCCACCTGTCCGTGGTGATGGTTTTCCACGTGGACAGGAACCGCTGAAGTCTCCCCCCGACAGGTGTTATGTGGTCAGTGGGAAGGGAGAGGGCGTCACTGTTTGTTCTTGGGTGAGGACCTGGTGTTGCCGTAACCGCGTCCCCTGCCCTTGGTGCTGGAGCCACGATATCCAACTCTGTTGGTTTTATCGTAGGTACTCTGTGTGCCCCCTTTAGTGTATTGCTGCTGTGACCCCTGGCCTCTAGCTGCTCCCCTATTCCCGGGGCGACGAAAGGAGCCACTACGAAATGTCTGCGTTTGCAGAGCCCCCATGGACTTCGCAGTGTCAGTGTCCTTCTTTATTTTTTCTAAGGTGGTGTCCACTTCTGGGCCGAATAAGTAGTCGGGGTTGACTGGCTGATTCAGGATGTTGTTTTGAATCTCTGGTTTGAATCCGGAGATTCTTAACCAAGCGTGTCGTCGTAACAGGACGCTGGTGTTAATTGCCCTTGCTGCTGTGTCGGCAGCATCCAGTGCGCACTTAATGGATGCGTTGGTAAGAAGTTGTCCCTCTCTGATGAGGAGCTCCGCTGCCTCTTTGTATTCGTCTGGCAGATGTTGGAGTAGTGACTCTAGCGTGTCGTAGTGTGAACGATCATAGCGAGCCAGGAGGGCCTGTGTATTGGCAATGCGCCAGATGTTTGCTGCTTGAGCAGCAATTCTCTTGCCTGAGGTCTCCAGCACCTTGGACTCCTTGTCTGGGGGAGGAGCATCACCTGTTTGCGAGTGGGCTCGTTTGCGAGCGTTAGCAACCACCATGGAGTCCAGAGGTAACTGACCTCTAATGTACATAGGGTCTCCGGGCGCAGGTTTGTATTTTTTTCTTCAATCCTGGGGTTTAGCACCCGTGCCCTGGTTGTTTCCTTGAAAAATGTCCTTTGCAGGTTTGAGAACACCTTTCAACATGGGCAAAGTTTTGACAGTTCTCTCGGAGGAGGCGAAAGTGTCCACTAAGAAGTCTTCCTCAACTGTGTCAGAGTGGAGTTGTACTCCATGATTGGCTGCAGCACGTTCTATGAGGGCATTGAAGGCAGCAGTGTGCTCTGTGGGAGATGTTTTGGCGCCGTAAAGCTGCGTGTCCTGGGTATCTGTTGCGGTACCCTGGTCTGTAGGGTCATCCCAAGCTTGATCTGGGTCCTGCTGCTCTTCAGGATCGATATCCCTAGGGTAGGTGGTATCATCACCCATGTAGTCCTCCATTGCCTCTGTGTCGGAGGGCGTAGGAGAAAAGGACTGGGGATCCTGATAGGAGGTGTGCAAGCGTTCATACAGAACTGGTTCCAACTCTGCTGGCAATTTATGCTTCAGAGGTATTCTGTAGGAGTCCAAGGCCTGCTCTGGCGTGATCCTCCGTTTTCGGAGCATTAGTCTGCCAGTGTCGGCGTCTATGAATTGTGACTGTGAAGGCTCAGAAGGTGAGTGTCCAGTAGATGGGGACTTTGTCTGGCGGACACGTGTTCGTATCTCGAACATCTTCGGCGCCGTGTATGGCGGCAAACCAAAAGTGATGTTGGTTGGTGCCGAGGGTGCTTTTGGAGCCTTGTTTGTGTCGGGGCCCGACGTGGATCGGAGGGCTGCCCGTTCCCTGATGCGTTGCAACGACGCCGCGACTTGTCGCACCGAGAACGCCGAAGGTTCTTTGGTGCCGGTTGGTTCTGTAGAGGTAGGCGTCGACTGCTTTGGAGCCACAGGGTCATCGATCCGAAGAGAGGTATCAGCGGTCGTCGGAGCCGATGACTTGACGCGTGTCGCCGTTTTCGAAGTGGACTCAGATGGAGCGGCCATTTTGACTTAGGTAGTCGGGGCCGACTGCTTCGGTGCCAGGGGCAGAGGCGCTTTTGTGGGACCGAGGGCCTTCCTTTTCGGGTCGGTACCGATATCCGCTGCAGCGAGTTCGGCGCCGAAATCCCTCTTAGTGCGTTCGGAGCCGATGGTCTGTGTCGGCATCGAAGGAGTGGAGGTCTTCGAGGGCTTCGAGCCGACCACTGCCAGTTTCACTTTTTGGTTTCGGTGGAACTGGTGCGATGATTGGTTTCGGTTTCGTTGAAGGGAATCCAGTCTTTGGTAATAATGGCTTGTGCTGGATGTTCGAGGCCGGGGCCGAAGAACTTTGGGATTGATCTCGGGTAAGGCCCGGAGGCGATCCCTTGACCGGAGCCGTAGAATGACGCACTTTGGCGGCCTCCGTATCGACGGGTAGGCCTGGCTCTTCGCTAGAGCTATCTTCTTCGGCCCCAAAGGCCACATTGTAGTCTCCTACCTCGTCGACGGCTTCTTCCCTGTGAAAAAGCGCTTCATCGGCGTCTTCCGATCGGGAATCGTGTTCGGAAGCGGGGCTGGAGTTCACTTCTTCCACGCTCTCCACATCCTCGGTGCTGAAGATGTTGGCCGGGGCAGGCGCCGATTGCTGCGCTTCTAATCTCGCTGCCCGTCGATTCCGGAGTCTTCTTCGATCGGAATCGGGCACAGGCCATACATTTCGATTCGTCGTGATCCGGTGAGAGACATTTGTTGCATACCGGGTGGACGTCGATGTGTGGGTCTTTGGCGTGGCATACAGGACACCGTTTGAATGGGGTCCTCGATTCCATCGTCTATGTAAGGTCGATGTTCGGATTAAACGGATCCGAAAATCTGGAAGAAGTTTCTAAACTAATTAAGAAAGCAGTCGATACCGAACGGGAACAGTACCGACGAAAACTAAAGGCCTTTTGGCCTTAAACTAAATTTTCCTAACTTGAGCTAAGATAAGCACATCCGAACCCAATGGCGGAAAAAAACAATCTAAGGATGGAGAGGATGCCCATGCGCACTGTGGTCCAGGGGAGGAGTCACCTATCTCGTGATACTTCGAAGACTCTTCCAGGACAACAACGTGCAAACATCCGGACCCAACACTAGGCGGCGATCTATGCACAGATATTAATTCAGCAGCCCACATGCCTCGAACCTATACTTACCTTTAACTCATTTTTCTTCCATAGGAAACCATTGACTATTTTTCTGTGAAATTTCTTCTTAGTGTTGATTTCTGCAATTTCTAAATATTCTTCAAAAATCGTATAACATCTGAAAACGTAATTACTTACCTGCTTTGGATAAAGGTCCCAGTACTGAGTCTAGGCACCCAGTACTGGATTACAAAAGTAACGATAACCTACTGTACCTGTGACCTAACTTTTCTTCCATAGGGAATCATTGATTGTTTTGCTCTGAAACATTTTTTAAGTGCTAACTTTTAAAATAGCTAAATATTAGTTAAAAATCATTACAGTACCAAAGTCGATTTTTAACAACTGATTCCGAGAACTGACCCAGGACTGGATCTAGGATCCAGGCCTGGAATTACAAAAGTAATCTAAAAAGAAATCTGTTGCATATAATTTGAATTTATCATTGAGCTCAATGTATTGTGTTTAGAAATAGAGTTGCTTATTGCAACTACTTGTAACTGTTTACTAAAAAGTCTATTACATATACAAAAGTATTTTTATGAAACATCTCCTGTCAAGAAAGTATATTTTAATTCCAAGTGTTGGTTCTAAAATAAAACAAGCATATATTTTTTATATACAAACCATTGGCCTAGAGTTCAGTTATTGAGTGTGTGGAACTATTTGCTGACTGAGTGTGTACAACAAATGCTTTACACTGTCCTCTGATACTGCCTTACTGCTCGACCAGGCTACCACTTTGGAGAGTAAGGTTATATCTAACTTTAACCTCTGTTAAACCCTTGGGGTCTGTGGACTCTGTACACCCTGTACCTATTAAGGAACAGTATATACAGAGCCACTTTCTCACAGCTAGTCAGAGTTTGCTCCTCCTCCTCTCGAGGGTTGTCCCCTGGTCTTTCTCTGCCCGAAGGGGCTGCCTTGGCTGCTGTTGCCAGGCTTGGTTTACGGACTGCTGGTTTGATTGCTGTCCGCCGCCCTGTGTTTGCTGTTGACCTGTTGGGAAGACTCCCCTTTCTGTGGGTCTTCTGAGGTTAAATCCTCCTCTTTTGAAAGTGCCCCTCTGTTGTAGGGATCCCATAGCCCTGGCAGTCTGTCATTTTTTTATTTGTTCAAGAGATTAATCTACCTCACTTCCAAATAGGGCGTCTCCTGTGAAGGGTTTGGTAATTATGGGAGGTTTGGACCCCTTGCTTGAAGCCTTTAGCCAGGCGTACCTTCTTAGCGTTGTACCTGTGCACATTTCTCTGCTGGCTGTATTGGCTGTGTCTAGGGCTGATTTCAGGCAGGTGTTTGCTATGTTCTTTCCCTCCTGTATGATGGATGTTGCGCTCTTGTCCTCTTCTGGGGGCTTGCCAATCAATTTCCAATGTCATTCCAATGTTGGTGGCCATACCTACTGAGGAGGGCATTAGAGTTCGCAATGCACCATTGCGTTGCAGCCTGCCCCTCCATCTTGTACTCCCTTGGTGGATCGGGTTTGAGTTTCTAGGAGGAAGCAAGAGTCCTTTCCTCCTCTAAGGGGACCTCTTGATGAGGCTGTTGTCGGAGGCTGTGTCGTCTGGTGGCGAAGCCTTTGAGGGATAGCTACAGACTTCGGGGCTTTCAGTGTCGAGGTCGTTCCATTCTACCTCGAAAGTACCCGAGGCTGCCTTCACTTGTGGAGCGTTGCGCTCCTCTTAGACGTCCTCCTGAGGTGTGGGGGTTGCAGAGCTTCGATGGTATCTTCCGTCCCTTTGGCGTTAGACAGTGGATTTCGCAGGAATTCTGAATTCCATCAGCGCCTCGAACTCCCTTTTTAGTTGAAGGCGTGCCACCATTTTCGCTTCCAGGCGTCTTTTTCTCCACCTCGAGGGCCCTTTTGGCGTCTGAGGCAGGGGAGAGCCTAGTCTTGGTTGTGGTGGATTCTGCCTCCGAGGGTGTGGTCTTTCCCTTCACAGCCTCCCGATCAGCGACTGCCTTCGATTTCAATGTTTTTCCCACGTCAGTATCGTTGGGGTGGATTCCGTGGGTTTCTTTTGGCCATGGCTGACCCTTGGTCGTAGCTTTCTTCGACGCCCGGGCTGCCTTTGTGCCTTCTTTACAAACGTCGTGTGGATCACATTGTGCGCACTTGTGGCGGCAATTTGGGCAAAATTTGAAAGGGTATTTTCCATGGCCCCTACCTTGCCCTCTTTTGATCAATCTGTGTTGTAGCTCTGTCGAGGGACCCCTATGGGGAATGGTGTACGAAGGCATCTCCCCTTCTCTGGTGTGTTAAGTCAATGACTGAATGTTTTCACTGTAATTCCTTGATTTGTTCGGGCATTTCATCCAAAACTGCGGAGTGTTTCCCTTTGCTTCCAGACCCAATGGCGGAAAAAATAATCTTAAGATGGCTACCAAGCACTGGAAATTCTGGGGCGCCGTCTGACGGCACGTGAGGGATGGACCACGTATCAAATGGTGGTGGTTGTTGATGCCCCACACAAGAAAAACAAGCATTGCCATAGCCAAAAGGTCTCGCCTTTGGGACATTGTAAGTGTTAAACCATGCAACAGTTGATGTTGCAGCAAGGATATTGTGCTGCAGAATTAAATGCTTGACATGTGGGAGCATAGAACAGTAGGATATTTGTTATTGCCAACTGGATTTCACTGCATGTGTGCCTTTCAAGTGTTAAGCAGTGTTTAAGAAAGAACACACTCCTAACAATACCAATACCCTGTGTAAGAAAGAACACTCCGAACAATACCCTGCAACTTGTATGCTTCTACTGGCACACACAAATTCAGAGATTTACAAATACCCCGGCTACTAAATTCCATATCTTGTTCCCATTTCAGAAATACGCAAGTTACCTTGATATCTATTTTTGACTCTACATATTTCACCATATGTATTCGTCTAAACTCGTTCCTGGGGGAAGGCCCAGCAGTTAAGGGGTTAACAACCCTCTCCTCTCCTTGTGCATTTTCATTTAGTACTGCTCCGTCATACATTGTATAGCTCTTTTTGGTCCTCTGTTAGCCAAAACTTGTGTTTTTTTTTAATTTAACTACAATACATGTATAATATACTTGTAGGGCTTAACGCCAGCCCTCTTAGTCCATGCGTCTGTTGTTATGCTGCTGTTTCTTCCTTCCAGTGCAGCATGGGCAGAGGGGCAGCCCACCTGATTGGCTAACTTGAATGTGATGGATGTTATTCTGCCCTTTCCACTTAAGGAAGCTACTTTCTGTGGATGTGCTTCTTGTGTAAGGACTGTCACAGTGTGTGCTTTTTTTAACAAAAAATTTGTACTTTTAGGCATTTTCTTTTTTTTTTTTTTTTTTTTTTTTTAGAGTGAGTGGCTACCCAGCAGTTTCCTCAATATCTGGGATAAGACAAACCTGCAGCTAGCCTCACAGTCGAATTTCCACATCAAATAGTGTGTTCAATAAATACGTGGCATCAGACTTTCCATAGGACACGCACATTCATACTTGAATAGCAGAAGCACTTCTATTTTTATGAAAAAGAATAGGTTTAAATGCCATAAAATTCGAACCACGTGGAACATTTCTGGAAATAATTTAATTAGGAAGATTTCACTTCATATGCAAAAGCATAAATATTCAAACACTGAAAAGGAATAATTCCCAAATGAGTAGTGTGTCATTTAGGGCACATTAAATGTTTCAGAAGATTAAAACATTCGATGAATCTAGCATGCACACTGGTGTTTGAATTTGACAATACAAATGACGTTGGTGAACAGCCTGTATTTCACCAAACTTGTATGCTTCAATAGTCAAATGTCGTGTAAATCTGTCTCTGTGATGATCAGCAGCAGTTATTAAAACTAATAGCAGGCCCGCGGGTAGTGATCCCGCAGGGGACTGGTGTTTTGGTAGACCGCAGAAAAAGGCATTTGGTTCTTTTTACCCCCTGTAATCCACCTGGAAAATTAAACGTGCTATGAAAGGATATCGACTCCTGCCAGGTTACCTCCCTAAAGAGGGCTCGTGCATGCACTCTTGCTACATTTTTGGACGACCACTCAATCGTTTGTGTGCGCCTGACGAAGTAGTTACTTACCTTCGGTAACGATGTATCTGTAAGAAACATACGTTAGTTAGATTCCTCACCTTAGAATATCCCCACGCGTTAGGCTGGATCCGGAAAGATTTTTGTAGCAATACCCCTTGCGCGTCGCTAGCCGTCGTCTGCAGCTCCGCGTCCGTCGTTGGCGTCGTGCGCCGGAATGACGGAGTAATTAGACACCGCCCTCGCACGCTGACGTCAGTTCTTGTACATAGCTTTCCGCGCCAGGAACGCAGAGCCATGCAAGAGACTGACACTGGTGCCAAAAAGTCTAGGGCCCTGAACAGGAGGACCTTAACCCTAGATGTCGGTTCGCAGAGCGGGGAGGATGGGTGGGTCGGTGAGGAATCTAATGTTTTTTACAGATACATCGTTACCGAAGATAAGTAACTTGCTCATCGGAAAGAAACAAGTTAGTTAAATTCCTCACCTTAGAATAGATACCCCAGCAATACCAACCCCGGTGAGGGTCTGCGAACCAAGATCACACCAGAAAGTCCTGGAGAACAGAACAGCAAGAAGCCATCTCTCCGGACTTGGCTGTCCAGGGAATAGTGCTTGGTGAACGTGTGCAGTGAGGCCCACTTTGCCGCCTGACAGATGTCCTGCAAGGGAACTCCCCGTCCCAGGGGAATAGTTGTCGCCGTGGACCGTGTGGAATGGGCTCTCAGCCCAACAGGAGGGTCCTTTTTCGCCAAGGAGTAACAAACATTTATACACAAGACGACCCACCGTGAGATGGTCCGTTTGTGTACAGCTCTCCCCTTCTTAGCACCTACGTATCCAACAAAAAGTTGGTCGTCCACCCGGAACCGTCTGGTGCGGTCCAAATAAAAGGACAGCGCACGTTTGGGGTCCAGACGGTGGAGCCTCTCTTCCTCTTTCGAAGGATGCGGAGGCGGAAAGAAGGTGGGCAAAGTGACAGATTGCCCGATGTGAAAGGGGGTCACCACTTTCGGAAGAAAAGAAGGACGAGTCCGGAGGACAACCTTGTCTGGATGAACAGAAAGAAAAGGAGGCTTAGATGACAGAGCCTGGAGCTCACTCACCCGTCTAGCCGAGGTGATAGCTACCAGGAAAGCAGTCTTAAGAGTCAGAAGACGAAGTGGACAATTGTGAAGGGGCTCAAAGGGAGCGCACATCAGAAAGGTCAAGACAAGATTCAAATCCCACTGAGGCATTACGAAGGGGACAGGAGGAAACATGTGAGTAATGCCTTTAAGAAAACGCAAAAAAACAGGGGACTTGCAAAGAGAAGGCTGATCAGGAAGCCGTAAGAAAGCAGAGATTGCAGAAAGATAACGTTTCAAGGTGCCCAGAGCAGAGCCCTGCTGGGCCAAAGGAAGAAGAAAGAGTAGAACCTCAGAAAGAGGGGCGGAAAGGGGAGCCACAGCCTTTGCTGTGCACCATGCCACAAATTTGTTCCACCTGCAGGCGTATACCGATTTTGTGGAGGGACGCCTGGCTGCCAGAATCGCATCACAGACTTCAAGAGGCAAGTCAAATAGCATCAACTATCGCCGCTCAATCTCCACGCATGGAGGTGGAGACTGGACAGGTTCGGGTGGAGGACCGTCCCCTGCTGCTGCGACAGAAGGTCCTCCTGAAGAGGCAGTCGTATAAGAGGATCGATTGACATACTGAGTAGCTCAGGATACCAGTACCTTCGTGCCCAATCCGGAGCCACTAAGATGACTTGGGCCCGTTCACGCCTGATCTTAAGCACTCTGGGCAGAAGTGGTATAGGCGGAAAGGCGTACAACAGACCGCAACTCCACTCGCGCCGAAAAGCGTCTCCGAGCGAGTGCCGCCTTGGAAATTCCAACGCGTAGAACTGCTGACATTAAGCGTTCTCTTCGGTGGTGAATAGATCTAACCAAGGCTCTCCCCACTGCAGAAAGAGACCTTGCGCCACATCCGAGTTCAGACGCCATTCGTGATCCATCATGCACCGTCGGCTGAGTTCGTCTGCTCTGGCGTTCAGAGAGCTCGCCAGCTGTTGAACCACCAGGATGATGCCCTGGTGTTCCAGCCATGTCCAGAGGCGCAGAGCCTCCTGACAAAGGGTACACGACCCCACCCCACCCGGTTTGTTGCAATACCACATGGCGGTGGTGTTGTCCGTGAACACCTGCACAACTCTTCCCCGGACAGAGGGAAGGAAGGCTTTCAGTGCAAGCCGGATCGCTCTCAGCTACAACAAGTTGATATGGAGTTGAGACTCCGCCGGACACCAGAGGCCTCTGATCTCCGCCTCTCCCATATGGCCCCCCCCATCCCAGGAGGGACGCGTCCGTCACTACTACGTGCTCCGGTTGGGGTAGGGAGAGGCATCTGCCCCTGACCCAATCGCGGTCCGTGAGCCACCTCTGCAACTGTTTCGCAGTGCCCTCCGAGATCAAGACATGGTCGGACAGGTTGCCTCAATGCTGGGCCCACTGAAACTTCAGGTCCCACTGCAGAGCCCGCATTCGCCACCTGGCGTAATGCACCAACAGGATGCAGGAGGCCATAAGCCCCAGAAGCCGCAGCACCAACCTCACCGAAACCCAGGATAGAGGCCGAAAGAGGGAATCAGAGCCTGAATATCCCGGACCCGCTGTTCGAGGATAAGCCCGGAACTGCGCCGAATCGAGAACCGCTCCGATGAAGAGGAGCTTCTGGGAGGGACTCCGATGAGACTTCGGCACGTTGATGGAGAACCCCAGCAAATGCAGGAGGTCGGCTGTAGTCTGGAGGTGGGAGAAGACTTGCTGGGGCGAGCCCGCCTTCAACAGCCAGTCGTCGAGATAGGGGAAGACTGAAACCCCCGATCTGCGCAGATGAGCTGCGACCACCGCCATCATTTTCGTGAACACCCGAGGGGCACTGGTGAGGCCAAAGGGGAGCACGGTGAACTGAAAGTGCTCCTGACCCACCGTGAACCGCAGGTAACGCCGGTGGGCCGGCAGGACGGGGATGTGAAAATAGCATTGGACTTGCAGGACGCCTACCATCCAGTCTCCAGGGTCGAGGGCAGCCAGATCCTGAGCTAAAGTTAGCATCTTGAACCATTCCTTCCGGAGGAAGGCATTGACGCTCCTG
Source organism: Triturus cristatus (assembly GCF_964204655.1). Taxonomy (NCBI): domain Eukaryota; kingdom Metazoa; phylum Chordata; class Amphibia; order Caudata; family Salamandridae; genus Triturus; species Triturus cristatus. The sequence continues at coordinate 1,244,008,739 of NC_140593.1, forward strand.
AGGTCCAAGATAGGGCTTAGGCCCCCTTTGCCCTTCTTGGGAACCAGAAAGTAGTGGGAATAGAAACCACGGCCTACTTCTGGACCAGGAACGCGCTCGACGGCCTCTTTGGCCATGAGGGCCGTAACTTCCTCCTGCAGAAGATTCAAGTGATCTTCCGATATATGGTGGCATGGCTGTTTGGGGGAGTTGTCTCGAAGAGGAGGGAGTAGCCCCTTCGGACGATTTGCAGCATCCACCTGTCCGAAGTGATGGATCGCCAGTGGAGCAGGTGATGGCGAACTCTGCCGCCCACTGGCGTGGAATGGGCCTGAAAGCTCGGACGGCTTTGAGGCGGATGCTGCCGGGGTGGCTGTGGACTGACCGGCACGTTGTACTCCAGTACCGCCACGGCGGAATCCACGTCCGCGACCGCGTGCAGGTTGGTTCTGCGGCCGGTGGCTAGGCGGACGTGAGGAAAGCCCCTTCCTTGGCCACGAAAGCGGCGAAAGGCTGAAGTTTGCGGCCGTGGGGCCGAGAGTCCCAAGGACCTGGCTGTAGCCCGGGAGTCCTTAAAACGAGCCAGAGCACTATCCGCCTGCTCACCAAAAAGGCGAGTGCCATCAAAGAGCATATCCATGAGGGAACTCTGGACATCCCCCGAAAAAGACGTGGACCGCAGCCAGGCGTGGCGCTGGAGCGCCACCGTGGTGGAAATTGCCCTACCCAGCGAGTCCGTGGTGTCTAGTCCACACTGTATGGCATGTCGTGCTGCATCTCACCCGTCAGCAAGCGCCTGGGAGAGGCGAGTTCGGGACTCCTCCAGACACAGGGACAGCACGTCCTCCACCGTATCCCACAGAGAGTGGGAGAAACGGTCCAAGAGGTGTTCAAAGACCGCAGGCCCAAACTCGGGGAAGAGAACAGCTTCTTTCCAAACTGTTCCAGCCTCTTGGATTCCCGATCCGGAGGGGTGGACGGGAAGGAGGATTGGGAAGTGGAGGCCTGGATAACCAGACTCTCGGGGTGGGGTGTTGGGACAGGAAACTGGGGTCGCCCGGAGCAGGGCGGTGGCGCCGGGCCATGTTCCGATCCACAGGAGGAACTGTGGAGGGCTTGGACCAAGTGCCTTGCAGAACGCCGAGGGCCTCATTGAACTGCAGCAGAGGCTCTGTGGAGCTTGCTGACAGTTGAAGCACCTCTGTGAGGACGTTAGTCCTCACGACCACAGCAGGCAACGGAAAAAAAGAACTGACGTCAGCGCGCGAGGGCGGCGTCCAAGTACTCCGACGACGTCATTCCGGCGCACGACGCCAACGACGGACGCGGAGCCGCAGACGACACCCAAGGGGTATTGCTACAAAAATCTTTTCAGATCCAGCCTGACGCCTGGGGATATTCTAAGGTGAGGAATCTAACTAATGTGTTTCTTTCAGATAGATAGTTTATGCCCCGGGCTATGTGGAACAGTGCGCCCCTGTCTGCCCCTGCCAAACTGCGAGGAAGGCGCACCACAAAGAACGGGGGTCAGTGGTCACATTTCTTAACACAGCTAACTCGCTTAGAAACATTTTACTTTTTAGCCTCATGTTTGTGCTTTTGAGTACCTCCAATTTTCACTTCCTTCCCTATGCATCATTTAAATTATTTTTTTAGCTGACTCCATCTTTACCAATAGTAAAGTTTTTTTTATTGAAATACACCCCCCACCCCCCCCCCCCCCCCCCATTTGAAAAATCGGTCACATCCTTGAGGGTATCGCTTTTTAATTAGGTGAAGCGCCTATGGTTGTACATCTACACTGGGCAAACTAAAGGGAAATTTTGGCCGGGAAATTCTATCCTCCTCTGAAGAAACACCCCATCTTTTTTTACATCTATGAAAGGACATTTTTCCAATACCGGCGATTTCACTCATTGGCTTCTATTTTCTTTGAAACGGAAAATCCATTAATAGAGAAATGTTTGCTAGCTTTTATGCCTGTAAAATATTTCCTGAAATATAGAGTTGGAGCTTGTAAAAATATAGCGCGTGTAGACACAGACGACTGACCACCTTGACAGATCGGTGCGCTTTTATTACCTGGGACTTTAAAAGCGAGGAACGCCCCAGCCACCTGTTTTCAAAGCAAATATTTGTCCATAGAACTGCCCTCCCCCTCCAGATGAAATGGCAGGCTCCGGACCGGCATTTACATTAAACTGCTTTGATAAATTAACACGCGAGCACTCAGATTTTATTTAATGTTTTCTGTTCACTTTACAGCTCTCTACGAGCTCCTGGCAACGCTGCCGGATCAGCTGCAGGCACATGTGGACAGTCAGGAGGAACTGGCCTTCCGATGGGACATGTTTGGGGAAAAAAGCCTCCATTCACTGGGCAAGGTAAAAACCGCAATGAAGTTGCTTTAGTGTTTCAAACCATCATAAGGAAAGATGTTTTGCGTGCCGTATAACTACACCAGCCTTCACATTGTTGCTCGGCAAAAAACAAAAACAGTCTCGTTTCTCTCCCAGCTCGAGTTCTGTCAGGGGTGGAAGTTATTAACAAGCGCGGCGTGACCCGAAACAGATGGCACACTGCGCGCCGCTGATAATTGAACAAAGAATGCGAGGTATGCAGCTGGCATCCAGCCGCGCTGCTGCTTGCTCCCGAGCTCCCTAGGCCGGAGGAGAGAGAAGGCGGGACATGCACCCGCTTTTAGCCAATTGTGTGCTGTCTTTCTTAGAAAGATGCACGCAAAGGCCAATTGCGTGAGCAACAAAAAAAAGCACACATGCGTGTGCTCAGAGTTCAAAGACCTTACTAGAAGCCTCGCAGAGCAGCACATGCGCGCTGGCTCAGGTGAGACCTAAAAACCACACTAAGACCATTCCAGACCAAACTAGTAGATGGCGGAATAATGCACAGCATGTGAATCCAGAAAAGGATTCATGATGCAAAACTGGGCAAACTTATCCAGTTATCAATGCTGATAACATTCTTAAGGTTCATCCCATGGCGATGTGGACCTTAGAGTGGGGAGGCGTTACTGTCCAAAAGAAGGTGGCTGTGTCCTCTAATTCCAGTAGAACGTCTGCTAGGGAATAATCTGGAGTCCTCAGCCTGGGTTGAGGTTGAGCTGAAGTCCCATGCAGCCATGTTGGGAATACCTGACTGGGTGTGTGTGAAAACAAGAGCACAGCGCTAAGCCCAGGGTGAAAAGAATTGGAGCCTGGAATAATGGCCCAACACTCCAAGAGAAAAGGCAATTAGTCTGCGAAACCAACTTCTACAGGGAGAAGACCTCTCAGCCCTGGAGGGAACTGGTCCCCAGGAGCTTGGGCCTTACATGGCATAGCTATTTGGCCAGGGGAACCCTCCAGGATAGATCTTTGCCAGGGACAGAGTACCTGTCCCACTCCTGAGAGCCTGAAACAGTGACCTGCTGACCAGGAAAAGGGAGATGTCAGTGGCTCCCACCAAACCTATTGGGAGGAGAAACTCCTGTATACGGAGGCCAGAGACCCAAGTCCGGTGCCACTAGGAGAGTGGTAGTGCATCAGCAATGGAGAGTTTACACTCTCATTAGTACGACATACCCCTAGCTGGGCATCTTGGCCAGACAAGGACTTGGGAGTAGGTTAGTCACCCACCTTTACTGTCCAATCATGTCCCAGAAGATAAGGAGATTTGTAACTCTTCTGTTACCCGTCAAGCCAGTGGCAAGACAAGTAACCACCTAAAGGCCTCCTTGATTCCACTGCCAGTAGTTGGGGTTCCCTTTGAAATGGTAGGGGTTGACGCAGTCGGTCCGCTTGACCTCCAACAGCATCAGGATACAGATTCATACAGGTGGTAGTGGATTATGCCACCAGGTATCCTGAAGCAATTTCAACGGGTACTGCTCTTACAGTTGCCAGGGCCCTCATCAGTATCTTTACTAAAGTGGGCTTTCCTAAAGAGGTGATGTCAGGCAGAAGTAGTAACTACATATCTAGCTAACTAAAAGCTGTGTGGAGTGACCTACTAGTTTACCTCTCCATCTCACCCATAAACCAATGGTGTCGATGAAAGATTCAACAAGACCATGAAAGGTATGATCATGGGACTCCCTGAAAAACTAAGGAGGAGATGGGATGTCCTTTTGCCATGCCTGCTTTTCGTCTACAGATAAGTACCACATAAAGGAGTGGCCGTTAGTCCATTTGAGCTGGTTTGGTCATCCAGTGAGGGGACTACTATGTCTAGTGAGGGAAGGCTGGGAGAGACTTCTCAAAGAGCCCAAGCTAGATATTGTGGACTATGTGGTTGGCCTAAATTCAAGGATGGCTGAGTACATGGGTGAAGCAACCAAAAACCTTGAGACCCGCCAATCGCTCCAGTAGCTCTGGTACGACCTAAAAGGCTCCACTGGTGGATAGGAGCCAGTCTGCGATCCAGTCTACTTCTCAGTCTTTATTTTTAAATAGGTTTCACACGGTGCCAGTCCTGTTCTTTGTGCTCCACCGACAGGCCCAGGTTGCACACGTCGTGGATGCCAGAGTAGGCATATTATGCCCTGCAACAAGGGCACTTCCTGAAAAGACGGTCCTTTATAGCCCCCAATTATCCTGAAATGAACATTCAAAAGGATTGTCGAGGGCAATGATGTTGATGTCTGCTCCTTCTGATTGACTGCCACAGAGTTGCAAGGTCGCAGGAGCAGTGTATGCATTTTAATTGTTGAATCTCAAGGTTGTAGACATTAGGCATCCATTGGCCGCATAAGTGTCAAAACTCTACAGAGCTCCGACGCAGTCCATCCTAGATAGATGGTGGAAAAAATTTAACAACAGGAGTAGTTGAACATGTGCATTACCTCAAGGAAAAGAAGATATAATGCAGACTACAGAAGGTTTCCCTGAGAAAAACTGAGAAAGTGCCATCTTTCTTGCATGGAATACCCCCACTTTTTGCTGAATTTACCCTGGACTCCTGCCAATCAGGTGCCCAGGGCCTATGTTCCTTCCCTAAAACACACAAAACCCAAACTGGCAAACCCTGGCCACATGTCAGCCCCTGCTAAATGGTACCCTAGGTACCCAGGGCCTTGTGACCAGGGAAGGCCTCTAAGAGCTGCAGCACTCCTTGTGACACACACACACACACACACACACACACACACACACACACACACACACAGCCTTTGCAGGCTGAGTGTTTGGGTGCTAGACAAAAACAAAGTCGACATGGCGCACATCCTGTGTGCCATGCCCATCACCTACACTGCCATGGCATACATCAGTCACCCCTCTAGCTGGGTGCCTTATGCCAATGGTGTGGGCACAGGAGCAGGAGCCCTGTGCCCCTACATTGCCCAGGTCCATTCCTGAGCACTGTAAGTGCATTGCTGCCATTTAAGAGTACATGGTGCTGAGAGCTCGTCAAACACTAGTTCCACAGCACCATAATGGCAACACTAAAGACTGAAGTTTGGTATCAAACATCTCAGCACATTAAATCCCACACTGTCATCAGTGTGGGTTTAATGTACCCAGCACCCCAGAGGGCATCTTAGAGGTGCCCCCTTAATCCTAACCTACAATCCACGTCTGCTCTGAGGCTGCCTAGGCTGCCACCCAGCAGACATGTTGCTGGACCCCTGGGTAGGAGAGCCCCTGCTCTCCTGGGCCTGCAACAATGCACATCCTGGACGAGGTGCTAAATCTCCTCCCCCAGGATGGGCAGGGGGAAGCTTCAAAGGCATGCCGCCTCTGTGAGCTTCCCCAGGTCTCTGCAACCCCCCACTCTGGCGGGAAGCTTTGGCCGGAAACCCCAAATAAGGACAGGGAATGTGCCAGCCTGCCAACCCCACCGCTCAGGTGGGGGAGGCGAGGTGAAGCACATCTCCGGGCTCTCGCCATCTTGAAGATGGGGAGCCCTACCCTATCAGGACTAGGCTACTGCCCCCCTCCCACAGGAGAGAGGCAGGATAGGGGGTGAACCCACCCCAGGACAGGGACCCATTGGTCTTTGCCCTTCACCTACCTGTAACGCCCCTAAATCTAGTATTTAGGGGCACCCTGAACCTTCCTTCCCCAGATTCCAGATTCAAAAAACTACAAAGAGCAAGAAGAAAGAAGACCTGCCCTGCAGCTTCTGAAAAGAAGAAGACACAAACTGCTTTGGCCCCAGCCCTACCGGCCCGTCGACCCTCGAACCTGCTCCTGCTCCAACCCGGCATCTCTTGTGGCCAGCAACCTCACCAACCCCGGAGGACCTGGCTACCTTTTGGCTCCAAGGCCCTGGGACTCCCATGAGTAGAGGCTCTACTCAAAAACCTATCTCTAATCCCTGGCAGCAGCCCGGAACCGCGAACCCAGCACACACTGCACCAGCCAAGCCTGGCCAGTGCCGGAGTGGACAAAGACCCTGAGGACGACCCCACGGCGACTGTGACCCCGAGTCCGGCACCCAAGGACCTCCCTCGACACTCCTGAAGAAGCCTGCAGCCTCAGAACAAGGTGCCCCCCCTACCGCGAACAACAGAGGGTAAGATTTCCCGACACCAAAAAGCACCCCTGCACGCGGCGCCCCACGGCCCCCTGTGCCCAATCCCGGGGTACCTACCTATCCTCCAACTACCCAACTTACCTCTCAAAGTGGTGGTGGCAGCTGAAGAATCCTCGTCCCCAAGCTTGCAGTTTTTTTCTAAACCGGAGATTTCCCATTGAAATCAATTGAGCGCCCGAAGGCTCAAAAGCACTCTGCACCCAGCCGCCCGAGTGGCCCTGGCAGTGAAAACTCTACACCTACCTACTTCCCCACATGCCCTGAGTAAGTGACCAGGAGCCCAGCTCCCACAGCCGCGTGGCTTGCCAGTCAGCAGCCACCAACCAAGGCACCCCTATCCCTCATAGGATAACATTGGGCCTAACTCTCTCTGCACCCGGCCGCCCTAGAGTCGCTGAGGGTGAACCAACTGTACCTACCTGACCCTGGGGGACCCCTGGGTCTATGCCCAGAACCTCAACTCTGCCAGTCGAGTACTTACCTTTAAACCGATAACTCTATTTTCCCCATAGGGTAACATTGACTGGCTTTTCCCTGAAATTTCTTTCAAGTGTGGACTTTGCAAATCTTAAAATATTCACCAAAAATCAGCCGAGTAACAAAAACGAAATTACTCACCTGCTCTTAGGTGATCTCCCAGTACTGGATCTTGGTGCCCAGCACTGACTCTGAAAAATACTTACAACGGTACTTACCCTTAAACTCAATTTTCTTCCATAGGAAACCATTGACTGTTTTTCTGTGAAATGTCTTCTAAGTGTCGATGTCTGCAATCTTTAAATATTCTTCAAAAATCGTATAATATCTGAAAACGTAATTGCTTACCTGTTTTGGATAAAGGTCCCAGTACTGAGTCTAGGCACCCAGTACTGGATTACAAAAGTAACGAGAACATACTGTACCTGTAACCTGAATTTTCTTCCATAGGGAATCATTGACTGTTTTCTTTGAAATATTTTCTAAGTGTCAACTTTTAAAATAGCTAAATATTGTTTAAAAATCATTACAGTAATTAAGTAGACTTTCATCACTTGATTGAGTACTGACCCAGAACTGAATCTAGGATCCAGTCCTGGAATTCCAAAAGTAATCTAAAGAGTAATCTGTTGCAAATAACTTGAATTTACCATTGAGCTCAATGTATTGTTGTGTTTAAAAATAGAGTTGCCTACTGCAACCACTTGTAACTGTTTACAAAAGTCTATTGCATATTGCAAAAGTATTTATATGAAACATCTCCTGCTGAGAAAGTATATTTTAAATCCAGGTGTTAGTTCTAAAATAAAACAAGCATATATTTTTTTTATACACAAACCATTGGCCTAGAGTTCAGTTCTTGTGTGTGAGACCATTTGCTGACTGAGTGTGTACAACAAATGCTTTACACTGCCCTCTGATACTGCCTTACTGCTCGACCAAGCTACCACTTTAGAGAGTAAGGTCATACCTAACTTTGACCTCTATCAGCCTCTGGGGGACTGTGGACTCTGTACACCCTGTACCTATTTAGGAACAGTATATACAGAGCCACTTTCTCACAAAAACAAATTGCAGAGTCCAGGCCCAACACTAGATGGCCGGAGTGTGATTAGAATGTGCATCTGCAGCCAACATATGATGTGAATATCCATCTACTTCATCAATACATTTCACCGCAACAACCACCAAATTCCCAAAAATAGATGAACTGTCCTTGAATCTATGAACCTAAAAAACAACAATCTGGTCACCCACAATTTCAACACCTCACTTTCAAGCTTGGGGCAGCCTCAAGGATCCTGCCAGCTCATCACATTGCTGACGCCTTTGGAGCAGGCAAGAGTTCCAAACAGTCAGACGGCAAAAAACGTAAGATGGTGGAGAGTTGCAAATAAAGAATAAGCTATTTTTAACGAACGCTCAGACAAATCTCAAAACTAAAATTATCACAGAATAATACAGAGCATGTAATCACCATTAAATGTTAAGATCCCCCAGCTAAAATGCAGGGTGATCAAAAAAAAATACTGCTGACCCCATCACTATGCCCACAAGAGAAAACAAAGTACGCACCACAGAGCCAGGGTCTCGGAGGTCCTGAGCAGACAAACCAAGCCCTTCGGTATCGGATTTATACACACCAAACTCCTTCTCTTGTTTCCATTTGGCTCTTTTAATACTGTCAGAGCCCGCGTCTGCACACGGGCACAGCACCTGTGGGGAAACCATGACAAATTAAGACAGCCTCTGAGAATTGAGAGAGGTGAAAATAACAGACAGGGCAAGAGTGGCGTTAAAAAGGGAAGATGCAGCAGTACAGAGCAAGTGAAAGAGCAAGTGAAAGAGCAGTCTAGGAGCTGGAAGAGGGTTTCAGGCAGCCATGAGCGTCATGCATAGTAGAACAGGCTTTTTTTATACTACCTCGAGTAACGTGTAACATGAATTCTTCTTCAGGAACGTCTTAGTAGCCTTCTCTCTCCACGAATGTGCAGTGGTCACCTGGACCTCTAAGTGCCGCAGTTCTTCTATCTTGACCGGGAGATCTCGTCCTACTGCTACAAGCCCCTCCAGGTCATCAAGGCATGGATAGTGGTCACCATTCTAGGAAAATCGGGTGCAAGACAAAGAAAAGCACTAACGCCTCCTACTTCAAGAATATTCCCAGTCAGCCATTCAGATTGATCGGGCCACTCCCACCAGAAACCCCCATACCAGGTTATCTTGCAGAGCCTTTACCCCGTTAGCAGTACTCCCAGGTGACATTACCGCCTCCGCCCTTGCCAGGTCACATATGTATTTATGTATGTACGTAGATTCACTTGAATATACTATTCTATCTATAATGCAACAAGGCAGCAGTGACCAGGCCGCCAGCCCTGCATAACAATCAACTCCGGTCATCCCGGCACCCTTTGGCCACAAACCTTTCATTAAGTTCAACAAGTTGACCCTATTGCAAGGAGGCATTCCGGGCCATTATTATCCATGTTCTCTACTATCACCAGCTACATTTAAAGTACCCCATCTGCCAGCCGTTGCTGTGTTTAACACGGTCGCCTAGCACCCCATTTCTTTGTTAACACTACACTACTTACCCATCCTACTGTCACAGCATTCCCTGGCCGGCACGACACTCACTACTGCAATACTACTTCTTGGTCAGCACTAAATGCCCCTTACTGACACAGCAGCTCTTGGTCCACACTAAAACACCCCACTGCCACAGCACCTCAGGTCAGCACAATAGACCCACTCTACTCCAACAGCAGTTCCTGGTGAGCCCTATGCACCCATCCTACCACCGCAGCACTTCCCTGGTCTGCACTACACACCCACACTAGTGCAACATTCTTGGTATGCACTCACTACGCATCTACCGTACTTCCACAGTTCGTCCTTTTTAATAAATGGGGTTCTGTTGCAGTACACCCCCCCCCCCCAAACACACACACACACACCTTTTGCCTGGCTTTTGATGTAGCTTTGACTGTTGAGTGCTGGGTCATTGCTGTCCATGTTCCAAAGACCAGTGTTCTTTCCCTAAAACTGTTCTACAATTGTCCCTTCAGCCCCCTGTATGTCCTAGTAAATGGTACCTATGACATTCGGGCTGCAGAGGATCCCCTAGTGACCCCTCACCTAGGCCATGCAGACTGCCCTGCAGCATGCATGGCCTGGGGCAGACTAAAACGACAAAGTCAACATGGCACCCTGCCTGTCAGCTAGCACTGTCTAAAGTCTAGGTACGTCACCCCTCTATCCAGCCTTTCAGCCCTAAGGCATGGTGCACTATCCCACAGGTGTGGGCATATCTGCATAAGCAGATATGACCCTACAATATTTAAGGCCATTCTTAGATATTGTGTCAGGGAAGCCATAGAGAGTACTTGGGCTGGAAACTGAAGTCTCGTTTCCCACACCACGATGGCTTCTCTGAACCCAGGAGTGTTTGGTACTAAACTGCTACTTTCAATAAACCCACACCAGAGATGTGGAATTTAATAAAATATCTACTTGTCCATGGGGCAGGTTGCTTCATAAATCTACTTGTCCTGTAGCAAAATCCGCTTGTCCCTTTTGTGCCATGTAATGCGGTGGCAAATTATGGAAGCATTCTCCTTATATAAGAGCTCTAAAACCACCTCTCTGATTAGGCTAGGGCTCCTTCAATAGTAGGGTTTGAATACTAGCAATTCCCTTATGTTGCCACATTTCCTCAGTTCTACATACTGGCGCTGAAGGTAATGGTAAGCAACAGTTCAAGGGTTGAAATGCCCTTTTGAGGCTGTGCGAACCTAATAACTTGCATGTTTTAAGGGTTTTCACCAACTCTTCTCTCTAATATTTTCCCATACAGAGAAAGGTTGGAAATTTACTCGACAATGTCAAACATGAAACTTCTTCCAGGGTTGGAGAAAAAAAGTGGCTAGAGGGAAAGTAATTTGCAAACACTTTTCGCATGAGCAAATCTACACCTGCATATTTGCTCATATACCGTTCACAAATATTTTCTAGGAGTACTATGTCTTGGCCTACTTCTGTAAAATCCTGTGAATTCACCAAATCAGCACTAAATGCAAGGACATGGGTGCACTTTTGAAACTTTATTTAATAATTGGGCCCCTAATTAGGTCTGGTGTTAACCATGAGCTTTTGTGTTTATTAAAATCCTGTCCGTCTTTCTCTGTCTATCGGCTAGCTTCACTGTGAGTGACCGCATTCTGTTCTTTCACAAGGAGCATATCGACAGTCGGTTTTATTCAGTGCGAGGAACTATTGTGGGACTGTGTGCTTTTTTGAGACCACATTTTTTTCGCTTCTGCCAATGTTTGTTATAATGGTGAGGGCCCGGCACCTCCCACACCATAAAGGTTTTTCAAAAACCATGCCAAAACAAGTCGCACATTGACAAAACCAAAAGGCCGACCAATCATTTCAGACCTACTGGCTTTACCAATGCTTGTTTGTTTTTGTTTCCCATAATCTTATTAAAACTGGTCACACTGATTTTCCATTATGAATATTTTTGGGAAATACTAGCAAACAATACTAAATGATGCTTCAAAGAAATTATACCTAAAATTTTACAGTAGTCTAGCTAAGTTTTTTGCATTTTTTTATGGACATTTCATTTTGAAAGCAAAGAATCATCAATCTTGCTTTCAAGCTTCTGCAAATATTTGCATCTAATGAAAAAGCATTCTGGGAGTGTTATACATAGCCCCATATTGGTAAGCATTCAAAACGTGTGTACACATGTACACATTTTTATACTGAAACCACTGTCAGTAGTGCAGTCTGAGCTTACAACATTTACTTGGAGCGCTCACCCTAATAATAAAGGCTTTGCATTCATGAACCATAAATACAAGTTTGAGCAGCATAAACACAGACACGAATAATACCTTAACTGCAGGTAATGAACGCCTTTCCCTGATGCATAATGTGGTACTGTAAACTGGCAGCCAAAGGGCTTGTGCTGTTGGGGGTTTCAACCTACTTGTCCCAAGGACAAAATACACATGAAAACTTGTTGCCCTTGACCCCAAACAATATGTCCCGGGCGTCGGGCTATATGAATTCCACATCCCTGCCACACTGATATCAGCGTGGGGTTTAAAGAACCATGTACCAAGAGGGCACCTCAAAGGTGTCTCCTGAAAATGTATCAACCCTGGTGTGGCCACAGACTGCTGTAGGCAGCCAGCCACCACAAGAAATGTTTCTGGACACCTGGGTCGAGAGCCTCTCCTCTCCGGGACCAGAAATCCACATCCTGGGCAGAGGGGTCACAGCTCTTCCCCCACCATAGGCACAGTGCTCGAGAGGGAAGCTTTAAAGGCCTGACATCTTTGTAATGCCTCTGGTTTACACCCCCACTTTGGGTGGGAAAGCTAGCAGGGGAACGTAGAAGAATATGAGGTGTGTCACATTTGCAGACTCCACCCCTAAGGTGGCGGAGGCGAGGTGAAGCACATCTTTCAATTACCGCCTTATTGACAATTGGGAGACCCCTTCAACCAGGGGTAGGTCTATGCCCCCTCCCACAGGAGGGTGGCATAGAGGGTGTAGTCACCTCAGGTTAGGTGCCCATTGGCCCTACCTGCTACTCCCCTAAAACGCCCCTAAATGTAGTATTTAGGTGGCTACTCCAGACCTGGAAACTAGTTCCCTGACGACTTAAGAAGGGCACAGAAGACGTCATGCAGCTAATGGCTTGGCCTCAGCCCTACCAGCCTGTTTCCAGCTTAAAAGACCCTGCGAAGAAGACGCCTGTCCTGCAGCCAGCTTTCTGTCCTCGACAAAGACCAGGGACTCCCAAAGACAGCTGATCTGTCCCTAAGGAACCTTTACTGGTGTCCTCCAGATTCATGAGTCCTGCCCATTCTGCACCAGATGCCTATGAACCGTGTCCAGGTAGACCACCGATACAGAACAGGCTCCCCGGCGATCTTGACCACAAGTCAGGTGTTGGCCGACCCCTCCTAAACTCCATGACAACACCTGTAGCCTGACTCCAGAGGCTCTACCGGACCACGACTAGCTCCTGTAAGAAGAATCTGATGTCTAAAGGCACCCTGCACCCAAAGCCTCTAGGGCTTGATGAGCTGAACAGACCGTGCCTACAACCCCTCTACATCTCTACTTCCCCTTGCAGCCTGTGTTTGGACACCTGCAGCCTGTTTGTTCAAAGCCAAGTCTCCACTGAAAAGCATTGGGCACCAAACGTGGAAAATACACCTGGGCGCCCCTGTGCTGCTGGTGGTGTATGTTTGGTGCTGATTTGTGGCCCCCAACTGTGCTTGATCCAACCCCCAAAGTTTGGCCCATGCAACCGATTTACCTACCTGCAAGCAGTGCGGCTTCAAGGACCCCCAGTCTATTGAAATGCATTGGGCCGAACTCCGGTTTTGACCTCTTCACCCAGCCGCCCCTCTGCCGCAGGTGGTGCAGTTTTGGTACTCACCTGACCCTTGTCCCATGCTGACCACTGGCCCTGAAGGCTGAAACAAAGTTGTGTAGTTACCTGTATAACCACATTATTTTCCTCCATAAGGTACTATTGAACTCTTTGAAAATTGCACGGCCAACTTTTGAAAGTCAAGCATTTTTCCTGCAAAACTTACTTACCTTATTGCAAAGATATTGGCCTTAAAATAAAACTCATACAAAGCTTATTGTTATAAAATTGGTGTGGATCGCCTTTTTGAGTTGTGCATCTGTTATTGGTCGATGTTGTGCAATAAACGTATTGCACTTCTCTGTTTTACGTCTAAGGCTGCTCGAACACATTACCACTTGTAGAGCACTTTGGGTTTACATTGAGCCCTGTACACTTCTGGGCAAATCTCTGGACTCTGTGCACGGTAGAACCACCTAGTGGCAATATATAAAGAACCAGCTTCCTAACACCTCCATCAACGGCATCGCATCCACAACATTCTTAAGCATCTTCAGCATCCTTCATCCCTTCCATCAGGACCACTTGAATAGGAACCCATTGCAAACAGGAAAGAGTGCCTGGAACTGCCGGGAGACTGCTGCATCTGTGGAGGAAAGGGATGCAGAGGACCTAGCTGGTCCACTTCACCCGCACCCTACTGGAGTGGGTCACCTAAAGTGATTAAATGACCGCAATACAACCAGCCCAAATTGAGCGAAAACATTTCTAAGTGCAAATTTGTTGAATTTGCCAATGCTTGCTCGCAGTTGCAGGAAATGCTTCGATTTACTAAAAATTGTTAATTCTATATCTCCGGGATCCTCCAGTGGATCTTTTTCGCTTAAGTGCCTAAAAATACATAAAAATATAGCCTATTTGTAAAAATCAGTGTCAAATTTCTTGAGTGCTTGGTCGTTTCCTTCGATTGTTTTGGTGCTGTTCGGATGCTCTACGCTCGTTCCTCTGTGTAAGCCTGGCTGCTCAGAGCCTCCGCTACACAGAGTTGGGCTGAAGGTTTATCACACAAAACCTACTAGTCCTAAAGGATTTGGTAAGTGCATTACACGGTGAGATCGCACAACCATTCCATATAAGGCACCCCATTTCCTCACACACATCATGGGTTGGTGTGTCAGACTGGATTGCAAGAGGCGATTGAAATGGCAGAACAGAAGGGTGTGGTCATGAAGGGAGATGCACAGGAGTGTTTGGCATCGTAGGAGGTCTTGAACGAGGAGACTATGGAAGGGCGCCCCTATGGTTCGGCCGTAGTCCATTCAGGAAAGGAGGGAGAGTAATCAGCAAGCATAAGCTGAAGATTATTTACCCGGAGTAACTGATCCGGTGCTTGAATCATCGGCTCATTGTGGAATGCATCGTGCGCTCATAGGGGCCGAATCATACAAACATCTCTGATCACCCTCCTGCTGTACCGTAAAGGGCGGAAATGAACCTACGGGATTAGGATATTCTATTTGATTGTGAAGATCAATAGGAAAAAGGACTCTTTGCTTATACCCTCTTTCTTCAGAATCCCAATACTTAAGTTAAAGTTGAGTTAGAGTAAAGGGACTGTCATCCGATTCTTCAGTCTCGAGCAGGTGTGGAGAACTGAATATGCTACTTACCAGTATGCATCTGTTCTTGGCATGTAGGGCTGCTGACATTCATATCTGTGCATAGATCGCCGCCTAGTGTTGGGTCCGGATGTTTGCACGTTGTTGTCCTGGAAGAGTCTTCGAAGTATCCTGGGATAGGTGACTCCTCCCCTGGACTACAGTGCGCATGGGCATCCTCTCCATCCTCAGATTGTTTTTCGCCATTGTGGCAGTGATGGAGTAGATACAGAAAGTGATGACCATGCTTACAGTAATTCTGAGAGCTGCAGCTGCTACAGGCGCCGGGGAGGAGGGAGGGCGATATGAATGTCAGCAGCCCTACATGCCAAGAACAGATGCATACTGGTAAGTAGCATATTCAGTTCGAGGCATGTGGGCTGCTGAATTCATATCTGTGCATAGAATATATAGCAGTACCCTCTATTAGCGGCGGCTACCAGTGCCAGCTGCAGCGGTCTGAAAAAGAGTTTTGAGAACAGCCTGTCCTACAGCTGCCTGCTGTTTTGATTGCACATCTACACAATAGTGTTTGGTAAATGTGTGTGTAGTGGACCAGGTGGCTGCTCTACATATATCATGCAAAGGAATGTTTCCAAGGAAAGCCATGGAGGCCCCTAACTTACGTGTTGAGTGGGCTCGTGGGGGAATCGTTAATGTGCGTTTAGCCTTTTGATAGCAAATTTGAATACATTTAACGATCCATCTGGCTATACTTGCTTTGTGGTGTGGGGCAAAGGCAACGAAAAGTTGTTTTGTTTTCCTAAAAACTTTAGTCCTGTCGATGTAGTACATGAGGGCTCTCTTTACATCCAGTGTATGGAGTGCTCTTTCTGCGACAGTTTGTGGGTTTTGAAAGAAAACAGGCAGTTCAATAGTTTGATTCATGTGGAACTGCGATATTACTTTGGGCATGAATTTGGGGTTGGTACGTAGTACGACCCTGTTGGCGTGAACCTGTATGAATGGCTCTTGAATGGTTAGTGCCTGGAGTTCACTAACTCTTCTTAACGAAGTGATTGCCACTAGGAAAGCTACTTTCCAGGTGAGGAATTGAATCTGACATGAGTGGAGAGGTTCGAAGGATGGACCTTATCAGTCGGGTGAGGACCAGGTTGAGGTTCCACACCGGTGCTGGTGGGTGTCTTGGGGGAATTACTCGTTTAAGTCCCTCCAAGAAGGCTTTGATGGCAGGCACTTTGAATAAAGAGAGGTGCTGCCTGTTTTGGAGATAGGCTGATATTGCGGTCAAATGGACGCGTATTGAGGTGTATGCCAGATTGCATCGGTACAGGTGTAGGAGGTAACAAATTATGTTTTGGATGGATGCGTCTAGCGGGTTAATGTCAGTATTATTGCAATAAATGACGAACCTTTTCCATTTGGCTGCATAGCAAGCCCTGGTAGTGGGTCTCCTGGCCTCCTTAATGATGTCCATACAGTCAGGTGGCAGGTTTAGGTAGCCAAACTCTAGGATTTCAGGAGCCAGATTGCCAGGTTCAGCTGTTGCGGATCTGGGTGCTGAATCTCTCCATGGTTCTGCGTCAAATGCGCGGGTTTGATCCGCAGTCTTTGATGGGGCACCACGGAAAGTTCGCGAAAGGTGGTGTACCATGGCTGGTGTGCCCACGTTGGAGCAACCAGGACGAGTGTTAGTGAGTGTTGTCTGCCGGACCAGTTCATCCATATCGCATTGCCCTGCGACTGTGGTTGTGGGAACCTGGCGGCAAAGCTTTGGCATTTTGCGTTTTCGCTTGTGGCGAATAGGTCTATCTCTGGGTGACCCCACTGCTGGAAGTACGGTTGGAGTACTGATGGGTGTAACTCCCACTCGTGCATCTGGTGGCTGTGTCTGCTGAGCAGATCCGCCATCTGGTGGTCTTTGCCGGGGAGGTGTTCCGCCATGAGGAACATGTTCCTCTGAATGGCCCACTTCCACATGCTCTGAGCCAGATGAGAACTGTGGAGAGTGTGTTCCTCCCTGCTTCTGTATGTAGTACATGGCAGTCATGTTGTCCGTCTGGATTAACACGACTTTGTTGCACAAGTGTACTTTGAATGGCTAGGAAGATTGCCATCAGTTCTAGAAGGTTGATGTGCATCTTCTTTTGTTGTGTTGTCCATAGTCCCTGCACTGTGTAATTGAGTACATGAGCTCCCCATCCCAGGAGAGACGCGTCCGCTGTCAGTATTATTTGTGGAACAGGCTCTTGGAACGGTCGGCCCTTGCAAAGGTTTTGTGGATTCCACCAATGCAGAGAGTTGTATGCCCGACCGCTCACCAACACTAGGTCTTTTAGTTGCCCGTGAGCCTGAGTCCATTGACGTGCTAAGCACTCCTGAAGCGGGCGCATATGTAGTCTCGCGTGTGGGACTATGAAAATGCAGGAGGCCATCATGCCTATCAACTGCATGAACACTTGTGCGGGAAGGGAGTGTTGGGGTTTGAACTTGGAAATCAGCATTTGCATGCTGTTGATCCTCACTAAATTTGGCTGAGCTGTGGCTGCCAGAGTGTCTATGGTCGCACCCAGGTACTGTTGTACGTGTGCGGGTTGGAGATGTGATTTTGAATAATTTAGTGAGAACCCCAGGCTGTGAAGGAGGTGAATGGTGCGGGACATGTGGCTGGCGCATTGCTGGGCTGACTTTGCCTGAACAAGCCAGTCGTCCAGGTAAGGGTAGACATGAATGTGTTGCCTCCGTAAATGTGCAGCCACTGTAGCTAGGCACTTTGTGAAGACCCTGGGCGCTGTTGTCACGCCGAAGGGAAGAACCTTGAATTGGTAGTGCTGCCCCTGAATAGTGAACCGGAGATATTTTCTGTGTGATGGGTGAATGGGTATGTGGAAATACGCATCTTTGAGGTCCAGCGTGGCTAGGAAGTCTCCCTGTTTGAGCAATGGGAGGACTTATTGGAGGGTGAGCATGTGGAAATGCTCTGAGAGAATGTAGCGGTTGAGGGGTCTCAGGTCTAGTATGGGTCTGAGTGACTCGTCCTTCTTTGGTATTAAAAAGTACAGGGAGTACACCCCCGTACCGTGCTCGTGGACGGGTACGACCTCTATTGCGCCTTTTTGCAGCATACTTAGCACTTCCTGCTGTAATAGCGCTAAGTGCTCTGAGGACATAGGACGGTGTCTTGGCGGTATTGTGGGTGGAGTTGAGGTTAATTCTAGGCAGTAACCGTGTTTGATAATATCTTTGACCCACCTGTCCGTGGTGATGGAGTTCCACGTGGACAGGAACCTTTGTAGCCTTCCCCCGACAGGTGTTATGTGGTCTCGAGGAAGGGAGAGGGCGTCACTGTTTGTTCTTGGGAGAGGATAAGGTATTGTCGTATCCGCGTCCTCTACCCTTTGTGCTTGAACCACGATATCCACCCCGGGTGTTTTTATCGTAGGTACTTTGGGTGTTGCCCTTGTTGTAGGTTTGCTGTGACCCCTGTCCTCTACCTGCTCCTCTATTTCCGGGGCGACGAAAGGAGCCACTCCGAAAGGTCTGCGTTTGGAGAGCCCCCATGGACTTTGCAGTGTCTGTGTCCTTTTTTATTTTTTCTAGGGTGGTGTCAACCTCTGGTCCAAATAAGTAGTCGGGGTTGACCGGCTGATTGAGGATGTTATTCTGAACCTCCGGTTTGAATCCGGAGATTCGCAACCAGGCGTGTCGTCGTAACCTGACGCTAGTGTTTATTGCTCTGGCAGCTGTGTCTGCGGCATCCAGTGCACACTTAATGGATGCGTTAGTGAGGAGTTGTCCCTCCCTGATGAGGATCTCTGCTCCCTCTTTGTATTGGTCAGGGAGATGTTGGAGTAATGTTTCTAATGTGTCATAGTGTGCGCGATCGTAGCGAGCTAGGAGCGCCTGAGTATTGGCAATACGCCATATGTTAGCTGCCTGGGCTGCAACCCTTTTGCCGGAGGTCTCTAGCACCTTGGACTCTTTGTCCGGGGGAGGAGCATCCCCAGTTGTCTGTGAGTGCGCCCGTTTGCGAGCATTGGCGACTACGATGGAATCCAGAGGCAACTGGCCTCTAATGTAGGTAGGGTCCCCAGGCGCCGACCTATATTTGTCGATCCTGGGGTTTATTACTCGTGCCCTGGTGGGTTCTTTGAAAATGTCCTTTGCTGGTTTGAGGACACCTTTCAACATGGGTAGAGTTTTGATATTCCGTTCTGAGGATGCGAAAGTATCCATTAGAAAATCGTCCTCGATTGTGTCGGAGGTGAGTTGCACACCATGATTGGCCGCAGCACGTTCAATAAGGGCGTTGAATGCGGCAGTGTCCTCTGTGGGAGATGTTTTCGCGCCATATAGCTGCGTGTCCTGTGTATCCATATGTGCACCCGGGTCTGCAGGGTCATCCCAAGCCTGATCAGGGTCCTGTTGGCCGTCAGGGTCCATGTCTCCGGGGTAGGGGACGTGGTCACCCATGTAGTCCTCCAAAACGTCGGTTTCAGAGTGTGTCGGAGAGAAGGACTGTGGATCTTGATAAGAGGTATGGATAGGTTTGTAAAGAACTGGTTCCGAATCCACTGGCAGCTTTTTCTTTAGGAGGAGTCCAAAGCTGGCTCGGAAGTTATCCTCCGCTTGTGGAACATCATTCTGCCGGTGTCGGCATCGATGATGTGGGATGGTGACGTCTCCGTAGGAGAGCGTTCGGCAGGCGTGATCCTAGTGTGGGTGACACGTGTTCTGATTTCGAACATTTTGGGTGCCGTGGATGGCGGCAGGCCAAAAGTGATGTTGGCCGGTGCCGGAGAAGCTTTTTGAGCTTTTTTCGGCTCGGAGCCTGAAGGCCTTTTCCTTGATGCGTTGCAAGGATGCTGCAACTTGCCGCACCTGGAACGCCGACGGTTCTTTGGCGCGACCGGTTCTGTAGAGGCAGGCGTGGACTTTTTCGGCGCCACAGGGTCATCGAGTCGAGGAGAGGTAGTAGCTGTCGACGGCGTCGATGATTGTGCCTTTGGTGCTGCTTTCGAAGTAGTGTGAGACGCAGCAGCTATTTTGACCACTGTGGCTGGAGCCGATTGTTTCGGTGCCGGGAGCCGAGGCGGTTTGGCGGCACCGATGGCCTTTTTCCGTGTGTCGGCGCCGACGTCTGCTGCTGCGAGCTCGGCACCGAAGTCCCGTTTGGTGCGGTCGGTGCCGACGGGTTTGGCTGGCGTCGAAGGTGTGGTGGGCCTCGATCCGACCAGCCCATGACATCAAGGTATCGCCCCTCACATGCTAGCGCTGGAGCAGCTCATGACATCAAGGGATCACCCTCACACGCTCTCGCTGCAGCAGCCCGTGACACCAAGGGATCGCCCCTCACATGCTCGCTGCAGCAGCCGTGACATCAAGGGATCGCCCTCACTCGCTCTAGCAGCCCGTGACATCAAGGGTCACCCTCACACGCTCGCTGCAGCAGCCCGCGACACCAAGGGATCGCCCCTCACATGCTCGCTGCAGCAGCCGTGACACCAAGGGATCGCCCCTCACATGCTCGCTGCAGCAGTCGTGACATCAAGGGATCGCCCTCACTTTCTCTCGCTGCAGCAGCCCGTGACATCAAGGGTCACCCTCACACGCTCTCGCTGCAGCAGCCCGTGACATAGAGGTATCGCCCCTCACATGCTCTCGCAACAGCAGCCAGTGCCATCAAGGTATCGCCCCTCACATGCTAGCGCTGGAGCAGCTCATGACATCAAGGGATCACCCTCACATGCTAGCGCTGGAGCAGCTCATGACATCAAGGGTCACCCCCACATGCTCTCGCTGCAGCAGCCCATGACATCAAGGTATCGCCCCTCACATGCTCTCGCTGCAGCAGCTCATGACATCAAGGGATCACCCTCACATGCTCTCGCTGCAGCAGCCCGTGACATCAAGGGCCACCCTCACACGCTCGCTGCAGCAGCCCGTGACATCAAGGGCCCACCAATAGGACCTTCGCCTCTGAAGAACCCAAGTCTCGTACGCTTGTGCTGAACAGTCCTCCTCATTGGCCGCTCTTGCTTACCTGGATTTCCTCCATGTCGGCAATCCAGGCCCGTGCTTTGGACAAGGCCTCCTTTAGTGCCATGATGTTCGGAAGGTGCACAGGGATGGTCTCGGCCTCCTTAATAATGGTCTCCAGGGTGGCAGGAGGGTGCTTCTGCCTGCAACAGAAGAGATGTAAGCAGCAATGAAAGAAGATATTATGGGATGGTAGGAAGAGGATGGAATAGAAATGGGAAGGGCAGGTTGGTTTTCTACCATGTTACAGGCACTAAAGTAAAGGACCAGAATCTGCAAAATTAAATTGAATTTCCCTACTGTGACTGAACTAAAGTGAATATTCCAAGGGCAGCCTGTTCAGATCCAAAGAGGACATTATAAACTAGTGTTCCACAGAGCAGGGAGAACAGACGAATGACAGGTGGACGAAGCAGAGGAAGACAGAGCTGAGAATCTGCCTCAAGCTGCGGAGCTCAGTTTCTAAACTCTTTCAGGGATACAAATCTGAGCGCTGGTGACGTCAGAGATGAACGTCTGCATGCAGACCTGAATGGATCGGGAGGCAGAGCTTACAGCAGATGGAGATTCCTACAAGATTAAGTGAACAAGCAGAGGCAAAGCCAATAGGTCACGCCTTCATAACGCGAGTGCGGAGCTGTCGATTTTGTCATTGTTAGTCTGAGGAAAAGTAAGGTAAATGCTACTTACCAGTATGCATCTGTTCTTGGCATGTAGAGCTGCTGCAGTCACATTATTGCATTAGATCGCCGCCTAGTGTTGGGTCCAGATGTTGCACGTTGTCTTGGAAGAGTCTTCGAGATCGAGATAGGTGACTCCTCCCCTGGACTACAGTGCGCATGGACAGCTCCTCCATCGTCAGATTGTTTTTTCGCCATTGTGGCAAAGATGGAGGATAGTAATAGAAAAGAAAGGTGTCCATGTAAATGTATCTAAGTAAGCTAGTACTGCAAGTGTGCCCGGCACCAGGGAGGATGGTGGG